>NC_085066.1:2951648-3551648 GCF_963662255.1 Cinclus cinclus | reverse complement strand
AGAAAGCCTGAGGTTCATAACTCTGTCAAGCTCTGTTTTGAAAGGGTTACTCAGCTTGTTCTTATTGCTTTGGTCAGCCACCTGCACACAAGCTACTACCTGCAAAAAGGTGAAGCAACCTTCTTCCTCAAGCAGGAAAAAAATTGAAATATCAAAGAAAGACACTTTTCTTGAAGGAATACCCATTGTTTTATGGTGGCCAAGATCCTGCTAACAGCAATGACTGGAAACTGCACAAGGTACAGAATCAGTTCTCCTTCTAAACCTACAGTTTTACTCATTCTGGCTCGTTCATTTGGCAGTCTGTTCTCAGCTCAAACTCTACCTGTGCCACACGTTCAAGTTGTCTTTTCTCCCCTCTGCATTTCTTCCTTACAGCCCTAATCACAGATGACCCCTTGTCCAATTAACGACCCACCAGCACTCATGAAATTCCTACTCAATCACTCTGCAAAGCTGAGATGCCCTGTTCAATGTCCTTGTCCATGCATAAACTGTAGGAAGAACAAGAGCTGAAATGATATTGCTTCTCTTAAAAGCATATTTAGGGAAAACACAGACTTCTAACCCATTAAATGAGCATATAAATGAGACAAAACATACTAATGAGATTAGGCAATGAAATTTTCATAAGAATAGAAATTATGACTAAATTTCCTCTGCTAATTAAGGTTATATTCTGAGCTTATAAGATATATCCATCTTGCAGTAAATTAATTGTTTGAACAATATGAATACTTTTTTATGTACTCTATGATAGGTGTCCAAGACACAGACTTTAAAGTCAGCAGTGACTTTTGGTATCTGTAAGTTTAAAGAACTGACTGCCTCTGTTCTAACCCTAAATTTCTCAGCCATTTCATCTCAACTTCCCTCCCCATGCTGCACCTTTTTGAGCCCTTCTTTTTCAAGGTAATGGGGACTATCCCAGGGGTGAGACACACAAACAAGGGATTGATGCTCATCCAAAAATATTTCCATAGTTCTAACAGTTATTCAATTGATTACAAATTGGCAAGTGTTTGAAACAAATACGAGTAAAAATGCAATTTTGTGCCATCAAACAAAACAAAGGCAAGCTTATTATGTCTCCACTTGCACTTGACCAAAACACATCTTCCCTCTGCTTACTTCTACTGCCCTCTGTACATGCAAGTGCTGAAATTCAGGCAATTTATGCCTCTGACAAGAATAAACTTGCACAACTACTCAGGGCTGTGTTTCCCTGAAGGAGGCAGTTTGACATCATTTGTCAAAAGCCAAAAAGAGTTCTTTAATGGACAATTTACCTCAAATGATTGCAGCTGTTGCCAAATAGAGGAACAGAGACAAAAGATTAAAAATGGTTCTACCCATGCCAATATAATTCTCCGTGATTAATGAATAGAATATAACCTTTGCTATCTCTCCTTTTTAGTCAAAAGCAATAAAAGTAATTGAACATTCTGTGTTTCTGTGGTTTGCTACATCTGATGTTCAATCAAAATACTTGGGGAAATTTCAATAGGCATTGTTAACAAAGTACATACACACATACGTCGAGCTCATTGCTTGTCTTGGAAGTAAAGCCAGATATTCCCTCTTCAATCAGAGCCCAAAAAAAGCCACCAAAAGCTTTTCTGAAATTTCACATATGAAAAAAAAAAACAAAAACAAAAACAAAAACAAAGCCCCAAACAAGAAAACCAGCAGAAACACCACACCCTGACTTGGTCCCAGGAGAGCTTGTGCTCTCACATTGCAAGAGTCTCATGTGTAATGCTTCACTATCAGACAATATTACAGGCACAGTTGGAGCATACAAAATGAGTAATATTAACTGCACAACATGACCTTATAATACAAAGAAAGCTCACACTGTTCATTTTGAAGGCCTCTACATCTTTCTTTGTTGAAATTATGAGAATGAAAATATTATTCAACAGCAAACACAGGGAAGTTAGGACAGAAGCATTTCATCAGACCACGGGGAATATTTGGTAGCTTAGGGTAGTGATGGAAACAAATATAGCTAAATACAACACACAGCTAACCATGGCACTTGAACAGCATTCCAACAGCCCCCCATGCAACCCCATCCTTCAATCATCTGATTTAAATCACCCCTTGCACTGCTCAGGCATATTAATCTACAAACAAAGAAGAGAATTCACATCAGCTTGATATTCCCTTTCAAGGTTCCAAGCACAGCTCTCAGTATTTCTACTCCTGGTAAGCACTTATGTACTGGAGCAGCCCTGCTGCTGATGTTTACACTTTCCCAGGACTGGCAAGTCTTTGAGCTCAAGCTCCTTGGTAGCACCAAAACATTTAATTTACTTGAATTTTCACCTAATCCAATACCTGCCGAGCATTTAACTGAGCAAATGCTTCCATATCATCATTTACTGCATGTGGAGATGAGTTAGGCACATAATTAATTCTCACTTTTACCCACAAATTTATTTCCAGATGTTCCCAATATTGCTGAGCAGCCGGCAGGACACACATGGCAGTGTGCCAAAAAGTACATGAGCTGTGAGACTGGAATGTCATTTTTGTTGACTAATGTCACTTTTCCATCAAACTCAAGGAGTTCCAGTGGGTTTGTGAATTAATTTGAAGAACAGGGTTTGGGTTTTTTTCCTTATGATTGTTACTATACTGACTTTCCCACCAGGACAGGTGTCTTACATTTCCAAAAAAAAATACACCTGGATGTGCCCAGAAGAAGAATTGCCTTCCAGATGCATCAGTTCCAGAAAAACACTGCTCAGTCACATTTTATAAGTCCCTATACAAAGCAGAAAGATAAAATTTGGCTTCAGGCATGCAGGAAGTCATTGCCCACATTAGCACAACCACTGACACTCAGTGCTCGATCTGTTCAAAGCACTGGATTCAACTCTTCTCATTTCTGATGCTCATACAGTTGCAAGGGGCCAGTCAACACTGTTGGTTTAAGTGAAAAGTGCCAGTCAATATGTAATTAAATGCTAAATAAAAAGCCATGGTGAATAAATGCTGTCTTGTCAGTCAGGAAGACTCCAAATGAAATAAGTAGAATCTAACCAGCATCTGTGAAAGTATGTTTGTCCTGTGCTGCACTGCATCTAGCTGTGTTACCTAACAGAGCCACTAACAAACATCAAATTTACACAAGATAAGGACTTTTAGGCTCATATAAACACAAACTTGTTGTTCTAAAAGCACTTCTGCAAACACTTATATATCACATAAAATACCCTAAATGCACAACACTTAAAGCAACAAAGCATCAGGTGACAAGCACTCCTTCACTATCACTCACAGTTACAGAAGGAGCTATTTACTGTCTATTCCACAGGGAAAGCATTTGTTCCAAATTATTAAGTCACAAGTTACCACCAAGGAAAATCCAATATATCAGGATATTTTCCATTCAATCTTCCATCAATGGTACAGCACACCAAATTAATGTGAGAAAATGGGACTACATGCACTTCCCTAAAGATCCATGAAGCAATCACAAACACCACCTATTGTTAATGAGAGAAAAATAATTTCATAAGCACAAAAGTGTTGCTAGACAAATGGACTCCCATATTTCAACCTGCATAATGAGGCAACTCTTACTTCTTCAATATTACATTTTAATGCATGATAGTTAAGAAAAATACTCAAATGTCACCATTTACATTACAGAACTGAAAGATTCACTTTGACCTATGAATTCAAATTAAGATGGGGTAAAACATGGAGCTATTACCTGAATTATGTTCAAAGCCCTGGAGAGACAGGTCTGACCCTTTATTTCTCAGAGTAGACATGTGTAAGTATTTACACCACACTTAACCCAAATACAGTAATTCTAAAAAATATTAAGTACTTTTACTACCAAACAAAGTTACCCTTATCCTGTCACAAGAATCAGACAAAAAGTTTTCTATATCAGATCCTCTTATTAGCTGAACTATATGTTTATTTACACTATTATCACTTTTAACAGGTTTAATAGCTAGTAGGTAAACCCAACTTTGCTCTGTAGACTGAATCAGAAATAATTGACCAAAGTTCATTCATGACAGTACATAGGAAACATGGAGGTTTTCTTGCAATTTGAATAATAAATCACTGTATAACTTATTATTAAACTTATCTGGCATAACAAATGGATACAAATTAAGTCAAAACCATATGGTAGAGGCTACAGGGTTGAGCACAAGATGAATTTTATTACACAGAACCATATGCTGCACTTAATGTCCGTGATGACTTTGCCTTTTGCCATACATGATGTCTATAAATCAGCAGTGCAGATGTGAGAACTCTACTAAACTCTACAATGGAACAATCCTGAGCACAGGAATTCAGTGTTTTCCTTTATCACGTTGTCTCAAAGGATGCAGGGTTACTTGTGTTATGGATGTGTTACAGAGTGGCATCTCTAACACTGCCAGTTCTTCAAACAGCACTCTGGCAACATCTAAAGGAAAACTGAATAACTCATACCAGGACTCCTTCTCCACACAGACACTCTGAGTATCAGAATAGTGGGCAGAAATCTCCACAGAATCAATGGTTCTGAACCCAAGAGCTGGAATTGTGAGTGCACTTGTATGTCTGCATCATTGGGATTCAATGCTTTGCTGCAAAGCAGCTCACCTGTGCAGCTCCTGCAGAGTTTGGTATTCCACGTACCTAAAAAACCAACAGCCAACATCCCAGAATAAAATTGCTTTGATGTCAGGTAACCAGGCGAACCCTAAACAAAAAAAGGAGCTGGGCCACAGCAGCCTGACACAACTTGATGCAGTGACTGTACAACAGGAACAAAAATAAGCCAAATATGTGAAAGGTGAATACTGAGTTGCAGAGGTCAATCTGCTATGTATTAGAAAAGTTTCTACAGTTCAGCCATTTCTTGCTTTCTACCCAGAGATGATGACATTTGAACAACACCAATATTACTGAGCAACACAAGATCCCTTCAAATGGAATTTCAGTTTTGAGAAATAAAATATACTAAGCAGAACCAGAAATACAGTACAACTGACTGTTCAAATTGGTAATTTATGGTGAACTGAAGGTAAGATGCTTTCAAAGAAGTAGTTCAGAAATTTCTATTTTAAGAGTAATTAAAAATATACCGTATTTTCATTGCCAGTGCCACTGGGCACATCACATGAAAGTTGTTTCAGAAAACTGCTCACCACAAAGGTCATATCTCAAGGTAAAGCATTTGCACTAGTACTGAAAAAGGCACTTTTCAAAAGGAAAAAGTGAAGGCTATTTCATTGATCTGTCTGACCACAGTCCCTCTTCTTTTAAGCCAGAATAACTTATATTTTTTTCTTCACCAGTTTTCACCATTGCCAGTTTTTCCCGAAAGAACAGCTAATTTTATTTAGCTAAAGTCAGTTCTTGCTACTAATAACATACAAGTCAAAACCTCCATTGATTCTGGTGAGATCAAAGGGATCAATAACTTTTGATCTCAGCCTGCCTATTGTTTCCTGTCTCCTTCCCTAAAGTGTAGATTTTTCATGAGTTTGAGACACTGCTACAGGACAGTGCCATGCTGCTTCCTTAGTAGCACGTTTGATCCAGAAAGTACTTGAAAAATACCACCACAAATAATGCCCAAGTACCATTGTAAAAAGAATATGGGGCTACCTTGAGCAAATCATCTTCCTTCTTCCACATTTGATTCCATAATTTCATCTTAATTAAAATAAAACACAATATTTATCCGGCAAGCATCTTTAGAAAATCATTTATGCAAAGAAGAGAATGTGTATATTTAAGGGTTCTGCTCTTGGATAAACAAGTATTAATCCAAATACTGACTTCAATAACTAATTGTCTAACAATACACAACCAAACACAGTGAAGAGGGTGTGCCAGAAGGTTCATCTTTCTGGCCTCTTCAAGATGCTGTCAAATCTGCAAAAACATCAGCAACAGACAGAGAGGAATAAAAACTTTTCACTTTGCATTTCCTCTGTTTCCTCACTGTGGATGTGAAGCAGTGTATGAGTACTTTAGAAGTACAGTAACCAATACCATTCACCATTTGGGATTCTCAGAGCCTAATTGTTCCAGCCAGAGAGGATTAACCCAGTTAAATGCATCTGACAACTTAAGCTTCCCAGATCCTACAAAGACTAAAATCACCATTGCTGAAAAACAAACAAACAACAAAAGATTCCACATTTAACCCCCTGGAACTTTCCTATAATTCCCCATACACTTTGAATAAGACTCTGCCCCATGAGCCAGCATCCAGCTTTCACACAAGGCACTGAGTGAGCAGCAATCACTGCATTTTATAGTTATGCTAGAGATGCATATGGTTTTATTGCCCACAAAAATTTTGTGGGAGAATTTATTACTTTGTTTTTCATCTGTAACTGGGGATAGTAATTGTCCTCAAAAAAGCTCATCCACAACCAAACGTCTACCAATATCAATGAATGAACAGATCATGGCCTAATATGAAGGGTAGCAGCAAAGCCATCTGTAAATAGCAGCTGTATTTGCTCACTGCAATAAAGAGGAGAAGCAGACAAGTATGATGGCTGTGGTGTGGAGTGCCCTATTTCACAATATTTTATACTCCAAGTTCATATTCTGAGCAGGAGAGGTCTGAAAACTCAATACATCAGCTATCAGGCAGATCAGAAAATACCAGAAATCTTACTCCAGCCCTCCCTGCAAGATCTATGTGCTGCCAACCTGAACCCAGAATTATCCTCTGTGCTGTGAGCAGCTGGAGCAGGTATAAGCAGTGACCCACAGCCAAAGCCCAGGCCAGCTCACTCTGGAGCAACTCCACTCATTCAGCTGCATTTTTCAAAGGAGATAGTTTCTACAAAATAAAAAAATAAAAAAAAATAAAAAATAAAAAAATAAAAAAGCAACCAAACAAACAAAAAAACCCCACCTCAAACACAACCAACAATCTATTCTCAGGCATTTTCAGCACCCATCCACAGTTAACTGCTCTGCCACTTGGTTCTCTACAGTTGCAATAAAACTCAGAAACACAGAACTGGAACTCTGACCATGAAGAAAAGCAACTACAGTTGCACATGTCCAGATCATGAACAACACCCTCAACACCTGGCAATTATTATACAGGGAATCCATTGGAAAACAGTTATATTTGTTTTTAAATATACATATCCTGTTTAGTAACACTACTAAAACTGGTTGCAGATATCCACCTCAAGACCTGGGGTTTTTCTCCTAAAGGAAGGCTCAGTCTGGCACCATTCCTCTCCCTTCCATGACACTACTTCAGAAAACTGCAAGATTCCAACCTTATCATTCCCCCAACACAGGGGCTGGAAGAAAAAATCCAGTTTCTATCATTCCCATAGGTTCTGTCATACAAGTAGAGCAAAACACATCTCTTCTGTGCAGTCTTCTCGTGTAAGATTTGTTTGTTTAATAAACCCTTCCCTGGAGGAGCAGTCTTACATCAGTATGACACTTACAGTATTTTAATAATGAATTTATAAACCATGATTTTGTAGTTGTACAGCAGAGATTCCAGATGAGAGCAGAGCAGACTAAATGCAACCAGACTGGTGTTTTATAACTGAGGTCATTGATTCCTATGATCCACAATCCCAACACCAGGCCACACCTGATGTTCTTGCCTCTCTATAAAAAAAGAGCACTAGCTATAATCTTCACTAAGCTCATTTGGTACCATTTAATATATATTTATGTACACACACACAAAATGGCAAGTGTGGTTGCATCACAGCCATAAAATGCTCTTGGGGATTTTGTGCAATTTCCTCAATCTTTGATGATTACAGAAGTGGTAAGAAGAGAGGCAAAGCAATAGGGTGAAAAGATGGAATTACCCTGCACTGCATCCAAATTCCTAACAACAGTATAGACTTTGCCACTTATTCCTAATGCTAACCAACTCACATATAAGGATTTAAAAGCTTGATCTGCATGACAGTTCACAAAAATCCACAAAAGAAAACATAATGACTACATACTGAATTTCATCTCTGTTTTTGAGGTTCTCTCATGATGCCTAACTTCAATTATCAAACACAAAATTTCAAACATATTAGTGGAGCATTCCTCAGTCCAGAGTCCATGCCTACTTCTTGCTGTGAGTTACAGCTGAGTAAACAGATAAAACTGTATCAGTTCCTTTGAAGCATCCCATTTCATTTCAATTGTGGTACAGTATTTCAATGGCAGACAAAAAGCCTGCAGAGCTGAGGTCCAGAGTATATAAACACTCATGTTAAGCAACATTTTCAACCCTAAGAGTTTAGTATGACACAGTTAACTACCTCCAGTACCTAAGAGACAGCTATTGAAAAATCTGAGCCATGTCACTAACTTTAAGTGGACATTAAAAAACCAAACCCAAACATTAACACAGCACATGTCCTGGCTCTGTAAGCACTGCATTGGCCATGAACACACAATAGATTTCATTCCAAATATTTCCTCAAGGTTTGCTTGGTTTTTGTTGTTCCTACAAGTATTTTGGCTTATTTTTACTCAGGGTGCCAGTCTCAGGTTGTAAACACAAGTGGGGTGTGACTCTCCCATAAGCAAGTTTATCCATGTGTTTGGAAAATGACAGTATGAACAGTTACAACTGCTCACGCACTCTACTGCCTACACACTGAAATGACAAATAATTAGGAAGGCTCCAATGAATTGTCAAGATTTGGGATGATTTTGAAGAGCTAGTTCAAAAAATAACCAAAACCAATGTTTGTTGATGCATTTACTACCACGTAATTGTACTAAAGCCCTTTGAAGAGACAAATTTAAGCTTTTTTTTTTTTTTTAATGCCTTAAGAAAGTATCTTTACCAAACACAAGAATTGGTTTACACTAGCAAAGTATCAACTCAGGTCCTGCTTTTCATCAGTGCTTGGACAGATTAAATGCATATTGTATATCTACCAAAGCACTGCTAGTCTTTGCAGTTTATTATCCTGACTGGTTATCAATTAATTCCTTGCACTGTGGCAACAGGAGCTCAAAAAGCCTTTAAAATAACTAAAGACTGACTATGAGACCCTGGCCAACCTCAACCCAAACATTTTCTCAGTATCTTCAGGATACTAATCTAGGGGAACTATTAAACACAAGAAATTCACTCTAACACCAATTACCACTCACAAGGGGCAAATATTACAGCCCTGACCCAATAAAAATATCCAGGAATCATCTTAATCAGATTTTTTCCCTATCCTACCTGCTGACAAAATTATACAAAGCAAAGTGTTTTAACTGCCGTTATGTACCAAAACATATGAAGTTGCACAAGATCCTGTATTTTGTTTCTGCAATTGCCTCCTGCAGCAAGGGGAGGACAAACTGGGGGGGGGGGGGGAAATCTTTGTCCTAGCACAGACACAGAAAAAAAACATTTAGGCTGAGACTAAATTCATGCCATAATGAACTTGTACCTTTGTTTGTTGCCACCACTTGCAAAATATTCCTCCCTTAAAATAACAATCCTTTTGTTCAAGCTGCATTTCCACTTTCTCTATGTTAAACATTTGCAAAATAACCTTGAATATCTGAGGAATTCAAGTTGTTGAAAACAGGAGCTGGGAGGAAAACAAATTAAACAGATTTGTTTAAGCCCAGTGTGCTTATGAAAATCTTTCCTTTGGCTTTCCACAGCTCCATCTGCATGGTGATCTCTGTAGACTCACATACAGATTTAAACTTGACATTATCTAATGTATCTTGGGAAAAATCCTGCACAGCAAATTGAATTTTTAAAAGTGATACCACATTCAATGAGCAACTAATACATTATATTTACTTGAACTGTATCAGAATAACATTAAGGATAATAAACTCATTTGGAACTTATATTCTTTAGCCTACATTTGAATATACATTTTAGGTGTACATGTTACAGTATTACAGGGGCTTGTTTTCAGTCTAGATTTTGCGCATAAATGAACAACTCCAGTATATTTGGTGAGTGAGGAGAAAACAGCAAAAAATCCCATGAACACACTGTATGCAACCTGTGTCTTGTTCAATTTTAGTAGAGGTCATCGCATTCATTAAAAATAAAAATAAACAAAAATTGTTAAAAATGAGCGCGTACAACTTCCACTTAGAATTTAGTTTCAATCCAGTTGCTTGCCACTTTAATTCAGCCCTTGCTCCCACTCTGTGATATGCAAATATTTCTCATCTGAGCCCCTATGGCCAATGCAGGGTTTGAAAATAATCAAACAGAACAGTGTGCAATTTAAGGTCCTGACAACAAGTACAGAAATGTTGTTTTATGCTTGAGGGAACTGTGCACAGACCATCTGCTGCCTTTGTGATTCCCTTGATGCCTGTCACAGCGAGGATGTTCGAGAAGGCACGGAATGCAAACGGAGCTATCATCGTGGAGTTTGGAGGAGAAGCTGAGCTATCCCAGCACTGTAACTTTTTCTTGTCCCCCTTGTTCCAAGGTTTGTGAGCGCTGGCCTTTCAGGCACTCAGCTTCATGGCTTCTCACAGAAACCTGTACTTTCCAGCTGGCATCGAAAGACCAGGAGAGCAGCTCAGACTTTTTCCACAGGCTTTGTGATCATCCATGAAGGGCTCAGGCTACAAATCCAAAGATGGGGGATCACACGTGTAATTTTATAGGGTTTGGGGGGATCACAAGTAAACCAATGGAAAACAGGGTGAACACATTTTGACCAACTATATTACCTTTCTTTGTTTGGGACAACCAATTATAAAGAACCAAACCTAACCAACAATACTCTAAAAAGATAAGAAGAACAGCTTACATTTTTCTAGCATGAGACATTCTAAGCAAGTAGTTTTTCTTATCTCAAAGAAAATGCCAGAGGGCCCTCACAGAGGTGTCTGCAGGGGGATTCCTCTCCTCTGCACAGCACCTTGGCCAGACAGCACCTGGATCATGAGATCCATCCATGTCAGGGGCTGGGAACTCACCTCCAGCACAAGGCCCCCAAAGGAACAATCCCACTGGGCACTTTTTGTTATTAGAGCAGCATTACATGCTTCATGCAGAGGGATTTAGGCTGATACAAATCACACAAAGAGCTAGAAATCAGAGAAAAATACAGTAAATGGAAATACAGAAGATTTGGGTTTGATTTTTTTCAGTATTGTAAGACCTTCATAAGGCTGAGCATATATTGCTTTATAACCTTATGCCTCATCCCTTTTCCTTCTCTCCTTCAAGGAACGAAAATGGCACTGCCTGCAGAATCCAAGAGCCCATATCCAATAGCCTCAAAGATCACACCCGTGTTTATCTGAGAGAAACAGATAAGTCAAATTTGCATCAAAGCACAAAAGAAAATAAATTCCTTCAGGATTATATTTCACATGAAAGGTGAAGACATTCCTTTAAACTATTCCCACTCTTCAAACCAACATATTATTGCTTCTACTTGAAACACTGTTGAGTCCAACATGCTGTTCTGATTCCTCAACTCTGCTTATAAGAAAGACACCAATCCTCCACTGTGCACACACACTATGATAAGGATTTTAAAGCTTTTACCTATTTTATTATTTGGTTTGGAGATTTGCACCAATGATCCAATATTAGATTAACTGGGTTCTCTAGAAAGCCTGCCTGTTAAAAGGCGTCTTTGTTAAATGGCTGCCAGAGACTCCTAGATTAATAACCCACTTTTCTTGGAAAGACTCCTGCACTGGATTCCACAACTATGGGAAAACACTCATTTCAGAAAGTCTTCCACATACCATATTTAAATGGAAATATCGACAAGTGAAATAATTCATGGTAAATGCCTCCACTAAGTGGATTTATGCCTCCATGATGCTCTAAGTAACACATTTCAGATTATCTCACTTCATTATGACATCCCTGCTTCAGAATAAGACTCCATGCTGTTTCTCAACTTCGACCCATTTTCTTGTAAGTCATGTTTGTGAGACTAAACTTTATGATTTACTTCTTTTCAGAAGTACTACAAATGTTATTTTCTTGAACAGAAACTAACAAGTCTTTCAATACAGTATATTGGAAATCTTTTCCAGAAACTTCTAGAAGCTATAAAATTGA
Organism: Cinclus cinclus; assembly: GCF_963662255.1. Classification (NCBI taxonomy): domain Eukaryota; kingdom Metazoa; phylum Chordata; class Aves; order Passeriformes; family Cinclidae; genus Cinclus; species Cinclus cinclus. The sequence goes on along the minus strand of NC_085066.1, from coordinate 3,539,605 downwards.
GGTAAATTATATAGTTGCAGTTAGTGAAAAAAATCAACAGAAGACAAACCTGGCATTTTCCTGCCAATCCCATACATGACTTATGGCCTGCACTGTTGTCAGCTCTCCATCTTAAAACAGCTTAGTTTCCCTTCCACTGAAACCAAACCTTTTCCATAGCCTCAACACCATCCTTGCTCATGGCCAGCCTGTTGTGACCCAAGATCTTCACAGCTGCTTGTCGGGTGGTGGTTTTTTTTCAGAGCTTCTCCTTCACAAGAGATCTCATTAGCACATGAACTTCCCTCCATGTTACTGGATTGTGCCCTGCCTTACATTCCAGGCTGTTGAGACCATCCAGTTCTTCCAATGATTACCTACTTCTCCATCCTACCAAAATCTCTTAATCCTGTGTCATAGCATTCCATTCATCCTGAAGAACAGTCTCAAGACAAACCCTGAGGATCTGTATTAACAGACCAATCCTTTCCTTCTAAGTAGAGCTTCTTGCTCTCCCCTAAGTCATTCCCTGTCCAGTTTACTGACCATCATTTTAACTCCTTATTGTGCCATTTACCACACAGTTCCACACAGATGTGTTTATTAAGTGTAGATAACAAACTTCCTACATCTAAAGTGTCATTTCATCAAGTTAAAGGACAGGCTACATCTGGCACCAATTACTTTGGAAAAACATCTCTCATCCATTTGCTGTTGAATCTGTCAATACTTTTTCAAAACAGGCTCTAGAAAGTCATCCATCTTCAGGCCAGACTAATCCTCCTGCCCCCATCCCCTCCCCTGTTTGTTTTTTTTTTTTTTTGTCCTTCCTTTTACACACTTTTTTATCCCTTAAAACGTAGTCATAATGTTTGCCAATAGATTTCACAAGTCTCTAAGGGTCTAGTTCTTGAGTAAACAAAAAATCAGAGAGAGATGTTAATATTTGTCACAACTACATTTAATTCCCCATTTCAGGCAGATCTCTTATTTGGTTTATTTAATCTCTGCAGTTTAGGTGACCTCCTTCACGTATATGGGGACTCACATAATCCTTGTCTTCTTCCCTTTCCCTGCCCTTTTCTCACCCCCACACACAAGCACATGGCAGTACAGACCTGATAAAAAATTAACTTTCATGAGCAAGCTATTTTAATCTGCAAATCACCCCTGAGCAAAGTATTGCCAAGTAAGGAACACACTGCAATTAAACATTAAGAAACAGCTGCCCTAAAAAAAGTGAAAAACACTTATTAGAAAGAATAGACAGGAATCAGGAAAAACTAAACTTATAGCAAAATCTGGTTTCTTAAAATAATTAAATTCGTAGCAATACAAAAACTAATTCTATGTTTCCAATTGTCTTTGTATTTGTCCAATTACTAATCCAGATATGGAAACGAACCAATGTAATGCACTTCAACTTTATCCCTGGAGATGCCTTCTTGAAATAAGACTTGAAAATACAACTTCTCAGTTCCTATTAACAATTCATTTCTTCAGAACACAGTTAGACAGAACGACGAGACAAAACCCCTGAAACAGAATGTATCAGCAGAGCCAGAAAATTATTTTGAATCTATTGAAAGCATTGATATTAAATCTTGTTACAAGCTGAAGTCTGTAACAAAAAGTACTATTTCCTGCAGGATATTTAAGGAATACAGGACAGATACATCTGGTAGTTGGACTCCACAGGCCTGAAAAATACAATGTTTTTAAAGATACTCCTTCAAAGCATTCATCCATAGTTTGGACAAAACACTATACATCCAAAGTTTGTTGCCTCTTGAAGTAGCAGGTGAGCACAATGATTTGAAGACTATTGGGACAATCCTGAAAACATAAGAGCAGTCCATACAACCTCAAATCGTTCTCTTTAAGGAGAATACTGGAACTGCAAATTGTCACAAGGCAAACTCACGAAAATTAAGGATCACAAGTTGTATCACTTTTTCTGCAGTATTGCTGCAGTGTCCTCTGCTCCCAAATAAACAGGCCTTCAACCATTTTTAGCTGCAATTTAGCAGAGGTGGGAAAAATACTGCTTTTACAGACACTGCCTACAGTTGGAATATTTGAAATACTTTTTGAGACATACAAATAAAGCACCTTCTCTCTCATCCCCCAAAAGCAGCTCTATACAGACCCTACATTATGAAAAACTCTTTACATACAAACCTCTGCACATTAACAGGGCAAGTAAACTTTAGATTACTTCCTATTAAGATTAGGATTACTTATTCATTATTAATTAAGAGAACACTGCAAGGATTAAAGAAGAGTTGCCCAGTAAATTGTTTTAGTTGTAATACTTCTAGTATGAAAAGTTTTTCACTTCTATGACAGTACCTAAATTTGAAATTTCCATGTTAAGATGTAAGTTTGCCATATGAAGAAGAACCACCTCATAAACATCCACCACTACATGAAGGGCTTTTCTTAGATGAATGTCTAAGCATTACACACACAAAAATCTGCATGTAAAGACAGAACTATGTCAATCCAGCTCAGCACAGAATGGAAAAGGAAAAGCAGACTTAGGGAAGCTAAAAGCCAACTAACAAAACTCAAAGCACATTGAAGAGAGCTGTATTTAATCCAGTGAAGAACTACCACCTGGATAAGATACAGGATTTTGTTCAGTGTTACAAAACACCAGCTTTTTTCTGCTGATTTACCAGATGTGCAATTGTCTATTTTTAACATAAAGCTCATGAGTCACCTCAAAATCTGCAGCCAGTTTCTTTCACTTTCTCTTTTCCAAAGTGGCAAACATTTCAAATTAAGCTCTAATACAAAGAATTCCATATGCACTAACACCCGTCTGTTCTCATTTAGTGTATTAAGGTATGAAAATAGCACAACAGTGTTTAAAAAACAAGCGTTCTCCAGGACACAAAAACTGAGAATAGGCTAACTTTTACTACAATGACTTTGTCACAAACCACTTTTTGCCCAAGGAAAAAATCAAATGCAAAGGGCAAAAAGCAGTTCCCTCAAACTAGAGCAAGATCTATTTGACAAGTCAGTCACATTAGCAAACTTTAAGTCAAAAAAGGAACTTTCACCTAAACACAATGTTCACACCCTCCTACATACAGGGACTATTTGTAGATCTTCCACTGTACTGATGTCTTAAAACTTCAAATTTCCATTTCTGGCTTTTTTTTTTTTTTTCCTTGACGTATGTTTGATGTCAGAGAAATATTTGATTAGTTTAAAGTACAAGTAGGGCTTGTCTGCCCTCCTTTTCCTAAATTTATTCAGCCTTTTCCTTTGAAAGCAAACACCATGCTACAAAATCCTGCATCATTAGTCCCACACTTAGAACTTCCCCACAAGTCCTATGCAGCTCCATCCTCTAATGCCACAAGTACCTTGCATGTCACTGTAGGAAACCATCACTTTTCTGGTCCCCTAATTACTGTCCATCTTTCACTCTCTGCTCCTCTTTAGTGGTACTACACTGCTAAACTCTCACTTGGTGTGTGTCAGTTCTGCCCACTCCTTTCCCTACTGCATTGTCAGGCTCTTGCTGCTTTCTCCCTCCCATATCTGGCATGCATGAGGACCCTTTATGCCCAGGATATAACTCAGAGAAGCTTCCTGTCACCACATGGCAGCAGCTCCAGAAAACCCACTTTTCATTAGGTGTAGCTGACATATTCCAACAGGAAAATGCAAATGAAATTAGAGTTCACGATTTCTAAATATACACGTGATAGGTTTGATGGATTTTCCACCTCATCCCTCCCCTTATAGGTCTAAGATATGAAGGCCTCAACCTTATCTGTTTAGTAGAGAGCAAGTTCTCTACTAAAAGCACAATCAAGAGAATAAATGCTTCCATAGCACCATCACTGACAATCAACAGGAACATATTGTGCATGCACAACAGCATCAGAATTGCAGGCAATTTTAAATCTTATTCTGCATCCTGCTGTTTGAGTGACACTACACACAGGGCATGACCTGCAGAAATCCCAAGAAATTTCTACCTAAAACTTAGCTGGCCTTTGCCAGCAGTCAAGAATAAAAGTTTGTGCGATACAAGACTCAAACAGGATGATTTTTATATGCTGAAACAATGAGAGCCACAAATCACATCTCCTTGCTTTTCTGCAATATAGAAACCAAGGACACTATTACAAGTTGGATGTGAGGGTGATCTGGTTGTTTCATCTGTCACCCCACTGATCTCCAGGGTTGATTCAGCTCATCTGGCTGGCTAGGAGGGTGTGCCCTTCCCCCCCCCAATGCTCCAGGTGCACCCCTCCTGAAGCTAAATTAATTTATTAGATGGTCATTCTGACCAGTTATGGCTATTTCCAAAGTCAAAATGCTCCAAAATTGTCAACTAATTTTGTATGCTTGTTATAAGTCATCATTCAAAGCAGATATCAAACTGACAAACAAAGTATGGCACCCTCTGCAATTCCAAGTTCTGCCTTGCAGACAGACAAACAAGCTTTGAGAGAGGATAAACAGCACATGGTAAAGACTTAGTTTTAGCACATCATTTTCTTTACTCTAGGCCTTTTCCCAGCAAGCTACAATTAGTCCCAAAATCTCCTTCAAGCTATTGATGTACACAGCCAGGCACTAGAGATTGATGGTGACCCATAATTAGAGGTGCAGAGTCTCTAAAGCAAGCTCAATTTTCATACCAACAGGTAAACAAAAAAGGAGAACACAAGACTCTAGCAGTTATTTTGATCTGCTGTATTGAAGAGTGATGCAAATTTCCCACAAGATCACTTTTCCTACATTTCAAGTTTCAACAGCCCCATGCAATCCTTACACACGTTGCACTTTTTAGCAGAGTAACAACCACCATTCCAGCCTTGCAGAGGCACCAAACCCACAAATTTTGGGTCAAAAATCCCAGGACAACATTGGCATAAAAGGCAAAACATGAACATTGTCCAAACCTAAATGCAGCCAGGAGCCACAGGAACGTGGAGAGCACAGTCCTGATCCTGAGCTGGAAAGCACTGCTGAGATGTCACCTCCAGCTTGATATTACACTAATTAACTGCATATAAATGACATCTGCTTGGCTTGGAGCACATGCAGAAGACAATTTCTGGTCAGGCTTCAAAAACCAGGAAGAACAGTCGTTCTATTACTCCCTATGTCCAACTACTTAAGAAAATTGCATTTCATGGGACCTCTGGCACAAGTTTAACATTTTTTTACATGTGCCCCACTCAGATAACAAATGGCCATCTTCCTCAAGCAGGAGCAGAAAAAAAGCAAGAATTTTAGAGAGGGGGAATTGTGCAACAGAATTTTGCAAAAATTAAGAACATGATAAGTTTTATTCAGAAAACATTTCCTTTAAAGTCATTATCAATTAAAATGGAACAGTGTTAAGCAGCTTTTGAAACCTGTAACCAAAGCTCTGAAGCATTACTGAGCTTTTGACAGAGCTGTTCTAACATTCCATAAGTTTTTGCCCAAGATTTTATCTTGTCCTCATTCTTTTGGGAAGAAACCCATGAAGATCAGAAGCTGTTGCAAGAGTCATAGAAAGGCCACTATTCTCAAAATAGCCAAGAGTTTTTAGGCTGCTTCTCATGTATACCCAGGCAATATATGCAAGAGTCTGGTTTAATCAGCCAGAGCAGTAACTGGAAGCATGACATGCAAGATTTGATCTCTTCCCCTTTCACTCCTCCTTCTACATTTGACAGTCTGGAATTGGGAGAGTGGCAAGGTTGCCCTGTGTGAAGTTTCACTGAAATAGAGTATATAAAACAAGCTCCCATTTTGATGAAATCACATCTCCCCACCCCAGATAAATGCTGTTTCATCAGAAAACCCCCAGTCAGCTCCTTTAGTACATCCATTCTATGAGACATCTGCTCTCTGGTGCAGAAGCAGTCTGGATTGATGAGGTAAAACAGGTAAGAGCAGAGATCACAAAGACTTGTTAAGGATGATCCTTCCTCCCAAACAGTTTGAAGAGTTAGACATAAGTAACAGCATCTTCCCATGAGCATCAAGTAAGAAGGGGCAAAGGTACAATACCTGAGAAAAAGGCTTCAGCAGACCTTGCTTCTCAGCCCTGTTAGGCTCACAAACATCATTTTCATGAGGAAGACAATTTGTATTCAAGGTTTCTCATTTTGGTAATCCAAACTGTCTGACCTGCAAATGTGCTGGTCTTGTTGTCACTGACTGCTTCAACTGTCCTCATGGACTACTGAGCTCCCCAGGAACTCCTGAGTGTTTTTAATGTGCACATAAACAGGAAAACAAATAAACTTCAATACAAAAAAAAAAAAAAATTAAAAAGCAACCAATGAAGATTCTTTGAACTTCAAAAAAGATAGCAAATTGTTATAAAAAAGCATAGCAAGCACCCAGTGCCAACCAAAATAGGTCTTAGGAAAGCTTACAAAGTCTTAAATAGAGTATCATTCTGGCTTCCTGAGTTAAAGACAGAGTCTATCTGACATATCCAACATAATTGCACTCAATTATAGCACTGCCATTTTACAGAAGCCAAGGATCCAGAAATGGAAAGAAGTGCCCAATATGGGATATTCAAGAATCTCTCCTTAATATTTAAACAGCTCCATAGCCTATGTTCTCATCACTTATGCCATATGTTATATAAGATGTTATATATGTTATAAGATGTTATATAAAAGACTGTCTCTTCCAGGTGTTCCCAACCAGGGACCATCTCTTCTGACAGACATTTCAGCTGGCTGCCCTCAGCACAAAAACAAGCAGGCAAAGAGATCCTGAAGCTGTCAGGACTAATGCAGCAAATGTTACCCGAGCCAAAATGTAACAATGAAACCTGAGGGTGAGGTATTCTGCAACTTGCATAAAGGAAGAAAGAGAAATCCCTCAAGCTATCCTGAGTAATGAGAATTGGGGGAAAAAAGAAATACCATGCCCAGAAAAGACAATTAACAGTTACTGTAGACTTTCATTCATTACCAAGAACTTTTAAGTACCTTACAACACATGGTCTGCCCCTTCAAATTCACTTTGTAGTACAACCTTGACTGCTGTAAGGTAAAACTCCATATTTGTGAAATACATTAATTTTGCACACTCATATTTGCCTTATGTCTAAATGAGCCAAGTCTTCCTCACTTGAAATTACTTGCCCTACTGGAATGAATAGAGTTATAGGCTGAGAAATTCAAGTAAAATTCATTCAATTTGGCTGCATGCAAGAGCCCAAAAGCCTTGTTGTTTCTACTTATTAGAAATTTACTTAGCTTACTAGTCTGTTAAAAATGCATTATAGTGTTGGTTAAACACCTTTACAGATGAGGTCAATTCAAAATAATTTCTTTTGATTTTTTTTTTTTTAAATTGTGTACAGCTTTCTAGCACTTTGCACTAGGTCACCTGGAGATACCTTGCGTACAGCCATGACCACAGAAATACCTGCCTTATCCTGCTGTCCAGGTACTGCTCAAACTCACTGCTTCTGTGACCCAGGGAGGGGCATGTCTGCATTCAGGATGAGGCCAAGTTTCAGCAAAATCCAATTCTGCCTCCAGTTTGCAAGAGCACTGCTGTACACTGTTCTGGTGCCACCAAAGCAGTTACCCCCTTCACCCACCAAAGAAAACCATTAATATATTGTATTTGGTTTCTTACAAACCACACATATTCAGCCTCTAGGTCTAAAATGGCAGTCCCATTTCTCTCAAAACCATTTTTTAATTTATAAACATCATTTAAAAGCATCTGATGACTTTAGGAGAAAACAATCATTTGTCTTAGAATACCAGTTAGTAACTACTAGTCATCCTTAACTAAGAGTTAGACCTGACTTTTCCCCATGATCCCCAACAGGTACCCCTTTAGTACTGCTCCAAGACCCACAGCCCACTAGAAATTTTCCACAATGAGATTCCACACTTTCCAAAACTACCCCAAACATTTACATGACCTCCCATCAGTGATAGGGCAATTCCCATTCAACCTGGAAAGCAGTGAAAAGCAGGAAGGTAAAGAGCAGGCTCCCTTCAGAGCATAAATGCCATGAGCCAAGCCTTCCTTTCAGAGGCATTCCACACATACCATGGTACCCACAGCATTACCCCTTCTTGTGTGACAAGGCACAAAAATCCATTGAAAGCTAAATGGACTTTTAGAAACCCAAAGTGAAAACCCAAGAGTTCATTTTAGATCAAAAGTTTTACTCATGATTTTCTTCCCTAACCTCTCCTAAACTTGTGTTTTGGCAGCAGTTTCAAAACTTTTCCACCATTTCTGAAGTACATTTAAACACAGCTCCTACAAACATTATTTTGCGAGTGACAGACTAATGAGATCTTCAGACAACAACTCTAAGATGAAACAATCTGTGCACAACCGTTTCCTCTTAAATCAGAAGCCAAGACAGAGCCAGGGTCCCCACAGCAACTCTTTTGCCCAGTGGGTTTATAAAGTTTTTAAGCAGACAACTCATTCCTAGCTCTTCACTTCCCTCTAGCTCCAATTTTTTTTTTGTTAGTGAATAGGACATTATTTTCATATTTTTCCAAATCAAAGGCCCAAAGGAGTTTACTTTATCACCAATACTTCCATCTGTGCAACAGGTATAAAGAGAGCAATACATCCCCTCTAAATGCATCATCGAGTTATCCTGCCAGATCAATGATACTCCCTCCAGTTTTGCCTCTCAAATAACACAGGGAAAAGTATTCCCAACAAGTTTAACTTTATCACAAGTAAAGTTGTCCTATTCCTTCCAATAATGAGCTCTGGATCCCTGGTGAGTAACTTACATTTAACTGGCAACATTCTGGGCTGCTTATATTAACTGCAACAGTCTGAACAGCTTGAACTTCAATAAAATGTGCAGTAAACGACTGAGCTAATTTAACCTCATTAATCCTCAAACCAATAGAATAATTTGATGTCCGCACAGCAGCTTGTGCACCGCCTCCAACATAAACATGGCCCTGCAGGAAATCAAGAGCAGAAATGAGCTGCAGCCCTGCTGCCAGGGCTATCACGGTTGGGAGAATCGCCCCCAATTCCCGAGCCCCATGGCCAGCTGCATGCATGAGTCACACACTTTGTTTGCTCTTGTTAACAGTCAAATGGTTCTTTCCAAACTGCATCTATCCTGACATCTCCCCAGTGCAGCAGTTTTATAGAGGATGCTTCATTTTATCTGCAAACTGTTTACCTCTAGTTTCAACACTAGCACGAAAAGCTTTACTAGGAAAGGCAAACGCAGAAAGCCAAGCGGCACCGGTGCTTTAATAATAATAATAATAATAAAAATTAATTACAGCAGCGTTTTAAAAATTTAGTTTTTGAAATAACTGGAACACTGTGTAGTTACAAAGGATGTAAGGGCCCCCAAAATATTTATGAACGTGTACTTTCAGAGAGACAGTTTAGAAAATATTCTTTATCTATATTATTTTTTACTGAAATTCCTGCTGAGAGACAGGTACTTTATTTTATTAAATACAACACATTAAAAATATTAACGTGAGATTTTAATAGCAAAAGGACCTAAGTCACAAAAATACTGTACTGTGTTGACTAGAGTGGCAAAATGAGGATAGTTTCTAAACAAAGAAAAGGGATTATTTCTTCAGGAGGTAAATGGTGATTTTGATACCACAAGACCACATAAAAGAACTCAACTTCCAAAGGAACTTGGTCTTTGTAGAGTTTTAAGTACTGTGTATTTTATCAGACTTATCCTCAGTTATGCTTTACACCACTTATAAAATGAAACAGGACATTTAAGAAAAGAAATAACTGCCTTCAACTTGTAAATGCTGTGACTGAAGCCTGTTAAGTTTCAGTAGCATTCCAGATATACCAGGGTAGCCACAGCTTTGCCTTGTTTACATGACAAGGTACAGAAACCCATTGGCAGCCAGAGAAGCCACCTAAGCAGTTTTCAGTATTTGTGCCAATCAAATTATCCCTGATAAACAGATTACTTCAGCATATAACAAGTTAATTTATTTTAAGGACTGATATATATTTCTTTCACAGCTACATTGCAACACAGACATGAGTCAAACAATGAAACAGCATGATAAAAATTCATCTCCCCAGTATAGCATATCCATGGTTCTCTCTTCATCAGCCATACAATATTTATGGAAACAGGAGAGCTTTATCTTTCCTTTCCAACACAACAAGTTAAGTGTCTTGAGAGAAGTCAGACATCACCATTATCTGCAAGCACACAAGAAAACAAACTCATGCCAAAAAAAAGGAATAATAAAGTTGAGGTCTAAATGGAAATTGAAAAAAAAATAAAAAGTCTTGCTCCAATAGGTTAATCTCTAGCTAATTCCTCCTGTGACAAGTAGCTTTTAAGAACCATTTCACTCACAAATTCTCCTGTAACAAGTTTTCCTTGGAAATCAAACAATTTCTAGTACAAGCATAACTATCTTTGACTTTGACCAAACAAAACAGCATTACATTTTGAATTACTATAGCAAAAAGTCAACTTTAAAAAAAATATTTAATATGAAGACAATTCAGAAAGGAACTTTACTCAAAAGTGATCAAATCAGTTGTAAATACTGAGTGAGAAATTCCTGAAAGACAATTTTTTCCTTTGAGAAAAATGAAATACAGCAATTTACATTTCCAAACAATGCCACCTTTCTTTCCAAGTTCATCCAAAAAAAATCAGAGTATAAATCAATGTCACAGATCTGGCTCTCACACACACCTGATTGCCCAGGAGATTTTGTCACAGTTATCATGCTCCATTCACTGGCTTTGCCAAATGTTAATTGCCTTCCCTTCTATCTTCTAGATCTACTTGTGACTTGGGGGTTTTGCTTTGGGTTTTAATGCTTGTTTGTTGTTTTTTAAATAAAACACCTTAATAATTATATTCAGGAAAGGCTGGATTTGATATCATTTTTACATTAGAACCCAAATTTTCAGTACTTTGTAGCTACTTGTCCATTAACTGCTCATATAACAGAAGGACAATAAAAGCCATAAACCTCTTAGTTTAATAATCTTCTTGAGGAGCAATTCAATAAGTCATTGCAAAATAAAACAGCAGCTTATAAAAACAAAAAAAAAAAATTGTGTCTTCACTGCAGTAATCATCACAGCAGGGCGGATGCAACAACTATGTATTTGTTTCTCTAGACATGGAAAAGGATTAAAACATGTAGACAGTAACAAGTCACCATCACTTATTCTTTAAGCTATAAACTTAAGCATACATCTGTGTGAAAATTAATTACAACAGGGGGGAAATCAGGCCAGTCACTAATCAAGCTAAGTGAGCAGGAAAATGCAGCTATGTTGTACACTCCTGACTGAGTCTCAGGATCAAGCAGCACTAAGTGCAGATAAACCAAGGGGGAGTTATTATGCCTTTTCATCACTGAAATCATGCTGCCCCAGAAAACTCTGACTTCTGTGTCTGGGCTAGTTACAGACTATTGAATCTAAACAAGGAGACTGCAGCACAGTGGTTGGAAGCATAGCAACGCCTCAGAGGAGGGAGAAAGACAGTTTAAGGGGGGAACAAGCCAACAGGAGAATTCTGTCTGACAGCTGAAGGAGAATGAACCAGCCAACCTAAGAGGACAGCTGCAAAACAAAGCAGGGTCCACAGCAGGCTGTGTGTGCACACCTACATGCACAGCCACACCAGCACTGCCTGCTGCAAAACACCTTCCCCCATGATAAAATATCAGTGCCAAATGCCAAAGGCATGAAGAGAAAGCATAAATCCAGTCATAAGACAACTTTTCTAAATCCATTTCACAAATATTTATTATTTCAAGCCTAACATTACAAGTGGTAGGGTGGTATAGCAGAGTCACAGATACAGAATTATGCAGTGCAATTTGCAGTTACTTGAAAGGGGCTTGGTTATACCTGTGTATTTTTACCAAACCCAAGAACTGCAGGTATCATTAAGGTACACTAAAAGCTGCTCCCCTTTCAGTTAAATCACAATTTATTTCTGTGGTCATGGCTGTAAGCAAGGTATCTCCAGGTGACCTAGTGCAAAATACTAGAAAACTTTAACCATGTTATAAAATTTAAAAAAACAAAATAAATTATTTTGAGTTGAGCTAATCTGTCCTACAACTCATGCAGTCTGTCCTGCCTCAAGGTCCACTAATGATCGATTTCCAAATGGTGTCACAACTTCAGGATGGCACAGTGCTCAAGTATTACCAATAAATAAATAAATGACAAAACCCAACTGCTCTTTTTTTGAAGATGACACACTAATATACCAGCATAATTGTGATGGAGCTGTTTCATACCCCAGCTGAAGCACTCCTGGTTTGATGTTTCTAGAAGGCATTTACTGAGGAAACCCTGCATGGGAAGCTTTACACACTACATTGGACTAATTTAACCATAGGTAAGCACTTCTCTCAAGTTCCTGACTGAACTTCTCTACTAATCAGTTACTTGCCTTTAAAAAATATACACCTGAATTTTACTCTCCCTCCCAATTCCCATAAAGAGGGGTGGACTCAAAATGGTTATAAAATGTTAATAAGTTTGCCAGCCAGAAAGTATCCAAGTAGCTTAATCATTAAAGCTGCTGTTCATTTCCAGTAATGACATGCATGCTCTAACATTTCTCAGGCACAATCAGAAACTATAATATTTTACATACAAAGGCAAGATGGAAAATTACCTGCTGTACACTGTCTATATTTATGCACCTGAACATGCATGACATGGGGCATAACAATGGCAGTTTTGTAGCTGGATGTCATTCCTGCCTGCTCAGTGTCCTCTACACAGCTTCCTTACAAACATGTTAATGAAGGATAGCAGCCAAGTTTAAAATCAGCTGTGCCATAGCTTTAAGGAACGAGTTATTTTTGTAGTCCAAACCCACCAGATGCACATCTGTAAGAACCAAAGCATTTCACAGAAAAGTAGACAAGCATGTCTGCACATGAGCAGCTCCACAGCACAGAAACCGTGAGGAGCAAAGGGCAGTGGCTTCTCATTGACCCTTCCCGTGAGGCAAGTGATACACAGCAACTGCTCTGTGTAGAGTGTGTTCATTTACCCAGCCAGGATTTTAAATGTCCTTATTGCCCAATATCGACATCCATTTTAAGAAGGGGAAGTACTTGGTAGCAAAATTCCTCATGGATTTCATGCAGCATTGCAAATCCCTCTGTTTGGGTGTAAAAAACTCTGTCTTTGCTGGGGTGAATAATTTAACATTTTTCAACATTTAATTTCATTGTTCCTCTTAAATTCACTATACTGTCAGAATGGGAGAAAACTGCATTCTAGCCTAAGTGCAATTGCTACATTAGACAATTATTTCAAATTTTTGTTGCACATCCTAGTAGTTGTCCTATCTCAAAGGCTGGCTTTAATCCTCGCCGAAAACAGCTTCTCCTTTACACTTTAGAATTATTTATTTTTTAGTAAATAACATTTTCCCTCAGGCTTGTTCTGTTGGTGGAAATCAGCAATTTGAGGCTGTCCCTGCAATTCACTTGCTTTGCTCTTTGCATTACCTGAGACTGGCATTTAGGTTTAGTTTGCAGGAGGTTTAAATCCATCACTCACCACGAAATCCAAATCAGTGATTTCAGTAACACCTGAAACAGCCAAGGAACTTGGGGAAGGACAGGAAAGCAGCCCCCACACTTTAAGGCACAGGACAGAATGCTTTAAGCAGTTTCTCAAGTGTTTCCCCTTTCTGACCAGGGACATTTAGTCTTGCTTGTTCTATGCTGGGTATTTCTCCTGGGCACTTCTGTAGGAATAGTCACTGTTCCAGTGAGAATAAATGTGCAATTGAGTGTCATTAATGTACTGATTTGTAAACATCTAAAGCATGTATTGATCTACTGTCTGCCTCGAGAAAAACAGCCTGTGGATCAGAAATAGCAATTAATTACCAAGACCTTTTTTAGTGAATCGTGCATACAAACAAAACCTGAAAGATTTGATTAAATTCATTTTACTGTAACCCTTCAAATATTAACTAAAAGCTTCTTGGTTCATTTGAAAACAGAGATAATGGTGCTCTCTTTTAGAGTACCATAGAATCACAATAAAAGTTGCCAGAGGCAGTAAGAAAACAGTAACAAAAACCACCAAAGATAAAACTTCAAAAATCCCAAGTCCAAGACAGTGACAGAAATGGTTCTAGCTCTGCTACTGGAGGCTCACTTGCAAAAATTGTGACCACAAAATGCATCACAAATTGGTTTTCTACCTCTTTACTGCTGATTGCTAGGTAACATAATATTACTGATACTTTTTCGACATCTACTTTTTCTCAAGGTGCATAAATCACTATAAAATTGCTTTATTCTCACCCAGAAATATGGAAGGCTGGTCTTCAGATGTTTTAACAGCAATCTTCCCATTACAGGGCTACACACTTCGTTTTAATATAAGCAACACACTCATCAGAATATTTTTACACCTCCTGATACAAAATCAGATGAACTCTCCAAAGAGGGAAATGATTCTCCAGCTTCCATACCTGAAGTATATTGACAAATTATTTATAAGCATGACCAGTTTGTGCCATAGCCCTTCCTAAGAGCTTCTAAAACACACAGTGAATCCAAAAGGAAGCAAAACAACGTTTCTAAAACAGCTGAGTCAACATTCATAGAAGCTAGTTTTTTATGCAGAAATACAAAGATTTTTCAGAAACCAGCAATGCTATCAACATTACCAAGACAGAGCACCAGGTTTGGTGTGATGTGCATGAATTTACAGCCTAAGCTACCACTACCACTTAAGTATCTGGCTGAAATATTTCTCTCCACTAAACACTACTGTCTACCACGAGATAAAAATTAAACAGACTGTTTTCTTGAAGTTCTGAAGAAATCTTACTTCAAAAAGACAAGCAGACAAGTTGTTTTTTGGGGTTTTTTTTCAGCAGCAGTGCTTTGGTACCGAAACCCTTCAGCCCAGTGAGTATGTGCATGAGGCACTCTGCCAGTGCTGACTAACACTCCAAAACATGAACTGAACAGGGCTGCTCTTCACTGTTCTTTCCTCACCACAGTTACACCTGGAAGTGAAGGCACCTTTTACACATTGTAAGTAACCCCTTGCCTACCCAAAGGAATATCTCTTTGTAATGAAGCAAAACATGCAAAACTGCTCTCAAGATAGTACTACCAGGGAGAAGAAATATCAGTGCACCACCCTAAAAGCTCTCTCTGACCTCCTGTGAGGTGGGATGGCAAACAAGCCATGTACTGCAAGCTTCTATTGGAAGGGGAAAGAGACAATACCTAACCAAATGCCATGAAGGATCTTTTCAGACAAAAAGGAAAACTTTGTCAAAACCAGACAGAGAAGTTCAGGGAGACCTTTTGAAGAAGAAGTAGAAATTTTATAGTAAATACCACCGCATATACTTTCAGATTAGGGTATTCATCAATAATTTAACAGAAAAATATATATCTAATAAGTTTCAAAGACAACAAACCTAACCCTTAGCTCTAGACAAATCCCCCACAGTACCAAGACATGTGATTTTCAGTGAAAAACTCCTTTGAATGAGGCACATAAAAGGCTTGACCTCAATTTTCCATTTCACAAGGCAGGTTATTTTTCAGAACATCAAATAACCCACCAAAATACAGGTCAGTTGTTTGACCAGACTATGTTTAGTGAATGAAATCTAACAGCTCAATTACAACTTAGCAAACTCAAGCCATTTAATTCCAAAATCCTAAATAATGCTGGACATCCATGAATTGCAAAACTGCACAAGGTCAGGAACTCTCTTCTGATCCTCGGCCAGCTGGAAGAAGGGAATTGCAGAAAGCACCTACTAAAAAGTACAGAATTTGAGCCCTCTTTTCTTTTGCAAGCATACCATTATCTCTCATCTCACTGATGGCAGTAAGTTTACTTGGGTCAATGTGTTTTCTGAAACACTTATGAAGGTGGAGAAAAAAACCTAATTCCATGCTCTGAAGATATTGCAATTCATTTCTGCCACAAGACAGCCTTAATTCCAATATAATCATTGACAAAGTGGCCAACTTGCACAGAGAGGGAATTTTAGAAGAGTGGAAGGACTGAAACCAGAGAAATTACTTTCAGTGGTGCCTAGAGCTAGAGAAAAGCTGACAGTATTTGAGCCTGAATGCTCTCATTGCATCATCCATGGGTTAGGCCAGTCCACACAAACCTGAGATTTGAATGTGGGAGTCAGGAGGATTCAAGGGTGTGCAGCTACAAGTGGCTTCAGAGCTCTGAGCTCCCAGGACAGAACAGAGCCATTACTCTCTACACCCACTAAATGCTACGTACCCACACCATTGCAAGAGCACGTGAGCAAGCCAGCAAAAAGCAGGAATTCATGTTTTCCATTGGCAACAGATGTCTCTTAACCTACATATTCTAAATAAGAAAAAAAAAAAAAAAACCACAAACACTTTTTTTTTTTTCTTATTGAATGTGCTTCAACTATAAGAAATCAGAACTACCTGTGATTTGACTTTCTTTAAAAGGCATTCAGGATCTAAAAAGACCCAACAAAACTCAACTTATGACAACTTTCTAAGTTTTATGTTATCCTATATTTGCCTGGTAATTAAACCTGTAATAGGATTTCAATTTATCTCCACTATTTTAGAACTATAAATGCTTACAGCAACCAGGTTATTGTCACATTTCTATTCATAGCATTCTGAATGATAGTGACCACTTTCTTTTTACATTTATTATAAGACATAAATGGACAGAAGCAGTGGTGATGCATAATTTTAACTTTGTTAATTCAACCAAGAGTGTCTTATGGATTTAATTAAATTTCTACTAAAAAAGCTCTAAGTTTTTGACATAACACTGATTACATAATCCATTCAACCAAGATTTCAAACAGAGAAAAATAACTACCAAGCATAGAAACCTTTTCATATAACTGAAAGGAACCACTTTTCCCTCCTATCTTGCATTATTTCAGAGTCAGAGAAATGAGAAAAAGGAATAACAAAAGCAAAACACAAGTTGTCAGAGTAGTTGCTGCAGCTTGCTTTCTCCTGCTAAAAGTCTGTGTGGTTCAAGGCCCTCCAGACTATTTCAGAGCTTTATATCTCTGCCATTTGTTTGAGACTTATTGACTTTTCTCAGCTGTCTGTTCCCTTAGCTGTGACATAATTTATCCCAGGAAGATCTCCACCTCACAAGGATTTTCTTTCTAAAGAAGTTTGCATAAATCTGCTTAGAAGCTGAAGTGCCTGTAGCTAGTGGTTACACTGATGATCAAGAGGAAAGCCAGACATGATTAAGACACGCTGGCCAGTTTTAAGGTTGCATTCTGTTTCCATGCAAAAATTAAGGGGATCGGCAAAAAGTCAACAAAAATAAAAGTATCCAAGCAAGGACAGCCCAAACAAGAGATTACACTCAAACTCCAGCTTTTAGGCCAGGTAACTTAGGCCATCCTCCTCTGAGATTATGTAAAACATGGCAAAATCTAATAATTATGGGGGAAGGGGAAGAAGCAGGGATAGCATTTTCTGTTCCATTACAGGCTGGAAATGCCCACAGTGAGGGATCACAAGGCACACACCCTATCTCCAGAGAAACAAGAGACAACAGAGCACTGGGTTTCTGCTCACAACTCACCCTGCACTGAAGCAGCATTTATGAATCAAAGCAGTAAGAGGTGCTCTGTTGGTTGAAGATTTCTATTTTCCACAGCCAGGTGGCAATCAGGCACATTGCAATCCTCTCCAGTAGAAAAGCTGTGGTAAGTAGGTAACCCTACATACTTAACATCATAAGGGCTGCTTTTCTGAGCATCACATCAAGCCGTGTTTGAGATGGTGCACCTTGGGGACTTGATTAAAGCATCTTTTCACTACTCAGCCTACTGACTCTACAGACAGCAATTCTCATGTTTCTGGTGAAAATTACATAATCAGGGATAGCTCTGCCATTTCACATTTTGAATCAACCCAGCCTGTGTAATGCATAAGGAATAGAGTCAACTGCTCACAGTAAACTCTGTGCTGCAAGATATTCATAAAAGCTTAGTCAACAACTTGAAGATCATAAATTAATTCAAGGAAAAATAAAATACAAAATTATCCTTTGAACAAATCAAACAGGAAATATAAGATGTATTCATTAGTGATCACTTAGCTAGTTTTTCTATAATGACTTCAACACATTTTTATTTTCTTGTATATATCTAGAGAAAACAGTTTATTCTCTCTGGGTTCAGCAGAGCTATTACAAATTTCACCAACTGTCTGAGCCTTCTTTATTATTCAAGTCTTGTTTCATATATCACATGGTGATATTTTTGCTTAACATTTGCTGTTAAGAACAACCTACAAAAAGCACAGAAGTCCAAAGGTAAGTTTAAAAGTTCAAGCTTGAACTTATTCGCACATCAAACTTAAATCTCCAAGAAAAAGAAAAGAGCATTTTTCCCTGGGCCTTTCATTCTTGATGACAGCAAGGGAACTATGAAGGACAAAGTAAAAAGAAAGCAAAGAGGATTGATACTGTTGACTGAATGGAAACTGGCATCTTGATTTCAGTGGCAGCAACCCATCTTTTCAGTTTCACTCCTTTCAGTGAAATGTGATGAAAGGTTGCTGCCAACAAGGATAGTTGAGCATCTATTCAAGTAGCATTGCTTCCAAAGGCTTTTTCCCTCCTCATGTTTCAAATACAATGCCACTTCTGAAGGAATGGCTTGCTGCCCGGCCAACCCATGAAGCACATTCACTAAGCAAGACCATGGTGTCCAAACAAAGGAAAATTACCAGCAGCCACTCAAAATCCAACTGAATATTAATTTTTTTTCCAACAGACATTAATGGAAATCACTTTTCTGCAAACTTAGTTGCCAAAAATCACAATTCTACTTTCAAGTGTCTCCTACTGCTACATTAGTCAACAATATTTGTGATTTCCTCAATACACATAGCTGCTCACCCCTGCACATGACTGTTGAGAGTATACAGTAATTACTTCTACCCAATGGAAGCTAATTCAGTTCCAATTTATGAGAACTGGAATGACTATATTTTTCTAACTTAGGGATTTATATAGGTACAGCCATATAGCAAACTGCTTAAAACTGCCTAATACAGTTCTTAAAGTAGCTTTCATTGGATAAACCCAAATTTACACTGAATGATTGCATTTATCCTATGAAAGTGCAGTATATTCAACTACTACAGAAGGAAACAGAAAGCTATCATTCAATAATCTTCATTTATTTTGCTCCAAAATTATGCTTATGTTCCCAGGACAAACCAAATATTATCAATGTTCAGAGTTCACCACCATCTCCCATCTTCCACCTAACTATACATTCTGTAGTTCTGTATCTGCATACATTCTGTGCACACATCTCCATTTAATCCAAGACTAAGAACACAGAATAGTCCAGTCATTATAGATTAAGTCTTTCCCACCAGACTGATTACTGCACATAAACCAATTTTTTAAAAAATTTTGAAAACTGCCCTGAAAATCAATGTTTTGCCATTAGCAGTATTCTGTCCTGTTCCTCTAAAAATCCCAAAACAGAATGTTTCAACAGACAACATAATTAAGGCCAATTAGACAAGTTTACTGAAGAAAGTACGACGTTACCAGTGCAGACTAATACGGTAAATAATAAAATAAATACAGTAACTTCCAAATACAATCAAGAGATAGCAAAAATATCTGCAACAGTTGCCAGAAATGTGCAATACTTATTTTACAGCTCTACACAGGCTACAGTTAAGTTGTGTACAAGTACATCTCCAGTACTAGTAAATATAAAGTTTTTTTAAATCTCAAACAAGTATTTCTCACTCATCTATTTCCCAAGGTGATTTTTTTTTTTCTTTTAAATTCTGAACTGGCATTTTTCATTTTCCATACCAATGGTAGTAAAGCATGCACTGGGATTACAAAAGACTTTCAAGAACCTGGCATCACTACCCTGTGAGGTCTCAGCTACGGCTGGAGACATTGTCATCTAACAGAGAAGAACAAAGGTTTAATCCATTATGTCAAGTCCATACGTGTTCCTAACACCAACTTAATTCAGGCTTACCCCACCAGAGAATTCAGCCAATACAGTAGACCAAAACATACCACGTGCATTGTGATTAAATACAAGGACAGCCCATTCCTGACATCACTTACCCTTCAAGCCACACAGCATCCCTACAGCTCTTTATGGGCAACACAGAGCCATGACCCTGGTGCAATTGGTGTGATTTGGAGAAAAAGCACTTGTTCTGCAGAAATACCAATAGTCTCCAGAAATGGAATGAAATCGGTGACAGATATTATACAGAAGAATTTAGGTACAGTAGGAGTAAAATCTAGAGGCCCCATGACATCCCATTTCAAGCAGCAGCAGAACTTGAACAGAACCTACACAATCACTGCTTCACTTACTCAGAAGAACTGTTCTAACAAGGCACTGACTGACCTTGGGTCACTCAGACCTACTTGGTAGCCCTTGTGTAGAAATAAAGGAGCAATACAGCAAACCTCAGGGAGAACCTCATCACTGACACAGAGAGCAGCAGGGTAATTTCTGCAAAATTGGATACGATATAAACCTCTCACATGGAGGCAGCAAATGACAGCAGCCTCGATTGGATATGGTTATGTTGGCAAGGAAAAGCTACCAGCAAAGAGTATAAAAATCAGGAGTGATCAGTTTCCCACCTCTCCGAAGTTCCTCTGCTCTTGGATGAAAGTTGGTGTTGAAAATAAAGTTCTTAAGGAACTTTAGTTGAGGCCACCATCCTCAAGTGACATGCCTGAAATGAAACTGTTATAATTACACTGAGAAAATGCCTGCAGAGTGCCTGAGAGCCACATCCACTTTGTTAGTGTTTCATTTTTCCCTCAGTATCTTGGCCATGAGGGCGCCCAGCACAAATGTTGTTACCCAATCACATGGTAGAGATGCTCTAAGAAGGTTCTGACAGTCCAAGCACAATGCTTTTATAATTCAAGCTCAGCCTAGATTTCACAGCTGGCAAGTTTGGCCTATCCTCTCGTATCCAACAGAGACTCAGAGAAACCAAACAAAAAAGAAACAGAATCATTTATGTCTTGTCCTCTTCTACTTAGCCCCTGTTACTCCTAAATCTTAGTTCTGGAATGCTTAAAATGAACTGCAAGAGCAGAGAAGCCATGGAATCCACCTTCTCTCTCTATCCTTATTACAGTTTCGTGCTTTAAAATGAATATATTCACAAATCCCAAGTAAGGGTCTCCCATTTTCCCATAGGGAGGTTAGCCTGCTTTTTATTTCATTTTTCATTAGTGCACAGACTCCTTTGTGCCCCCTGAGAGATTTTTACTCTTTGCCCTTTCTCCCTCAAAGTCATCAAAACATCAGTCAGCCTAGAGTTTGTTACATATGCAACTAAAGAAAATGAATCTAAGTTTTGTGTGATTTTGACAAGGCAGCTTTAAAAGAAAAAAAAAAAAAAAGGCAACCAACAGCCCATGAGTTTTTAAGATGCTCAATTTTCCTCAACACACAATTTTCTCCTTCCCCAAAAGCTAATGCTCACCACAGTCACTCATGTACATCAAGACAGCAATAGAGAACACAGGATATCCTTGGTCCTAGTGGTTAATATTCTGAAGTGCTTTTTCATACCATAATGCATTTTTGAAGCTAATGATTGCATAGGTCATAAAATACAGAACCTACACAGCTTGGAGGTCAATAGATGCTTTTGTAGCCACAATTTGGCCATATCACATGGTACACATCCAATTTGTTCATCCTGCCATGCAGTGACAGCCACCCCTCTGAATCTACCATTACCAGAAAATGTGAAGATCAAAGACATGAACCACACTGCTGTAAAATTACCTTCAATTTACTGTCACATGCATAAAGAGCAGGGTGCATAGGCAGGCAGATTTTTCCAGAAGAAGAGAGGTTGTTGCATCCCCCAGATCAAGGTTATATTAATAAGTCCTATATTCACTGGATTACCAAAAATTAACATTTTCAGACACAGTATCATAAAATAATGCTATTTGAGTGATCAAACTCTACTAAGTTCAACATCTGCAACTTTTTAGAGATCCCCCTCCTGACACAAATGCCAGTTGCTTTCTCACCCAACCTGACAGGGACTCCAAACAAAATCTTACCCTCCCCTCCAAGAAGAATTTTACTGAAAGAAATTCAATATTGAAAAACTAAGTTGTTTGCTGCACATTTCTGTCTTAGCTTTATGAAAAATTATTAACCATCTGGAAGTGCTAAGGTGGAATAATTTGCTTTCCCTTAAATTAAGACAATTAAAAGGTCACTGCTGGCACAGCACAGATCAGGACACAAGAAAGAGATTTTGTATCAGGTTATTAGCCCACTGTTAGGACCACACGTGGCTGTTTATTTAAGTACCTTGCCAGGGAGTTTGCATTTTCTGTTTCAAGCAGCACAAAGAGGCAGCAACATCCAGGCCAATGCCTGGAGTCATTTCCCAGCACCTGGCAGCCTCAAGACAAAGCTTCAGCCAAGTGTTTCCTTTCACAGAGCACCAGAAGCAACTCCATGGGGTTAGCAGAGACACAACAAATCTGCGGGAGGGTTGCTGCCACTGTCTCTTGCACACATTACACACACAAGGCCGACACCTTCTGGCAAGATGCAGTTTGACTTCTTGGATGCTCTGATTTGGTTTGGGGCTGGAAGAAAGCCACCTTCAAGCCAGCACTGTACCAGTATTCCAAGAGACACTGACTACTGTAGGTGGCTTGCAGAGACCCAGAAGCAACAGCTGCTGGAACAGGATGACCACAGAATTTACAGCAGTTTGAATTTCAAGCCATCGACAGCGCTAGGTGAGGTTGACCCCGTTCTGAATATCTGTTGTCCCCTCGCACTCACTTCAGTTTACAAAGCCACTGAAAGGTGGGGTCTAGAGATGCATTTCATTAAGCAGAGCTAGGGACTAGCTTACTGGCAAGAAGACTGGCACAAACTCCAGCTTTATTCCTACACAAAGGCCTGTCAGATATTGGAAGTTTTTC
Source organism: Cinclus cinclus (assembly GCF_963662255.1). Lineage (NCBI taxonomy): Eukaryota > Metazoa > Chordata > Aves > Passeriformes > Cinclidae > Cinclus > Cinclus cinclus. Next base: position 3,516,616 of record NC_085066.1, on the reverse strand, counting down.
CTGACATGCTTACTGCAGGTTTGAGATCTGAGAAATGCATTCATTGGCTTATTAAGCAATGAATAATAAATCCATATAGAAGTACAAGCAGACAGTCTCTGTAGTTGGCAACCACAGAATCACAGAGCAGTTCTGGAGACTACCCAGCATAGCTATCTGCTCAGACTTGAGCACTTAAAGCAGACAATAGTTACATGCTTAAGAGCAGACCATTTCCCTAAAAAAAAGTGCAATATCCTAATCCCTCTAAGGCTAGGGAATACTTCCTAGAAGGTATGTGCAAATTTCTTCTTTCCAAGTAACTATTTTCTGTTCCAAGTTTTGACCTTAGACATTTCCATTGATACATTTTCTACTTCAAGTTACATGCTGCCAACAGCATCAATGCAAAAGATGACAATACCTTCACTCTGGTTTCTGACACTCACAAGGCAATGAAATGATTTGATTAAAATGGAGTTTACAGTGGAAAAAAGATCTCAGAACAAACTGTGACAGAAGAGAAATCTTAGCCAAAAGGCTGCTCACCTTAAACAGCCACGTCTGAAATGCTAATCAAAATCAAAACTTCTATGCACAATAGCAGATCTTGTATGGAAGCATGTACATAGAATGAGTGCTGCAACTAGGGTTCAAAACACACTAGAATAGGGGGAAACCAGCCTTTCCATTGTCATGCATATGAGTCCTGCTCAATAACCACCTGGCCTAGAGACCAGGTGAAGTGTGGGCAGAAGAAAGCTTCCCACTGGGTAAAGGCACGAGGTGCCTACGCCAAGTCAGCCATCAGTACTCCCTCAATATTGGTTTTTCTCAAAAGCATCCCATTCTCCTTTTTTACAGTGCTATCAAGATAGACAATAAATTATTCCAGAAAGCTGAGAAGTCAAAAGCTTTTCCTTTCTGCGCTCTAAAGTCCTCTCTCTCACAGACGCATCAGCACAACTTTTATGATAGTCAAGCAGTATAAAAAACTGTCCCAAATTCTTCTGTTATTGTCTAATTGAGTACAGCAGCAGAATCGTGCAAGGCCAGCTTTAAGAAGTGATAAAGAACTCTCTCTAAAAACTCTGCTATTTGAACTTTAGTTGTAATGAAGGATAGTTGTCAATCCACTAGCTTTTTCCAGGGCAAAATTCAATTTACATTCAGAATACTATTGCACTATTTCAGAGCTAGAAATGCAGCTGAACAAGCATTTTGCCCCAGCTCATGGCTTATTGTTCAGTTAAAAAAAAAAGCAACAGATTTCCAGCAATGCTGATAACTTATGTGAAATTTTGTAATAGTAACAGTAGTGCAAGTATGCAAAGCATCCATCCCGTAGAATTAGAAATCTGTAAAAAACAAATAGTTGTTAAAAACACCCCCTTAACTTCCCTACATCCCAAATTCAAACAGCAAACCAAATCTAGTTATAGCAACAGACACATAAGAACATGAAACAGTTCATAAAAGCAAAGTCACGTCTTCCAAGAACATGAGCAGTATGATAAGGGACAGCTAAAAGGTAAAAGCACTTGTAAAATCACTGTATTTGAATGCTGCAGTGGTCTTGCCAGTAGCATATTCAAAGCAGCCACGTTAAAGACTGGAAGAGAGGCAGCACATCAGGCACAAGGTAGACAGAAAAAAAAATGCCTCAGCAACCCAAAAAGCAGCTTGTTACACCCTCTAATTCAATTCCTGCTAGTTGCAACTGATCCAGTGCTCCAATTTACCATCACTTGGAAACTAATACTTAAACACCTTTTAGTATTCCCCCTGTCCATCACTGTAGATTTGAAATTGAGTTGCCACGATGCTGAAGAGAGTGCATCACATTTTAATATCCTCCAGAAAATCTCCTGTAGTCAGGAGCACAAGAGAGTGATACTTGTCAGTTTAAAACATTCCTTTCTTTAATTTCTGAATTTTACTTTGATTTAATTACTCTTGGTGCTCTACATCATCACTGACAAATTCTTCAGAGATCTTTAGCCAAAGAACAATTGAGGACTAATTTTTGATTCGTTAAAAAATAAAATCAACCAACACTCTACTGGTACAGTTTTCTGGTTTGGGTGGGGTTTTCCACCAAATTTTAATTATTAATGAACCCTATAAGCATTTATTCTTGCATAACAATCTTCTCAAAGAGTTCACATACAAGTCACAGTGGATGCTGTCAGATTTTTAGGCACTTAGAAAATTTGAAGTAATTGTTGATTAGGCAAAAGTCAAGTCTTTCAGGACTCTGAATAGGACTACATGAACCAGGCTACAGAGAAGAAAAATTAATCTTTTCACAGTGGCACTCACTGCAAGCAGCATAAGCATTTAATAGCAGTGCATGTAAAAACAGAGCAATTCAGGACTGCATGGAAAAGGTTTTTAAGGAGATTGGTAATTGGATGCAAAGCATTAGATCATGAGTGATTCAAACATAATCCAGCACAGTACTGACCTTTAGCAGTTACTATCTGCAAGCCTAAGAAAATACAGCAATGATCTCATTCCAGCCTTTAGCGAGAAGGTATCAATTTCACCAAAGCACAGACAGCTGGAGTTAATTGTCACTCGCTGTCAGTCACCAGGGAGATCATGGATTCTGTCAGGCTTCAGCCTACTCAGACAATGTCTAGCCTTTTTAAAAACACATTTCTCTACTTTAAAACTGCAACCTATGAACCCTTCCTCATACACAAAAGCAGCAAGGCAGAGCCACTTCAGCATTTGTTCTGAAGTTAAGCGGAGTGTGCTCACTACATGAACACCCTGATTTGACTCACAGTTCTATAACCCGTGTTATGGAACCGTTTTGTGTTTCCTTTGTTTGAGAGGCCGAGGCAAACTGAAGGAAATTATTTGGCAAACATACCACCCACTTGTGCTTCCAGCCACAGAAAGAGTCAGAGAAAAATCACGAAGAGCTCCAGTACATAACCCTTTGGTACACTAAAATTCACACTATCACTACAACGCTGGAATTTCTAGCCACCCCATTTCTAGTCCCATTCCAAACAGAAGAGCAACTCCATCATGACCGTCTGTTGCAGGGGATAGACGTGCCCAGGAACACTTCTGTCCTCTGCTTTTCACTTCTGACATCTTACATGTTTTGATTTCTTCCTGGACCTAAGATGGAGATGAAATGCTCTCAGAAAAGACAGAAAACCAAGGATTGGAAATCCAAAGATACAAATCAGCAATTAGAAGGGAGAATAGGCTGCCCAAAAGATTTAATACCCATGTAGAACTTGACACTTCTTACATTATGGACAGCTGGTGCAGCAGCAACATACACAGGACTCGACCTAGTGTGCACACAGAAATGGAAGAACAGCACAGAAAGGAGACATCATGGAAAAATTTCAACTTTGTTGCTTGGGTGACCTTGATCTAAAACTGTTCATTGAACGCTAGTGAGGTACATCACCAAAACCAGAAACCTCATTCACCACATAAAATGCACTCTGAATAAATGTTATTGCACCTAAAAAGAAATCCCACACAAACTTGATGTGGTTTTGTACACATATTTAAAATATTAAATTCATTTTGAATACAATTTGCATTAATTTCTTAAGTCTAATATTTTCCTTCATATAGTCTGGACAAACTTATGATTTAAGAAATCTTTTTACAGAAATTGGCCCTTAAATACAAGGTTTAAAGAGGTCACAATCAACAAAAAAGTAAGTTTTACAGAGCGTCTGTACCCAGACAACAAAACCAATTCTGTGTTGCCATAAACAATTAAGCACAGTTTATCTACCAGTCAGAATTAGAATTAATTTACTGATTATATATTATGAAACAGTATTTCTGCAAGTACATAGGGGTCTTTTGTTCTTGACTGTGGCTCAGTCAAGAGCAGCTGCACACTTACTAATGCTCTCCTTCTTCAGCCCTAACTCTGAGACCACCTGTATTCATTTATCCTCACACCAGATACACTGCCAAAGAAAAGTCTGACTGATTGCAAGTTTAGGTTAGAGTCATTAGTACCAGCTGTATAAATAGCTTGTGTATATGCTTTTAATGATCAGAAGAAAATACCACTTCGCTTCAAAGATACAGCACTTAAGGATCTGCATTTCTGGATTCTGTCTACAAACTAATTATTTGTTTAGTGCTCTAAGCAATTAGCTCTTGTTACTGGAAAAGCTATTCTACATGGGGGAATTATTCATCCAAACATTCTCACCCCTTTGATGGGAGGCTTCTATTTATAGGGGTTTTTTTAATTTTTTAATTTTTTTTTGTAAAAGTGCTCAGAGTTTGCTTGTTTGGACAGGTTTTGTTACTTCTGTGTACTTAAAATGTTAAGTAATGGGTTACTTTAAAATGTTTCCATCCAAAGAGGGATCATACAATAAATGGGATTTGAAAAGTTAGAGATCATTGGAGACTATTCATTTCTGAAACCATTCCAGAAGTGCTTTCAGCTGGAACAGCTATTCCACCTTGAGTATTTCCTTAGTACTGGAAGTGTTCTCGTGGCTATTAAAACAAAACACACAAGATCCAATACCTTCCCATCACTCATGATGTTCTGCCATGCCTGTTACATGCACAGTTCACACTTGGTCTGCAACAGAGAGCAACAAAAAGTAGCATTGTTGGCTCCCCAATAAAAATAGGAAAAGACCAAGTACTGTCCATAAAGGAGTATTCTCACATGACACCAGGAGCCCCCTGAAATCTTAGATACAATCAAGTTCTATGAAATACACTGCTGATATACCCTGTAGATCAGATAAGACAGAATTTTGCACCAATCTGAGTTTTCTATCTTAACAGATTCTCTCTGTTGTGACAGCTAATTATGCAGAGCAGGACAACCCTCTGAATTCCTGTCTTGTGAAACAAAAATCACTTTAATTAACATAACCAGTACAACAAAACATTTTCTAAACTCCCACTCAAGAGAAAAGATTCCCTTCACAAAGACAGCAGCTTGAGGGCATTGAAAGGATTTTTTGGACTTGGAGGACAGGGACAGAGCAAGATTGCTTGTTTATTTTCAATTTTGTGCAGCTCCTCATCTGGTTCACCAGGTATTGAGAACTGACAGAAATGTCACCTATGTTATCTGAGCAGTTCTTATCTTGCCTCTTGAGACAGGTAGCAGGACTTGTTACTGATAAAGTACATCCTGGTATCTCTAAAAACACAGATTCTCATGAAGAAAAGAACAATTTAATACATCAAACAACAATACTTTCTTCTTTCAATACTGTTTATGCATTTTTCACCTTTTCAAAGTTTCTAAATAAAGCTTAGAAATCAAACACATTACTGCTGCATTCAAATATTTCTCTCTTCTAAGCCAAGCCAGAAAAAAAAAAAAAGAAAAAAAACAATAAAAATAAATCCTTATTTTTACTACAAAATGTTAGAAGCCACATTCTCAACAGATGACAGAAGAGCCAGCGTTACTGAAGAGGGTTAAAGCAAGCTGTCAAATCACCTTCTCTCCTCTGAGGATATGCACTATACCACCACCATGTATCTAGTTCTCACATTCAGACTATGAGAGCCAGGACTAAAACATCTGCTTGGCCTAACAAGGTCCATGTCACATTCTTGTGATAACACACTGCTCATGTCTATCACGTAACAGAGACACAACATATTCTCTTGCTTTTATCCCCTTGGATTCCTTGGGCATAACAAGAAATTAGCAGCCTCCCAGGCTTCCTATGGGCCATTCCATGGCCATTCTGGGGTGGGACCACCAGATAACCCTCCCTGAGTCAGGCTAGGAACAAAAGCACCTGCAGCAGAACGTGCAGATATCCTACAGAGAGACACTGCCACCAACCTTCCTTCCCCAGGAATAAAGGGGATGATGAGCAGTGAAGCAGGTGTAGGAAGCTCTGCTGAATTTCCACCACTGCCATACATTCTCTCTTCACTAAACACCAATTTACTTGCAGCAATAAAGATTCACCTAATAGAACCTATTCCTTTTATTGCAATGAAGAGCGAAATGGGGAAAAAATAGCCTGAAACTATACCAGTTTTAAACTATTATTAACTATCAGGCATACACTGACAGTAGGAGACATGAGGTGGCAAGAGGAATTTCAATAGCCATAAAGCTCTTTTCTCATCTGACCAGCTTAATATATTGCATTAAAATAAGTGTTAAAATACAGAGAAATGCATATCTAGTAACTTTACCAGGAGCATCCAGTTGCAGATTTCTTTCTGCACGTGACTAAATTTAATGCATGTACAAAAAAAAGCCTTGTGAAATGAGAGGTGCTAATATTTTTCTAACAAATGGGATGACATTACACAACAGGATCCTTTTTGTTACTCGTGAAAAGAACATGCTCTTGGAGCAATTGATTTCACACATAAAAGGCAACAGTTTCAAAGACCAACACTGTTATTTTTGGCCAGTTAGTAGAAACCCATTTCTAAATCTGATAGCAGCTCTGACAATTAATTACAAGCTAAAGATCAAGCACGTCAGATCCTTGTGAAATCCCTAGACATGAATCAGAATGACTCCTGAGGGCCTCCACAGAGTTCAGAGCAAGTATTCCCTCTTTTTGCATATCATCTTCCAGTGTCTCTGAGCTGCACAGATTATCAGCATGAATATTTTATGGGACTAAGATCAAGGTAAATAGAGCCAAGAAGTGTACAATTTCCTGAGTTTATGTACAACAGACTTGCCACGGGTAAATAAGTGCTCAGTTAGGTAGGCACTTACACATATTACAGCCAGGTGAACAGTGGGGAAGGACTCACAAACGAGACTTAAAACATATTGCAGGGCAAACTGCAATTCTGCCAATCCACACCTGCAAAAATCATTTTCCACAACGCTGCTAGGCATTCCATAAAGGTTCCTCATGAATTTAAGCAGCAGCAGTACACGTCTACAAATACATTAAGAACATTAAAAAAAAATTAACTATTATGTTATAATGTAATTTATGCTGATCTAAGTCAGGGTAAGAGCTGAAGGACATTTCCTTGTGAGCTCACAGGCCCAAATAACCCAGCCATGACTGTCCCCAGGGATGACAAAGGAGCAATCTCCACTCTTCCAAGCAGTCTGAGCTAATCAACATATCTGATTATCTACTGCAGAACTTGCATAAGAAATCAGTTGAAAAAGTTTGTTGTTATGGATTTATTTTGCCCAAAAATTAACTGTAATAGGTCGGCACAGTAATGACTTTTTCATTTTTCAAAGTTTTCCACAATACCAGAATGTACTGATTCTTCTGGAAAAATAAAGTGGATTCTGATTCATGGAAAGAGGCCATGCCAACAAGACAAGGTAAGGTTGAATTTGCCATCTCCAAGTTTCCTAAGACTGAAGAGACAATATTAATTAACATTCATTTATACTATTTATAAACTTGACAACAACTAGACAGGGCAAGCACAGTCTGGCCAAGAAATAAATAGAATTCAAGACCCATCTGGAGTTTGAAAGTTTCCCTCAAATAGCAAACATCACACAAGCAAAACAGAAGTCTCCAAAGTATCTAACAGAAACACTTTTTATAGTTCCAGCTATACATTTATCATTTAATTAAGTAAGTAGTAAGTGTTAAAACCCCTTCTTTACCTTTACAAAGATCAATCACAGACAAAAAAAGAAGAACATATATAAAATATAGTCCTGCAACATCCAGGTGTGTGGGAGACAGACCTTTTGGGGGTCCCAAAAGTGGCAGCACAATTATTAAATTACCTCATCAAGAGTCAGCTGCCAAAAACTCCTGGGGAAGAACCAGGGCCCAGAGCTGCCCCTCCCAGTGTAATATGGGACAGTGCAGCTTGTTTGGAGGAATAACTAAAGGTGATACACCCAGGAGGGAAGTGATCCTACTTTAAATTAAAGGATCTTAAAGGATTGCCAAAAGTAAGTGTAAATTTATTTGTACATTTTTCACATAATACTTGCTTGAATACCCCTCCAAAAATGCTGTTAATCTGATAACTAAGAACATGCCATTGAAGAAAAAGTAAAACTATTTTTCTTTCAGAAGCAAAATACTCCTTGCTGATTTACAGAAAAGCATGTTCCTCTCCAAATATATGCTGTCAGGTCTTTTTTATGGTGAACTGAAGGAGTACATAATGATAAATGAAAAAGTGAAAGGTTCTTACAAGTATTTTTATCTGTAGTATACAGAGGTCAATCTGTTACACTCAAAAATTATTTTCAACTTAAACAATTCTGCTGACCTTTCACCTTTGCCAAATGTCTAACTCACATAAAACTGTAATAGGTACACACAAGATTTCTTGTGATTAAGTTTGCAACAAATCCTTACAGAAACAAATCCTACAAGTTCACTTCACCCTCAGTAAAGGTGGCAAACACCTGAAGGGAATATACAACACACAATGCACACTCATTGAAAGTGGAGGAAGTGAGATTTGTCCCTCCTCCTCAAAGGGAGGGACACATGGGGATGATCTGGAGAATATCAAAGATTTGTGGATCATGGCAATTTAAAATGGCTCTTTTTTTTTTTTTTTTCTTTTTTTTTTTTTTTTGGTCAAGAAACAGGGAGTCCCACGGAACCAGCAGTTCAAAGAATGTCTCACATGCCAAGAAAGGCTCTGACACACTGACTGTAAATACTGGGAGGAGGGAGGACATGCAACATCAGCCAAAGCAGCTTTTTGAGTGCCTTGCACATTATTCCTTCAGAACAGCCACACTCCACAGTCTTTTTCCATAGAGATTCTCCCCAGACACAAATCCAGGCATGATGGTGAAGGGGCTAATTCTTTACCCTGTTTAGAATTAGTCAGAGAACTTCACTGTGTTCATGAGTTGTGCTCCCTTCACTTGAAACAGCTCCCACAAGACCTTGACAGACAGCTTGCTTCCACCACCAGGAGGTCAAACCTGCTAAAACCTTCAAAGATTGTCTTTCCTCGTGTATTTCCTTGTCTTCCTACACTTGTTAGATCTGTCTGTGCTGCAGTAGCAGCTAGCTGCTGTAACAATATTGTTATTTCCTCTTTCCCATCTCACAGAGCTCATTTTCACATCTCTCCATGCTCTGATCCGAAGTGTGTTCAAATCAAAGGTTCTCGTTTTTTTCCTCTTTCCCTTGATTGTGGTTAATTAGACTATTTTTTTTCTTTGAAGTCAAGGGGAAGAGCCCTATTTATTTCTATGAATATTTAGCCTAGCCTTTTCCTTCCAGTGTTCTACCTCACTGCATCTTCAAACACATTTTTCCATAGGGACAAGGATGCATCCAAATAAAGATTAATAAAAAGGCAGTTACTGTGGCATTATTAATTGAAGAAACTGGATCACTTCTTCCAGTGTCAATGAACTTCCATACACTAATAAAATTAACAAATATCGAAGTTTTTTGGGTCTGAAATAGAAACATTTACACTAAGTCTTTTCCAAATACTGGACAAATAGTCATATACATTTTGAAATACAAAAATATCTCCAGTGCTACAAGATGAAGCTGAGCAAATTTCAGTAAGTGAAATGAGAATAGGCATTATTTGCACCTTATAAGCATACATTATATTTTCATCTAGATGTTTAAAATAAGGCTACTGAAAGGAGAATTTCCACTGCCCCAGCTGTCAGTACCTGGGTTTTGTGACTTGCCTGCTGGGGAATTACTCATTTCCTATTGCAAATCTAAAATTACTATTCACTTGGACAGATCTGCTCGAGATTTCACCCTGATGATGTGTCCTCAGTCCAGCCCATGGCACTGGCAAGATAAATGTGTAGAACGAGAACAGGGGCAAAACACTAATAAATTCTGCTTAGATCAAAGAGATGCAATCACACCCTTTCAGAACCACCTGACATCTTCTCAACACTATTATGAGGCAATTAATGTCTATATGTATTGGCTGATGGAGGTGAATTATGGTAAATTCAGGCAGGCAACTGTCTAAAGCAGGTGAAGATGATTAATTACCTAGTAATAATTCATTATTAAGACATTTAGGTCTATTTGTGCACCAAATGCAGAGGGAGCAGGAAACAGTAAATCCTATAAATACTATTCAGACCAAACTGTTTGCAGCTATAGCCATAAAGGCATATATACACAGATCCAATAACACCACCTTAAGAAAAATTAGGTGCTTGGAAGCAAATTAGCAAACCAAGTGGGCAGCCTCCTTCCCATGCCTTGGGTGTATCAGCACACGCAGCAGGAGCCCCTGTGATGGAATGTTCACTATTTCTCAGGTCTGCCTGTTTTCTATATGAAAAAATGATCATACACCCAGGGACACAAACGAGGAGCCAGACTGCAAAGCCTTGGGCTTTGATCTCTTACTGCTAAACCGAAGCAGACAGGGAAATATATGAAGCCTGAATACACTTGTGCAGATAAAGATCTGTATGTTAATACTGATGTTAATTGACTAAATATCATTTAAAGCAGATATCTGCCTGCATATCACATACAAGGCCCTTTTCAGGTGTGTACAAAGAATGTGCCCATTCCACAGCATTTTTTCCTTTCCTTTTTCTCTATCTGGATCACACAGATGATATATTTCTTGGCCATCACCAAAATTGTTGCCCCTTATGAGGATTGCTCCCTAAAGAGTTTAAATACTAGAACTAGCACTATCTATTGCCCAGCACCAAATTTCGGCTGTGACTTAGCTATTCCACAAAGGGGATTTACTGTAGTGATACTTCTCAGGAATACACAATATTTTAAATTTCACTGACATTTCTCACTAACAAAACAGCACTTATACTTCAGCAGTGATTCTAAGATATACAATTTTGATAAAGCCTTTTCTTTCCTCTGGGTGTCAGACTTGTCTTTAAAGTCCTTCTGTGTTAAAAATTAGTTGTCTAGTTTTGTATAACAGACCCAATGTATTAGGGAGTACATGCACAGTAATATTTCAGGGAGATTACGACCTTCCTCCCCAAAATCTTGGATGACAATTTTGAGTTACTCTGAACCTCTCTCCAGCTTAGACTTCTGAACTTTTCCTTTAATCTACTTTATAATTCACTTCATGTATACTGATACAGTAATTTTTCTCTTTTTGTAACCTGGTGTCCAAATACCAGAACAACCAGGGCAGTGAACACCTGACCATTTCCATAAAATAACCTTCCTCTGCAAAAGGTTCTTAGTCAGAACCTTGTTATTAAAGCAAGTTTTCCCAAACAGTTTCCACTGCAGAGTCAAAGGGCCCTCTGCTCAGAACCCTTCTCTGTAAAAGGATGGGGAGATGGATGGATGAATGATTCCTGTGCCTTGCAAAGGTCCAATACAATTCACCTCTGGATACCAAACAGTTCTGACATCTAAGAGGGGATGTAGGCACAGAAGATGAGAGGATTTCTCTCTAGCAATGATATCCTGCCCCTTGGCAGATATCAGGCAGTTCAAATAAAATTTAAGGTTCAGCTCACGACACTCAGAGGATGCTGACAGATGATGAAAGCACTGTCACAGCAGCTCTAACTTGACTTTCTGTCTACACTACTGTACATTTTGAATCATTTCTGGACAAGATCACTGCAATGGGCAGCAATCTCTAAACCATCCATGAAAATACAATCACATCCAACAGGTTTGTGCTTGAGTTATCCCCTAGGAAGGGAAGGCAGTATTTCAACAGGCATATAGATGATATCAGGAACAGTTCTGTTCCTAAGAGCTGCCTCCTTCCTGGGTCTCCTCATTCCACATGTACATCTAAGAGGGCAGCATTCAAGAGCTTTTCTTACAGTCTGTTCTTGAACCCTCTGACTTGTTCTCATCTCACTGTATCTCGTTAACTCAATTTAGAGTTATTGGAGGTTCTTTAATTAGTTTTATTATCTTCCAAGCTACTAGGCAATCCAAGTGGGTTATTCTGTCTAATAAAATCTAGGTCTGCCTGACCAATATGTGACAGACATTTACTTCAGGAAATACTGCCAAAATGAAGACAATTTCCTTGGTCTTCTGGGCATAGTGGACATCACATAAAGGTACTAGAGCAAAGCTATGAAAACCAGAGCAAGGCAAACAATGCTTCTGCTTCAATCCTTCACGAGAATGGGTCCATTCTTTCAGATGCAAAAATGGCAACCTGAATTGCATAAAAAATAAAAGTTTTGATCTCTCCTTGAGTGCACAGCACACAGTATTTTGCTCTTCACATACCTGTTTAAGCAGTCCTTTATCAAGGCTTTCTAGCCTTTACTAGAAAGTGTCATTAATATGAGGGGGTAGGACATTAAAGATACACTTTTACCATTAACTCATTTTAAACACACATTCTCTTTCCTTTTAAATCCATATTGCACCTTCAGTTTGATTTTGGCAAGCAAGACAGAGTCATAAGACAAAAAAGATCAACCCAAAACTTCCAACAGTGAATGTGACCTCTGCAGATTGCATCCTGTTTTACCAGCTGCTTCATCAACATCTGTGCACCTAAGAGTAGCCCAAGACAAAGCGAAGGACACACCTGCTGCTAATTTTGATTCTGTTACAGTAAAAATTCAGTAAGAGATTTCAGGGAAAAAAGAGCAGGGAACAAACTGTCTATAAAGGTTTCAGTGGTATTATGGATACAGCACATTAATAGCTTTAATGTGTAAAAAAATTACATATGGGCTAATAAAAAGCCTTCCTTTAATTCCCTCTGTAACACCTCCCCATGATTTGACCATCTGTACATTGATACATGAGTAAAAATACTTGAATGTGTGGTGCCAAGGGACTTGTAGATTCATAGCAGCTGACTACCAGGGCATCATGTTGAGAACACCCCCTGGACAACCTTCAGCTCTGCACAAGCATCCAAATTTAGCATTTCTCCCTTCAGCTGATTCAGAGTCATGCTGACTTCACCAACCAAAGATTGATTTCATAAAACATCTGTCTGACCTAAAACAACACTTGATAAGAAACAAGGGTAGTTTGAAGGTAAGACAACCTGGAACAATCTTTCCTCTGTAAAGATGCTACTGCACATCCACTCAGCTCAAAGTACATCAACTCTTTTAAGCATTTTTCTTTCACTCCTCAGTATTTTACTTCAATAAGCTACACATACTCCTACAAAAATGAGACGAAGGTTATGGTTGTGTACAGGATATATATAAAACATTGTTTCTAGTACAAAGTTCATAGCTTCAGATTTTTTCTAGATTCATATTCATGGCTTGGAAATTTGCTTTGTAGGAAAACCATATGACATTCTCCTCTTAGAACTCAAACTTCCATGGAAATAAAAGGAGAAAGAACTTGACAAAGTATTTAAGAATATCATAAATTGCCCTAAACTGGGAACTATAGCATTTTTTGTTTTGAATTCACAGCAAAATTATTTTACTAGGAGAACTGTTTCTCTGCAAACTCAAACTGAGGGTTTCACCAATGTAAGTAATGAGAGTTGGTTACTGTTTGGGAATGTTTCACCTTGGGATGTATTTTGTGATCCAGAAAACCATAAGCTATCAGGATCATCTCATCTCATCTCATCTCATCTCATCTCATCTCATCTCATCTCATCTCAGTAATTTCTCTGAATAGTCCTTATAGGATTTCTGGCTCAGAATATGGTAAGGAGTATGGCCAAGCAGGGAAACCTCTTGATGTTTGTTTTTCAAAGGAGCAGAGCAGTGTTTTTACATCTTTGCACAGCAGTCCTATTTTTACTGGGCCTGAGTTACTCTATATTGCACAGAATTCCTGAATTTAGGGTTGAAATTAGAACTGCAAAATCCTAAATACCAAGGATGCAGTGTGTCCTTACAGGAGAAACATCAAAAGCTAAAATATTTTGTGCCAAATTAAAGGTTTTGAGTACAAAGGTCTAACAACTGAAGAGTTCATACACACTTATACAAAAAAATATGAAGTGTATCTGCAACCTAGGGGTTGGAAATTATTCATTAAAATAAGAAGGCCCTAGCCCTTAGACACTGTTTTGGCTTTCTTCTGTTTTGATCTTAATGTGAAACAATTTATAACATCAAAACGGTGTTATATTTCAGAACTTTTGTTTTAATTGTAGTGCCAACATTCGTAATTATAATTTGCTTTTCAAATCATCTTTGAGAAGAAAGGGATAATAAAATTATCCTAATAAATCCACTAGGGGATTATTGTTGCACTGGAATATCAAAGAACTTAGGATGCATTGAAGATTTATTGTCACACAAAACATTGAAGTGTTAATGATCTTAATCTGAAACTGGGTGTTCTTCCTTTGATTAGATGCTATACATCAGTATGACAGTCTTAATACTTTCTGGTTAGACTGATAAATGAAACTGATTTTGTTACATTACTCAGTATGTCTGCAAGTTAATATAGGAATGAAATTATTTCCTTATAAATGTTAAATTATAAACTCTAGAGACACAAGCACAGTACAGCTGTTGCTTTACTTTGCAGTGCACACTGTATTACAAAATGGATTAAGAAACTTCCCACCCACCAAGCATGAGAAAAATATGGAAGTTTTTCCTCTGAGCTGAAGTTCCTCCTAAGAAATACTTCAGTTCAAAGTGATCAAGTTAACATTTGAATGAGCTGACTAATGTAAGCAACAGTGCTATGGGTATGCTTACAGCCAGGAGCATGCACATCTCACCTTGCTGATTGAGCATGGGGGATCTGCCAGTTCACAATTACTCTGGAATTTTCACTCTGTGGTTTGCAAGCAGCTCCATCTCATGTTTTTTAGCAAGACTCAAAAACAGCAAGAACAATCACGTATTTCCTAAGATAATTTCCTAAGATAATAAATAATTCCTTATTAATTCTTAGTTTAATAGGAAAACCTAGGAAACCAAGTTTTGTATTGTAAATGGCTAAGCAAAAGGAGAGCACAAATTTATCCTAAGAGCAGTATGGAAATACAAGAACTTAATCCATTTCAAATTGTTTCATCCATACCAAACCTAGCAAAGCAGGCATGAAAACATTCATGCCTAGGCACAAAGTATTTATGCTGAGAAATGCAATCTTTCACTTGCACATCAGTGTAATTTAATAAAAATCTTTCAAAAGCTTCATCAGTACTTTTCAGTTTTCAAATCCAAATTTAAATAACATCCATCAAGAATTTACACGGAACAAGCATAGCAATAACAAATGAAAAAAAATTACTTTCTGAAATAGACAATTTAATCCTTAGTACGCAAAATAACGCAAACAAAACTGAAAGCAATAACTAAAAATAGGCATTATTTTCTCTTTTCATCAAAAGCTGATTATAACCCCTCTAAGAAAGCAGCATGATCTCCACACAGGCTTCACTGCCCTATATAAGGAAGATGCAGTGGCATTTATTTCTTGAATTCATGGAGTGGGTTTGTGACCTGTTTGTGGAGGGCAGAGCCGAGCTCTGCTCGCTCCTACACACAACACGTGCCCAAGGTGCACAGCAAACACACAGTGGTGCTGCAGCACCACGCTCCCAGCACATTCTTCTGCAGATGATCTCGTGCCATGCAATTCGTAACAAAACCAAGGAAATCTAGGATCAGGTGGCTTCAGAGAATGCTAGCTGGTTTACAAGGTTAATTTCCCATAGCAGCATCCAGGTGGGTTAGTGAACTGTGAAGTATTTTCCTTTCAGTAGTGGAATAGAATAACATGCTGACGGCACTGACTGAAAATGCTTAATTTCTCCCTCTTACATAAGAATATTTAATGGGACTTCTAAATGACCCAACTGAGACAGGAATTCTTTCCCTAGGTAAAACACTTGATGGGGAGAAGAAAAAATATATTTTTAGAAACAGCACTCCCTAAACTACATTAGCTTTTTACCACCAGCCTTTGCAATTCTTCTTCAACAGAGGACTAACATGGAAGAAGGCAGGTAATTCCATGACCAGAATTAAATCTGAGTAAATAAAGGAGGATGCCAAATTTCAGATTCCTAAGGTATATGAAGTTGAATTCTCCAACTCATGATCACCACTGTGGTATCAGAGAGAAGATGAAAATGGCTGATGTTGGCCAAGAGTCCACGAGAGATGACTTTGACTGCTATAGAGTGATGAACAACACACACCTCTGAACAAAATGACCCTGGCAGCATTCCTGACTGTACAATCATGCAGCAGAAAGACAACCAGGAACCTAAGAAAATTCCCAAACAGCCCCACAGAGAAGCTCCCCACTAGCTCTGTATTGCTTTCATTAAGAGATGTCAGACCACAGCTTTTTTTAATTACATGCCCTTCACAACAGTACTCCATACATGAAATTTCATGTAAATGGCATGAACAATTTGAACATACTGTAATTGCAGACGAAATTTGCAACAGTAGAAAATTAGGTATTTGATGGAACGGAGCAATTGAAAGTGTTTATGTCATATATAATATTTACAAGTATTTTTATAATAGACCAGTATCATTCTATCCTGCATCTAAGAAAATATTTAGCATAACCTGCTCAACCCTGCAGCACAGAGCTAATGACAAGTCTTTTAAAATTAATTTGTATTATTATCACTCTGATAATAACACATTACTGTGATTAACTGCAACTCATGAAAATAAAAATAAGCTGCTTAACATAAAAATTGTTTTATGTTGGTTTAAAGAACACAACTCTGAAGAACTTCACAGCCTCTAAATTCATATTTAGATAAGATCAGTAGATCCTTTTTGCCAGTATACAGGTATACAACTTCCCTGGATCTGGTTTAGCAGCAACGTTTCCCTAAATGACACAGCTCTGAGTATAGACAGGAATTTGTCTATTTAACTGGACTGCCAAGAACTCATGGGCTTGCAGTCACTACAGGCCTTCTGTGGCTGGACAAAGCCTGACATTTGGAGAAATGACATCAAAAAGGCAGAAACAGAGAGGTAGACTCACCCTAACACAGTGGCTTAGCAACTCAAGTTAGTACTACATCAACAGCAGCTCCTCAGCTTCTGATTCACACCTGACCCCAAGCCAGACATCTGGAAACACCATGGGCAGGGGGAAGTGGCACACAGAAAACAATTTCTCTATCAGTATTTCCTGTATTGCTCTGAGAAGATCCAAATACTGCAAGCAATACCCATTTCTGGGGCTCTGTGTAGTTTGGATGCTGGCTGTAGTATTCTGCTCCAAGACAAACATACAAAGAACAGACTTGGCACAAAAAAAAAAATACAAAAAAATAAAAATAAAAAAACCCCAACCCTTTGGTTTATATTTTCTAGATATCACTATTTCCCTTGGCCATGGTCAGAACTTCTTCTATATTCCCTAAATGCCACCAAAAGCAGAAGACATTTGCTCTACAGTTGGCCTATTCAGGAAGGTATGATGGATTTTCCAGATAACACATTCAAGTAGTCTCTGCTCAGTACACCAGGATTTATGATAGCGATTAATATAAATTGAAACAAATAAGAAGATAAAATGCTTCAGGTTTAGATATTATTGCAAATTCTGTTGTTTAGGATCAGAGTTTTCCCAGACATTCTCTCCAGAGGGGCATGTTTCCTCCAGTTTTTGATTATTTCCTCTTTCCTTGATAACTCCTCCAATTGTTTGCAAAGTGATTTGACCATTTAATTGAGATGCCACCAGTACATCAAATATCTCCCCTGATACAACCTTTCTTATGAGTTTAGCATCACTCAGGTTTTGTTTCCCAAAGAGTCACACCAAATATTCACACAGAATTTTAAAGCTTTGGTCAGAAAGGACCTTGTAACCTAAGAGAGCCCCTGCTCTTAATCAGCACTCTTGTTTGCAGAAAAAACACATTGCACTGAGCAAATTTACTCTGGTCTGTATTAGCACAGCTCCCCAGATGGCCCAGTTTTCTGCCTAACAGTGTCATCTCTCCCATTTACCAAATCATTCCGTTTCCTCATCCCCAATACAAGTCATTAAAACGTTATTATTTCCAGTTACACAATGAAAACACTGAGAGATGCTTTGCCAGCCTGGGCAGATGATCTTGTTTCCCCACACACACCTCTTGTCTTGGGTCTCTATATAAAATCTATGAACACTTTTTTAAAATAATTTTTTAAACTTCAACTACTACAATTTACCCCCATGTCCATAGCATTATTAAAATACCTTCTTAGCAAAATCAAGTACTGTTGCTATTTCTGTAATTCATCAGCTGATAAAGGACAGTGCTACAGAGAGCTTGTAAACCAAATACTACTGACACTGCATCATGACCAATTTAAAAGCATTTGATTTTGTAGTTGAAATTATACTGAAAGCAGATTACTAAAAGAAAAAAAAAAAAAAACCTCTGGAGCCAGATGAAAAATAGTCTATAAGATGTGAATGTTAGATAAAAGCCCCCATTACATTCTTAAGACTGATTAATAGTTTAAACTGCTATTTAAAATACCTTCCATTTTATATATTGTTTTATGTTTAGGGAATGTTTTCCTCAAACACAATTTTGCACCCGTAATACTCAATTCTATAGAGAGATTATAACTCTTATATAACTTCTTATCTCAATTCTATGGAGAGTAATACCTGTAATAGGTATCTTCCATAGGGACAGCACTGGTCCCAAGAATGCAAACCCAGAGAAACAGAACACTCAGAACACCCCAGACTTGGTTGGGAAAAGCTACAACAGCGACACACAGGGGACACCTCACTCTCCAGAGCTGGGAATGGCAACACCTTCCAGAAATGCACCTCTGACAAGATCCAGGCTACAACACGGTTATCCCAGACAGGGAGTTGATGCTACCTTAAAGCAAACATTACCAGAAACTCTCCATTTTCTATTCTGTCCATCATTCCTGCTAAGAAAAAAAATCTTCTCTAAAGCTAAAATTCATATGAAAACTTCATCTACATGTACACAGCAACCACAGGGCTTTGCAGCACCCTGTGAAGGCTCGTATCACTCTGTAAATGACAGCACAGGGTGCCCCACCAGCAGCACGGCTCTCGGGGACAGGTACCCGAACGCGGGGCAATCCTGACACCCGCTGGCTGCTCCTGGCACCACCGCCGGCAGCGCCAAAGCCAGCAGCTCAAAGCCTCTCGGGCTCCCTGCAAACTGCCCCCGGCTCGCTCCTACCTGTACCGAGCGTGCCGATGTTCAAACAAAACCAGCTCGGCGTCCTTCTGCTCAAGCTGCAACGTCCGCGATCCTCTGGATGCATCCAAAGCACGGCACAGCAAACGCTCACCTTTGTGTCCAGCGCGCAATTCAAATGCTGATTCAGCCCGCAATGACACCTGCAGAACTTTCTCCGTGTCCAGCTGGGCCTGATGTCACAGGGCTCCTCGGGCAGGACTCCATTCTTGAGTACAACTGAAAAAAACTCCACCGACCAATTCTGACTCCGCAATTAGTGCACAATTACCAAGGGAAAGGCAAAGAAATGGCTCCTATGACACATTCTGTTCACTCTGCTCTCAGAGCATGGGACCTGTGCAGCTGCTCCTGCAGCTCAAACCAGATTGATTGGGATTGATCTGACCAAACTACACCTTCCTAAACCAAATCCTCATCAACTGGGGAATAACTTCTTCCCACACTCATCTAGGTTCAGAGTTCACCGTACATGTGACATGGCATCACAGAACTTTCCAACAGAGAAATTCAGTGGAGAAAACCAGACCTCACTGCATGGATAGAAAATTCATCAAACAGATTAACAATACTTACTTAAGTATATTTAAACCCAGTACATTTATAGACTTTGCCAACAATCAGAGACATAATACGAAATAACTCTGTGCAGGTCTTACCCATTTGTTGCTTGACACTCTTTAAATGAGCCTATTCTATGGCTCAGAAATTAAATAGAAAATGACAAATGCTATTAATTTTTGCAGTACATCCTAGCCCAGAATTGGCCTCATGACACAAGTCAAGCCTGTCTAGACTCAACACCATCATTTTAGAGCATTTCATTACAGCTGAAAAAATACTTACCTCCATTTACAAGAACATTTTAGGGAAAAAAAAGTCATTAGTACCAGAACATGTCACAAGCACCCGCAACGTCATTTATAAAGTTCATTAAACCGTGCAAGAAACTTATTTCTAGAACACTCTTTTCAATAGATACACTGCTATTGAACTAAAATAACATTGGTCAAAAAATGGAGAAAAGAGGATATTCTAACACAGATGGATTACTGGAATTGCCCAACATTTCTGCACCATCTTGAAAGAAACAAGTTGTTCATTTAAGGTCTGACTACAAGTTAAGTGTTTGACGCTCTGGTTTGGGCACAGGGTATGAGTAACTCACCCACCACCACAGCCCTGTTTGCACAGGGGCTTCCCTGGCTCAGCTGATCCTGCCAAGTCCATTTGGTGCTTCCAGAGCCTCCCCAGGCCTCCCCCTGCACTCAGCCACGAGGCTGCTCTGCCCGGTGCTCAGTTCCAGTGCTCACCCCAAACACTCCCAGGAACCCACTGGTACCACAGCAACCACCTGGCACCCCAAACACTGCACATGGAACAACCCATTATGAGCTCACTGACAGCCTGGCACCCCAAACATCCCCACCACAGCTGCCTCCTGGGAACCAAATGTGGAACCCAGGAATATTATTGCCATTATTAGCAGTGACATACACACAGGCTGCCATTGGACCAAAGATAAAGATAAAGATTCAGCCAAAATCCCCTAAATTTCAAACTTCTGCCAACTTGTTCTCAAGCTGTTTGTTACTCTCTGGACACTCCTCTAGCAGCTCTCTTTTATTTTTCAGCATTAAAGGGAAAGAGGATGGCTTCTCATTCATTAGGAGCATTTGCAGAGCTAGTTTCAATAGAACTACTCATGATTATTGTTACCTCAATCTCAAAACACTGTAAAATAGCACCTCCAATTGAATAAATTTGCTATCACCATCGATCTGCCCACTGCACTTCACAACAACCAGATTAAGAGCAGCATTAGATCTACTTGTTTCATCTTTCCAATAGTGAGAAGAAAGAAGTCAGTTAAGAAGCTAACTGCTCAAAATATCATGTTCTGTGGCAAGTGGCATATTGCAGCTTACTTGGAAGGGTGGTTACTGGCTAGCTTAATTCATACTCACAAATACACTTTGAATATGTCAAAAATAAAACACATTTTAAATGAGACCCTTATGGTGTATTCCACTATTTAAATGTATGTGATAAACTTCTGTTGGAATTAAGAAAGTACTAAAGGGAGAAAAGAAGGAAGGGAAATATGTACAATTTCTTTCCCCATCTGGTTCAGAACAAGCATATAAACACAGACATGATACACAAGTATCAGGGTGAATACTCACAAGGCAGTTGCCTGGATCAACCTGCACAAAAAAAAAAAAAAAAAAAAAATGCTGCTTTCATGTTAGACCTCTCATCTTCTGTTTAAACCACCAGTCAACCACACTATTGGACAGGATTTAAAAGTACGTCACAGTAAAGGGTATTAGTTCCTTTCTTAAATCAGCTACAAACCCTTGAGATTCATTACAACTCTATGCAATGCTGAAAAGATTACAGAGCACCCAATACCCATGGAGGTCTACATTTCATATCTGGAGATGCTGCACATTTCCTCAATGAACCTGCAGCACTACTGGAATAATTCTGAGGTCTAGCAAACCATTTCCCCAATCTTTCCATGTATAAGAATCTGACCTTTCTTAACTGATACTCTCCAGCTGAGTTCTGTTCTCCTTCATTTGCAGCTAAAATAATAATTTTCATGTCTATGAAGATAACATCTATTTCGGATACCATTTATTCCTAACTTGAATCCAAATAACTTGCCTATAAATAACTTTAAGACTAATTAATAATGTAAATGCCTATTCAAAATACTTTCTTAGTTACTTATTCTTTTATGTTTAGAGAATTCAGGGAAATTAGGGAATTTTAACCTCAAATACACTCTTGAATTAGTAATAACCAGTCCTGTCCCAGATACAAGTAAATGCTGTTGCAAGAATATGACACTTGAAAAAACTCCTCAGGAAGTAAAGTGCAGGTTTACATAATTTTGGCTCTTCTTCATTAAACCTCTTCCTGAATCCTGCAGTTTTCGAAATTACTTTGTTACACTCTACCTTATTCATATAACCAGAAGCTCCCCACTTTCTTTTTTGTCTCTTGTTCCTGATGTGGAAAGACCTTTTATAAAACTCAATTTAATTTTAAAGTTGATATACACATACATGGCAACCGTACATCTTTTCAGCACCTTGACTTAAAACTCATGAACCCTTGTGATCACTCTGCAAATGACAGCAGAGTCTGGGTGTACAAATTAGAGTTTTCTGGGACAGCTACGTGGACCTTGGGGCAATTGTGACACCTTCTGGTTGTTCCTATAATGACCTTGAATATTTTAAGGGTAAATAGGTGGGGAAAAGAGAGAGTTAGGGGTTTGAAGTTCTGGTTTGGCCACAGTGTATGAGTAACTCACCCACCACCACAGCCCTGCTTGCAGGAGAAGCTCCTCAGGACAGGCAATCCCACCAAAACCAGTTTATGCCTCAAGAGCCTCCTCATGCCTCCCTCTGCCACGGAGATACTCTGCAGAGTGCCCCCAAAGAGCAGTCACCCCAAACACATCTAGTAAGCCACCATTACCATAGCAACAGACTGTGACCCCAAACATGCCCTGGAGAAACAGGGACAGCATCACAGTTAACCCAGTACTCCCAGAGCAAGGTAAATGTGTTGGTGCCTCCCGGACTCACCATGATGGACTTGAAGGAATCCAGCCCAGCCTCTCCTCAGGAGGTTTTGCCTATCAACAACAAAAATATACAGAAATTGACATTCAAAAATATCACAACAACACTCACTTTCCACAGCACTTCCAGTAGGGATTTAAGACCTCCACCAGTCCCCCAAGAACACTACAAATACCCTGCCTTACCCACAGGATATGGATTTATCCATAATATTCTTCAGGTAGCTCTCACCATTAGCCAGAATCTCACAGCTGACTTAACCAATCAAGTTTTCTCCTATAAACCACTCCACTAGAGACTGGGGCAGCTTAAGGAAAAGTGTAAAGGTTAAAAAAGGCCACCCTCCTTTTTAAGGCTAAGTTAGAGACAGCCTCTTGAAAGGAGACGTGATTTCATGTTGTCTTTTGTTAGGCTTTTTCTAAGAGATTTGAAATTTTATTTAGATTCACAGAATCATTTCTGTTGGAAAAGATCCTTAACATCATTAAATCCATCATCCAGCTATGTCCTGAAGTGCTGTATCTACACACTTCTCATATCCATCCAGGGAAGGTGACTCTTTTGGGCATCCTGTTCCAGCAGGGAAATTCTTTCTAATATCCAATTTAAACCTTTGGCACATTTCAAGTCTTCTTTCTCTTGTCTTAAGGCTTTTTTTTTTTGGCAGGGGAGAAGATATGAACTCCCCCTGACTGCAACCTCTTCTCATGTAGCTGCAGAGAACTACAAGGTCTCCTGAATACATTTTTTTTTCCCTAGGCTAAACATTCTCAATTTCAAAGATTTTTGTCAGAGGGCTAGAGCCTGAAAGTATTGTTTCACCACAAATGTGAAAACATGTAGCTGGGAAGATGAAGAAGATGAAATGAGTGTCCTTGCCTGTATTATTCAAATGCAAGAGAAATATGCAGGTGAGTAGGAGTTACAACTCCAGAGCTGGCTTGTGACAGAGAAGAATCTGGAAACTGCTTCTTGCTCAATGTGGATGCAAACAACAGCTCTCTGGCTCTGTTTTTGTCGGTTCATACTCGACTTTCTCACTTGGCAAAAACGTACGCCTTGGTTTTTATTTGGGGGGGGGAAGAACAGGAAAAATTATTAAACTGGGCTTAATAAAGCCCAGTGAGCTCTTGGACTACCCACTCGTCCTTTATTCAATTACTTATAAAGCAATCAATGTTTATAAGAACTAGAGTAATGATCTTAATTTTTGAGGTATAGCAAAGGAGGTGGAAAAAAGTCAAGAAGCTTGAGTCATATTAAGCTGATATTTCTGTGGTTACTTAGGATTTTTTAAATGAAATATTGTAGACAGTACTGACTTGTGCTAGCTCATAATTTTAGCGTCAGCTTGTTCTAAATCTAATGCTGGATGCAAATTAGAACAAAGCTGCATAAATTTCTAGAAACTAGAAATAAAATACTATTCTTCAGGCTTTGATGGATTAATCTTTTAATTATGTGTTTTATTTATGATAATCTTCACATTCTCTATGTTTTTCAGGTCACACTGAAAGGAGGCAACACGGGAATAATTTTTCCTTTAAATTTGAAGATACAGTGAATTATGTCACAAATGAAATAAATTTCACAGGAGAAGAAAACATTATAGCCTGGCTCATCTCACAGTGATGTTAGCAGGAGCATGACTGACATAAGGCAGCAAGTTGTCCCAATACCTCAAACAAAATAGGCTCATTTTTAGACTAAATTTCTCCTGTGTCAGGCTCCCACTACTGTGTCTTTGCTGATGGATCAAGAAATCATTATTTATTACAAATGTGAGCCAATGTAAACAAGTACACCTTTTAATCAGGTAACCTCCTAGACCTTCCATTGTCTCGAGCTTCTTTGTGACTCTGAGCCTAAAAACAAAATAATAAATCTGGAATTGTTTCCCAGTATTATGCAGACTACAGAATCCAAACTGAAGACCCAAAGAATTCCATCTTTTCTGGAGTGTGACGTGTGCCAAATGCCTGGGGGTGGCTGGCTAGCACTGTGAACCCCAGAATGCTCCGAGCTGGAAGGGGCCTACAAGGACGGCAGAATCCCAGAACTGTCGGGGCTGGAAGGGACCCCAGGAGATCACCAGGTACAACGCCCCTGCCAGGACAGGGCCACCTGCAGCAGGTGACACAGGGACACATCCAGGTGGGCTTGGAATGTGTCCAGAGAGGGAGACTTCACGTCCTCCCCGGGTAGCTGTTCCAGTGCTCTGCCACCCTCAATGTAAAGATGCTCTTCCCCTTGCTGAGGTAAAACTTCTTGTATTTTACTTAAATGACATAAAGTAAGGGTCACCATGCGCCAGCTCTTAGCCTGACACAGGACATCCTCAAGAATCCGCTCAGTGCCTGTGAGCATTGTCCCAACACCCCTTGAGCTCCATCAGGCTTGGGGCTGTGACCCCTTCCCTGAGGAGATGACCATGGGAGCGGCTGAGTTGGGATTGATTCATCAGTTGCTGGAGCCTGGGATATGCTGTATTTCTCCCTGACACTTAACTGTCTGTTTTGTGTGTCCTTTAGGATGCAACAGATCCTAAGAGCGTGGAAGATCACGCTGCAAAAAGCTAGTGTCCATGAAGGAGACAGCGGAGTCCTGCAAGAATCAATTTTATTGGAATAGAAGGAGAGAGCCCACAGGGTCGTACCCCTGGATGTGGAGCACACATCCTAAACTTTAATCCTAAATCCCAGCTGCACGTTGCCTTCTGTCCTTCCCCCAGCGGCCGAGGCACTAGGAAGGTACAGCCTTCTCCATATTCCTACCCGGACGTGTATACTCCCAGCAGCGTGCCTCGCATGGCCATTAAAATTAGCTTCAATCCCCCTCCCCGGACGAAGAAATCAATAGTCGTAAGTCTATGAAGCCTGCACGTTTTTCCTAGAGTTCAAAAGCTCAGACTCCGCTCGGTTCTGCAACAAACGTGACGCGCACGCCCGTCCTTGCAGAGCCTGCCGGGCCCGCTCAGATCGCGCCGCCTGTGAGGACACTCACAGACCTCCCTCACGCACTGAACCCTCTCGTGACGTCACGCGGATCAGCCCATCCTGCTCGTGACGTCACTTGCCCCGCCTCTCTCCCCCCTCCGTGACGTCACGCACGCACGCTGCCCGCCGGAAGGCGATTGGCCGGCCCGCGGCGCGTTCCCAGCGTGCCCCGCGGGACCCGTTGCGCCTCCCCCCGCGGCGGCGGCGCGGCCCGAGCCCGTCCCGGCCTCTCCCGGCCCTTCCCGGCCCGGCCCGGCCCGCCCGAGCCCCCGCGGGAGCCGCCCCGCCCCGCCCCGCCATGCCCCCCAAGAAGCAGCAGCAGCCGGCGGGGGGCAGCAAGAAGGCGGACCAGAAGAAGAAGGAGAAGATCATCGAGGTGAGGAGGCCCAGGCCGCCGCTCTCCCGCCGCGGCCTCTCGCTGGGCCCTGCCGCTCCCTGCGGCTTCCCGGCTGGAGCGGCCGAGGGAGGGATTCCAGAGCCGAAAGCTCTCTGTTCCCGGGGAGGCACCGCCTTCTCTGCGCTGCTTTAGCCGGGACATTGCCAGGCCCGAGCCGTGTTGGGCCTGACCGTGATTTGGCAACGCTGTTGTGCCGTCTGTTTTCCTCGCCCTTTCCCGTGTTTATCCATCCTGGTGCCCTGTGTGTCCGTGTATTCCCAGAGTCCGCCTCGCTGGGCTGTACGTTTGTGCTTTTGGGGGTAGGACCAGATGATCTGCAGAGATCCCTTCGCACCTTAATGACTCGCTGGTTCCTCACTCAGATTTGCAGTGGGTTTTGTTACAGTTTGACCCGTGTGACCCTATCGGAAAAAAACTGCTAGAGGGGTGTGTGTGTTTCTTTATGCTGTGTGTGTGAATTTATGCTGAGAGTACAAGCAGAGTAGTAACAGAAATTTAAATATTTGCTTGAATTATTGGCATGAGAGATGCTGCTCAGGCGAAATACCCGTGTAATGAGTGTGTTCCTTTAAGTATGAGGTTGCACATTGTTATTTCTGTGGTTTTTGGAAAGGTCAGTTTAGAGCAGTTGGTCTTGTGTTCTCCTGGCTTTGGAGTTCCTGAGGTTCTTGCTGAATGCAGCTGCCCCAGAAAGATTCTTCTTTTTATTACACAGAAATGTAGCTGAAACAGGAATTGTTGGCATTGATTATTAGCAATATTTTTTTATGTAAAACAAATACACGGGGATTATATTTTCCATGCTGTATTTACAGTGAAAATCAAGTGTGTAAATGATAAATTTTCTTTCCCAACTAATTTTTTTGACTTCTCCAGTTAGCACCAAGTAATAGAGAAGCTGCTGTTCATAGGAAATATGTTGTAAGTGAAAACTCCATGAGCTGTTTGTTTTGTAGTTATTTTATAATATACTTTTGGATTGTTAGGGCTTCCAAAACCATATTTGAACTGAGTTATCTTCACTGTATGAATATCTGTTACTTTTTCCTTCAAGAAGGAAAATGTTGGTATCAAATCAAAGGCATGGATAAGTTTTTAAGGTACCTATTTCAGTTACAAAAAATAATTTCTGCCTCAGCTGCTCATATGAAAGTAAGATGGTTTTTTAGGTTTTTTTGTTTGTTTGTAAGAAATTTTTCATAGATTTGGTATAGAATCTTCTCCCTAACAATAAAGCTGAAGATACAGAGGAAGAATTGGTTTGGGCAGTTAACAGAAACTTCAAGCAGTGGATTTTAGGAAGTAGAGACAGCTGTCCAGACCTGATGTAGGATAAAGACATAACTTCAAATTAGTACAGTTAGAAAAGGAAAAGCTTCCAATACTTGAAAATAAAAATGTGGTGATACTCATCTGTATAACATATATAAAAATGTGGTAAGAGTCATCCTTATAACATACATCACTTTTCTATCTGAATAGTTGAAGATAGAAGTAATGAGTGATTTCAGGTAGACAGGAGAGAAACCAGCAGTAGTTATGGCTAATCAGTTGTCCTGTTTTCCTCAGATGTTCCTTGGGTACTCTCCAAAAACATCTTGTTGCCTCGAGAGGCCTGAGAATGCTGTGTCCATGCTCACACTGATACCAGGGCACGAGGTCTGGTGATAAAAACAAGAGCTCACCCAAGGGCCACATTCTGGAGGTTCTGGTGAAAAGCCACTTCTGAAGATGATAAGAGGAGCCTAAATTTTGTCCACGCTGTTTCTTGTGTTGCTTGAGGAAATAATCTGTGTTTTACTGGAAGCGTGAGAGTTGTGGCAAGGGTGGTGTTTCTGGTGGTTTGGGTTTTGTTGGTTTTTTTAAACTAATACGGCTGTGTTCATCTCTTGATTTAGGACAAAACATTTGGCCTAAAGAATAAAAAAGGTGCAAAGCAGCAGAAGTTTATCAAGGCTGTGACTCACCAGGTTAAGTTTGGTCAGCAGAATCCACGACAGGTAAGCATTTATTGTGGAATGTTTTCCCACTGCCGAGTTGAATCATCTTTCACTCTGTGTACAGATGGTCAGGTCCTGGCACAGACCTAGCTAACAGCTGTCATGCACAGCTTGTCTAGCTGTAAATTATGTACCTGTGTAAAGATGGTGGAGAATACGGGGGTTTGTTGGTTTTTAGCTTGTTGTTTGGTTGGCTTTCATTGTGAAAAAAGAACTACATCCTACCCAAACTCAACTCGTCACGCTGAGCATTTGTCTCAGTAGTATTCTGATAGTAGCATAATTCAGTTTAAGGTATACCTAAAGTTAAATTGTGGATACTGGCTGTCAGCAAAGTACAGTTGCACTTTGTTTCTCTTTTTTCTCTTTAATTCCCACCTTATCTGAGAAATAGTGAGCAATTAATATGAACAACAGTTGGTAGTAAAGCTGGAATTGAAAGAAGATAAAAGTATAAACCTTTATGTTGTCATTCTTCTACTTACAGAACTATTTATTACAATTGTAAGTGGACACAAGTCTGTCAAGTCTTCATCTATTTGGTGAAAAACCTTTGGTCAAAAAACCTGAAATTTTGAGCCGCTGTCTGTAACTTAGCTCTTCTGTACGATTAAATAAAATGAGTTACAGTGTTTACATTATACTCAGTCAGAAAGTATGGATTTAATGGAAATGATCCAGGTCTCTACAGAGCTAGGAAAGCTAGCTGGTAAATATTTACACAGATTTCTGTTATATGAATAAGACTGTAAAATAACTACATTTGCATTAGCTCAATTCATGATCTTGCAATACGTTCCTTGTGTAACAAGGATGAGCTAGCATGGCAAGCCAAACTTGAAAAGTAAAGCTGGTATTTGGGTCATTAAATCTAATTTTTTTTTTTTTTGTTGTGGAAAATATTCCTCAATGTCACTTCAGAAACATTGGTGTTATTCAAACAGTTCTGAAGGTTGTGTGTGAAATCCCTGGATCTGTGGCATGTATACATGTATGTATGTACGTGTATATCAATGTGTAAAATAGCCAGCCTGAAATAATGCTATTTCTCAAATGCTGGTAGCTATTGACTGTTGGATGGCAAAACCAAATTTTTAAACCTGATTATACCTCTCTTACCTTAGGGAATATCTTTCAATTAGGATTGTCCCTGAGAAAGAACTTTATAAACAATTTTCCTCATGTTGTGAGATGAAAATGGAAATGCTGTCAGAGTTTTAGCTTTGGTGGTGGGTGTTTTGGTTTGTTTCTTCTCCTTTTCTGTTTTGTTGTTGTTTCTTTGGGGGTTTTTTTGTTTGTTTCTTTGATTTGGGGGGTTTTGTTTGTTTTCTTTAAGACAAGCTTCATCTTCAAGTTTTTAGCACTCTGAAGAGAAACAAAAGCATTCTTAAAGTACAGGTTTGTGTAGTTGATATACATGGGTCTGTGTGTTATTTAAAATAGCATTTGTGAACTTCTAGTAGGAACACTACCAAGCTGCTAATTCCTTTCTAAAACAATTTGGTGTGTTTTTGCCAAATTCACCATAAGAACAAAGCTTCTTTTTTAATATTACACTGTATTTTAGAAAACAGTTCCCTCCATACTTGTTTGTGGTTTTAGTCTCACTGGCTTCCCATAAGGACAAGAATCAAATAAACACAGAATCCTTAGGGGTAGGGAAGATCTCTAGGATCAGTGAGTCCAGCCAATAACCCAGCACTGCCTGTTCACCACTAAACCATGTTCCCAAGTGCCACATCTACACATTTTGAACCCTTCTAGGGATGGTGAGTCCACCAATGCTTGGCTCGCCCTTTCAGTGATGAAATGTTTCCTAAAATCTCATCTAAACATTGTCTGGGGTAACTTGAGTCCATTGCCTCTTCTCCTGTCACTTGTTACCTTGAAAAAGAGATGGACCCCACCCTGCTAAAACCTCCTTTCATATCTGATCTAAGAATGTTTCTCCCATGTCCTCTTTCACGTGTTTTCATTCCACTCTGGTACAGACACACCTGCTCTGGCTTATCCAGAAAAAGGGTGAGGCATGGTCAGATTTTTTTTTTTTTTCCTTCATAGATGTAGTTTTCCTTCTCTAAATAAGCTTATTTTCCTGTCTTTGGTCCTTAAGCAATGAAACATTCATATGTTGAGTTGATCCAAGTTGAAATAATGTTCTAAAAGTACTTTCAACTTCTGTGTGCAGATTTCTTAGAATTTCTACCTGTATAGATCAGAAGAAGGAGTAGCAGTTCTGAGCCTTCCGTGCATCAGAGGTTGTTTCATTCCTGCCCTTGTAAACTAATTTTGAATGATTGGTTATTTTAATGTGAAGTGAGTCATGGCATGCTGGTTTTATATTTATAGGCTGCTCAATCAGAAAGTGAGAAGAAATTAAAGAAAGAAGATAAGAAAAAGGAATTACAAGAATTAAATGAGCTCTTCAAGCCTGTGGTTGCTGCACAGAAAATTAGCAAAGGTAGGATTAACTGTTTTCTTCTCATTTATGTGGTCTTATACCTTAAGTAGTTATATGAGTAATGACCCTTCAAAAACACCAGTAGATGTTGTATTGAAATAGATGTGACTATTTCCTCCTCCATCTAGTGTGCCAAGTGTTTTATCAGTCATGATTTGACATTGTTTTGGGAAGTTCTCTGGGCTCAGAAGATCACTGAAATATCAAAAACCACAGTGATGTTGTCAGCACAGCTGAAGATACTTGGCTGTGTTCTGATTCATCAGTTAGATGCTTCTGAATGTGTGGCATGATTTTGTGTGTGTTTGTGATGGTATTTGTTTAAAACAGCCTGTCTCCCCTAGGAAGTCTGAATATCCAAAGAAAGAATATAAATTCATAACATTTGACTTAACAGAAGACTTGTGTTCAAATCAGAACAGAAAATACTTTCCAGTTAATTGTATTGAACCTCATAATTAGCAATAGCGTTTGTTTTGGGTCTCTTTGGGGATTGGTTATTGAACAAACAAATTTTGTGATGTTAACAGTTTTACTTATCAATCTTCTGGAGCTTCTGTGCAATAATTTTTGACAAAGTGTGATTTTCATATATTTAAAACAAACCTGGTATTTACTCACTGCAAGCACTGATCAGCAGCAAAGACCACTTTTCTGTTTGTGACCTGCAACTTTCTGTATCAGTTTTCCCTAAATCAGGCAGTTTTTAACTTTTGAGTTTTTTCAGAAAACTAATATTACCCAGATTTTTAGATTGCATTTTAAACAGGTGTTGCTGTGCATACTGAAATCACTTTCAGTCAAACCAAAAGTGAAGCATCATGTGAAAAGCTCAACCTAAAATCTTCCACAAGAACTTAATTTAGTACTACAAGTAAAGTATTTCTAATTCGATCTCATGTCTCCTAAATACACTTAGACCTGTTTCTTTCATTGCTTTTCCTAATGACTTCCTAATAGTCAAATGGTTCTTTAGTGGGATGATTTTTACTTAAACTGTAGTTAGGATGATTGGATAGTTCATATTAGAACAGCAGTTGCTTATTTTGGGGTCTCTGATCAGCCATTTTCATTCTATTATTAAAGGAGGAAAGTGGTTTGAATGAATGTGGGTTAAATTACTGTAATTTGTTGTAATGTGTAGTTGATCTGTTGGGAAAAGGCTGACATCCAGAGGATGCTTTACTGTGTAGCAGAGGCAAGAATAGCTTCATGTACAGGGAAGAAGTTGCACAGAACGATCTCTCTGATGTATTGTAATACACAAATGAACAATTCCTCAGGCACACCATATTTCTTTGAATAGTTTAGTGGCAGCTCTGATACTTAATGTAAATACCATGCAATAAGAGTAAATTTGGCATGTTTGGGACTGAATTATGTATTTACCATGAACACTTCAAAAAACTTCTGATTTTAAAACATGTTTTCATTCTCTACATATCCTTGATATTACCAGAATTTCTAATACAACTTTTGCTTAAAAATAGTATTAAAATATAAAAACTTTCTTTACTCAGGTGCTGACCCGAAATCTGTAGTTTGTGCTTTCTTCAAGCAAGGACAGTGCACTAAAGGAGACAAGTGCAAGTTTTCTCATGATTTGTCATTGGAAAGGAAGTGTGAAAAACGAAGTGTCTACATTGATGCAAGAGATGAAGACCTTGAAAAAGGTGTAATAATTGTAGAAAGTTACTGCTAAGCTATTCTGATTCTGAAAGTGGAATTTTAAGATTGAGCCTTCTGTGTTGTGGTTATGATCCTGAAGAGCAGTGACTAAGGCACCCCATCCCACTATGTTCAAATTTCTGAACAGCACTGAAGCTTTCTCCAATTGTGCTCTCAAATGTGCTTTAGACCTCACCTAGAAAATAAAGTATGACCTGCTGGTAATGGTGGATTTTCAGTTGTGCAGTGTCATGTATCCTGTCATACAGTGTTGAACAGGATTTGACCTTTCTTGCAGTTGCAGGTTCCCTCTTAAGCTCTGTAGAAGGGAAGTGCAGAAGGAGGAAGTGCAGTGAGCAACCAGAGTTGCCTTCCAGAACTGCTGCTGGTGTTTGGCCAAACAGGCACAGTTCTACATTTAGGGTTACGTGGGAATTTTTTCTGTGCCTTTCTCTGCCCACATGACTTGTTGGCTAAGTACTCTGGATTTTACTTTTATTTAGCAGGGATTAAAGATTTTATAGGACTTGTTTTGGTTTTTTTTCCACATTTCCTCATGTCTCAGTCTTTATTTGAATTTTAGCCTCTGTCATCCTAAATGTATCTGATGGGATTCCCACAGATTCACTGCTAATGTTGTCATTGGTGATTTGCTTTCTCTGGTGGAACCTTCTTTTAACTTTAACACAGATAATTTTGTATTATCTCTTTCAAGCCTCAAGTTAGATTAGCTGTATTTCTGGGTGTTATCCTCCAACTTTCTCTTTTATTCAGTTGTCTTGTTTTTCTTATTTTCCCTTGTCCACACTCAGTACTGCACAGATGGAATGACACACTGAGTGTTTATCTGAAGCATGCTTAATGCATTTAAAAGTTAAAATTTCTAGGGCTTTTGAGGTAATTATCTTTTGAGTGGCATAGGAGAGTTTGAAGACAGTATTTTAAGAACCTGAATTTATTTTCCCTTGTATAAGCTACTTAAAATGTAAGAATTGCATATTAAAACTGATACTGGGCAGAAAAGCAGCTTGCTTGTAATGTTCAGTATTTGGAATTTTTTGTGAAACCATCTGTTGTCTTTTTTCTAGATACAATGGATAACTGGGATGAGAAGAAGCTAGAAGAAGTGGTGAACAAGAAGCATGGTGAGGCAGAAAAGAAAAAGCCCAAAACCCAAATAGTATGTCTTATTTTCTTTTTTTTTTTGCTTTGCTTTATTTTTGTTTTTTTCTTTTTTTTAGTTGAGCTGTACTAGAAGGAATTAAGTGCAGTGCAATTTGGCATTAGATGTATTTATCATTATGTAAAAATTCAGAATGGAATATTACAGTAATAATATTCTGAGTAGATGGCTGGACTGACAGTATTTGTAGTAATCTCTTTAAAAATTACAAAAGCAAAACCACAAAGAAAACCACAACCCAACAGCTCTTTTCAGACCATAAAAAGTTTTCTCATGTACATTACAAATGGATAGTAGGTGAAGTGCTTTATAGAAATGCTCAAGGTCTCTGCAGTTTACCTAATGTCTCCTAATTGCTTAAAAATCCAAGTATTGTGATTAATGAAGTCTGTTATTGCAGTGGGTATGATATATATTGATTTATCTCTGTACTGGGTGACATACAAGCATTGTAAGCTTTTAAATTTTCTCCTAACTTATGCATTGAGAGTAATTTGTAATTCCTGGGCTCTAAGTTCAACAATATTTTTTTAGTTCTGTCCTAAATGGCATAATGGGTTAATCCCTTTTTCATTCTTTGGGACTATTTTACCTCATTTTCAACACCAAGTAATTAAACAGTCTATTTTTACCACCTAAATTTGCAAAAGTTAAACATTGCTGTGGCTAAATATAAACTATGAATTGCTTGTTAAAAGTCCTAGAATGGCATGATCACCTCAGGATCCAGAGCTGGAAGGTTTAACAACATGTGAGGCAGATGGAATTGATGTTGTTTAAAACTGCACCGATGCTGGTGAGCCAAAAGAGATGTGCTGCTGGTTTTACAGAAACCTTCTGTCATCTTGTCTTTTTAACTGGCATCATACTGAAGGAGAAAAAGCTGTTGACTACATGAATTTTAGATATTCAGTTGCACTACTTTGTCTACTGTTTTTAGTAGCAATGCATTTCCCATGTTCCTTCTGTTCTGAGCACAGCTGACTTGGACTTGCTGTACTTCTGACATGGAGTGTAAAATGCTGGGGATGGCAAGAGGACACAATGCTAACAACCATTGTTTCCATGCAGGTCTGCAAATACTTCCTTGATGCTATTGAAAACAACAAATATGGATGGTTTTGGGTCTGTCCAGGTGGAGGAGACAACTGTATGTATCGCCATGCCCTCCCTCCAGGCTTTGTATTAAAAAAAGACAAAAAGAAGGAAGAAAAGCAAGATGAAATTTCATTAGAGGATCTAATAGAGAAAGAGGTAAAGTTGTCAGACTGGTACCTTTTGGTGGTAGTTGTTTTTGTTACTTTGAAGAGACACGTAGAAAGTTTGCAGATTTATAAAAAAAAAAATTAGATGTTTTTAGAGCTGTATGAGATAAGGCAAAGGATGCACAGCATTGATTCAGGTTTTTGTTTAGAAACTGTTACCTAGTGAATAGAATTAACTATAGCTGCATACTTAGTGCAAGTGTTGTTTACCCTTTTATTGGAGGCTTCTATTTCTTAACTGCTGTTTCTGTATCCATTACAACTGCTTCTGTGGCTCTCATCCCCAGCTCACTGTCTTCTTAGCTCTCTTAATTTTCTAATGAGACAGCAACACCAAGAGCACAAGCCTTCTGAAGGTGTTGCTGCTCTGCTTCTTTCTGTCACCACTGCTTGGCAGTGTCACTTTGAGCAGAGCTGAGCTCTTGCCTTCCCTTTGTTTCCTCCTCCATTTTTCTTTTAATTTTTCATGCCAACTCACTAACTGGAAAATCACATGTTGAGTCAAATGCTAAGAAGATGATGCCTATTTAACAGTGAAGAGTCAAGAGGGAGTTGGAATGTTTTCAATTAGTTCCTGGAAAAGAGTAGTTAAATATCTAATTTGTTATAGCCTTTGGAAAGAGTTTCTTCCATTAATCAGTCTCTTTCCTTGACAGCGTGCTGCCTTAGGACCAAATGTTACCAAAATTACTCTAGAGTGTTTTATTGCATGGAAGAGAAGAAAAAGACAAGAAAAGATTGATAAAGCTGAACAAGATATGGAGAGGAGGAAAGCAGATTTTAAAGCTGGCAAAGCATTGGTGGTAAGTTTTAGAGTCCAGTTTTTAATGTACGAATAGCAAGTAAATAAAGTTTTCTGAAGAGGTAGCTGGCCTGAAATTGTTTTGCTTAACATTATGTAATTTTATTTTCCTTTGTTGTGATGTTTGTTTGTTTTTTGTTTTGTTTTGTGGGGTTTTTTTGTAAGCAGTATAAATTCCATGAAGTGATAACTGAAGGTTTCTTTTACTGTGAATAGATTAGTGGACGTGAAGTATTTGAGTTCCGGCCAGAGTTGGTTGATGCAGATGATGAAGAAGCAGATGACACCCATTATGTTCAAGGAGCAGGAGATGATGATGAGGTAAAGGAAACAGGATTAAATCAAGGAATATTTTAATTGCATTCAAATTTGAAAAATGTCAGTTTGAGCCCTTAAAATGAAATTAATGAGCTTGGTTCTTAATACTGCCACAGAGTACATTTTATCAGAAGATTCCTGTTGAAGGTGAAAAATGTTGTAGAAATATTCCAGAAGTGAGGATTTCTGTGGAAAATTAATTCATACAGTGCATCCTGGTTTATTTTGCAGATTGAAGATCCTGTGTGCATAAATGATGTAGATTTGAACCTGTATGTCCCCAAGGCAGTAGAGGAGACTGGTATTACAGTGGCTAGTCCAGAGAGGTTCAGCACATACACTTCAGTAGAAAAAGATGGTAAGCTATTCTTCTTTCCAACCTGTTTTCATACTTAATTATCCAGACCTAACATATTAACCAGGTACATGCAATTTGGCCAGTATGAGTCTGCTTGGATTTCAAGTGGCTTCTTCATAGTTTGGAAATTTGAAAGCATGTTTAGTAGGATTGTGAATTCAGTTGGTGATTAGGAAACTTGTGACATTGAAATGCCTAAGAATTATGTTTATTTTCAGATAATAAATTAAGTGAAGCTTCTGGTGGTGATATAAACAACAGCGAGCAAAATGATTTAGATGAAGATAATGATGGAGATGGGGAATTGGAAAATGGAGTAATTGATGCAGTTCCAGTTGATGAAAATCTCTTTACTGGAGAGGACTTGGATGAACTAGAAGAAGAACTAAACACTCTTGATTTAGAAGAATGAACTAAAAAGCTCCAGTGAGAAATTAAACCTATGTGACAAAGAGAAAACTGACTACATTTTTTCTCCTTTTTGAATAGAATTCCTAAACAAGGTGTTTATGGTTATGCAGCTGAATATGATGGGCACTTGATATACCAGGAATGTTTTCCTTCAATCTCATCTACTCCAGTCTTGACTATGCTCACAGTGTTCAGAGTAGTTCAGACTTACCTGACAGCTGAATTTACAGACAGTGAGATTACAACTTTCAACTAAGAGTTAGGAAGTGTAACTGCTTTGCCAGTATGCAAGTGGGCAATTTGACATCAGGTACAGTACAAAAATCCAAGTATACATTCTTCACAAAAACTGCATTTTTATTAGTGATGGTGTTAATTTAGAAACTGCCTTGAAGGCAGGATACTCTAATGGAGCTGATGCAGATTATGCTTCTTAAAGTGGTGATTAGCTTTATTTGATCAGCTGGATACTGAAGATTGTGAACTGATACTTCATACAATACAGTACAGTGCCCTCTGTTTAAAATGTTTTCAATTTTCCCACCACCTTTTGCCAATAAATCTGTAAATAAAAATTACCAACTTTACCTGTGTTGATTTTTCTCTGCTAAGTTAGGATGTCATCAAACTGTTAAGAACTGGGTTTTCTAATAGAGTGGTAGATGTTTTTCTCTGCAGTCTTGATACAGAAGTGATGATGTTGGCTTCAGTTAAGTTTGGGCTACCTGCAGTTACAGTTTTTTGTCTACTCTTGATGCAGTGTAAAATTCAGCAGCCAGCTTTTCTCCCTTGCTGTTCTTACTCCCTGCCCACCCATTAACTGATGTAATACCTGCTGTACATCACTGACTGCTATTCCAGTCTCATTCTCTCCCCACTGTCTTTTGTAGATTAGTGAAGATTTCAGGCTCTGCAGAGCAGGGAGGTTACAGTCCAAAACATGCCTGCCATCCCTTTGGTGGCCTCTAAATAACAGGAAGTTGTACAGGGGTAAGTTGCCTCAGGTGCTGTACCCTGCAGACTGCACTTAAGTCACTGTGTCCTTTTTCCAATGGATTGGGTGTCTGCCATGAAGATTTCTCAGCAGTGGTGCTTTTCCAGGGGGCTGTAGGCTGCACCTCTTTGCCAAAACTACCCGTGGTGTCTGCTACAGTACTGCTGTTCTAATGATACACTTTGTGTCATTAGTACAATTGATTTTTCTAAACCTCTTAAACCACTTCTTCCAGACCAGTAAGAGTTATGGCATTGTTAGTGAGCTTTCCCAAACTGATTTTTGGTGGTAATGTTAGCTTTACTGGTTATTTCTGGCACTGCTGAATTGACTCTCATATCTTGAATGCTATTTCTAAAATAGCAGACTCAGAATTTTTGGCCTTTTTAGGGATGGTTGTGGAATTCATTTTCTCCTGTAGGAACAGGAAGCAGTGCTCGGGAGAAAGAGGCCTACTAAAATTGACTTCTAAATGTAAGTGTTCAAGGAAAAGCTGCACTATCAGATATAAATATTTATTTATGCAGATCTTTCTCATGTGGCCATAAAAACAGAGTTGATGGATTATTGTATTATACTGGCCAGCAATAGGATACCTGGCCATCAGGACACTTAAGAATGCAATTCATTTGAATGTATGTTGCATAATTTTTCAAAGTTGTATATTTTAAATGGGAATAAAAGTAATTTAATCATTATCAAGGATGAAAACTGCTTTCTATGTTTTGTGTGTTAGGGGTTGGTTTGTTGTATATATTTTGATAATACTTACCTGTTTCACTGATGTAAATAGCTTAAATCTTTGCCAACATTTTGTTCATGTTGCTTGAATTTTACAGTGGAGGAATGGTATTAATTTCAGCTAATAAAATACTGATGGATAGGCAGGGAGTGCCTGTGTGCCCTTTTGGGTCTAAAAGGATGGTTGTGATACACAACTCCTTTATACAGGTGTCACTTAAACACTTGGACAGTCACCTTGCATAGCAGTGAAATCCATGGAACATCTGTAAGTTAGCTGAAGAAAACCTGATTTTCCTAGGCAGTAGCTGTTGAGAGATACCTTCACATGGGCAAGAAACAATAGCTGGTTGTCCCTGTTTGGGTTTTCACTCCTTTTCTTCTCCACTTTCTCTGGCACAGCTCCTGGCTGGGCTTGCTCTGCCCAGATTTCCAACCATGAAAGCAGGCTGACTGCTCTTCAGGAGCCCTTTGTCAGGGGAGCATTCACATTCCTGAGGGTGGGGAAGCATCTGCTGCTACACGTTCCTTCTGCTTTCTTATGGGCTGCTAAAAGTTCTTACTCTTCTCATTTAAAGATCCTTGGATTTGTAGCTAATGGGGTTGCAGTCAATAAATGTTCAATTGAAAGTGAATGCCAACACATTGCTTGGGGTAGATGAATTATTAATGTTCAGGAAATGAGCAGTGTGATAGAAGGGAGTTCACTTGGATGTGACATCACTGAGTTGTTCTTACTGATGCACATTTCCTGAAATTACTCTGATACAAAAGCAGTGCGTCACTTCTGGAAGAATGAAATATAATCTCAATCCAAAAATAATGGTATCTTCCTTTCAGTGACTACCCAGTCTGTGTGGGTCAAAAATACAGGATGTCACTGTTAAAGGAGCAGGCAAGCTCAGTTCAGGAGACTTGCTGGGTTGATATCAGGCTGTAAAGCATCATATTGCCAGGTGAGAAACACCTTTGCACTTCACTTGGTTTCTAGCCCTTGCAGCCTGGACCAGTGTTTGTATCACCCTGTTTTCCTCCTCACTTACATGAGCACTATGTGAGAAATGCAGCTGTGGCCTGAGCAAATCTTGAGGGAGCACACTCTTGTAGCACTGCCTTGAAAGCACCTCTGGTACTGGACATGTGTGTGGACAAAACCAGTTAAAGGTGCTGCAGTGAACAGTGCCTTTGCTTCCTGGTGTTTGCTGTTGTGGGAGCAGAGTACTGGTTGGTTTTAAATGTTGATGTGTACTAAAATCCCATTTTAGTCACACACACCAACTGCTTGAACTGCTGAAACTGGCTGGCTTTAAATTCTTTGAAGTTCTGGGAGTTTTTTAAAGCCTGTGTGAGTTTTATGTTTGCCACTGCTTTGTTGCTCACAGCTGCCTACTTTTGTTTGTAATGAACACTGTCCACAAAGGCCTAGAAAAGAAATTTAAAATTAACTATCAAGACTGACCTTAAATATTGCATTATCTGTGAGTTGTTTGTAATAGAAGTGTTGCCATTTCTTAATGGAAAGTGCTCTCCCACTGTTTTTATCAAGAGGAGGTTTTATTATTGATAAAACTTTGAACCAAGCAGTATTTACCTTGGCAGTTGAGAATTCTCAGATTGTGTTGGTTACAGAAAGAACGTTCACATACAAATCACTGTTTTTATTCATGGTTTGTTTCACAGTTTAGTTGGATGTGGAATAACAGCTGTCAAAAACTGTGTTCTGAATGCTGAATTCAGGACATTGTGAATGCTGAGTTCTAACTCTTTTTCAATGCTAATGTC
The DNA here is from genome assembly GCF_963662255.1 of Cinclus cinclus. Lineage (NCBI taxonomy): Eukaryota > Metazoa > Chordata > Aves > Passeriformes > Cinclidae > Cinclus > Cinclus cinclus. The sequence continues at coordinate 3,476,600 of NC_085066.1, read as the reverse complement.
CCTTCTAAAAATTACCTGAATATAGTAAGTAATGCAGACTTAATTTTGGTAAGCTTATATATCTTGTAAATAACATACTTGGAGGTTTCATAAACATTATTTGTTATTCCTGTTCCATGTGCTGCTTTGTAATAACTTACTGAAACTGCAGTCATCAAGCAACTAAACTAAAAATCTTACAAGATTGGGTCTTTGTTTTCCTCACAGTGAAATAATTACAGCCCTAAGCTGAAAGGAAGGGATTGTTCTCATATGCAAATATCACATACATATTCACCTGAAGTGTCTCAGGGGATATTATCCCATGAATAATATGAAAGAGAGTTGGAACAGAACTGGAAAAATTCTGAGATGTGGGAAGGCCACAAGAGCTGCAAAAACCCATGTAACAGCAGCTGCACTGCATCAGAGTGAGAGCATTTATAACACTCCCAAAACAAGACACCTGAGGAGCAAAGAGGTAGCACTGCTCTGACAGACCTTCCAACTATTCTTATTCTAGAACATTTGCTCTACTAGATGGAGCCTCTGACACCTTTCTCTTCAGAGTACATTCCCTCTTTCTCCCTTGAGTCCCTTGACTTTCTAACCAACTTTTGGAAACTGGGGAGTTCCACACCTCTGCTGCATCTTGTTTGGAACACGGCTCCTACTAGCTTGGGTTCTTCCAGGAAGTCATATCCATCCTGTGCTTTGCTTTTACTTAGTGTCAAATGGAGAAATGGGGTTTAGAAAGAGGAGATGATGTCTTTCAGTTGTGAAGAACTCAATATCTTGATGCACTTCAGTGCTAGAAACAAGTTGTTTTTTTTTCCAAAATTAAAAGCTTTCTCTTGACATATTTGTTTTTTTTTGCTTTGAATAGGCTTCTAATAAACAAAATCTTTTGTGAAGCAAATGTTTCATGAATGAAAGATTTGAATGAAATGGTTGCTTCTGGTTAGGTACCAGGTGTGTTTTATGGAGCTGTAATCACCTTAAGTACTCTTACTGTGGTATCTGCACATGACCCTTCTCTTTTCCCCCACCCTGGTATTGCAGGCTTAGAAGTGACCTTGGCTTTGCCTGTCTCACATACTTCCTTTCAATGGATGCTCTGTCTTTTTACAGAGAGCAGCTGTTGCTGGTGTTAGCAATAAGGCCAAGATGTTTTATTCATTTATGATGTTACAGCCCTAATATGTGACCATAATAGGCTCCTTCATAGCACATTATTGAAATGAATGCCAAAAATAGAAGAGGCAGCATCTCATCTGTGTTCAGGGAAAAAGACCATGGAAGTAATCTCTATCTTACATTTGTGGTTGAAAATGTAGTGTTGTAATACATTTGAACCTAAATTTGAGCAAGGCTGGCTTAAAACTTACAGGCGTGCCCTGAGTTACCAAATCAGACTTCAAAAATGAGACAGACTCCTAAATTAAAGAAAGAAACTGTGGAATAAAAAGCATCACAGCTTTCCTTTAGAAAAGGAAAAAAAGCAGAAGCAATCCTGGAAGGAAAGAGGTGAGTAAATTACTGTAGAAGGTTCCCAAAGCAAAACAATGTTCTTTGTACCATCAGCCATTAGGGAAATGTGTTCTATGGAGGCTGCATCCTTGGGCCTGTGCTTGAAGCAAGCTGTATATCAGCACATAGTATGGGTGTAGCACATCTCTTGCAGGAAATCAGCTTACAACTTACATTTCTCAGGCCTCTACAATCAATACGTTTTGACAGGATTGCTCTTCTAAGAGAATTTTTGGCTTCTTTGTGTTCCACCTCCACTTCTGTTTTGTTCTTTGTTTTCCTTTCTTGTGCTCTGAACACAAGGCAGGCAGAGATGGGATTGAAGAGGAGGCGGTAGTTTGGCCTCTGCAGAGTAATACAAATCCTTTGCAAGCTCTCAATCCCTGCTTTCTGTTACTCTTATTGATCTCTGACATGACAGGTAGTTTAGTTCTTTGATTTGGGAGCAGTAGACTGCTTCAGGAAAAGATTGACTTCCACTTTAAAATTTCCATCATTGCAACTTAAAGTCAGAAAACAGCTAAGTTTCTAGGTAAGAAAACTTCAATCTTCATTCTTCCTCACTCTCTTTTGCTGTCTTCTCCCTCTGCTGAGTGTAAACTGGGGAAGGGAAGCTCTTCTGACTGACCTCTCTAATCCATATCAACTAACCCAGTTCTTGTGAAGGCAGCTGCTGAGGGTTCCCTGCACAGTCCTGGAGCAAGGCACAGCATCCTTGGCAGTGTGCTTCCCTGACATAGCTCCAAACACTTCAGGGGTTTGTTTATCAAATGGAGACAAGGAGGATTAGGAAAGCTGGTCAGAAGGAATGGAGCAAAAATGATTTCTTCAAATGTCTGGCAGACTAAAGTAAAAATAAGAGGGACCTGTAAACTGTAAGGGTCTCAGTGTTGTGAACCATCTCCCTGAATAAGCACCTGGGAGGTGTCAGAGCTGCACTTTGTCAGGACTATCAGCCCTGCACCATGAACTCTTCAGTCATCTTCTTGTCAATAGAAGTCTGTATTCTGTACATGGCAGTTCCCACACAATGCCTTCCACACAGAAATACCAAGTTACAGTTCTGCACAACAGTTGCTATACATGAATAATTGCTCATTCTTTGTATGGGAGAAGTGGAATGAGGAATCTTCCCCCAAGAGGGCAGAAAGGGAAAAGCTTAAATGTGCTTTTTATTCAGGGCATGGAAGTGTCTGGAGTTTCTATCACTGATAACTGTTGTCAGCATTAACTTGTGTTTGATAGATACAAAAATAGTTCTTTCACCAGCAGCCCCCAGCTGGGACTCCACTGGAGTGACACCTGGCAGTGGCAGGCTGTTGGCTTAGAAGCAAATGGTACAAATTTGAAAACAAACCAGGTCCACACCAATCATCCCAGCCCCTCGCTCTCTTAGCCAAATCCTCTGCTAGAATGGGTAAAGGTCTGATTGTGTGTTGAACTGTGTTTAATTTTGTTATGTTTTGTTTTGTTTTGTTTTATTCCTTGAGGGAGATATTTGTTATTTTACTCAACAAGGGCATAGTCACCAGTACAATGTTTTATAGATAAGGACATGCTTTGGTTTAATATTAATGTCAGGACAGTATTCCTTGGGCACAGAGGATCAAAGTATAAAGGCTTCAAGGTGAGGATGGGTTGGGGTTCTTTGGGGAGAAAGGGGCATTTCTGCTTAGGGAAGAGGGAGGAAGTTTGAGCTCTGGGGCATTCTGTAGGATGGTAAGGTGTCCTCTGAAGGCAAGAGGCTGGAGCTGATGGCTGAGCTGGCTTATAGACGTGGAGATTGCCTGGGCTCAAACACTTGAAATGCTTCTTGAGAGACAAGGGGAAGGAAATATCTCTTCCAGTGTCAGTTCATGGTATTACCATCTTTTAGTGCTTTTGTATCTGAGTAAAAGAATATTCAGAGTATTGGATAGAAAGGAACTTGTCTCTATTCCTTCACTGCCTTTCAATCCTACTTGCTCTGCATCCTGTTACTATTTTGTTATCAAAGTCTTTAACACATTTAAAGTCCGAGCTTGCTATTAAGCACAGAGCAGCCTGAATAGTAATCCCTTTCTCAGGGAATTTGAAAGTTTTAAACTTGTTTTTGTTCCAAATCCTTCAGCAGGAATGTGGAAGCATTACTGTAATACAGGAGCACTAGAGGACAGATGCTTCACGGCAGATCTGGCATTATGTGCCTGGAATGATCAATGAAAAAGCCAACACAACTGCTCTGTGAGTCTGAGCCTTGTTAGATTCCTTTGGAAATGCATGATGAAATGCATCATAGAAAAAATCAGAAAGTTAATAGAAAAAACTAGAAAGTTTGGGGAAAAGATTCAAAAGTTGTACATAAGCTGCCGTTTGTAGTAAACAAGAGATAATTTGCAGTGAAGTCAGGGATAACAGTGTCTCAGGGATACAACAGGAAGCAGTGGTCTCTGGTATTTCTGTATAACAGGAAGCAGTCAAGAATGTAAGAAACCTATGAACTGCCTCCTGTCATCTGGAAATTTTCCATAAATGGAAATAAACTAGGAAGTGACCCATCTTCTGTGCCTATATACCCTGTGTGGGGGAAGTGCTCTGTTCCTCTTTGTCCCAGCAGAATACTGTTCTACAAAAATTTCTGCCAGACCTAGGCACTTCCACTTTCTGAATAAAACATGTGTGCACACTTGCCATGGATGATGGTCTCAGCAGAAAGGACAGTCCTTAAAATGGTATGAAAACAGTGGCAAGCAAAAGAAGGAAAAGGTTCTTAAGAAGGAGAATAAGATGTAATTAGGAATAAGATGATGACAGAATGTGTAAATCTTTTCCTCACCATCAGGGAACTGCATAAAAGCAGCATGTTCTAGAGGGTTTTTGTGAATATGAAGAGGTACAGTTAAAATTCATGGCATCCAGCAAGCAATGTACTTTCCTTCCAGGAAAGGAAGAAGGAAATGGAGGAGACAGTGCTGAAGAGATAGAAGGGCTGATTCTTAGTTTAATCACGTGTACTGTTAGCACAGTACTAATTGTGACTGCTGTGCAGCTACAGGCTTTGCTGGATACAGGCAGAAGGGTGGGTTAGGAGGAAGTGCAGGTCCAGGTGCAGTTCTGTGTGATGGAATTGTCCTGAAAAGGAACAGCCACTGCAGCAGTAACTCACATGGGAGCTGGAGCTTTCCCTCTCTTGGGCTCCACAGCTGCTGTGCCAGGTCAGGTCAGCTGTTTCAGTGGAACAACAAAAGCAGAAGTACAGAACTTTCATGCACAATATACCATGTGAGACAAGTGCACAGCCTGTTGATTTCAATGATTTCAATCTCTTTTCCCACACTAGGAGCAGAAGGCCAGTTCCATCACGCTCTCTAGATTAGCAAATTCTCCCCATCCCCTTCTAAAAAGTTTTCCTGGGACCTTTCCCAGCCAAAGATCCAAGAGCCCCATATCTCCATGGTTCTCTCCAGGGAGCTGCATCACTGATTACCCAAGGACACTGCACTCCTTCTGGGAAAAGGTGTGATGACTTCCCAGGCTGTTCCTTCTGGGCTGGTGTGTTCTCACACCCTCTTCCTTAACAGAGCAGCATGGTATTTAGCTTTTTGTCTCTGTTGCATCTTCTACATGCATGCATATTATTAAAACATTTTCAGAGAGATGGTGCAGAGAATATTGTGGAGCTTGGGTTTTTTTCCTGATCCATTTCTCCTTTTTTATATTATTTCCTGTCAAAGCTTTTCTCTAGGGGACAAGTACTCTTTAAAAATATCTAAGTCTTTGGGGGTGTTACTGAGCAGCATCTGGATAAATTTGTTTGGTAATCTGCTGAATGCTTTGTGAAGCAAAAACTGAGTCACGTGTGATTTATAATGACCAACTTTGTCAGACTAAAGAAATACATATCCTTGGGTAAATCAAGCAGTGCTGTCCCGGAATTTGATGCTGTGAAATCCTAATCTAAAAAAAAGGGCCTGGTGAGTAATGAACTCTATAAAACACAAAAAGGGTATTGCAGAAAGACTCTGACTAACACTGGAGTAGTACAGCTATCAGTATTGAACTGATAAAATCAGTTCAAAGTGAAGAAATCAGGAAAAAACCTGGTACAGCTCACTTCCTTTTGAACTGGGAGATTTCAGACTCCGAGCTAGGAGCTGATTTAACAGATGTAGCCATACCCTTGTTGTTCTAGTGAAAACATTGCCCCATAGCCCCGGGCTAAGGACAGCTTTTGCTAACAACCAAAGGAGATTGGGCTATTGTGAATTGCTCATAGGAGCAATACAGCAGATCAGGCCTAAACATCTCTAGTGGTTTTCTCCTGTTTCACCACTTAATGCTTCCACCGTTTTCAGAAGTAATGTTTTATTTTTCCCAATGGATATCGAAAATAATACTAAACAAAATAGAAATAAAAAGGCACTAACTGACTGAAGCAAACTAGTACGTGAAGTCCATCTTATACTTCGTTTTCTACTGCCTTATTAGAAACTGAGTTACTTCTTAAAAGGTCTGTTCAGAGCAGCTAAACCTCTTGAAAAGCCCAAGTGTCTGGATGCCACAAAAGCAAAATATTTACTAAAACTCTCACAATCGATGAAGGCTTTTCTGGGAGACTCGTAGTAGTCTCAATGAACAAATGAGTGGTGATCCTTTCTTTGCTTCAGATATTCATTCTGCTGGTACTGTAAAGCAGTGTTTTAGAGGCTGAAGTTTATTGCTCACGTACAGGACCCTTTGCTGACCCTTTGAAGCAGGACCACAGTGGTTTGCACATTTGCAGTTTCTACCAAATTGTGGCACTTTGTGCATTTCTTGCTGCTGCCTTTCATGTTATGAGGTGGAGACTCAAAGGAAAAACATTCTGAAGTACTCTGTGTTACAGGCTGGACACTCAGGAATAGCAAAAAAATAACACCTGCTTACCAAAAGTACTTTGCATCTTGCAAAGTTTTATTCAGCTGCATTAATAGCTTGTTGTCTGAGTAAACACTAACAAGACCAGTAACTTGTAACAGAAGTACCAGTTTAATCTGCTGGACAGAGTTGGAGTCTTTAGACTCCAATACATTCTGAAATAATTGCATTCTATTTTAAATACAGGCAAAAGGTTTGGTGTCTTGGAAGGAATCCGAGTCCTGCCCACTTCTTAGCTGTTGATTTTCACCACTGAGTATCCTAGCCTGAGAACTGAAAGCTACAGGTAACAAGTAAATATAGAAACACGTAATTAACTTGTTTGCATTCTGTACTATGATCTCATTGGCTCTTCCTTATCTATTTGTTAGTCATGCTGAGAACTAAATCGGCAAGGGAGGAAAAATCGCATCCTCACTGGAAGGTGTTCAGTGCTCTACATAAACAGCAAAGTCTGGTTTTGACTTTCACTCGTCTGTCCAGGATTCTGTCAGACATTTAGCTCGATGCAAGCAATGGAATCAATCACTCAGCCTCTCCTCCAGCAGAAAGCACTTTCCCTCATTTACAGTAAGGTTGGCTTTGGTTAGAAGCGCATCCCGAGCCTGTACACTTGGTTACCTTTCCCAGGTGCAGGCTGGGGGCTGTGATGCCATCCAGGGAGCTGCGGCTGGGCTCTGGGGCTGTCTGGACGGCTTGACTCGGACTGTGCTGTGAATTCGGGTCAGAAGGCAGGCCCGGGAGAGGAGCAGGGTGCCCGGTGCTGAGTCAGGGCACTGGGGGGCAGGGAGCAGACACAGGCACCAAAGCGCAGCCGAGAGCCAGAGGCTGGAAGGCAGCAAAGGCTTTGGGAAAAGATTTGCCGTGCCTGAGCAACCCCGACTCTGTGTAAACATCTGAGTAACTCCAATAGCCTGGCTTTATAACTTCTGACAACAGGCAGAAGTGCTGCACAGCCAGTGCCCAGGAAGCCAAAACTGCTCATTCACTAAAAAAAAAAATTCTAGTGTCTTAAAGATAACTTATCCTTCAGTTGTTGCTAATACAACTGACTAGAGAAAATAAATCCTCCTTTTCCCTCAGTTACTGACTTACTGATCAAAGTATTGGAAAGCACTCTTTTAGTTTATTGCCCTGTTTATTAGAGTTTGGGAACTTATTAACTCATCTGCAGTTTTGCTTTGATCAGGTCTGTAGTACAAAAGCTCTGACATAAGTCGGTAAATAACAATAAAAGTAATGTTGGGTGTTTTCTTTTTTTAAAACTGCTGAGGCAGCAAATTTAGAAAAACTAGCACCAACTATCAAGTCTATGTATAGGAACTCCCCTTCTTGACAGAATTTTTGAGGGGCTTCCTGAAGAAATAATAATTAATTAATAGCAAGAACAAGTGAATGGAACACAGGAGTAAGTGGTGGTTCTTTGGGTTTTCCTCTGTTATTGTGGAAATATTTTTCTTTTGGGATTCCCAGTAGACTAAATAGGTGCCCTGGTAAATACGTATGGGGATATTTTTAACTTGTGTTTAGGGCCTGAAACATCATTATTTGTTCTGTTGCTTTTTGTCATGTTCACATGAGAAAAGCAAGAAGTTTAGACTTTTGGTGGCAGTAAACACTAGTCCTGTTACGTTGTACAAATTAGTATTCTGAATTAATATGAATTATTTGCTCTTTGTAGGTGTTCAGCATGTTTTCTTTTACCTGCTGTACTCAGCAGCTGATGAACTCTTGTGTCAGCTGAGGAGGGCAAGGCTGGGAAGGGTTTGCCAGCAGCCTGCAGCTGACTGAGCCAGGATAATAGTACTAAAATGTTATTAAGTGAGAGATGATACCAGAGCTACAAACTGCAGCTGAAGAGTTTGGAGCTGTGCTGGATGCTTCACCCAGCAGAGACCTCCATCTGGGAGGATTTGCAGATCCACTCTTCCCAGCCTTTCACCTCCTGCTGGGCATTCCTGTGGCTGGGGAGATGCTAAATGTTTGAAAATCAGGGTTGTTTTTTTTGTTGTTTTTTCTTTTCCCCACCATGGCTGGGGCAACACTGGCACTCCCTTCACTCGGGTTAACAGCTTTCCTGAGAGACTTGTTCACAAAGGCTTCACCGAACACACTTGGCAAGGCCTGGCACGGACACGTGCCCCTCTTGAAATTTCTAGCACTCCTTCATAGGATGGTACAGTGGTTTGGGTTGGAAGGGACCTTAAAGACCATCTCATCCCACACCCCTGCCATGGGCAGGGACACCTTTTACCAGACCAGGTTACTCACTGCTCCATCCAACCTGGCCCTGAACATTTCCAGGGATGGAGCAACCACAGCTTCTACGGCTAACCTGTGCCGGGGCTTCACCACCGTCACAAGAAAGATTTTCCTTGACCTTCCTCCAGCCCTTCAGCTCGGGCGGAGATAAAAGCAGGACGCCTGAAGCTCGGGCAACTCCGGGGCCGGAGTTCGGCGGGTGCCGTGCCAGGCTGGATGTGCCGTGCCGGGCTGGCTGTGCCGTGCCGGGCTGTGCCGTGCCGGGCCGGGCTGTGCTGTGCCGTGCTGTGCCGTGCCGGGCTGGCTGTGCCGTGCCGGGCTGTGCCGTGCCGTGCCGGGCCGGGCTGTGCTGTGCTGGGCTGTGCCGTGCCGGGCTGGCTGTGCTGTGCCGTGCTGTGCTGTGCTGGGCTGTGCCGTGCCGGGCTGGCTGTGCCATGCCGGGCTGGCTGTGCCGTGCTGTGCCGTGCCGGGCTGGCTGTGCCATGCCGTGCCATGCCGTGCCGCGCTGTGCTGTGCCGGGCGCTCCCCGCCCGCTCCCGGCGGAAGAGAGCGGCGGGCCGGGCTCGGAGCGGCCAGGGCCCGCCCCCGGCACCACATGATGCCGCCTCTCCTTCCTGCCGCCCCCGTCCCGGCAGAAAGGGGAAGTGACTGCGCCGCGCTCCCCGCCCCGCCGCGGGAACCGCGCGGGGCCGGCGCTCCCGGCAGAGCCGCGCCCGCGGAGCAGCGGGGCCGGGCCATGGAGCGCCTGGGCATCGTGCTGGTCCTGCTGGGCGCCGCGCTGGCCCCGGGCAGCGCCTTCAACCTGGACGTGGAGCGCCCGGCCGTCTACTCGGGCCCGGCGGGCAGCTACTTCGGTTTCGCCGTGGACTTCTTCGCCCCCGACCCCTTCTCGTAAGTGCGCGTCCCGTCCCGTCCCGTCCCGTCCCGCCGAGCCGCTCCCCGGGTCTCCGGAGCGTTGTCCCGGCGCGGGGCGAGAGCCGGGCGGAGCGTGGGGAGCGGCCCCCGGCCCCTCGGCAGCCGAGCCGCTGCCGCCGGTCCCGGGCGGCTCTCGGAGGGGACGAGGCTTTGCTCGGGCCCCGGAGCGGGGATGGAGCCGGCGCCTGCCCCCGGCGGTGCCCAGCGGGGACCGCTCCGCATCCCTGCCCCGCTCCCCGTCCCTGCCCCGCTCCCCGTCCCTGCCCCGCTCCCCGTCCCTGCCCCGCTCCCCGTCCCTGCCCCGCTCCCCGTCCCTGCCCCGCTCTGGTGGCCGGGGAGCCAAACCCGATGGCGAGCGGCCCATGGGACACGGACCTTGCGCTGCGGGATTTTCTGCGTAGCCTGGTCTCATGCAAATAATGGTGGTGATAAACGCAGTGTAGACAGATGTGGTTGTGGTGCTTTGGTTCCTGAAGCTGTGTGCCGTGGCGTTTCAGAAGATCGCTGTTCTCTCTTGGAGTGTGCTTTGCGGGAGTGCTGTGTTTGAATTGTGCTGAGTCTGTGCGAGTCACCAAGCTGCTGAGGAGTCTAGAGAAGGAAAAGTTCCCTGTAAGCACCGTCCAGTCTGCTTCCTGAATATGTTCCCGTTTCATGTTAAATATTAGGCAGTGTGTAGTCGCTGTTGCGTTTCAGACCTTTGAATCCTCGTGTCGCTAGCTGCACAGCCTCTGTTCCCAGAGTGAATCAGGCTCTGGTTCTGAAATGTGAGCTACAGTAACATCCAGCTTTTGTCACTTTCCCCCACTCCTCTCCCACCTGAAGAAAGGGCTGTACGACTGGAAAAGCTCCTGGCTTTCATCCTGCTGAAGAGATATTCTCTCCCTGCCCTTAATCTTTAGCTTGTAAAACTTTATAATCAAATTGTGCAGCCATTGAGCAAACCTTTCTGCAGTACATCATCTAGCCTTGTTTGCATTTTTTTATTGCCTACATATATTAGAAGCCATCCTGTCTTAACTTGCACGCATTGCACCATCTTTCTCTGCTATCTTAATCCTGTAAGTCTTGGTACTAAAAGAAAAAAGCTTCTAATTTTGTCCTGCCCTTTATTTTTAAGTCACCATGTGTGTCTGCAGACAAGAGACGGGTAAATGCATGTAATAAACTCTCTCCTTTGCTTTCTGATAAGGAATTATGTGACCCAACTCTCCATGAAATCATTATTTGGAACTTTTCCATTATTTTTATAAGAACTATTGACCTCAAAGTGCACTGCTGTAAAAGGAAACAGTGGGGTTGTCAGGCAGTATGAAAAACTTCTGTATATTTATAAGGGATTTCTCGCCTCGATTTTTTGTCATCACTAAAAGTTTGTTTGTACCTGCTAAGCTGAACACTTTATTTTACATTAAAGTTCCTAACTGAACAAAGTAGCTATGCAACTTGTATAGGAACAGGCTCCAGTGGTGTTAAATTTTCAGTTTATGCCTATGGACACTGATATTTTGCCTCCTGAAATAGCCAGAAATACTTGTATGCAGTGTCCAGGCATATGGGGTGTCACGTGGTTTCTACATCTTTCTTTTTGCTTTGGTGAGCTTTTATTTATCACCTATTTTATACACGAGCACCAGAGATTAAGTCAGTTTTGTTGGGCTAAAGCTATTTTGGATTGTCTAGCCTGACAACAAAGGCATGGTATTAGTTCCTGAATGCTCAAGCTGTGGTTCCTCAGTCTATTTTGACCTGCTGGATGCCAAGCTGAAGTGTATTTAGAAGTCCAGCTTGGAAGTCTTATTCTAGGAGTGGAAGTGGTGGTGTTGTGTCAGGGGGCTGCGTGGTGCCTGACAGTGGGCACAGCTTTTAGAGGAGCACAGCTCCATAACAACTGGACCAGGATTCCACGCACCCTCTGTTCCAGAGCAGTTGCACTTGATAGCCCAGGGTTCACCTCCATGAAGTCCCAGTTTCTTTGTTGGCCTTGGGAAGCTCTGGAAAGGGGCTGTTCCTGAAAGCACACCAGAGGTGCCAGAACACTGCCAGCCTTGCCCCAGCATTAGGATGGGGTGGATGGTTCAGGAGCATGATTAGGGAAATTGGCAGTATCAAAGCGTAGCTGGTGCATTCCCATGGAAATACAATTGTCCCTCTGTTCCCTCTTTCCCAAAGTATGTAGATTGGAGACTTCTTAATATTTGGGTAATTTGCATATTATTATATGAGCTGTGACAAAATCTGCTTACTTGGTCTTTGATGATAAAAATGCATTTTTTTTTTTATTTGGGGAAAAGACCTTCGTGGAGCCACAAAATGATTCCTTTATTTGTAATCTTTTTAATGAACTTCATCACAAATATCAGCTTAACAAAATTTTAAAAGATATAATTAGAATGGGAATAATTAAATATTTTAAACAAGCATTTAATTTGGGGGACTTCTCAAAAGTCAGTAGTACAAGAGTAAAATGGAAGGTAAGCTTACCACTTGTTTAATGGATTGTAATTATAATAATTGATATGTTTCCTTACTTGGCATTAAAATGTTTATTTTTAAGCATTTCTGTTCTGCCGGGAGAGTTGATTTTAAGTTGATTAAAGTATTTCAAATTCCTGTTCTATAAGTCTAGATAGTATATGAATGGCAACTAAGGAAAACAAATGGATTGCAAGCTAGCCTGGATTTTCTACCAGGGTCCATGCTGGGACATTTTTAAGGGTCTGAAAATTCACACAGGTTGAAAACTGATAGGTCTTCATGCAAACTGAGCTTTGATGAGGAGCTACATGTTTATACCTATACTTATCTCTTTACTAAAAAGGAGCCTGGAGATGACTCTGAAAACCAGAGCAAGTTTGATAAGCCTGAATTTGCTCGCCATAGACATTCTCTCCAACCAGTCCTGCAGCTTGTTCAGCAAACCCAGTTTCCAAACTAGAGAACTGTGATGCCTGACAAGACTTGCTCTTGCAAGCTGCATTCCCTCCTAAGCAGTCTAAAGGGAAGCAAAGGAGCAGACTGATTCTGATGAAAGCAAGCACTTGATTTTGTCTTCTAAGCATGACTTGATGCTTTAAATTGACTTTCTCAGTCAAGTGCTGATGAGTCAAGTGGGTCTCAGAGGTGCTGGGGCTCCTGGAAGGTGCTGGAAGATGCCAAGAGCCTTGTTCAGTCCGTTTCTTACTTTGACACTTCTGAATTTTGCCACCTGTGCAGGCACAGTCTGGGGCAGTTCGTGCTCAGACTGCTCTGTGGAAGCAGAGATGCAGAAGAGCACAGCAGATCCTAATAAGAAAATGATGACTGTGCAATGAACGTGGGGAAGGATTCATCAGCATGCAGATCTGTGGCTGAGCCTGGCTGGCACTTGGAGACTGTTTTTACAAGAGCACTTGCTGGGGCAGGGCTGACTCATCACGTTCAGTACATGCTGAGCTCCCAGTGCACTACTGCTTTGTTTATATATTGTTTCCATTTTTGACTGACTTCCTGAATTACCCTTACTCATAAAATTAACCAGAAATTATGCCAGCTGATGGCTTTCGTAAGGTACAGAAGTACACAATTTCCTGTTCTGCTGTACACGTACATATCTTTGAAAGGAAAAAAAAAAGAATATAAAATGTGTTTCTCCCATCTAAAATGTAATCCTAAGCAGGCCTGGATACTTTAAATTTATAATATCTTTTTTTTATCCCTGCTTTTGGTAAATGGTATTTCTATGTGTGCTTTTGCATGCAGAGTAGAGAACCTCATATGAATTTCTCTGTAACTGAGAGTAGTTCAAGTTGGATTTAGATTAGAGTAGGCAAGACTTTTGCTTTATTAACTCTTCAGCTGTCATAAAGTTATAACAGCTGTTCCTTAGGTGTTGAAACCTTTGTTTTGCTGCTTCTTTTTCCTGCAGGACATTTCTTCTGGTGGGAGCTCCAAAAGCAAACACTACCCAGCACAACATTGTAGAAGGAGGGCAGGTGCTCAAATGTGACTGGAACTCAAACAGGAACTGCCAGCCCATAATATTTGATGCCACAGGTAATGTGTGGGTCACTGTGGCGGGGATGGGAATGTCTCTGCTCTAATGCTGCTGTGGGGAAGCAGAAGGGAATCAGGTCCCTGTGGGATTTTTTCATGGTCAATGTCAATGTGGCTGGCTTTTGACTGGCAATTAATCAAGGCTTGCTTGTGCTTTCCTTTTCCTCTCCTCTCTTTTAGAATTCTGTTGTCCCTGGTATGTGCTGAAAGCCTGAGTGAGCAAACATTATTCTTCTTGTGTTTTAACCTATTTATATTTCTCCTCTGCACTTTCCAGCAATCCTAAAACATTTGGCAACCTAATTCCAAATGAACCCCGAGGGGTTTTCTTTCTATCAAGAATGTGTCATATGAGGAAAGATACTTTTCAATATCAGCAAAGGTGGTATAGGCAGAAATGCCCAGAAGTGTCATCTGAAACCAGGAATCTGAACTAAAAACTGTGGAAAAATATCTTTTTAAAATTTTTCCCCTCAGCTATAGCTCCACGGTGTTTGTGACTTGTGTGCTAGCAGCACTCAGGTGCCTCAGGCCGTAGGCATTCCTTACCCTTTTGTGAAGCACAGAATAGCCCAGCAGCAGCACTGTGGACATGAAATATTTCACTCATTCTTCATGCTCTGATGCACATAGTGATTTCCACAGGCTGTGGCAGGTCATGAGAATGCACTGCGTGTGCTTTTCTGCTCCAGCCACTCGGTGCTGAATCTTGTTTTCCACAGCATCTTTCAGGGCAGCAGAAAAACCTCCCCATGTCGTGGGAGGGGATTGGCAAGAGCCATGTGGGAGGGCAGAGGAAACACCTGTGCCTCGAAGGTCTTCTTGGTTGTAATTCATTCTTGTCTCTGCCAGTATTTTGACTTGGCAGCCTAGAAGTTGCTAGATTGATGCAGCCTTTTTAAATTGAGTGCAGTGGAGATGCCCTTCTTCCAGTTCCACTGTCAAGGTATGCCACTAAACATTGTTAGTGTTCAGATTTCTGAAATCTTCATATCTTTTTGTGGAAACCACTATATTGCCAGTTCCATTGGAAAAAAAAAAAAAAAAGGTATGTAATGGCACCCACAAACCCCAAGTCATTATCATTCCTTCTTAACTCAGTTGTCATTGTCTCATATCATTCTATAGGACCATATCTGCCAGATTGGTAAAAATCTCTGATAAGCTGCAAAGTCTGACATTTTTGTCTGCATCAGTGTCAAGACAGCAAAACCAGATTATAACTATCTTCTTTTTGTTGTTGTCTGGGCTAATTGTTTACTAGCATACAAGTGTACTTTTTGTTAGTTTGGGTAATTTTAAGAAAGAATCTCCATGTCCCTGGTTAATAATCATCATTAATATCATAGCCCATAAACTTCTGGTGGGGGAAGATGAAGCACATGTGTAGGTTCTAGACACATCTTCTAATGGGAATTACAGTGGATTTAAGGGTTTATGCCATGAACATTTGCAGTAGGCTTTTCCACCTGCCAGGTAGAGTTGATAGAGGCCACACTGCTTTGCTGCATGTCTGTGCTTAAGGTACATGCTCTTGGGCAAACAGACAGTGTTTTCCTCATCATTTGCCTTTAAGGAGCAGGCATGTTAATCACTTGAAATTTAACAGTAAAAAATAGCAGGTCATAACAGCTTAAGAGGATTTCTTTCAGGCATGCTTTAACTCACTCCAGCTTTGAGGCAATGAATGGGGGAATAATACATTTGTCAATTATTCTTCTGGTGAAAGGGGGCATTGTATTTCAGATAAAATAATAAATGCCCTGAGTCAAAAAAGAAAGTGTCTTTTTCTTTGTGCATAACACAATGCTCGATTCCCTGTGTTCTGGTGACAAAGTGACTGCCAACACTGTAAGCCCCTGCCTTGTTAGGGAACAGGGCTTAGGGAGGACTCCTCACCCACTCTGGGGAAACACGAAGAGGAAGATCTGACCACCAGTTCGTGGTGCTGATGTGAAAGGGCTTTTTGCAGATGACTAAATGCAGCCTCTGCAGGAATCCAGGCTCATCCACCACTGCTTATCATTTGTGCAATACTACTTGTAACTCCAGAGGTACTGCTTAGCCCTGCAAAAGCCCTGATACAAAGCAGATTTTTTATTCCCTCTCAGATTTATGGGGAAAAAAAACAGGTTCTGCATCATTACTTATATGTGTTTCTTCAGAGTTCTTTTCTAATTGCTTACAGCCATTAAATCTGACCTGTGAAAATAATGAGAATGCTTGTCCTTGTGGCTTTCCTCAGCCTGTGGATGCCACACTCTGTGAAGCTGGATGCTTCATAATTAACAGGAGTCATGACCCTATTCCTGCTCCTGCTCCCTTCTGCCAGGTAGCAGAGCTGGAAATGCCAGAGCTGGCCAGGCAGTGAGTGAGGGCAGGGCAGAGGCCCTGTTCCTGTGCTGGGAAGGGCAAGGTCACAAGGGAATGGAGGAAAGAGCAAGCCTTGTTCTGACAGAGTAGGGTTGTGTTTGTTCCTTTGTCTTGTATCACAAATAAATATCAGAGTAGGGCTTTACAGAGGTCTGGCAAGCAAGGTGTTTTTCTCTACGTGTAGTTCTATTACTATTAATTTGGACTACTTCTTAAACATTCCTTGTTTTTTATGTGACTGTTTCTGCACCTTTATGGGTCCATTTCTATTTCTCATCTGTACAAGGGCCATGCTGAGCTCACTGGCTGGACAGGGCTGGGTTTTATTTTCTAGCTCTTGCTTTTGGCTCTAACATTGTATTTGCACAGCAGTGTGGCCATTTATGTGATCAAATGCCACAGCTCTTCCATAGCCCAGGAGGGAAGGTAGCAGCTCCTGGAGGATAATCTGGAGGAGTTGTTCCAGCCCTGATGTTGCAGCAGCATTGCTTGCTTGCTTGCTTGCACTTCCCCTCAGCCCAGCTGCCCTGGAGGAAAGCAATAAGTCATTTGTCTGATAGTTCCTGTACTACAGAATTTACTACTTTGTTTATTCCTTCCTGTGGGTGACCACTCAGCTCTCTCGGGAAGGGAGGTGGGCAGTAGGAGTCCATTTGTGCAATGTCATTTATGTAGCCCTCATGCTGAAATTACAGGTATTTTCCTCTTTCTCATGCCCTTCTCCATCAGTCTGTGACATAGGAACAAAAATCAAACAAAAGCAGTCATGGTAATTTTTAAAACTCTGGCTAAAAAAGCGGCATTCTTTCACAGCATATTTTCTCATTTAAAACAGCAATCTATTTCATGGAATCACAGAATGGTTTGGGTTGAAAGGGACCTTAAAGATGGTCTAGTTCCCACCCCCTGCCATGGGCAGGGAGAATTTGTGAAAAGAAATCTCCCCTTGTCCTGGATCTCTCAGCACAGTGCTTCTGCTCACTGAAAATACACTGGAGAATGTTCTGTCTGTGTGTGTTTCTGTGCACATTATACTAATTGCTTTTGACATTCTGGTATATATGGTGCCTTTGGAAGGCAAAATGTTTATATGGCACATTAACACTTCCCAAATGTAAAGATGCTTAGCTGTGGGGCTTCCCAGCCTTTTAGCAGTGACATCAGTTGGCTTTGATTTAACACAGTCATGACTGTGTGACAGTGGCATAGCAGACATGTGTGGTAGAATCTGCCCTGAAGTTCAGGGGTGCACAGGGCTGTGCTGCATGTGCTTGTGTCATGGGGCTAGAAATTGAATGCTTCCTTAAAAACAGGCTTTCTCATGTCATCAGGCAAGTGCTTTAGGCTGGCTTCTGCTCTTAGGAGCACATAAAGGCAGTAGGTTAAAAGGACCCAAGCACCAGAGCAAGCTTCCTCATCTGCACACCCCTGTTGGTCCTATTGCAAAACTGAAAGATGAAGCAGTGCTGCTGTTACTTTAACACGGTACCCTGCAAGTCTAGATAGAAACAGGTTTGATTTAAACACTTTTTTAACCCTGTTCCTGTTTATGTTGTTGATTCAGCAGTGAACATGCCTCTGTCACAAAACTAAAATTTCTGGTATTGGTTTACTTTGATATCTTGACTTCTTTCTACAAGTGACAAAGCATTACTACAATTTCAATTCAACGGTTATTCACATACTTGGATTTTTTCCCTTCTGTCCCAATTAACTTTCAAGCTTTCAGAAAGTGTAGGAGGGCCTGGTTTTTCAGGACAAGCACTAAAGGGAATTTTATGTTCTCAAGACAGCACATTCTTCAAAATTGTCACAAGCACAAGCAATGAAATTAAATCCTTTCTTGTGCAAGATGTTTTACATTGCACATTCAAATTAACAAAAATCACAGGTTGTAGCTCAAGGTAAATATTTATATTCATGCATTCTTATCTGTCCACGCTGGATAATTTTGTGGCCGAAAATTTAGTTTATTTTTTGTTTAAATCCCTAGAAATAGGGGGATGCTCTGAATTTTCTGAAGAAGGAAGGAAAGCAAGTAGTAGAAAAACTGTTTTTACAGCTGGTTGAGCCCTTTTTACCAGACTGACCAGAGACGTGGTTTCTCTTTTAAAAAGCTTAACACTTGGCTTTTTCTGCCAGCTGCTCAGCAGCATTTTCCAGGAATAACATATTTCTTGTGGGTAAACTGTGAAGGGAATGCACTTAATAGAGCAGCCCATTTTCTGTTTCTGATAGTTCTGAGGCCAAGGTCCAAACCCATTTGTTTTAAAGATGTTATCAGTCTCCCTCTCCTTTTTTTCACCTCCAAAGCCTTCACAGACTGGCACAGCAAATTTTTTTATAGATAGTACAGACATTGCCAACAGTGTTTCCATAATCTTCCTCAGGGAAAAGATTCTTGAAAAGTTAAAGGGTATTCCACAAGTTAAAAGTTATTTTGTGCAGTTGTCCATTTCCTGTGTATAAAGTTAAACATATATTTTCTGTTCAACAGGAGGATCAAAAGTTCACTGAGCCAGACAGCAAAACCAGTGAGCAGAGGGGTGGCCAAATGTGCTTTTTAGGAAAATCAACATATCATCTTTATGTTTTCACTTATGTGTTTTACAGTTAGGCATGCATGGAATGGCAGGGTTAATACACTTTGCTAATTGTCTGATGTTTAGATAAATGCCTCCATTATTTGCCTCTGGAATTTTAGAGGACCATGCTGAGTTTTCATTTCAACAAACAAAAAATTTTTCAGAGACTCATGTAACCAGTTGGAGTTAATCAGGCTACACATGTGGCAAATTAATATAAATCAAAAATTTCCTGTGTGCTTGTTTTCCAAAAAGAAACAATCTTCATAGTTATTTGTGTTATTTTATTTTTCTTATTGGGGTCCTAGCTCATCATCAGTCAAGAACTGTGGAAAGTGGGTTGGTAGAAATAAACAGCATTTCTTCACGTGTCTGTGGCTTTTCATAAAAGCTCAACCAAATTATTTTATTACCTGCTGCTTTTTTAAAAAGAAAACTTTACTTGAGAAAAGTATCTGCTGCAGTACAAGATGCTTGAAACTGTAGCTCTTTATGTCAGCACCAGAAAGTGCAGTCCTGAGGCTGCCTCAGGAGCTGCTGCATTTGGAATCCTCTGATGAAACGCAGACAGCTCTGTGAGCTGCTGCAAAGGAAAATATGCTCACAAAACCAATTTGAACTTCCATGCTAACGAATTGCAGATTTCTTGAGCGGCATTCGTGTTAAGCCCAGGAAGATTTGCCAGTTCAGACAATGGATTGTTTTGCTTTTCTGAGACCTGTGGTAAACCAGGGATGCGTGGCTGAGTGGTCATTCCTCCTCTTGGGGAAAGCTTTCCTTACTGCTCTCATTCTCCATAGCAGATCTCGAAATTCAGGACTGGGGAAGACTTACAGGAGCTGTTTAATACTAGAAGCTAGGAGCATCTCAGATGTTTTCATCTCACTGTGCTGTGTTTTTACTGCTTTGGGGAAAGAATTCAGTGTGGCCTCTGCCTGGAGAAAGTTTTATCTCTGACAGTTGTACTGTCCCTCCTCTTCCTCTTTCCCACGTTTTGATGCAACAAAGTAATTTTAGATAAACTGTCTGTTCTTAAATGCTTTTGGATACAATTCTTTGGCAACTGGATATTTTGTTTTGTGCTAAAAGAGGAGGGAGGAGACTTCTGCCAAGGAAATACCCTTGTAAAGAACTCTCCCTATTCCTCCTTATGTTTGCAGATTTGTTTTTTTTCTGTCCCCCAAGTGGGTGATTCTAGACAATAGGAGGCTTTGTTTTGAAGCTAAACCACCAGTTTGGCATGGCTGGATCTATCTGTGACCTATTTAGCTTGAAGTGGGTATTTTAACTGCCCCGGGCTGCTTTGGGCTGTGGCATTGCACCCGGTAAGATCTGCTGGTCCTGAAGCACACCTTGAAGATCTGCTGATGCTGAAGTTATGGCTGGAGTTGGGTGACCAGAGCTTCCATTTCCCCCCTGGAGATTCTGATCATTTGTGCAAAACAGCCAATTGTTCAAAACTCCATCATTTCCACTTACAAAGTAAGGAAGTGTGAGATAGGTTGGTATTCTTTGAAAACAGTTTGCTTTAACAGAGTGCTGCTTTATTTTTGGCTGATTGCTTTATTGGTATCACCATGGAATCCACAGAGGAATTTCAATCTCAAAGGCCATTGATTTAGTCAACACTAAAGCAATAAATCTTGTGAAGACCGTTCATTGATTGGGAGTGAAGTGGATTGATTTTTGTCTGGCTGAATCTCTCATTAGCTCACTCCCCCAGAAGTTTGGCTGTTATCCTTTTGCTGGATAACTGAAGGTGCCTTGGGATCTGGGTGCTGCTCTGAATGCAGAATGTAGCAAACCTCCTCTGCTTGTTGTTGGAGCTGGCAGCAGGGATCTGCTCGTGCTTTTGTGATCAGGCAGGCTCCTGCATGGCCACTGCTGGCTCTGTGTGCGTGTGGCTGCACCGCAGGGCCGTGACGAGTTGGGAAAAAAAGGCATCTGACTTGTGTTAGGCAAGGGAAAAGATGTTTTTGTTCCAGCACCGCCCGAGGAAAATCGTGGGATTCATACCTCAGAAGAGGGAAAGGGAGAAGTGGGAAGGTCTGTATTCCCATCTGCCTGAGTCATTGCAAAACACTGGGGCTAAACCAAGGTTGCTAAAGCATCAGCTGCCTCCAGCACGGGGAGTTTCAGATGAAGATGAACTTGTGTTCACTTGCTCCTGCTGCATCAGCGGAGGTTTGAATCATTCAGATTTTGGTTGTAATGATAGATGAAAGATACGTTACACTGCACAGAGTTCTCCTGTTATGAAAAGAAGGCTCTTGCATATTTTATAGTTTTGGCTAGCTGCATAGTTTCCTTTTACCTAGGAGCTATAGTTACCTTTTGCCTATCCAACTTCATTCATATTGAACTGGCATAGTTACAAAGAGGTTTATTTTAACGAGAGATCTGTGAACTGGGTAACTGCATTTTGCAACTTCTCAGGTGTTTCTAGTATGGTGACACTGAACCAGGTTTCATCAGTTCAGTGCCTCTTGACTCATGATCATCTCTGTCAAGTCTGGCTGGAGATGGGGTGAATGTTTTAGTTCAGTTTGCTCATTGCCATAAAAACAGATGGGCTGCAAGTTACAACTGGATCCACTTACTCAACAGCAGGACTGTCCTAGTAACTGCTTTGTTCCTGTCTGCATATACAACTGATAACAATTACCTTGGGAAAAGAAGGTGCCAGCTATCCAAAGGTGATAGTTAAAAGAAATCCATTGCTGAAAAAACTTGGTATCTTTTTCTTAATGTTTGGAAGATGGATTTCTTCTCTTCTTCTGCAATTTCTACCCAGCATATCTCCATATTAATTTTAATTTATAAATTCAAATCCTATGGAATGTAGTAAAGAGACAGTGCTCTATTGGTCCACCAGCAATGCAGCATTTTTTTTATTTTTTATTTTAATTCTGTTCTTACCCTGACTACCCCATCCCTCCACCTGGAAAGTACCTTGTGAGACACAGCACTGTTGACTTGACATGTCAGCCCTTATTCCCTATTGAAAGAGTCATGTAAAATCATCTTGTGATGCCTGCTACAATCAGGAGGAGCAAAGGAAAGAGCAAGGCATAAGCTGCCTTTACAGATAGGAAATAATACCCCATGGTCATATGACATAATCTTGGAATTAACGACCCATCAAGTACAAGTCCCTATAGCAGTTCCATTATAGTCTGACAAATGCCATTGTATAAAAACTCTGAATGTTTTCTTGAATGCATATAGTCAGAATATAGTTTTTCCTGGCTAGATATATTTGTTTGAATGCCTTTTTAAAGGCTTTTTCAAGGCAAGGTTGGCTGGAGCTCTGAGCAGCCTGGTCTAGTGAATGGTGTCCCTGCCCATGGCAGAGAGGTTGGAATGAGGTGACCTTCAAGATCCCTTCAAACCCAAACCATTCTGTGACTCCATGATTAAAATGCACATCATTGGCTTAAAGACATGTGTAAGGTATTTTTGGGATCCTCTGAAATTTTAGAAATACAAGAAAAGGCTATAAGAAATACAATAAAGAGGAACCCCTATAGCACTAAGGCTGATTATAATACATCAAATCATGTTCATTTTGTTTTGAAAAAAAATTATATATATGTATATATTTATTTATTTATATGTATATATATATTTATATATATAACTACCACCAAAAATGATACAAAGATAAAATAATAATCAGGCTCTTTGTAATAAAACACAGAAATGCTGAAGTCAGTCCTGTACCTTCCCATGACACATCTACTTTATGGGATAGCTCAACATTTAACTGTGGTTAGAACTGCTTCACTGAGGGCTCATATTTAAGTGTTTTAATGTTTGTTTTTCCCAGTCACGAAGAAAAGCTCAAACGGTTTCTTGTTTAAAGTGAGGGGATTTTTGTTGAATGGGTGTTTTCCAGATTTCCTCATAAAATTAGTTTCTCTTTGGATCTGACAGAAAGGTTATCATCTATTTGCACAGTTTTTCCTGGGAAGAATTTTGAGTGAGGTAAGCTAATAGGTATAAAATAGATAAAAAAGGTTACTTTTCTTCTGTAATGGAGAGTTAACATCACATTTGGCCTGTAGCATTTTTTTACCTGAGACATCTGTCAGGGTTTGCAGTGTACATACCTACTACTTGATCTAGATCTTCTGTCCTCATGCACTTTCAGTGTTGCAGCCATTTTCAAGCTGAACTCAAGGCCCTCTTCTTAAGACCCCCCTACTTAGCTTTACAGAGCCTAAAGAAGCTTTGGATAGAAGAGAAACTCAATCTAAGGCATCTGAGCCTTGTAGCACATCTTGGTGTGTTGTGTGAGTCTGCACTGACACGGGGCAACTTGACTGAGATGTTTGCAATATGTTTCTACAGCAGCAGTGTGCTATAAATAAATAAAATCCACTTTGCCAAATTGTCTAATGGAACACATTTTTCTGTGGGGTGGTGGGGTTTTGTTAAGAATTCTTCATTTGTTGTTCAGGCCTTCAGAAATTACGATGCTGGCTTCTGAAGTCATGACATCTGGCACACAAACAGCATTTGGCACATCATTATCTTTGTGGTCATGTTCTTTGCTTTCCGGTTTGGAGATTTGGGATTTTTATGTGCCAGCTTCTGGTTGTATCTGAAGCATGGAGATTTCTAATATTATCCTCAATTTAGAGCTGAATCAGGGCTTTTTAATACTGTAGAAAGATATTTTTGTGCCCTAGACATTAAGGGAGATGCTGTCCTGGACACTGATCCTTCTTGGCAGCTGAAGAGTGCACAGGGAAAAGGCAGAGGAGCTGTTTGGGCAGCCTGTGCTGGTTGTTCTGCTGGCCCCCCTCTTCTCCAGTGCAGTCAACAAAGACCATGGGCAGGTGGCACCAGCAACCAGTACTTGGCTTTCTTTTTATTGTATTTTTTATTCTCATAATTCAGCCCAGACTTGAAAGAACTAATTTTCTTAACAGCTGAGATAAAATCAGATTGTTGATAATGCAGAATGGCTTCTTGCTCACTATTGCAACACAACCTTTCCTTCTACTTCCTGCCTGTTGTTTTAAGCTTAGACACCTTTATATTACTAGAACAATAGGATTCTGCTTTATACTATGGAACTGCTCTACCAGCTTTCGTTTTACATACATAGTCTCGTGTTAAGTATCCAACAGAAAAGTATAACATGCCACTCTGCAACTATTCCCAGGTTTTACACTGTTTAAAGCTATATTTGGCAAGTATAGCTGAGACATTTCTTTGTATTCAAGAGCATCTGGACAAGTAGAGGGTGGAAGCCAAATCTGTCTTTCCAGGCTATGTAACCCTGGGTGTGGTTAAAAGATGAATTAACCACTTTTAAATCCCTGTTGGTCCCAAAAGGGATATAATACCCAGCCTTGTGTTGCTGTCTAGCACTGCTCCCCTCCCCTTGCAGCCAGCTGGGTCGGAGCCTCATCCTGCTGAATTCTTTTTAGGAGGGTTCATTCTTAGGTGGTTCATGTTGTGGCCATGTAACCAGGGGAGTAGTACCAGGAGAGACATGAGCAGCAGGAATGAACACATGGACAGAAGCAAATGGGAGCTGCTGCCCCTTTGGTGGCAGCTTCATCTGAAACTAAACCAGTCATGTCTTTGAGCAAAACTATCTGTGGGTGGATTTTCATAGTTAAGGCAGGGAACAGAAAAAAAATGGTGATAAAACAGGGATTTTTAATTTTGTGTGTGTGTGTGCCAATATTTGGAAAACATCTTGATCAGGTTTTGTTTTTCTGTACCATGAAAAGGTGACATGCAGGTCCCCAAGCTACATTTTAGGCCGTGCAAGGGTGAGGGTACAAAGGTTCAGTGTACATCAATGTGTACAGATGTGCTGATCATCAGGCCCTCCAAGCCTTTAGCACCAGTCCAGTAAGAGATGGAGGGGAGGTAACAGAGGGAGGTGGGGCTTTTATGGGGCTGTGATGACATTAGGAGAAAACCACAATAGTTCTCTGTGTCACAATGTGCTTGGCATTGGTTTCTGTGCAGTTCTAATCTGAGAGCAAAAATAGTTCAGATACTTGCTTGTTTTGGCTGACTCGGCAGATTAAAATCTCTTCTGTCTTTTCCATGGGACTTTCCTAAAGGAAGTAACACAGTCTCTGCAGACAAAACATTCTTTACAAGGTGTGGAACAAGCAAGGAAGTTTTGATTCAAGTGGCCACAGTCTCTGATTCATAGCAGGGTTGGGTTTGGGGATCCCCCCTGGTACTCTGGAAGTGATACGTGGCTTTTGCCTCATGGATTCCTGGAGTTTCAGGCTCTATAAACCAGCCATTTAGGGAACTTTTAGGAAAGATATGTTTTTCAAAGTGTTACATTGATTTTCTCATTATGCTGGCAAAGTTTCCCTCATTTTGCCAATGAGAGTACAAAAGAAACACCAAATAATTCTGTGACTTTCAACATTCACACCTGCAGAAATATCACTTGTTTCTGGCAGCCAGCATCACAGAGCAGACACCAGTGCAAATTACTCTGTCTTTCACTTGCTCTCTTTCCCCATATCCTTTAAGCTTTCAAATTCCCTGCTTTGTGCATTGCAGTGACACTCAGAATAGAGGTGTTCCCAGTTGGTAGAATTAGGAGAAGGATCTCATTCCTGATTCTAGCCAAAGCTCACATGATTTAATCAAGGCAATATTACTTTTAGAAGCATTAGTCCTAACGGGGCTTTGGCTCTGGTTCTTGAGCAGTGCTGTAATCTGCTTGGAAATCAAATATCTCAGCTATGAGGTATTCACTGTGTGGCTGTCAAACATGCTGTGAACTTTGAGCTCTTACAACTAATCAGCTTTGTACCAATGCTCTGTGTGCAAAACCAGCTGCTTTGGGCCCTTGATATTAAAAAATACTAATAAATCCTTTTTAAAACCTGTTTCTATCAAAGTGATATTCTCCAAGGTTGCTGTTTCTGGTTTTCTCCGTATGCATCAAAACTAATGGCTTAGTGGGTGTTTTTTTCATTTTTACTGTACAGGTTCCTGTGAAATTATGTTTCTTTTTTCTTTTCTTTGTAGGTAACAGAGACTTTGCTCCTAATGATCCGCTGGAATTTAAGTCTCATCAGTGGTTTGGAGCCTCTGTGAGGTCCCAAAATGATAAAATTCTGGTAGGTGTTTGATGCCCTTCAGATGCATTAGTACTGAGATATTGCAGTGGAAGAAAATGTCAAGAGATCCAGATAATTTGGAATTTAAACAAAATGCCACTAATCAGCATGAATTGTCTTTTCTTCAGAATTTCTTAGCTGGGTTTTGTTTAACTCCTTATAAACAAAGGTTTGAGCATTTTTTCTAGTCTTAAGGAATGTAGGAAAATTAGTTTGATGAAGTTGTGTTACATTAGTTTGATTGAGTTTGATGAAGAATGTATTACAAATTCTTGATAAACACTTCACAGCTGTTGATTTAAGAAAATATTATTTCTAAAATTCTTGATAAAAATTAGCTGTTTATAAAATACAAACTGACGGTAATTCTGCCCCACTGCTGATAGTATATATCTCCTCTAATAAGACAAGATCTGCCAGGATTTTTTTGTAGCTTTTCTGTAGAAAATCAGAATTTCACTGTATTATTTGATAAAACACAAAATCCCACCAGGATTTTGAAGAGGAGTTTGTTTCCTCACTGCTGTGTGTTCTTCCCTAGGCCTGTGCCCCATTGTACCACTGGAGAACTGAAACAAAACAAGAGAGAGAACCTGTAGGAACTTGTTACCTGCTTGCTGGGTCAAAATTTGTGGAATATGCTCCATGCAGGTCAAGTAAGTAAAGGGCTCTTCCCTTGCTTTTCTCTTTGGAATTCCACTTTTGTCACATTTTGTGTACATTTTGGAGCAGGATCTTTTACAGCTATTTCTCCCTTACATGTATAGCAATTAGAACAAAACTTTAAAACTAGATTCAGACATCTGGATTCTCCTCCAGTTGAGGTTCATGATTTTCTTGTTTACTGTAGGCCAGAGGAAAATCTTAGGTCCAAGTATCATTGGACTTGAGGACTTCTGTTGTTGAAGGGACAAATTCTGTAGTAATCACTCAAGCAAAATTATGTAGCAAGTGCTTTTTCAAAGACCAGCTCTAGAATTTTTATGAATCTCAAGTAGTTTGTCATTATTCAAGTGCATTAAGGTACAAGCTCAGTTTAGAAGATGAGGTTTTGCAGAAATAGGTTCTGGTGTCCCTGTGTTGTTTCAATTCTACTAACTGTTGAACATTTGGAGTCTTATTTTCCAAATGCTTTGCATTTATTTCCTCTAGTTGAGCTGATAGATTATTCAGAGGTTTTTAACCTGAAACTTGAATGTTGAAGTTAGGATTGGCTTTATATTTGCTGAAAATCATTTGTGAGCAGCAGGAATAAAATCCAGCCTGGTCCAGCATAACAAGAATTTAAATAAGTAAATATTAAATCAAATAATGCTAGTTAAGCAGTTACACTTTCAGATAAGGAGCTTCCAGCATTTCTACTCTGAAGCTGTGTAATCCTAAAATTGATTCAGCCCTAACAATTCTTGCTGGGATGAGTCTCAGTATGGAGGTATTTTTTTAGCCAGGTGTGCTGTTTTTTGGTTTAAGCCAATTCAGCTTTCTTTTCCATACCAAAAGGAAAAGCTACCCCTCTTTTCCAGACATCTTATTTCCTGAATAGAAATTGCAAATATATGTTCTCCAAGACTTTTGAAGATTAAATACAAAGGAGTATGGGGTTGCTTTTTGCTTTGACTGTGCTAGTCTAGAACATGTGCTAATGTTACGTGTCTATTAGGCCAGCCCTAAAGTTGTTATTGTTATTTGTTTGAGAGTTGTTGATAAAGAGAAAATACTGATTACAGAGAAAATTATTCCAAGTTTCAAGTTTAGGAGTGCAAGTTTACATAGGAAGATGCATGTAAAAAAGGTATCTGCAGAATCAACTGAATACTGATAATACTTAATTTATTTATTTTTCTCCTCTTTCTTTTCTATCCTTTTTTGTTTTTTTTCTTTGATAGCAACTATTGATGCAGATGGACAGGGATTTTGTCAGGGAGGATTTAGCATTGACTTTACAAAGGTATGTGATTTTTTAAAATCATTTTTTGTCATTGCAGGTCAGCAGACAGCTGCAAGTTCACAAACACTCCTGATACAGAGCACTTAGAAGTACAGCTATTATGAAACCAAATGTTACTGCTCCTGGCAGGGAGCAAATCCACAGCCAAACAAAATTTATAAATAAACCACTTTATAAAGAGCTTTTATAAACCTGTTTGTCCCTACATTTTCACAGCAGCACACTTTCACCTCTTGTAGGAGCCATGTCCTGAACAATCAATCTGCTTTCCCATCTTCCTGCCATACCCCTCTGCTGCAGCTGGTCTTCAAATGAATTCAGCTGTTAATAGTCAGGATTTTTGAGTCATGGGATTGGTGCATAGCTTGTGTTACTTCTTGAGGAATAACTCAGGGAAGTGGTAAACAATGTGCTTGTGAATCATGTTTTCTCTTCAGCTAACAGAAGCACAGGGTTTTTTTACTGATTGTGTTTCTTCTACTTTTGTGTTCTCCCTGCCTGTTCTAGTTCTTTTTTTTTGTTTGTTTTTTTACTTCAAATGCACAATTACTTTTGAAATCCAAGCCCAGTAAAACACTGCACAGATCTGTGAATGTACTGCAGTGTTTTATACTGTACAGTGAAATTGTTGAGCAGTCAGGACGTGTTAAGACCATGCA
Source organism: Cinclus cinclus (assembly GCF_963662255.1). Taxonomy (NCBI): domain Eukaryota; kingdom Metazoa; phylum Chordata; class Aves; order Passeriformes; family Cinclidae; genus Cinclus; species Cinclus cinclus. The sequence goes on along the minus strand of NC_085066.1, from coordinate 3,448,303 downwards.
AGCCCTATTTGTGATGTGGCTCTTTTTTTGGGTTCTCACATCTCAGGATGAGGTCATATCCCATCACTCTTTGCCCAAGGCCACTCTTGGTTTTCCTCCAGAGGACACTGCCAAGTGCAGGATAGGACTGTGAATTTTTGGGTTATTTTGCACACACCCTCAGATTCACTGTGCAGATTCCAGGCCCAGTTAAAATCAACTTTGGGCTCTAATCCAAAACCTTAGAGTGGGCAAGCCAGGGTGTATCTCCAAATGTCTGACCTAGATTTTTCTGAGTGGTGAGTACAGGAGTTTTTAGGATTAAAACCTGAATAAATGACTTAATTATGCAGCAAAGCCTACAGCCTAATTCAATACTTACAGAGCAAATTCCCAACCCCGGGACAGCTAATGTGGTTAAAGTTTCATAAAATGGTTTGTGAATTGCAGTTGTGCCAAAAAATATGGAGTGGGGGAATTACATCCCACTTACTCTGAGTTAAGCTTTTCTAATGATAAGTTACAGAAAATGGCAGAGGCAGAAGATGACACTATTTTGTGTATTGACCTGAAAACATGATGTAACACTCTGAGTTTTCTCCTAATTGTATTCCTGTTGCCATGCATTTATGGGGGAAGAAGGGTCTGTTAGAATAAAAACAAAATTCTGCCTTGCATTCTAAATGGGTGAAATAGTCACTGAAAAGTTTTGGTTAGCATTTTACACGATGCATTTCTAATTAATCACTCCTTCAAAAAGGAAAATGTGTGGTGGTCAGCAGAGCTAGTGATGTGTATGCATGGGATTTCTTCCCACAGGCACAGGATGTGTTGTCTGGCTTTATATGTGCTTCATGAGTTTTTCATTTTTCTTTCTGTCTTCCTTGTTTTATTCCCTTCCAAGGGAGACAGGGTGCTGCTTGGAGGACCTGGAAGTTTTTACTGGCAAGGTGAGATATATCATTTAAGTCACAGAGAAGTTGACCTTTATGATTTTTCTCTTTATTATCTTGGTCATTTTGATCCACACTCTTCCAGCTGCTGTCAGAGTCTTTGTCAGTAAGAAAATTGACAGAAACATTCCTTTGTCCTTAAGAATTTCTTGTGAAAAATCAAGGCGACCACAGATAAAGGTTGTAGTAATAATAGCAGAGATGTACTTTGCATTTTAAGTAATTCCATGGTCATTATAAAGGCATTTTCCCTGGAACATGGGATTTGTTTTCATCACCAGGATAAGTTTCCTTTAGCATATTTTGTTTCGCTATCTACACGTTTTATAATCTGACACACAGACAAAGTGTGCATTTTCAGTGAGAAATATCCCCTTCTAAAGGGATATTCCATTGTTTCCTCTGACAACAAAGATGCTTTGCATTTGTGTTAATTTGGTTTGTGTGGGGCACATTTTACTTTGCATTACCTGTATACTTTGCTCGTGTGGGATTCAGCTGGTGTTTATTTTGCAGGATTATTCAGCCTTTAACTGCAGCTCTCTGTCCAAAGGAGGGTGCTGCTGTAACCAGGACACAGCTGCCAAACTCTGCTGCCTGCTTTCTAATGTAACTTCTAACATTTATTAATAGATTTTCTGTATCATGCCAGCCTACATTTAGGTGCAGCAGCACAGGAGGCTTGTTCCAGTCCTGTGTTTTAAATTACAAACAAAATTGAATGATTGAATCTTAACAGCAGATACAATATCATATAAATTAAGTTCCTGTATTATTTGCATTGTTTCTTGGCAAAAGTGACACTTCATCTGCCAAAGCAACCTTAGCAACCTTATCTTCTTCTACTACCACAAAAACCCACTTGGCTCTGAATAGAAGATGATAGTATACTTCTGAAAATGAAATTTTTGGTCCTAAACTATTATTGCACATCCTGAGATGCTGGAGAAGGAGTCTTCCCTTCACTTCACACACCTATGAATATGTATGTGAAGTAAGTGCCATTTTGGGTTTTTTGGTGATTCAAGTTTTCATTTGAACTTTAAGAAAATAATGTAATGGAGTCACCACCTAGTGGCTGATGAAGTGAAAATGGAGAACATGACAATACTGTGCTCATCTCATTTTTGTTCATTTTGTTGGCTTCTTGTCTGCCAAACCAAGTTCTTCTGTTGTGGTATTTGAGCAAGGAGCACCCAAAGGGCTCAGTTCTGCACAGCCATAAGCATGTGATATCTCAACACTGCCTTTTAAATCCTGCCTTAGCATAGGATTGTCCTCTGTGTTCAATGGAACCCTGTGTGTGCCTTTGATTCTCATTTTTGCTGAAGCAGGATCCATATTTCCACATTTTATTGGTGTGTCCTTGTGCAGTTGGCCCCTCTCTGCTCAGTGTTGTGCAAGAGCCACTGCTTTTGAGGGCAGCATTCTGCAAATGAATCACTTCAGTGAGGGAGTTCACAAATCCTGGTTGTGGTTTTAAGCTGTTTTCTCTCTTTTTAGGCCAGCTTATTTCTGATCGAGTGACAGAGATTGTGGCAAAGTACAACTCCAAAGTCTACAGTACAAAGTATGATGAGCAGTTAGCAACCAGACCTGCCAGTGCTGCTTTTGATGACAGCTACTTGGGTACGTGGTGGGAAATGAGAAACCTCCACCTGGAACACTCCCTGCCCCTGTTGATGCTTTCATCTAAATCACACACCTAATAATTCAACAGCTGACAGATAACAAGGGTGACATTCCTGAAAGTGCAGTCATTTGCATATGATGGAATTGTAGTTATTTATTGTAGTTATTTTGCCATAGGCTTGACTCAAAAAGCACCTGATGGCAAAATAAATGGAAATATTGACATGATTTTCTGTGCTCTGTGATTCAGGGTGAATATGGGAATGGCAAAGGCATGATTTTTATGTGAGAGGTTAGTCACACGGGTGGGTGTTTGTTTGCTTGTTTATTTGATTGTTATTTAAAAGAAGCTGTTTCTAAATAACCTACCAAAACAAAATAAAAATGTTAAAGAATTATGTTTTGGAAGAAAAACAATGAGGAGTGGGAAATCATCATTTTGCTTCATGTATGTCTAACCAGGCTCAGGAAAAAAAACAAGGATATACCAGGCCAATTCCCAGGATGATAATTTTAAAATTTTCATCTTCTGATCTCAAATTCCTGGATACTGATGAATTACAGCCACTCGTAGAGCTCTTCATAGTCTAAACTGCTTCGAGGCAATATTTATATCAGTGCATTTTAAGATGAAGAGATGAGGACTGTGCGCAGAGACACCTGTGAGAAGCGTAAAGAGAGATGAGAGGTTTTAATAAGGTTTTTAGAGGTTTTTGTCATGTCTCTGCAGGTTATTCAGTGGCTGTTGGAGACTTCAATGGGGATGGCATTGAAGGTAAGCCCCTTGCTTCAGTAAGAACATCATGTTCATAGGCTGGGCAGGTCTTTCAAATCAGTGGTGCAGTGCACAGGCAAATGCACCAAGGGCTAGGAATGAGCTGCTCTGTTCAGCAAAGTCACTGGGCTTTGGGACATGACTTTTATCTGTGTCTTGCTTTATGTTTCAGACTTTGTATCAGGAGTCCCACGAGCAGCAAGAACTCTGGGCATGGTAAAAAAATTTGAAACATTAAACTTGACAATAAATAAAAAAAGGTGACTATTGCTGGTATTCTGTAATGTGTATTTCTTCACATGCAGGTGTCCATTTACAATGGGAAGAATATGTCTTCCATGTACAACTTCACTGGAGAGCAGGTGTGTGGGTTTGCTGAGTGTGGTGGGTGACCAGGAAGCCTTTCCTGTGTTCTAACAGTATTTAGGGTACTCGATAATAGTCTGTATATTACTGTATATTGATTGCCAAAGCAGAATTTTACAAAGTCTGAGGGAATTCTAATCTTATTTAAATAAAGGAAATGCTCCCTATTTTGAGAGCTGGGGAAAAGGCTAGATCATGAAAGGGGAAATGGGAAAAGTAACTGATGGGTTTATTTTCTAACGGAGTATGGAAGAGAAACAAAAAAGAAAGGAACAAAAAGGTTTTGGCATATATTAGCATCTCCCTGATGTATTTTGTATACACATTTGTGCAAACTTGTTTATGTTTGTACCGCTGCAGCTCACAGGTTTGGTTTGGATTTTCTTTTCCAGATGGCTGCCTATTTTGGGTATTCAGTGGCTGCCACAGATATCGACGGGGACAAGTAAGTGTCCTCCCTCTTCTCACCAGTGCCAACTTGTTTCTGAAAAGAAAAGAAAATAGCTTTTATTAAAAGGTCTTTCCCACAGTCTAGATTTCTGTCTTCATTGCTGGTTTAGCACATCTGCACTGCTCTGTTGCTAACCATCCACATTTGTTTTAACATTTGTAGGTTTGTTTTTGTATTTATCTATATAAATACATGTGTCTATTCACGTGCTTAAGGTCCATTAAATTTCCACGTGTTTCTGCTTACTTTGTCAATAAATACTTGCCTTCAGATGAATTTAAAGCTAGTTAACCTTCATCTGAGTGTTGACTTCAGTGCTGAGTTAACAGGTGCTGAAGAGAATGAATTTCCGTGCTGCTACCGAAGAGCTGTGTCCTTTTGTGGTCCAGTTACACAGATCTGTTTATTGGAGCCCCTCTTTTCATGGACCGAAGTTCAGATGGGAAGCTTCAGGAGGTTGGCCAAGTCACCATCTGCCTGCAGCAAGCCTCGGGAGGCTTTCACACGGCCAAGCTGAACGGCTTTGAGATCTTTGCGAGATTCGGCAGCTCCATCGCACCCCTGGGGGATCTGGATCAGGATGGCTTCAACGGTAGGATGGGGATCCTTGCTCAGGATCTCCTGGGAGTGGAGGGAAGCCAGCCAGCACTGCCAGTGTGGATGCTGCACACAAAGTGGGCGCTGTAGCTGTGGGACACTGAGGTCTAGACTCCTTTCGATGCTTGTATGCTACTCCCAGGAATGCTAACAGGAGTTCCATGGATGCATCGAGCAGAGACTATACCACTGACACGACACCATGGATGCTTTAGCTCTGCCACTGAACACTTCTTTGGTTTCTAAGTCATGCCCACAGTTAGAAACTTCAGTAAAATATCCGAGTCTCCTCTGTAACCTCTTAGGGCATCTTCAAAATAATTCTCTTCCCGTTGTTTAAAGACCATTTTCCTCCCTAGAAACAAAACGATGACAGAAAAGAAGGCTTTATTTCTGATTGCTGGTTAAAAATGTTCATATATATATAAAAAAAAAAGTACAGGGTTTCTGGGGTTTTTTCTTATTCAAAATGGAAGGGTTTGGTGGAAATACTGGATAGCAGCTACAGCCAGATGTACCGAGAGCTGAGTGTCTGGAGTGAGTAAATGGAAGAGAAGTTTGAGTCTGACACAGCTGGAGCTGAGGATTCTCTAGCCCCTTGCAGAAGCTTCTTGTTACTTTCTGATAGGAATGAAGGGCAGTGAAGCAGACAAGAATCATGTAGTGTTGGGATGGAGATTTCCAGGAATCCTCAGGAGAACACTGTTTTATTCCCTTTGTCCTCCAGTGTTGCCTAAGGAGTAGTGGGAATTTGACTTCCACCAAAAATCTTCATTTTTTTCCAAACTGCTTGCAAGCTAAGTATTTTCTGTAAGGTCACAAATTGCAATAGGTGGTTACTTCAAATTCCTGGTTAGCTCTAATTTATTTTCCATGAAATCGTAAATAATTGTGTAGAACTTTTTAGTTGCTAACTGGAGGTAGAATCAATATGAAGTTGCAGTATCACTGCAGCTATTTACAGAAGATATTGGACAGCTGATAGCCAAAATTCCAGTCACTTGATGAGATTATCCCAAACATTTTTTATTCCACCATACTTACATTTGAAATACACTGTAGAAAAGCAAATCATAGCAAAAGCTGCCTCTCTTTTATTTTTAATTGCTGTTATTTAGTCTGTCTGTTTTGGGTTTTATTGCACTGCCTTATTTTGGGAGTGTTAATTAAAATACCTTCCATCATAGCATGGTGCAAGATAGGAATTTTTGCTGTCTTCATTAGGTTTGTAAATAGGAGTCAAAAATACAAAACTGTAAACTTTTGAGTCCTTACTCTTTTCATCAAACTTTCCCAAATTTCAGAAAAGAGGAAGGAGAATCCTAGTTATTCCAAGTAGTGTTTTATGTTTGGTCCTTGAACTGTCAGTGGAAATGTTGAAATTAGATCAAATGTACATTTCTAAAGCTGTCCATACAGATAGTCTAATTAGTATTTTGTTTCTTACTGTTTATTAATCATTAACAATGAGTACTTTTAAATTTAAGAGATAGAATAACTGCACTAACTGGAAGTTCTCCATGAAGCATGCTGCCAAGCCATGACTGGGGTAGACTGGATTTTAATATTTACCATTATTTGGTTTAGGATGATTTAAATTTTCCAGAATTATTAACATGTCCCACCCTTTGGAGGAACATGAGCATGTAAGTGGAATGGGAACAGAGTCACACTTAGTTTTGTGGTTTGGCACCCACAGTGACTAACTCTGCTTGTTTTAATAATCTCAAAAGCATCCCAAATCCATATGATTTTACTGCAAGTCAGTCAGGAAAATGCAGAAGTGTTTGTAGAACTATTTCTCTCCTTCCCATCCCCATAAAAGCCTGTGATGTGTTCTTGTTAAACATTTATACTTTATAGAAAAAACAGCATCCAATAATAAAAGAAAAACCAGAACAAATAAAAGGAGCAATAAACAAACAAATGTTGATGAGCACTTTAAAGGCTGGTTGCATTTCCTCCCTACTGACACACACTGAAACTGTAATATCAGAAATTATTGATTGATGTAAGCACAAATACGTTCTAGTTTGTGTCTGGAGACGTTGATGAGCCTTCTTTTGACTTTCAGATATTGCAGTTGCTGCTCCATATGGTGGAGAGGACAAGAGAGGACTTGTGTATATCTACAATGGAGGAGCCAGTGGTTTGAATGCTGTCCCATCCCAGATCCTGGAAGGACAGTGGGCTGCTCGCACTATGCCCCCCAGCTTTGGGTACTCACTGAAAGGAGCCACAGATGTGGACAAAAATGGATATCCAGGTCCTCTGCTCCAAATGTTACTTACAATAACTCAGTAGCAGCCTCACCTCTGAGAAACAGCACATCTCAAAAAGCAAGTTTTAACGTGTAATGTCTCCTCTCTTTCTAGACTTGATTGTTGGAGCCTTTGGTGTTGACACAGCTGTTCTGTACAGGTAAGGGTCCCTCTGTGCTTGTACCTGAGTGAAAGCTCAGTGGAGTTCTGGAGCTACAAAAGACAGCAGGATCAGGGAAGTCTGAAAATCTGCCACTCCACCATCCAAACCTCTGGAGGTGAAAAAACACTATACTGCTTTGTTTACTGAGTAAACCTATCTGCTGTCTAAAATTCATCTTTCTCAATAATATATAATCAGGAGAAAAATAAGCTGTCTTCAAGGCTTTCTGAGTGACAGTTTTCTAGATTCTGACACAACAGCTGCAAGCTATTACTCTGCAGTCCCAATATTCTCTTCCCAGCTTGCTCATTTTGGGAGAATATGTTGGTCTGTGCTATAAGTAGGTAGGACTTCCTCTTTACACAGTTGTCCATGTTGTGGCTGATGGAAATGAAAGGGCACAGAAAAGCTTCATCTAGTCAATGGTTATTTGTTTTTCTTGTGGTTTCACTAAATACTGTGTGTTTGTGTATATTGCACAATTTGATGGGGGTAGCATTGTCAAACGTGGTGTTGAGTGCTCTTCAAGTGGATGTTTTCTTTGCAGAGCTAGACCAGTTATTAGAGTAAATGCTGCCCTGGAAGTTAATCCAACCATTCTAAACCCAGAAAACAAAGCCTGTTCACTGGGAGATGTGAAAGTTTCTTGGTAAGCAGAGTATCTACAGTCTCCTTTGAGGGGAGGGATTTCTTGGGTTTTAATTTTGTAAGCTTCCAATTTTGAAAGGTCTCAGGAAGTCTAGTCAGCTTATTAAAAAAAACAAAAAACAAACCCACAGATTTTTCTGAAAGAGCAGACAATGCAATACCAAATAAGAACTTTCTGACAGCAGTTGGAGGACCAGCACTGTCTTTAGTAGATGCCAGACTGACTCCCAAAACCTGCAGGGGACTGGTAGTCTCTCAACAGTTGTCCCTGTTGAGCAGAGTAAGGTCTCTCCAAGATGTCAGCACATGACAGGGTATTTGCAGTGTTTTTACCCACTAACCTACTCCCTTGGGCAATGATCTGCTCTGTAAACTAATTTTGCTCCTGGTTCCCAGGCTAATACCCAAACTCACTTTCCCTTGCTACTGCTAACTTTCTTTTCAGGGTCAGTATGATAGCTTTAAAAATAAGACTCATTTGATTACAGAAATAAATATTCCAGTCCACAGGTGATTGTCCCTAGACAAAACAAGACTCCAAAGCTTTGCATTGCCTGAAATTCTGTCTCCTTATTAATAGTTTATAGTTTCTCTTCCATCAGGAGGAAAGAGCTTTTGGAAATGAGCCAGAGTCTCAAAAAGAGCAGAATAAATAGTGAGGAATTTTAGAAGAAAATGAGAGAAAAAGTGTGTGAAATTAATTTCTTTTCCCTCTGAAACAGCTTCAAAGTAAAGTTCTGCTTAAAAGCGGATGGCAAAGGAAAGCTCCCGAACACACTCAGTAAGTTCTGCTCATTTAAAAATTGGAAGCCTTGTTGTATTGTTTGCAGACATGAGCACTGGTCATTGTTATTTTCATGACAAACAGCTGGTGCCCTTTGCAGCACACTGCTGCCACTTGGATGCCATGTGCATCTGTGGTTTTTTTTTTTTTGGCTGTAATAGTGTAGAAGTCATTTGACCATACCTGAGACTTTAAATATATGTTCAGCTACCTGGTTAACTAGCCTTGGAAAGCCCTTTGCACTTTACAGAATTTACAGTAACTCTCTTTGAGGGGAGTTTTAGGCAAGAATATTTAAATATGTGCATTGCTAAGCCTGAGAGATACAGACAAGCCATAGGGAACTTGTCACATCTGGTTGACATCATGAGTTTCTGATTGATATCACTGACGTTTTAATCAGAATCAGGAAAACATTCTTTCAAAAAAGTTTTTAAGTTATCTCCAAGGGATTTTGTAGTATGGCAAGCAGCCTGCTGCAATCAGGTTTTGTCGACTGATTGCAAAATCTTTTCCTCATTTTCTGTTGCATGTACAGAGCTGATGTTATCTGGGAAGGCTCATATAAATATCTGTTATGTGTTTTAAGTTTTGTTATCTATGTCTAATATTTCAAGTAATTAGATTAGCAGTAGTATTTAAAAATACAAGTGTTACGTGCAAAACTGCTTGAAATTTTCTAGGGGAAAAAATTCTAACTTTATTTCTTCCATTTCTACAGCAATTTCAAATTATAAACGTATCTGTGTTCTTGCATATTTCCAGCATTTAACGAAAAAGCAGAATCCAATTTAGGACAGCAGCAGTGCTTGAGAACTAATGTAGTGACAGATTTCACATGGAAAGAACTGGAAGTTTTAAGAGGGGCAAGCACTAGGTTGTCTTTGTAGCTGAAATCAGTGTTCAGCTCCATTTCTGAGGGAAATCTGCACTGAGTTTAATGGAATGAACTACCCCTAACCCAAACCCTATGGCTTGGCCAGATTTCCAGGTGGAGCTGCTGTTGGACAAACTGAAGCAGAAAGGAGCTATAAGGAGAGCTCTCTTTCTCCACAGCAAACAGCCCAACCACTCCAAGAACATGACAATTACAAAGGGGGGAAAAATGAACTGTGAGGAACTTGATGCCTTCTTGAGGGTAAGTAGCCATTAATGCTTTAGGCAAATAATTTTTGGTGTGTTGTCTATTATAAGTTCATTGTGTTAGGTGTTAAAAAAAATAAAAGAAGAAAAAAAATGCTAGAGAAACTTCATTTTCAGTGCCTAGACCCAAAATTACTGAAACCATACATCTATCCCAAATTACTGCTGCTGTCACAGGATGAACAATGAGTCTTATTGTGGCTAAGGCCCTGGTCCCTAAATGCATTGGAAATTCAATTCAGAACTTTGTTCTGGACTTCTTGGATAAGTCATCCGGGCACCAAATTAGTTACAATTTCCAGGGAACATGAAAGTCAATAAGCAGAAGTTGTCCCATCTACTTTGGAGGTTAAAATGTGAAGAAAATTAATGGACCTGCAACTGACGAGCCAAAAAAAGCAAATAGCAGAGGAGATGGGGAAAGTTGAAATACTAAGTTTGCTTTTTCTCAGTCTTTCTGTTTTCATCCCCACGATTGTTAGCAGATGCTAACACAATTTAAAAGTTTAAATCAGTAGAAGAAACATTGTGTGTAACTATGTAAGTTCTATGCAGCTCACATTTATCTCTGACATAAAAAATACTTGCTTCCCGCTAAAAAAAATTCAAATAAAAGTGCTAGCAACCTTTAAGGATTCACAGAGGGTAGGTAATACTTTCTTTGACCTGACTTTTGTGAGTGGGTTATAAATGGCATTAAACATCTCAGATCTCAGGATTAGTAAAGATTTAGCACATTTCCACCTGATATTTTCATAAAGAAAGTAATGACACATGATCTACATGAAATGATCATAAATGGGGTACAAAACCAGTTTAAAACTATGAGTAATCAATGTGTTTCTCCTTAGAAAGACATGGAAGACACGTTCTGAAATAAGATCCTGAAGTGAGCTGTGCCAGAGTCAGTAGTTTTCATTACTCTCTGGAACAAAGCAGGGTTTGCACTGAGCAAATCTGTGACTAATGTAAAGCTAAGAGATGGTTTGTAAGCTCTCTGAAAGGCAGGATCAACATTTCATAAACAGAATGATTTCACATGAACAGCAGAAAAGTCAGCCACTTCCTTGTGCTAAGTAATAATTTTAGGAAGGAAAAATTGTAAGCACAAAGATGAGTATCTCTGAGAGATCTTAGAATTAGACTGAGGTTGGTCTGACAGGAAAGAGCAGAGTTGTGTGGCCCTCAGGCTCCATGTTACTGGATTTCCATGATTTTATCTTTCTGTATGCTCCAGTTTTCCATTTGATAAACAAGCATGTTACTGCTAAAATTGTGCAGGTTTTCTGACAACAGGATTTCTACTTTGAAAAGAGCTCAGAAGCTTAAATGTTGTTTTGACCTCTCCATTCCTACTACATTTTAATTGTGATTCAAATCTTTGGTTTCCTCAGGATGAATCTGAGTTCAGAGATAAGCTGACTCCCATTACAATTTTTATGGAATATCGTCTGGATTACAAAACAGCTGCAGATGCAACAGGATTGCACCCTATCCTCAACCAGTTCACTCCTGCTAACATGAGCAGACAGGTACACTGCTTCCAGGGCTGATGAGAGAGATCTGAACAGACTTTGGTTCATCTTAGGGAGAAAGGCAGTTAGAGTTGTACTGGAAGTGTTAATATTGAAGGCTTGCAGTGTTTCATCCATTCTCATACTATGCTGCTCCATGTACTTTATGTTTTCCCCTAGAGGTCTCTTAAGGTAATAGTTTTTCTGTTTCTGCCCTTTTTACAAATCTTTACACTTGTTTGTAAAGAGGATAGTGAAGATGCAACTTAATATGAAGAGATTATTCAAAGTATGGACAGATGGTTAAGGTGTAGACATCAGTCCTAGAATTGCAGCAGGGCAGGATGAGGCAGTGTCCCCCACATATAAAATCTAATGACATGAAAACATTTTATAACCAGCTATGTGGATTTTTTAAATGTGGTGGTGAAACAGTGTTATTGAAAATGTATGTTGGAACAGATGAAGGAATTTTTACAACAGTTTGTGTTTGATTTTTGCACAGGCCCATATTCTGCTGGATTGTGGGGATGACAATATCTGCAAACCAAAGCTGGAGGTGTCAGTCGAAAGGTAAATGCATAACAAAAACATAACAAGGAAAAGCAATTTCCCTACTCGAAGTCTGAAATTCAATAGCTGGTAATACTTTTGTTTAAGGGATGTGTTGAAATAAGTAGGATTCCTCATTGTATATGACCTAAACTCAGATTTATATGCTTTAAAGAAAACCTATTTTCTGCTTGGTAACCTAATGTCTTTATCACGTAATGCACCAGTCCCACCCCAGCCTCCACTCTAAGTAGGCCATATTCATTCATTTATTTATTGGCTAAGCTGGACATGTGTAGTGAGAATAAACCACTGCTAGCTGCCATTGTAGCTGGGTTCTGTTGTTTAATATTAGGCACATGAAAATGTGATTTTATCCAGCAAGGGAAGGAGTAGGGCTCTCTCATCACATGTATGAAAAAAAATTGCTGGTACTGGTAGTATCTTTTTTTTCAAACCTGGAAAAAAGAAACAAGTTCTCAGTGGTAATTTGTTCATGAGTCTGAGCTTTTTGTACTTTGTTTAAAGGCCTAAAACCTCTCTTACTGTACTATCTCATAGTCTGTTTTTTGATGCATTATAGGTAGATAGGACACTAATTCATACAAACACTTCAGTAACATTTTACATCGGTGCAGATACCTTGATGTTTCCTTGTAGTTGGTGAAGTGAAAATACACTGTATGCCAAGATTGTCTCTCTGTATCTGGAACCAAAGGTATTGCAGAGGTCTTGGCTCTATTCTGTGCAGTTGAGCCTTCCCTTGAGTTTTATTATAAATTCATGCTTGTACCTATGCAAAGTGGGCCTGTAATTCAAAACGTACACAGAGATTTAACTGATCATAATTGTTCCTTGTGAGAAAAGGGTGTCTGTGTTTTTTTGTTTTGTGGTACATTATACAGGAAAGGTTCTTACCAAAGAACGTGTAATACTTGCTCCATTTGTGATTATAGACCTAGGGTTTTTTAGAAGTACCTTAGAGCTCTCCTGACACTCCTGAAGCAAAGGCACTGCCTCCAGATTTCTCCCATGTCTTTGTGAAATTTCAGAATGTCTCTTGTTTCTCCAAGTTCAGCCACTTCAATGCAATTTAAAACCCGAATGCAGAGCTCATTTTTACACTGTTTTCTCGTAGTGATCAGAAGCAGATCTATATTGGTGATGACAATCCCCTGACCCTCATTGTCAGTGCTCAGAACCAGGGGGAGGGAGCCTATGAAGCAGAGCTCTTTGTTGTTGTTCCACCCCAAGCAGATTTCATCGGAGTTGTTCGTAACAACGAGGTAAAATTCCAGCTGCTTTTGAGGAGTCGTATTTCAGCTGCTGCTGTGGAAGTCTGTAGAGATTTCTGTTATTTCAGTCTTAGAGCAAAGAAAGCACTGAAAAAGTGATCAGTTTTTTTAAAGCCCCTCTCTTTTATAACCTTGAAAACTGGTCTGTATTATATCAAAAACATCTGTGTCCTTGGAGACTTCTACTCAGATTTTATTTCGTTTTAGTACTTGACTGTGTTATGGATGAGAAATGATATTAAAATTAATACAGCATATCTAGTTCTTCCCTCCAGACTTTCACCCAGATGTAAAGAATGGCATTCCTTAGTCTTTCTTTCTGGTTTCTTGCAGGCTTTAGCCAGACTGTCGTGTGCTTTTAAAACAGAGAATCAGACTCGCATGGTAGTTTGTGACCTGGGCAACCCCATGAAAGCAGGAGCTAAGGTAAGGCTTGGTCACACACGTGCCTGGTAGCTCACCCAGGAGGGCAGGTGGCATTTTCTTTAATCACAGTACTGCTTGGGCAGGAAGCTTTCTCACAGGAATTTAAGATTACGTCTGACATTTAGCTGCCCACGTTTGGTTAGCACAGTGATAATTGGTTTCAAATTTTCAGCTAAGTTAAAGGCTGAAAGGAGTGCTCATGAGTTTTGGGTCACAACTCAAAATGAGTCACTCATTAAATAGTGAATTAATGGACTTTGGTCCCTCGTGAATTTTTTGTATTTATCTCATATGTATTTTTAGGATATAATCAAGAGCTAGCCCACAACACTTCTTTCTCTTAATTTATCTCTTTTCTGGATACTTTCATGAGAATGGACAGATTTTTGTCTCGTTGAAACCTCTACAATTCCACCAAATGTAGCTGAAATTGGAAGAATTAAAAAATTATTAGTGAGACCTGGCAGATTTTAAGGTGATATGATATACCAAGTCTTATTTTCTGAGGAAATGAAGTGAAAATCAGTCACAATTTTAACAATTTCATGATGCTTTTTTTCCAAGAGCCATCTTGTGCAGATGAATAAATGCTATTTCCAAAGTCTGTTGAAGTGTATCAAGCTGAATTGCCCAGAGGTTAAAGCAAATATGAATTGTCTTTAACCAAACCTTAGGAAGTAACTTTTAATTTTTAATGTGTTTCCTGCTCTTTAGATTACAGTACTTTTTGCAGCACCTGGGGAGGCTCAGTTATGTGTAGAAATGGCTGAAGTAAGGGTGGGGAACACGATGCAATCCTTATTTTGTCTTTTATGGCAGTGATGCCTTGGCTGTAATCTAAAAGAGGGCAGTTTATTTCCAGCCTGGATGAACTGGACAACTTTAATTTGCCATTTGTTTTTTGCCCGTCATTACTGGGAGCCTCAAGCAATTTCATTGTAGTCTAATAGCACTGAGAAGTTTATATTGTGTGTTTTATTGTGCTTCCAACTGACCCACAGTGATTTTTCCCCCAGCTCTTGGCTGGCCTGCGTTTCAGTGTGCACCAGCAGTCTGAGATGGACACCTCTGTCAAGTTTGACTTGCAAATCAGGAGGTATGGAAATGTCTGAGTATGTACTTCACCTGGGAGAGGACACACACAGTAAATAGACTGTACACATTATCACTCTGGCCTAATTCTCTTGTCTTTGCCTCGTAATGGCTTGAAAAATAAACACACTGAATTAGGTTTCCTAAAAAAGAGGAAGAAATTAATATTTGTACATGCATGTCATTGTGCTCTGCTGGCATTTGTGGTGCCACAGAATGACTTTAGGTTTTTAGCTCTCTTGAACTCTGAATTCCTTCTGATGTAAAGCCAGAATTTTATGCATGTAGAGGAGGAGAGTCTTCCAGAGCAGGCAATGCATGGGGTAGTCTGAGCAACATGCAGTGAACCATCACAGGAGCCAGCCTGAAAAAGCCTGAAAATTAAATGGAACAAAACAGTAGTGTTTCTGTTAATTATCAGATGAGCACAGCGCTGTCTTATAAATCTGATATATAAATCTGAATTTGTAACTTTTGGAGATGCTATTTAAGGTTGGAGATGTGATCATTAGGAGTATCTTTACCCAGTGCAGTCTTATGCTGCTTTTAATAGACAGTATGAATACAGCTGTTTTGTTTTTTCCCCGTGGTGGACCAAAAGCACCGTTTTTTTTCCCATTTAAGAGTGGTTTTTTTTTTTAATGTAGTGAATAAATTAATCTCATCCACATATGCATTTGTCATCTCTGGGAGTTAGGAAAGATTAAAGCTGCCATTCTATTTTAATGATAGAGTGGTTTGCCATACCCCTCAAAGGCCTTAGCACATGAAATATCTCTTTGATCTCCCATTGCTGTCTGTTGAGTTTTTCCCCTTCTCCATCAGCTGGCAAGGTGTACCAGTGACATGGGAGTGTTCTTTGCAGGAAGTGATCTGCTCTGGGGTGTCTGTCACCTTTCTTAGGCTAACAGCAGTCACCTGGCACTGTCACTGGGGCAGAAGCAGTCAGTGAGGTTGCTCAAGTTATGCTTGTCTCCTGGTGCAAGAGAAGGAAAGTTCCTGTAGTGTTTTAGGCCTTTTAAGGAAGAAAATTCCTTCCATGGCTTGTGGATGCAAGAAGGGTGAAGTGTGGTGCAATGGAACACAGTAATCACAGTTTATAGTGGCAGGCATTACCAGGGGATTATCTGGGAGAGGTTTTAAGGATCACACTGCTTGTCTTAAACTCACAAAGCTAGATTTCCAAAGCTGGCTCAGTTCCCAGCAGAGCAGGTCTAGTCTCTAAACAGAGTGAGGCGTTTACAGATCAGGAGGAAAGCACTGTTGCATGTGTTTGTTGATTACAGCAGCAGTGAAGAATAATTAGAAGATTCAAGAAGGTCTTTGTAAAGGAAAGTGTTTGGTTAGGGAGACACAACAACCAGATGTGCAGAAGGAGATCAGGACTCTGCTCCCAGCACCGTTCTGGGGGGGAGCATCCCCTGTGTTTTCTTACATGGCAGCTGTGTAACAGAGGCAGCATTACCTTTGTGTCCCTCACCACCCTCTCCCTGCTGAGGCTCCCCCAAACTCTGCACAGGGTGGGACCTCCATGCATTCAGGTGAGAACTTGCTGGAACCTGGTTCTCAGTTTTTAGCAATCATGCTTTCCTACAGTGGTTCAGGAGTCACGCTAGGGTGTTACATACAATTACTTTGAAGTGTGGATGGTTTTTTATTAAATACTTTGCTTATTTCATTTAAGAATTTACCTTTATTTTTCCCTGCAGTTCCAACCTGTATGACAACCTGAGCCCAGTAGCATATTATCAGGCTGACCTTGCTATTTTAGCAGCTGTTGAAATTAGAGGGTAAGAAATACTATTTTAATAAATACTTTGAAGGAGCTTTGCACATTTGCTTCTTTATATTCACTGAACTTCCTTTCAGGTCTGCATAAGTTTTCAGGAAGGTTTGGGCAATTTATAATCATAAAGACAATACGGGTCTCTCTAGCCAGCCTTTGCACTTTTGGATCTTAAATAATTCTAAATAATTACAAAATTAATTCTAAAAAGGAATATTGTGCCTCCATTACTAGAGATATTTTTTAGGAGAATCAAAAATCACCCCTCTTGTTTGCAGTTTTACATTTCTGCAGGTCACTTTTCTCCTCCACAAACTGACTGGGGTTTCATCTGAAAACCCCTGAAACCAAAGTTGAAGATTTTATGGAATTTAAGTTTGTAATGTCCTCACCTTCTTCAGTCTCAAGGATAGTTATTAATATTGTAATGACATGATTATCCATCACCTCTCTTTCCCACCTGAAAGTCCTCTTGCTTAACCAGTTAACTTGGATTCCTGAGTCATATTTTTTAAAATTTTCCACTACATTCATTATTGTGACGGATTTGTTCAGTATCTGAGAGGTGGGGGATGGCACACTGGAAAAGCATGATTGGTGTCTTCACTGTTTCAGGTCTGAGTCAATCTGAAGACTGTACTGCTAAGGCTCTACATCACCAATATTTTTCATTATCACAGTATTTCACACTGGTTTTGTTTGGAAGACGTGCGTGTCTTCAATCTTTTTTTAACGTAGAGAACAGAACGGAACATTTAATATTCAAACCACTTCTGTTCTTTCAGGTGTTACACAGACAATGAAGAAGTGGAGATTGCATATTAAGCGTGTTGGTTTTTTTTTATTTTGATGTTCTAGAGAATGGCTTTTATTGTTTCATGCTTGCTGATAACAACTCCTTTGCTCTGCTGTTTAGTGTGTCGTCCCCTGATCACATATTCCTCCCTATTGCAAACTGGCAGCCAAAGGAGAATCCCCAAACAGAAGATGAGATTGGGCCTCTAGTTCAGCATATCTATGAGGTGTGGAATTACTACTGATTTCAGTGGCATGGTGCTGTCATAAATGAAAATAAGTCTTTTGGTGTAGCTTTTCTCTGGAATAATTATGTTTGTATTTTTATTTTGCGTTGCATGTAAGGAGAGATTTTGTTTTTTTAATGCTGGGCCAATAACGTATATCCAAGAAGGGTTGGAATGCCTGCAATTAGTGTAACAGGGGTTGATTACCCACATAGCTACACATATTTTATTTTATTGCCTTTTAAAATCTAGATAAAACATTTGAAGTAATGTGAGCTCAGGAAACAGCTCGTGGCTGGCTGTAAATTATTGTACTCTTATCTGTTCTGAATCACTACTCTGAAGCCTTTGCTGTGAAAAAAAATATTTTAAATTTCCTTAAATGAATTATCACAGATTTAATCTAGATTGTTTAATTAAGCAAAACTTTCCACAAGAGATGTGTGAATAACAATAGTTAAAAGTTTTACCACTTTTAGGTAAGGTTTTGATGCTGTTACCATAAGTAGTTGGGGGTGGGGGTAATGGCAGTATCACATTTGTGGCTTAAATATAAAGTAACAACTATATTAATAATCATCATTACATAATTATTAAATAATTATCATACATAATTATCGTTAATTATAATGCACATTAAAAGAGAAAGTAGCGTTATTGTTTAATAACTGTAACTTTTATTCTCACAATCAGCTGAGAAACAATGGTCCAAGTGCATTCAGCAAGGTGATGATGACTCTGCAGTGGCCTTACAAATATAAAAACAACACGTTGTTGTATATTATGCAGTATGAAATTGATGGCCCCATGAACTGCACTTCTGACATGGAAATCAACCCACTGAAAATTAAGGTAAGCAGGACTTTCCCTTTGTGTGGAATGAAGTATGTGTGGTTGTTTTGTAAATACTCTAAATAGGCAAATCCCTGAGATTTGACAAACTGAGATAGTTTTTCATCCGTGGCTGATGAACAAGTCTACATTTTTCCACTGTACATGTCAATGTATATAGCAAGTGAAATAAAAGGTAAACAGCAGCTCAGAATTGTCAGCTCAGAGATCAATTTGTCTCGTTTCTTTTTATTGTGGGGTTTTCTTCCCTTTTTTTTTTTAACTTCAAGGCTGTTCTATATGAGTTCTAAGTTCAAAGCAATGGAATTATAATGAATGTGGTCATGAACTACAGCCTAAAATGTACCAGATGCTTCTGGACTGTTTATCATAATTTTCTGGGTTTTGTTTCTTGCAAGAAAACGGTATTTTTTATATTACATTTATCTATTTTTTTAATTGGATAAATTCATCCAATTTACATGAATTTATCTCTTCATCCAAAGGTCAGAAATGACAATAGGGGTTAGCTATCACTGCCAGCAAAACATGGGGTTTACAGAGCAGAAGAATCTCCTTTTTCCTGGGTTGGACTAGGCAAATAAACACCAGATAAAACCCAGCAAGTTTAATTGAGTATAGAGAGCTGATTTCTAGGATAGTTTAGAACAAACAATAAAAGTCAGTATGTTAGTTCAAGAAGAATTTGAGCCAAAAAAAGGACTGAGGGAAGATGTTCAGTGTATACAACAATGAAGAATGCTTGTGCATCTTTGATAACCAAAAAGCAGCTTCAGTTAATATATAATACAAAGTTCCTGTGCTTCTGCCCTACGATTTGCAATGTTTCATTTTCTGCCAGGGTCTGAAGAATAGCTAGGATAAAAAGAGAGAAACTTGCCGTTAGGTATTGTCTTGACCTCCAGCTTGAAGTCTGCAGTTAACTACATCATGGTTTGGGTTGCCTTGGTGTATCCTAGATTTCTGCTTCCAAGGATGATGACAGGAATGAAACACTTGGCAGGGAAGATCATCGTGACCACCGCATCAGCCGAAGGGACTTGGCTGCCGGGGAGGGGGACGTGCACACTTTGGTGAGTGAGCTCTCAGCACCCAGGTGTTCACACCTGTGATCCTGTGCTCCTATAAGTCCTTAAAAACAAATGTAAGGAAGAGTTTTCCTTTCTAAACATGATTGGAAATAATCTGTAATAGGAAATAAGCATAATGCCATACCACTGTAATTGCAAACTAAGTAATTATCCAGTACTGGAGGTAATTTAATGTATTTTAATACTTTATGGTGCTTTGCCAAGTGTAGATATATGGGTGAGGTAACACCATTTTCAAATATTTTCATACTTGGAATGTCCTTCCTATTTTTATACCCAGGGCTGTGGAACTGCTGACTGTTTGAAGATTGTCTGTCAAGTTGGCCACCTGGAAAGGGGAAAGAGTGCAATATTGTATTTAAAATCACGCCTTTGGACCCAAACTTTCCTGAATGTGAGTGACTGTGAATAATCTGTCACTGTTTCTGAGACATTAAAAGTGATTTTTCTACCCACATGCAATACTAATTTTGTTTTTTCTTACAGAAAGAAAATCAGAATCATTCCTACTCTCTCAAATCATCTGCTTCTTTCAATGTCATAGAGTTCCCTTATAAGAACCTTTCCTTTGAAGATATTCACAATTCTACAGTAGTAAGTCATTTGCATCCATCTTGAGCTACCATATACAATCACTTAAAAATTAGTGCAAACGTAGTTATTGTTGAGTAGCATTTTTATGGCTTAGTTTAATTTTAAATTTATCAGCTATTTCTTTCATGTAGTTATTTCAGTTTTACACATACAGTTGAGAGTAAAGCAGACTGGAGCTGACAATATTTGGGGCTTGAAAGGCTTAACTGAAAGAGAAAAAAATGTGAACAGTCCTCATGTTCCTGTTAATGCCATTGTTAGAGAAGTGTTTTACTTGGAGATTGTTTTCAACTGTGAAAGCACTTACAGCTTGAATAAGGAACTTTCATTATATTATATGAAGCACTGTGTGAGGGTGGAACAAAAAGACCTTCTCTGCCTCAGGGGGTTTCAAGGGGAAAGGAGAAAGGGTGCAAAGAAGATATTGGCCACTTGTTTGGGCTGGCAGATTGAAAGTATTTTGTAAGCATTATAGGGGAAAAGGTAGAAAAGGATTATGATTGACTTATTTTTGAATATGGTTTCTAATGCCTGTTATTAACTGCTTTTTGTTTCCTCTCCCAAATCTTGTGGACTTGATTTTTTGTTTCAAATAGTATTGCCTTTTAAGGAAAAAAAAAAAAAAAAAAGAAAAGTCCCTAATTATTTTTCTTTAATTCCAAAATATTTCCAGATTCCTACAGTTTTACTGAAAATCATCAAGAATTACAGAAGACATGTTGCCATGTTATCACTGATTGCAAAAAAAAGCAAACCCAGGCAAAACAATCCCCAACCCCCTCTTATAATTTAATTTTAAAATCATATTAAATTTGGGTCAGTGAAGTCTTTATGTCACCAAGAACCTATGGCTTTTGATTAATTCTGGAGGGAAAAAGTAATTTATACTGAATTAAGATTATAATCATGACAGGATAAAGGTATGCAAGATTTAAACTTCATGGATGAGCTCAGCGTGTCACTGTGGTGCAAAGTGTGACTTACTGTGTTTTTCTATCAGGTTGCTACAAATATTACATGGGGCATTCAACCACAGCCCATGCCTGTGCCAGTGTGGGTTATAATTTTGGCTGTCCTAGCAGGGTTACTGCTCCTGGCTGTTCTAGTGTTTGTCATGTACAGGGTGAGTACTGTTTCAGGGGGTTTTTATGTCATTTGCTTTTCCCTACTAGCGATGTATTATTTCATGTAGTACCAGCACTTTGCAGAAGTGCCTTGGCCACCTCATCATCTGAATCTGAAGTTAAGTTTTTGGAATAATTGTAAAAGCTTTTTCAGGTTTGTCAGGAGGAAGCTGAATAAAAGAGCATGCCTGTGACAGTGCTGAACTCAGTTTAATTTTTCAAGTGATATTTACTGTCTTTGGAGGTCAAAAATGAGGGAAGAGAGTAGGAGTGAAAAGACCATTTAATTAGTTAAGATCTGATCATGAAGGGAAGAGAAAGGATGTGTGTATGTTTTGCAAATCACAAAGAATTTCTTCATTTTTCTCTGAATCACAGATGGGCTTTTTCAAACGTGTGAGGCCACCTCAGGAAGAACAAGAAAGAGAACAACTGCAACCACACGAGAATGGGGAAGGAACATCAGAAGCTTAAGCAGAGTTTTATCTGTTAGACATTCTGAAATGTACACTTGCCTACATCTTGGTTACAAATATTGGCTTCCCCCTTCATAAACAAGCACTCACCACTGCAGAGCTGCTGGTCTCAGAAGGCATCAGCAAAACAAGGGCAATACACTTAAATCCTCCCTCCTGTATTAATCCTGTTCCTACCTGCCACTAACGCATCTGCACTGACCCTGTGTGACAAACTCAAGTGAGAGTAGAGCTGGGATTCTGCTTTCTGGCATACAGGAAACATCATCTTTTCTGGTTCATGTACTGACTCTCCATGAATTGCTATGCAGATTCTGCATTTGCTCTTGGAGCCAACAGCCTCCAGAGGTGCTTGCTGCATTACATGTTTAGTTTTGGTTGGTTTTTGCTGGAGTACACTACATTTCATTGCCCAGCTCTTGAAAGTCAGTTGCACAAAAAAAGAGAAGAATGTAGCTTGTTTTACAGTACTGCGGAATGTTCTTTACCCATTAGCTGTGATGATGATTTTTTTCTTCTGCTCAAGAAATAGGAAATAGTCAAGTGGAATCATTCACATCTGATCCCTGTTCCCTTGCCTACTCAGTCATCTGTCTTGTGGTTTCCCTGTAGACCTTACAAATTCTGTTCTCCAGGTCCTGGGTGTCTTACTGTAGGGATTGAGCCTACAAACACCAAGTGACTCATAGAAATGTGGGGCTGATGTACTTTCTGTAGGACTTGGGGAAAAGATTCAGGGCAAGATCCCAAGACTCTGCTATGTATTTCCACAGAGCAGGATCCAGATGTTCCACTGAGTTCTTGGCAGCATGGATGCATTCATGCACTGTCAGGGCCAAGATGGTGGGCTGAGGCTGCCAACAGACATGTCTGAGAAAACCCTTGATGTCCACAAGTCAAACCTCTGCAGGGTTTGAAGTGAAGGCTGTGCATTACTTGGACTGTATTTTGGTTTCCAGCAGAAAGCAGGGACACTGTGTGACAGGTTGCTGGTGCGCTGTAGGGAGCTGTTAATCCTCACTTTCCCTGCTTGACCATGCCCAGGTGCAGGATGGAGTGGTGCTGGGTCTGTGTGGTCCAGGCTGTCTGCCAGCCACGTCCATGGATCTGCATTACAGCTGTGCTTTAGCCACACCCTCACCTCCCTCACCTCCTGTCCTCAGAGGACAGGGAGTCCAATGAAACAGGGAAGAGCTGGCAGTGCACAAGGGTTCGAAAAGTAAGGGTTGATTTGGATTGTTTCATTTCACTCATTCCTTGCTTCATTGGCTTGTGTCATCTGATTCATTCATTGTTTCAGTCGCTGCATGTTTCATTGCACAAGACATTTCATTGCACAGGACATTTCATTATGTTCAATGCATTTCATTACCAGAAAAGACACTAAGTATTTTGATTCATTGTTGTTTTTTGGGTTTACTCTCAGCTTATTTCCCCCACCACTGGTGTAGTAAAAGGAAACTTCTTACACTGATTGACACAAGAGCATTGTCTATGCATTTCAGTAGACAAGTACCTGCAGAGCAAGAGGTTGTTCAGCTGGCAGCTATAGGTTGCACAGAAGTGGACATACTTAAACCATTACTAAGGTGCCTTCTATGAGGTATGTTTATTCTCTTTTCTAAAAAGGGAATAAATTGCAGCATAAACTCCCTGCAGCCAGGTACACAAAGGAAGAAATCTACTGTACTTACATCAGTGAGATGTCTATGTAGACAAGGTCTTAAAAGGGCAAAAACTCTGGTTTGGTTTTGTACCTTGGGGCTTTTGTTCACAGCTGCATCTCCCCCATAAATACAGCAGTGCCCGCTAAACCCAGAATTTTCTGAAATGAGCAGTGTGTTTCAACTCTTTCAACTCTCTGCATCCTTTCAGAGATTTAAAATCCACCAATGGCTTTTGTTGTTATTTACATTCCTGGTTGCTGATCCGTGATGGCACCTGAGCCCTTAAAGGATACAGCAGAGTCTGGGGGGCCAGTGTGTTCACCAGATATAGGCTTGCATATTTATCCATTGACATGGGTTGGGTTTAGACAGTTTGTTTAGATAAAATTAGTTTACATGAAAGGGTATAGGGCATAATTCTGCTTTCACTGAACTTTCAAGATCTTCAGTGTGGCCAATGTTTTATTTTTGTCTTTATTTTAGTATTGTTACTAGTAATGTAGTAGAGAATCAGGAGTCAGGCTTTGATCCTGGCCTCAAAATGTGACTTTGATAGAACAGCATTTTCAGTTACTTACGTGGGCTTGTGTTCTCACACTTTATCAGCTGATTATTTATGTGCAAGGAGATGGGTTTTACCCAGTCTTAATCTTGGTAGGGTAAGAGGTTTAAGAGACTGCCAGACAGATTATAGCTCTAATTCCTACATGTGTGCTTTCATTACATGTACACTCCACGGTGACTTGAAATTTCTTAGACTACTTGCATGTGTAGGCATTATTAGGAGATGAAAAAGAGTATTTAAAAAAAGCACGGTCAAGATCCCTCCTTCTTACATGGATGGGGATCCCATAGCATTGCTAGTATCAGTGCTAATTACATCCTAATTTTGCTGTGGCAACTGGAAACTCTCATTTTGCTGATTTTCAGGATAAGGAGGTACATTTTATTGGTACAGCTACTGTAGCTACCTATGGAAAGTATATTCCATTTTTGAAGTCACATAAAGTAAGACTTATTTAAGTGATTTTTATTACTTACCTTCTATTGGAGAATGAAAGCAAATGGTTGCTTCTTCCATGTCCATTAATTTCCAGTTTGGTTAAAAAAACAGTAGCATGTGTAAATGGAGTATAGAGGTTACTTAGTGAGCATAGATGTAACACCTCAAATTCAACTTAAAGCAACATTTGTGTTTCACAGAGATTCCAATTGGAAATTTTACTGAGTGGGGGTGCAGGAAACTTTTGATAGTGTGTTCTAGATTCAGTAATAAGATTCCAGATTATGTATGTACTTGTGTCAATAGAAATTTCACACTGATTTACAGGCATTGATTCTTGTATTCTTACAGCAAGTACTGTAGAATGATGTTAAAGCATTTAAAGAAACTTTAGAAAATTTATTTTAGAATGAAATTAATGCCTTTGAGTCAAAATTGTATGCATAAGATGCATACTGGAAGCATTTAAAAAATACAGGTACACTAACAGAGAATTAGTCTTCTTCTGAGAGTTATGTTTCAGGAGCAGATTTTTAATGAATATAAAATCAACAGCTATGTAATTATTTAGACAATAAAAGCATTTTAAAAGCACTGTATCTTTTATAATGAAATATGAAATTGTAAGTATTCCAGTTTGCAATTAATGCATCTCACGATCAACATTGAAAAGTGATTTATATTACAGAATTCATATTATCTATTACTATATTTGACAATATTTAGAAAATTTAAAGCAAGGAACCTAATTCATAGGTTTACATTTCTTTCAAGAAACTATGAAATTGTGGAAATTCCTTTTGTTTAAGCATGACTGTAAAGTCAAATATGGGCTGTACTTATCAACATAATTTGAAATCTTTCCATAAGTTTGCCAGCATTGTTTGCCAAGTTATCAGGGTTTTTTCCGTTTTAAATCTTGATTTACACATTGATCTCTAATTCACATAATGCTTGTGGAAACTTTCTAAAGTTTGCTACATGTGCTCTTTCTTTATAAAACATTTATTCCAAGCAAAGATATTAAATATTTAGTTGTTTCTAAACTTGTGTCCATGCTTAAATAGTCTCAAAGTGTATTTTGAAAATACTTCAGCTATGATCAGAGTGGTGATTTGAAGGAATCACTTAGATTTTTGCAGCATTTGGGTTGGTTGTTGGTGACAGAACCCTGCAGTATTTTTTCCTGCACCCTCCCAAACAGTCACAGAGCAGCATCGTGCTGGTGAAAATCAAGGCAGTTTTTTGTCTTTGCTCCAGACTAACGTGACCCTTTGAATGTGATCCTTTGTGTTCAATGCTGCTGGCTGTTAACGAGTCGGGGGAAAAAAAAAGTATTTTATTAAAGAAAAACAGGAATCCAAAAATAAAAAAAAAAAGGGGAATGGCAGGGCCCAGGTGAGCCAGATGCCACAGCTGGGGCCGTGGTTCTTGCTGAGCTCTGGTGACTCCTGTGGGTGGGAGTGGGATCTGAACTCTTTGGTACTGAATCTTTAGCCTCCAACCCCCACGTGCAGTATGACATGGTCTGACCTGGTTCACTGCCAATCCTCTGCCCAGTTTTTTTTTGGCCCAAGAAGGACCACGGTGTTTCTTTTTTTGTGCAGACATTATTTGTGAGGACAGTGTTGGTGAGGACGTGACAGAGCCAGCGTGCTTGCTGGAGGTGGTGAATTAATGCTATTGCAAGTCTTTGATCACCCACATTGGGTGAAGCTTGATGTATATTCTGAAGTGTAGTACTAACTAGTCCTGTACTAACTCGTGAGTTCTTGAGAACTGCTACCACCTTCCTTAAGCCCACTGTGGAAAATTTGACTAGAGACTGTACAATAAAGGGGTTGAGTCTGTAGTACTACTGCTGTTTCATGTGATTGTGGTATTTGGGTCTATTTTGTCCCGATGTGTAGAATTTTAACATAACACAGGAAAT
Organism: Cinclus cinclus; assembly: GCF_963662255.1. Lineage (NCBI taxonomy): Eukaryota > Metazoa > Chordata > Aves > Passeriformes > Cinclidae > Cinclus > Cinclus cinclus. The sequence goes on along the minus strand of NC_085066.1, from coordinate 3,422,124 downwards.
CTAACCTTTCATGCAATGACTTTCTCCACACATGCTGCATTAAAGGTGAATAACTTGACCCTTGGCTTTTGCAAAGTAATGGAAGTTTTCATTTAGCATTTACATGTTCAAAAAACTTACAGGTTTTGCTTTTCTAGTCCGTGAAGGAAACCTGTATTTGCTATGATACAAATACGCTGAAAATGTAACATTTTATTTCTTCATAATGGATTTTTTTGCCTTTTTTTTGTGTTTGCTCGTGCGTTAAATCAGTAGAGCATTATTTGCACAAGCAGAAAATTAACATAGTAATGACAGTGTTGCATTTTATGTTCCTTTGTCATGCAGTAAATACTTGCAGCATAAATGGGAATATTTTCAGTTACTATGAACTTGTTTCAAAGGTCTTCGGTACATTTAAGGAGAGCAATATACATTTGAAGTCACCTTATTTTGTATTAAATTATAAATTGTGCAAAGAAGTGGGTATTGTGGCACAGTAATTTTGTACTGATATGAAATATATAGCTATTAAAGCTATAGTTTGCTTTTTAACTCATTCTTTTCATCCTAATGCAAATTTGAGTGTTTTTATTAGGTTGTATTTTTCTATGTATATATACAATTTCAAAATACTATGATTGGGTAAACTGAAAAATGTAAGTATTGATTTGATTCTGATATTTAGAATTTTGGAATAAAATACCTCTTAATCAACAGAAATTCTGCTGTAGGTGTGTTTTTGCTTTTTTTTGTTCTTAGGCATATATTTTAAAATGCATTCAGTTCACCAGAAAATATTTCATAGTGTGTGTTTGAACTCCACAATTACATGCTAAATTCAAAAAGGTTATTTTTACACAACTTTTACATTCACACCTCAAGTGGCACCTTGAGTCAAAAGATTTTGTAATCACAGAAGCAAGAAAAATGATCCTAGTCATAGACTATATTCTATCACCAGAAAACTGAATTCCAACAGAGATTTCCACGTACCAGAAATAAATTATTTTAGACTTTATAGGTACCACATTGCTGTAGAAAATGGTGACATCTTGTCCTCAGGTTAAGAAAACTTTCAGAGAGCTGATGTTTCTTTTCTTGTTGTACTATTAGTCTAATTTTATCTCAGGGTTACTTTTTTTTTTTCTGATTTCCAGTCATACTCACCCATGTGAGTGGGGTGACAGTAACATTTTGTGTCGCAATAAAGGCAGACATGAGTATGTTTTTGTGATAAAATAAACAGTGAGAAGTAAATGTTAGTGCATGTGAACACTTGAGAAAAGCTCCAAACTAGTGAATTATCTGGCTTGCTAGTAGAGAATTTGTTAACATAAAGAGAATACTGGAGCTGTACTCCTGGACTTTTTGACTCTTTGCACACCTGAATGATACTTTATTGTGTGCTTTGATCATTAGTTAGATTGTAAATGAATTGGTACTACATTACTACTTTATTGCATATTAGAAAATTAATATTTTTAAACTGCCAGTCCAGGCATTCTCAAGAACATGGTGAACAACTGGAAGTACTTTGTGAAAATCTTCAGAGGAACTTCTCAGCAATATGTTGTCTGATACACATAAATAATTAGGGTTAGTGCTGTCAGCTGACCATCTTCTCACAAGGTAGTTCACAATCAATCTGTTCTACTGCATCTGCCTGATAAACCTGAAAGTTCTGAAAGCTGAATTATTACTCCTCTTGACAATCATACAGGACAGACTAGGACTAAGTTTACAGGGCACAAAAGCACAACATAGACCTTGCAAATGTGAGAAACAAGAATATTGACAGTAAAATACCCCATTACTAGTGTTAGTAATTTCACATGCAGGCCAGGCCTGTGTCGTACTGCTTTGGAGAGTTTTGCAGAGTCCATATAGATTGGCATTTCTGTGTCATTTGTGCACACGTTTTCAGCCCTGGGAGAACCGCAGATGCCATGTTTAGTGGTTGATGACAAGGGCTCTAATTTGTTTAGAGTTTGAAAAGTGTGTAGCAACCTTTAAAGACTGCAGGAGTTACTGCTGGATACAGTCCCTCAAGAAAATAGTCAGGTAGTTGAAATAAATCACTACAAAACTTCATTTCTTCAAAGAAAACTTATTTAAGAAGGCAACCCTGAATGTGATAATATTTTTGCCAAAATGAATGTTATTGTGTACTTTAACTTTTCTTAGTAAATTTTTCTAAATGTAATACAGACAATTAATTTCCACATGTTATTCCCCTTTTGGAGCCATTTTCAAGAGAGCTTTTATCACACATTTAACAGATTTTTCCCCCCCAGAACTTTATAAATTAATAATTGTGCATATTCATATCATCAACATCAATTTAAAATGTTCCAGCTGCCAAGTTGGTTCAACTATTCCTCTCCAAATAATTTATATCCTGTTAAAAGCTCATGTCTGCAAACATTTGGAAATGAATTTGTGATCCACTCTTTCTCAACGCCACACCCCTCAGTCAGCAGACAAATTCCTGAACAAAGGAAGCTCACAGCAGCAGGTTTTCTGTAGGGCCCTTTCTTCCACCTGGGACCACACACAGTTGCAGGGAATCCAAAATTAATTCAGTTCTAAGAGTGGCTGTGCAGGAACAGCCACTTTTCCTTCATGGTGCCCACATAAAAGGTTGAAATAGGAAGCTGGGTGAGAGGATGTTAATTAAGAAAATAGGCACTGAGCATGTCTGCTAAACTAAAGAGTATTTTTTTTGTTCTTTATGAGCTCCTGGAGGAGTTTCATATCAAATAAATGATTGTTTTATTTGCATGGTTTTTGTGGTACTTCACTTTCTTTCAAGAACGTTCCTCTCAAATGTAATCAGGTTTTCATTCCAAAGGGTTTTATTTTGGTGCTGATGAAGAAAAGAGAGATTGAATAGAGAACAGTGTTGAGAAGTACCTGCTGAGAAGGATGTGCATTTCCTACTGCAGCATTACCCTGTGAGCAGGGACTGTTCCAAAATGGTGCCAATGAACTATCAGCAACTGCAATAAAAGCAAAGTGTATTTTCTATGTCAATCCCAAATCTATTTCAAGTCATTGTTAACGGCAGTGAATTAATTACATTGTACTGTACTGTATGACATGGAGGCATAAGGAAAAATGTGTTAGATTTTCTTCATATTTTATAAGAGTTATGTTGAAAATATGCACAGTTCTTCCTTTCAGTATGGGCAAATGTATACCCCACTATAGTTTGTGACTATTCCTCTGTTTCTCTTTCAATGAAGAAATTTTCTGCAATCTGAAAACTACAGAATTTGGCCTAGTTTACTATAGTGTATAAAATAAACCTTTTGTTTGACTGATCTTTGTTTCATTAAAAGGCAACCCAAGAAATTTTATGCTTTCAAAATGATTTCCTACTCACTATTTCAACATAGACTGAAAATTTGGTGCTAGCCCGTTCTGTGAGTGCTCACAGTGAATGGGATGTTTGCCTTGCTGAAATCATGGCAGGGGCACACTCAACCACACCAGTGTGAGATCCCACTGTGGGGTGATCCCAAAGGGTGATCCCAGTAGGGTGATCCCAGAGTGTGCTCAGCTCAGAGATCCCAGTGGGGTGATCCCAGTGGGGTGATCCCAGAGTGTGCTCAGCTCAGAGATCCCAGTAGGGTGATCCCAGTGGGGTGATCCCAGTGGGGTGATCCCAGTGCGTGCTCAGCTCAGAGATCCCAGTGGGGTGATCCCAGTGGGGTGATCCCAGAGTGTGCTCAGCTCATAGATCCCAGTGGGGCGATCCCAGAGTGTGCTGAGCTCAGAGATCCCAGTAGGGTGATCCCAGTGGGGTGATCCCTGTGCGTGCTCAGCTCAGAGATCCCAGTGGGGTGATCCCAGTGGGGTGATCCCAGTGGGGTGATCCCTGTGCGTGCTCAGCTCAGAGATCCCAGTGGGGTGATCCCAGTGGGGTGATCCCAGTGGGGTGATCCCAGTGGGGTGATCCCAGAGTGTGCTCAGCTCATAGATCCCAGTGGGGCGATCCCAGTGGGGTGATCCCTGTGGGGCGATCCCAGTGCGTGCTCAGCTCAGAGATCCCTGTGGGGCGACCCCAGTGTGTGCTGAGCTCAGAGATCCCTGTGGGATTTGTGATTCACTGATTCCGGGGCTCCCCGTGCAGCGCGGGCCGTGACTCGCTCCAGCACTGCGGCAACAACCGCGGGGAGCGATGTGAGGGCGGCCGCCTGAGGGGGACGATGGGCCCGGGGGAGGCGGCCCCGACCCAGGCCCAGCCCCGCACCCCGCACCAACCCCGGCCTAGCTCCATCTCCAGCCCCGGCCCCGGCCCGGCCCAGGCCCAGGCCCAGGCCCAGCCCCTCCCCGACACGTCTGTGGGCGGGCGGGCAGGCGGGCGCTACCTCCGCGGAGCCGCCGGCAGGGCCCCGGTGCGGAGCGCGGTGCCGGCCTCTCGCAATATGCCTCCGCTGCCCTCGGGCTGCTCGCCATGCCGGGCACCTGCGGGAGCCTCTCCGCGCTGCTGCCGCTGCTGCTGATGCTGACCATGGAGCGGCCGCCTCCTCCCGCCTTCGCCGCCGCCGCCCGCCCGCAGCAGCAGCAGCAGCGAGCGGCGCTGCCCGGGGCTGCCCCCGCCGCGGCATCAGGTACCGACCCCTGCCTGCACCCACCTTCCCTGCCTGCACCCACCTTCCCTGCCTGCACCCACCTTCCCTGCCTGCACCCACCTTCCCTGCCTGCGGTCTGTCCGGAGCGGAATCCGCGTTCGGAGCCTGCGGGGCTGTGTGCGGCCGGGAGCGCCCCGGGGAGCGGGCATTGACCCGCACGGGCGACCGAAGCCTGGCATTTGGCTAGCGGGGCTCCAGGGATTCCTGTTGGCTGGTAGGAATCGCCACGAGGAGATAGACGAGCGTCCGCGGAATATAAATATACGTATATAGAAATATATATATATATATATACACACACCATAGACATATGATTTACGTATTCATTTCTGTGTATATCTGCATCATTTTAAAAATAAACCAGCTGATAACTCGTGAGAGCATCTTGAGCCTGTCAAACGAGTGATGGGGCTGCTGAGCTCGTTAGTTTTTGCATCCCCTCTGCAGATGCTTATCCAAGACCACAGGAATAATGTGCTTATTTCAGCCTCAGGCCTTAGTTTTGCAGTCAAATGTTTGAGGGTGCTCCTTTGCAGAACCAGAACAAATTATGAGGTGTCTCTACTATCATCTGGTTTAAAAAATATGTGTGCAGTCTGAAGTTTAGTGGCTCAAATGAGGATAAACCCAGTATTTTTCTTGATGTACTTGCCTTTCGCCAAAGAATTTCAAGATGGTTTCAAACATGAATTAAAGCCTTTTAACACCAAGGCTCCGTCTCAGCATATCACTGGAGCATATGTTTCATTTTTCACATCTAGGCATGCTTCTGTTTCCAGCTGACTTCAGGAAGGTATAAAATGTGCTTACTTTTAGGCAGATGGTTAATATTTTCCTGAATTGAAGCCAATTTGCAAAGCTGCCGAAGTATATTTGTTAATTAGGAAATATAAGCAAAGATATTAAATTGCAGTATTTGCTTGCAACTTCTTTAAGATGCAGGACAAGTAACTAGATTTGATAGAAAATGAACAGAGTCTTAAATTTTGCTGTATATACTCTTAAAATGCCTTGATTTGCTCTTCTGGTCATTTTGTGTGGGTTTGGGTTTGTCTTTTTTATTTTTCCCCAACATTAAAACTGTAGCATTTTGAAGAGGGGCATTTAATGAACATCTTGGTCCTTGTTTTATTCATTTTCCTTGATGAGTTTTCATTAGTTTGCTTTTTATCATACTTCTAGCAGAATGTTCCATAAATCATCAGCAAACACCACTTAAAAGGCATTGGCAGCACTTCTGACTTGGGCAGTGAACATTTTGCTCATTAAAAATTGAGTGGCAAAAAATAAAAAAGGCAGTTTTTCTAATTCAATGATCCTCTTTGGTTTCAGGTATTGATTTCTTTTCAAGAAGCTCTGTTACCTTATCTCCTTCAGCCCTGGCCAAGGTCTTTGTTGGCCTTTTCTGTTGACTTGCTGTTGATGTTGCAGACCTACATGCCCAGCTCTTGCTGCTTTCTTTTCTTTGCTTATTTGACATCATAGGTTCTGAGGTTTGAGAGTCCAGAAAGTATCTTCTAGTCCACAGCTTTCATGATCCCTCTCAATTTAAGAATGTTAAAAATTATCATTTGAGTTGGTTGTCAGAAATTGTATGTTCCGGTTAAATGTAGCTGAAGATTTTTTTCAGTTGTTGGCTGGATTTCTAAATGTTCTTGATTATTTTTTTCTTTTATAAAAACTGAAAAAAAGCACCAATGGTAGACTTTTAAAAAGAGAAGCTAATTACTGCTCTGAAACTTTTATTATCCTGAAGAAGCTACTAAGCACCTTTAGGATTTTTTGTGTGGTATTTCAGTAAAGCATGTAAGTAATTTTTGCTCTATTGACATTTGGACATTTTTGGAAGGAGAACGTGACTCCAGATGTATATATAATGAATACTAATGTCTTTTTATGTTAAATCATCATCTGATTGTTTACATCTGGCAGGTAGGCAGGCTAAATGTCTGCTGCCTTTCCAACGGGGCAGTCCCTCAGGGCAAGGCTCTGAAGAGGCAGCTGCAGGCACTGCCCTCTGGCTGAATCTGGATTTGTGCAAGGTGTTTGTGACCCCAGTGCTGCTACAGCAAAGGAGGTTTATCCTCCCTGGCTCGAGCTGGGGCTGGAGTTCCCAGCCTGCTGCCACTGACGTTGTTCCTGTACGGATGGCCCCGTTCTGTCCAAGCTCCTTACACCGTGTTACAGCTCGATTCCCTCCTGGATTAACTGACTCCTGCCAGTGTCATTGCTGTGCTGTCTGAGGGGAGATGCTGAAGTCAGCACAGCTGTGTGCAGTGTCTGGAGTGCACACTCTGTGCTGACACGGTAGTGGCACATCATGATGGAGAAGGGGTTTTTGTTCATCTCTTTCTCTTCCCCTAAAAACAACAGCAAGCTCACCGCTGCCAAGAGGAATAAGTAAATTCTGTAGCAAGGCAGAGAACACACAAGAGGGACCCAGTTCATGAAGTTATTCTGACTCATCTCACAGATACAGACACTCTTCCAAAAAGAATAACAAAACCGGAGAGCAAGAGAGACAGGCCTGTCTGGTTAGGGTGGTGATGGCTGGAGTGGAGAACCTGCCTTGGTTCTTCCTTATTCATAATGGTTTTTTTGCACTTTCCATGTGGCGGTTTGGAAATCTGGGCTCTGGTGTGCAGGAGCAATTGAAGGGAAGCTGCTGGGTGCTTCAGATATTCATCATTGAGGTCAGTGGGCTTGAGCACAGAATTCAGTGAATTATAATCCTGGCTCTGATGCAGGCAAATCTGGTTCTGTTTTCCATGTTCCCTTTTCTTTATCTTTACTGAGGTGTGTTCTTCATGGGAGCTGAGAGTTACATTCTTTAACGTTCATGGAACTTGGGATACCCTGACATCTTCATCCACATTATTATTCTCTTTATAATGCAGATATTGTGCTATAAATAGAGCAGAGACCACTAATTGAATAAGTGATAGTTATCTGTATCAGCTCTGTGGCAGGTCTGACATGTACTGAATGAACAACATGCTCCTGCAGAAAAAGCAGCCGTGTCAGTGGGAACTGTCACTTTACACAGGGTGACATACAGCATCTTCATGCTGGTGCTTTTTTACCATGTGGAGACATTAAATTAGACTTGAATGATGATTTAAAATAGGTGGTTTTTTTCAGGTGTGGGTACCCCCTGTGCCTTTTCTAATCCCAGCATGAACAAAAAAAACCTTGCCCTGTTATTTGTTAGAGACCATGCCCAGTCTGCCTCTTGTTCTAGAATTCAGGGGAAAAGGAGTTTATTTTGGTTTGATTTTTTTTTTTTTTTTTTTTTAAGGCAGATGGCTTTGCATGTGATGGGGAGACTAGCTTGGTTCTGTAGGGTGAAATTCAAAAGCTGTAGCAGCTATCAGTGGTGCTGAACAAAGGGGGTGGGTTGGAGTTGCAGTGTATATTTATTTGTTAATACACAGACCCCTGTTTGTTGAGACAGATGAGATAAACATGTGATTGTTGACAAACCCAGAAGAAAACTAGAGTTTGCTCTATTACCTGCTGGAGACAAAGTCACTGCCTGGATGCTGCCTTTGGAATTTGATTCTGATCCCTTTTCTCAGCACTGTCTGCCTGCATGTGATGCTGAGTGGCTGCCTAATGTGAAGCTGTGTTGTAGACAAGTAATTTCTGGTTCAGAGTTTTCTAAACTCTTTTGTATGTTGTCTGCTTTTTCCTGATCATTCCAGGAGGAAACTTTCTCATGCTTCCTTTTTATTAGAAATATCAAAAGGGAAATATTTATCCAAAACATGTGTGACTTAATCGTGGTGTTCTTTTTTTTTTTTGCTGTTGAATATTTTTCCTAATGACTTGTATATTGGTGAGTAGTTGATACTTAGGTATTTAGAGTAGTATTTGTTTCTGATACCTTGTAATATTTGTTTGGTTTGAATTTGAGCAATAATACATAATAATGCACTTTAAAAACCCCATGGTGTAGTGTGACTGGCTTCTTTGTCACTTGATGGAACAATCTTTGGGTCTTACTGTCTCCAAAGTCACTGGATTAGGGATTAGTAGGGCAGCAATAAATCCAGTTTTGTTTTAGAGCTTTTGTTGCAGTCAGATACCACAGGAAAACAAGTGAGGAATTAAAAGCTGTGTGGGAGATTCTTTAGCATTCCAGTAAGGAAGGAAATGCAGTCGTTTTCATGGCTTAGTGATTATGTAGGATACAGTTCCTGCTCAAGAAGCCAGGGCTGTCTGAGTAGAGACTTCTGATCAGAACTGGCATTATTTGTTTTATATGAGCAGCAGCACAGCCCTCTTATCCTGTAGATACTGGAAGCTAACTGGTGTCAGGGAAAGGGTTTATTTTCAAGTTAGAAGTGTTACATGCACACCCCAGCCAAATGGTTTAGTGCAAGCAAGCTAACTCCACCTATAGAAATAAGCTCAGAAAATGCCCTTTGATTTGTTGTTCATTTTTCTCAGGATTCCCAGCCTCTGGCGTTTACAATAATGGCTTCTCAGCTAGGTGAGGAAGACTGAAAGACTTAGACATGTCTCATTTATTGGAAATGATGTTCTAAGGTGTCTGAGTTTTCTGTGCTGTTCTAAGACTTAGTAATGCAACAAAATATCAGCTGAGGGCATTAGGACACTTGAGAGGGTATAAGCATCTGCAGTTTGAAATGGGAATGAATAAGGAAAAAGAAATGTTCATAGATTCACATGCTTTGGGATATAGGTCACTCAGAAAAAAAAGGAGGAGTTTGGGGTTTTTCATGGTAAAGCACACATGAAAAAAATAGGTACTACATTTTTTTTTTTTCTCAAGAAGCGGATCTGCATAAACACAGGGGTACTGAGAGTTCTGAAGAGTGACACCTCTCCTGAGCTGAAAGCTTGCTTTCATTGAAGCCTGTAATACATTATAGAGCATCATGCTCTATGCTTCAGAAAGCTTGATTTCATTAAACCTGCCTTGATAGTAGCTTTCATTGTAAAGAACTGAGAGAGACAATGTGCTTTAGAATTCCTGGCATCAGGGCCCATGGTTGCATGGTCCGAAATGGCAGGAAACAAGGGATTAATTATGGCAGGAAGCTACCTATTGCAAGGTGGTAGTTTTTGCAGTTCTTATTTGTTTTGCTAAAGTTTGCTTCTTGTCAGTCTGTTAGCAGTAGGTACACCATCAAAGGCCTATTGGTATGTAAAAACATTCACTGAATTACTGTCAGGCTGAGAAAAAGGCAGGTGGAGAATTTGGAATGCAGCTGCTATCTGGGTCACTGGGGATCTGTAGTATGCTTTCTCTGTGAACTAGCTCAGTAGATGAAGTCTTTGAAGACGCAGGCAAAGATCTGAGAGGGAAGTTTATTCAAAATAAACTTATTTAATTCTTGTTGTGTCAAACTTAGCAAAACAGCACAGGTTACTTTGTTGTCTTGAAAGTTGCATTTTTTTACATCATTGTATCCTTCTGCAATGAATGGGGACTTGAGGCACAATGTGACAGAATAATGTGAGCTCTTTATTACTCCTGATACTGTGTTTCATTCCCAATTCATCGGAATGAAATTCCTAATTCATATGGGGTGCTGTAGGAGCACCCAGGTTCCCTGATCAACCATTTCCCTTGAACCCTCAGTTAGTTTACTCTCAAACCCCTCTTCTGTGTTCAGTAGGTTGAAACCACCAGGCCGAGTTCTTCCTGCCTAATCCTGACTTGCCAGCAGTGTTCCATGCTCATGTCCAGTCAGATCCTTCCCTGAAGGTGGTGACTGTTTCCCCTCATTTCCCTGCCACCCATCTCGACAAAGCTCTTGGCCCTTTATTTTTGGTGAAGGTTTGGGTGAGGGAAGGCTGTTCTTTAGGGCCCCCAAAGCTTTTCCTTTACAAGCTTAAGCAAGGCTCTTGTCCTTGCTGTTCCTTCCCCTAAGCAAACTGGGACAAAGTGGAGTTACACCCCTCTGCTGCAGATTTGGGGCTGTTTCATAAATATGATGTATATGGTTGGCTCAGTCTGCTGAAAGAGATACTAGCGTGGTTATGAAACTTGGCAAAACACCAAATCTATTTATTATTAATGACTCTCCATGAGCAAGGCTCCCAAATGAAACTGATTGGAACATTCTCATGGAAGTTATTTTTTGCGAGATAGCAAATCTGGTTGATAATTTCTATGTGCTAATCTGAGAGAAGGTCAGCAATGTCAAGATATTTGAAAATATTGGCTGTATTGCTTGCCCTCTCCACCTATTATAGACTCAAATGGAATTAAACAATTTTTTTTCATGTAGTTGTGGAAAATACTTTTTCTCTGTTTTAAGCATTTCATCAAGTGACTGAACAGGAGAAATGAGTAGTTTTATGTTGTGTAAGTGCAGGATTTTGGTAGATTGTGTGTTTGGAACAATAAAAACTGTTAATAACATGAATTGTGGCCTGTGATAAATGTCACCAGAGCTTATTCCATTGTTTCTGGGTGCAAAGGAGAAAACTCACTCTCACTGGGCTGCAGCAGAGTTTCTTTGGATTACAGACCACTGAAGTTGAGAAAATCCTCTAATTAAATTCAGCAGAAGAGAGACCCTTCAAAACATTTGTGAGATCCTGCCTAGCTTGGGTGCAGCATTGGGCAAAAGAATCTGTCATGGTTGTTTGCCTCTTAATTAGTTGTCAGGTTCCTTCTCCCTCTCTTGTGTTTTTCTTGGGTGTTTTTTTCTGAAGCACAGTAGAGAAAACCTGTCCCTCAACAAGTCTGGCTGCTGGATTCTTTAGAGTTCCATGGAACAGATTGTCCCAGAAATACTTGAGTGAATTTGTTTCCCCCCAGTCCTCCTGGCACGATCTCTGAGGTGCTGAATGAATCTTGAGTATTGGGGGGTTGGGAAGAAGGAAATGTTTACTGCCCCATTCTTAGCCTCGGCATCAATAAAACCATTTACTTATTTAAAACTTAACCTAGAAAGGTTTCCATGGTGCTAAGTTGTTTTTCCATTAGTCTCTGCTGGACTTGGGCTACCTGGTGAGTAGGGAGAACTAGTGTTTGTGCTGGGGACAACACAGCTGGGGGTTTCAGCTGGCTGCTGGAGCCCGTGGCTCCTCTAGTGATGAGCTGTGGCCAGGCACTAATGATTCCCTTGGCACTAATGATTCCCTTGGCACTAATGATTCCCTTGGCAGTGGCTGGGTCATGGGCACAGCCAGCACTGGCACTCACCTGGATGGCATCCAGGGATGCAGGGCAGAGATGTTGTTGTGGTGCAGTCCTGGCTCTGTTGCTTTGCTTTAGCCTGTGATCTGATTTGACAGAAATTTCTCTTCTTTTAAACCTTTAGGAATAAGATTTACTTAAAATGAGTAGGAATCTGCAACCATTTTTCTAATAGCCGGGGTTGTATTCTTTGTTGTTTTGTGGTTTTTTTAAATCATTCACTTTATTAAACTCAACTTTAATGAAAATTTCTATATCAAAAAAACCTGTAGCTTGTTGGGTGGTCTTGCTTTGTTGCTGCAATATGGATTTCCTAACTCTAGCAATAAAAAATTCCCATTCCACACGTACAGAGCCACCCTTAAGAAATGTACTGCAAACTTTAAATTCTATTTTCTCCATATATGTCTTTATACATTGGCCTTCTTCCAAGGGATTAGAGGATCTTTTCCTGCAGGTGAGAGACAGACCTTGCTGCAGCACTGCAAATATTTTTCTTGAAGGTGTAGTATGAGATTTTACAGCTTTAGGGGAAGAAAAGCATTTTCAGACAAGGAAATAGTGACCAGGGTGTTATTGAAAAATATCTCTGAATGCAGCAGTAGTTGTCCTTTGCAATTAGTGAGTAATATGCACTGATGTTTGAATTTCTGGTTTGTGGGGTGTATTATGCCACAGAGGCTGTGGATGCATATCTGTCTTAGGGTTTCTCATCATTAAATGTCATGTTTGAACAGGTGCTGCTCTGTTTTCCTGTGATTTTTTCCCCTCCTTCTGTCAAATTAAAGAGTATGTTTAAAATTGCACAGGCTTTTTTTCCAGCTAATTCTACTCACAAGCCACCACTGGGAGTTCCACAAGACAAATTCTGTGCCTGACCTATTAGGATAAAAATAAAAAGATGATTCATATTGCAAGGATACTAGAATATTTCTGTCCAAGGATATTGACTGTTAGAGGGTAGGTTTGACAAATCATTAGAAATTCTCCACGAGAAATGGTCGCATTTTGTCAAGGTGCTGCTGCTGCCTGATTTATTTTTGCTGTTTAAATGCTGAAGGTTTAATTGTAAAGTTCATGAGTTGGAAATCCATGTCGTTGGCTTGTCCTCTAATAGGCACTTGGCCATTTTTCTTGAAGGTGTATAATGTAGTGTGAAGTTTATATAAAATTTATAAACCCCCTTTATTTAAAATACAGTGTTATGAAGATTTTATATTTCCCTTTATACTCTTCCCCCCAATATTCTGTAGCAAAGTGTGAATTTTTAATATTTTCATTCCCTTAACTCTGATGCAAGGTAAAAGATACTGTTAGTGATTAAAAAATTAAAAATAAAAGAGCAACATTACAAGTTTAATATGAGTCAGTGAGTAAACTGAAATGAAAAAAATAATCTTATAATAACCTCTGAAATGCCTGGGCAAAGCTGTTTTATTTTTGTAGTTTTCAAGAGCTCTTTCAAGTATTTCATTTTAATTTCTTTCACTTGTGAATTTATCTTAATTTGAAAGGTAAGTTTTATTTAAGATTTTATTCTTGCTCTATTAATAACTTATCTCACTTATCTCAAATTACAGAAGATGATATTTAAAATAAATGACTCCTAAATAAGTGAAGCTCTGCAGACTGCAGCATTTCATCTTGTCTGCTGCCTGTCTCCCTTGCCCCAGGAAGGTGAATTTCTGCTTCAGTCTTCCATGGTAACCACAGCTCTGAGAATCGGGCTGGCTGATTCAACAAAATAGCAGCAAATCAAAATGCAAAGTTGCTATGGTAATTTTAATTCTCATAGGTTTATTGTGTCCTGTGAATTCTCATGTTCTGTCTTGGCTGATGGTGCAGTCTGATTTTAATTTGTGAAGAAGGCAGCTAATGGTGAAAAAACATCTTTCAGCTCCTTACCAAATGAGTACCTTGCAGCAGTACATGCTATGCACTTAAAATTATTCCAGTGCATTTTTAAAATGACATATATATGCCATGCAGTGTTAAAGGAACACAGCGGGGAAAAAATCCCATCTAACCTTCATGGCTGCTTTCCTGTCTGAATTTCATGGCTCTTGCTTAGGTAGCCCATAAAAATATATAAAGGGGAATCTTCCTTCTATTTTCTGTATCTTACCAGGAGCACTTCAAAGTGCCTGGGGGTGTGTTCCCACTGGAGAGGAGAGGAGAGAGAGTTGTTAGCAGCTTTATGGATTAGCCTGATGGCATTCTGCTGCACTTCTTACAAGCAGGATCATTCCAGGAAGGTGTTCATTGATTATGCAGCAGTAATCATTGGGGATACAGCCTATGATCATCTGGTTTATTTTATTGATTTTGGAGGACCTTAATTTTGTCAATATTTGGTTCCTGTCAACATTCGTGGAATGAGTATTGTCTTTATGCATCTGGTCTGCAACCTTGGATGGAAGTGTAAGCCCTTCTAATGGCAGAGCACATCTGGTTGTAGAAAACAGCTGTTTTTGTTTATTTATTCTAATAAGTCATCAGATCAGTCCTCTTGTATATACAGCAAATCTCCACATTGAAAAAGCTCTAATTTGCCTATGCAGTCATACAGATTTTGAAATGCTGAGGCCATCCAGATTATAAAGTAATCCAGATCCACAAAATAATTGCAAGCACTAAAAGTTTGCATTTATTTTAAATGTGGGGGTGTGGGGTTTTTTTGTTTGTTTTTGGTTTTTTGTTTGTTCATTTGTTTAGGTTTTTGTTTTTTGTTTTTTAATGTGAACTCAAGGTAGTGCTGCAATCAGTACCTGGACAAGTGTGTCATGGAATGAGATGGATGGGAATTTAACATCTGTAGGGAAATACTAGGAGTGTCTAAAAGTCTTTCTCATGTGTGAAATAGTAACTTATTCTGAGCAAATATCACATCAAAATGTGGCAGCTCAAATTTGCCATAGTTGGATATAGGCCATGTTTAGTTCTGATTAAATTTCATCTTTCCTTTAAATTCTTCTGAATTTGGAGGAACTGATAACAAATGTTGTGGGGAGAACAGTTTATTGGTTTACATTGACCTAATGCCTGTTGATTACTTTGGAAATTCTTTCAGTGCCTAATGAGGAATAAATTGGTATTTTTCAACAAATATTCAAGGACAAGATTTCTAGTAAGAATGTTTTACAGTTTTCTTTACTTCTCTTCAAAAAACAAATCTCCTTTTCCTCTTGTTGTTTGCTTAAGGTTTGTATTTGTGTATACACACAACTCCATACAAAACATAAGCTACTGAAATATTTTTGTATAAAAGGAAAATAATTATTCCGTTAAAGTGAAAGAAAATAATTATTCTGCTGAAGTGAAACAAAATTGTTGTCAGTAAATAAATGCAACTAACAGTTTTTTTTTTTTTTTTTGTGAAAACATCGGTAAAATGCAGTGTTAATTCTATGTAAAAAGTGGTGCCAAATCCATGAATGCTTTTACTGGGAAAAAAAATGGAAGAGGTATGGCTCAGATAAACATTCTGTTTCTCTGGTGTGTTGGAGTTTTTTCTTTATTTATTTACTTTTCTTTCCTATCAAAAAAAAAAGGAAAAAGGCTTTGTTCTTGTCTGTAAAATATGTAACACTTGCTCCAGTCTGTCAGTAGGCAGTCAGCTTCTTCACACTGTCTGATCCAGTTTTATTAAAATATGAAACTGCATTTGAGGTCTGTTTTGAGCTAAATGAATAATTAGTCTTTGACCTAGTAATCTACTTAGAACCTTGAAGTTTTCTCTGGATCATGCTAATTTCCCAGAGGCAAATCCCTGGTAGTTTTTCATTCTGCTAAATTAGAAGTGTCCCTTTAAAGTGCTCATCCTGATGGGTTTGATTCAATGCATTTAATTTCATGTAATAAATTCACCACTCTTTTTAGTGTGAGGCTTGCAGAAAACCTCATCTTTAGAAAAGTGCTGGTCTTTTTTCATAATCAGTGGTCTCACTGGCTAAAATACTACAGGGACTCCTCATCACAGAGATTACTCCAGGCTGGATTGAAGAGTGGGAGGAAGGAGACTGAGCAGAGCTCTGCAAAGGAAAGAGGACACTATGAAAGGCAGGGGGAGCTGGGAAGTGGGAAGGGGAGTTTTCAGAACACAGGGAATGAGCAGCAAGCAGAGGTATTTTTGTTTGAGATGAAAGCAGACTGTTGGGTTTACATCTCTTCCTGCATTGTTTTGTTCAGCTCTTAAGAGCAAAAATATCCAGTTGTTTCAAGAGATGCAGCCCCTCCTTGATGTGGCACTGAGGAGTCAGAGTAGTGTGTGAAAGATGTTCTTATGCTCTAATTTTCCCAATAAGGTAGGAGGAAGGGTCACCTGAATACTGCAGCATGTGCTGAAATTATGCATGGATTGATTTGAATAAGCTTCTAGTAAACAATTTCCATTTCCTCTTGACTCACGTACAGATGCTTGACAGCCCTGTGGTCTGCACGTGCCTATCACAGCTATGCTGGTGAAATAAGGAAGTGGTTCTCTATATTTGAAGTAAAGCATTATTTGAAGTAAATATAAAAGAATTTGTTTGGAAAAGTTTCAGAGTTCGAATATTATTGGGTATTTTCCTAGGAAAAGCTCACTTGAGTAACCTGATGTGTCACAAAGCTTAGGCAACAACGTTAATTTTTTAAACATTTCTAATCTGTTACACTTTACTGTGAAGCAGGAGCTTAGTGGAGGCACCTAGATCTGACTAGATTGGGTTAAATTGCCTCCTACAGTAAAAATTACTGTAACAGCCTTTTCTGTGTAAAAGGGACTGCCTGTTCCCCCCAGGACCCACCTTTAGCTCTCTCCTAATTGAAATTTTGTAGATGCCTTCTGTGGAAATTGGTTGACCAGATATATGGGAATACTGTGGTGTCCTACTTTCCCAGACCCTGTTTTGCTGCTTTGTCCTGGGAAATTAGCACTGTGTTCTGTGTCACTGCAAAGAGGTTTACCAAAGCTCCTCCCTCAAATATACTTCCTAATGTTAGATTTTGCATTAAGATATTTTAAGGGAGTGCAGAGCTACAGAACTGTACCTGTAGATTGTGTGCATTGGCTGTTCATATACAACTGCAGCAAATGCTGATCAGCCCTGTGCTTCAGTTTGTTAAAAAAACAAAAATAGGTTTTACAGTATCTTTTATGTTATCTTCATTGCCCGAAAGAGGTTTTCTGTAAGTGTCTGCCGTTGAACAGTAGTGACCAATACCCCTGACATGGAGAAGTAAAACATCACTATCTTTTCTCCAAAGAGCATTTCAAGGAGAAGCCTGCACTTGCTTTAAAATTAGAGACATAATGCTGCCACTTTGCCTAAAGATCAACCCAAATAAGGCAATTTTTAGCAACTGCTGCAGTCTGTGTCTGTCCTTACATATCCTTGTTCTTTACCCATCACTTTGGGGTCAGTGTTGAGTCCCTTGCTGGAAAGTTTTAACTCCCAGACTGATTCTGGGGAGGGGTGGTCCAAACTTAACCTCCTGCTAGGTGCAAGAGGGAGACTGTCAGTAGTCGTCAACTTCCAGGTATTTTCTTTTTGCAGCCAGGTGGAATGACTCTGTTTGTTGTCCTGAGTATGTGTTGTTCTTAGCTAAACCTAAGGCTCTCTTTTCCTGAGGAATTGATTTTTCTCAGACCTTCTGTGAAGTGTGAGCTCCTTTGCTTCTCAGTTCAGTCATAAGTTGTTGAAAATGAAATATGCAGATTGTACTTAGAATTAATTAATAAAGACAAAGTTAAAATTGCACAGGCCAAAACACTTGCGGTGTGTTTTTAACAGTATTCCAGTTCCATTTTAGGGAGGGAAAATAATGTTCTGCTATTTATTTTCTGCTACTGTTTTAAATCAGAGGAACAGCATATAAAACATCCTTATAAAGAATAGTGTAATTAGTTTCTAAATGAGATATTCTGATACCAATTTGGAACAGATAGAATGATTTGTGTAGAGTTAGAAAGATCTTTATACATGTATATGCCCACTTGTATTAGGGTCTGTAAATTACTGCATGGAGTATGACAGGATAAAAGAACCCTGATAGCTACCAAATGAAGCCTACATTTGGCTGGAGAGGTTATTAATTAGATTTGCAGGTTATTTGATAGCTATGAGAAGCATAATTGAAAACCAGCCAGAGAGCTCACCCCAGTGTCTGACAATAACCCTCACAATACACCCATAAAATAGTTATGGGAGTTTAGGGGTCAGCTATTATGTCATTTTAATGCACTGTGCAAGGCAGAAAGCTCAGTCCTGTGTCAGTGCTTTGTACCTTACTGCAGAACAAAGGTACCCACAGATGGATGGTGCCCCGTGGGGAGGGGGATTTGGCCCTGCACTAAATCACCCCCACATGCATGTGGATTTTTAATGAACTGAAGGGGGCTTTTACTTTTTCAGTCTATGTTTTTGTAGTTTGTCGCTGCTGTTACTGTAGTGCTAGGGAAATTTTAAGAAGTAATGATTGGTTTTTGTGGGCAGGAGGATGGCTTTTGTATGACCTTTTTGTTCTGAAGCCAAATGCATGTTGGCTGTTTAGATTATATGTTTCATTGATTTCCACCCCCCCGTGGCAATACCCATTGCAATATTGGATGTGTGGTAAAACCCTTTCTTCTTACTACACATTTTTTCTTTATACATCAGCACACCTTTCATATCCCTCATTATATTAAGCCTGAAAATATGGTGTTCTGTGAATGTAAAAGATGGGAAAAGGGTTGTTCAGTCATCTAAGACCAAGGAAATGGCACAGCCCTGGTTCCCTCTGCCTGGTGGAGTCAGTTGCCATAGAACTCGTATCAGTGTGTGCCTTTCCTGGCATGGGTTTGAACATCTCTGGCCAAGGGTGAGAGGAGTCCCCTCTGAAGGAAGGAACTAAGGAATAATTTGACTGTAGTTACTGTCCATGCCATAAGATAATTGCTTAACTGGGTAGTTGTCTGTGTGTTTGAGAAGAGTAACTGCCTCCTTCCAGGGCCAGAACCTCTGGCTATGGGAACTTGGTGATAAATAGGGAAAGGGACTTAGGGCTGGGTTGCAGAACTGTGTAGGAATTCTCCCTGGGCAGTGCCCCGTGTGTGTGTTTTCACCACTGTATCTCAGTTAATGGTATGTGCAGTTTGGAACATATTGGTGCCTGTCAGGGCTCTGGCCTTGACCATGTTAATTAATTCTCACATACATTGTAACCAGATGACATGCTTGTCTGCAGAATTAAGAACAAATTACATGGACCATAACTGAGATTTTTTTGCACTATTACATTTTTATCCAGCTTGCAATTCCAAGTAGTTCTTTGTCTTAATTGTGTGATATGATTTCTGAATGAGGACAGTGATGTGAAGCCAAATCCCAGGCATTAATTAGATAGTTTTTCTCAAAGAAATGAGGTGCCGTCAGTTTTACTGAGCAGAACTTTTCTGAAGTAGCTAAATGTGGTAGAAGGCCTTGTTTCCTTTTGTCTGAATAACTTCAGCATTTGTATGAACATTGATCAGAAACATTTTAATGCTGTAGGAGCTGGCATTTCCAGTGGACCTTCCAAGAGAGGAATCCCTTCCTTTGAGGCAGCACAAATCAAATTAGCAAGGACTGAGTTCTTCTTTCTAATTGTAGGAGTTCTGTCAAATCTGTTTAATACTGAGATACAGCTGACCCACTTGTGTTTGGCACATGTCAGTGGCCAGAAAAAAGCACAAGGTTCATCCATTGTTTAAGTTTTCAGCTTTGGTTTTGTTAAAAAGCTAACCAACCCTTCATTATTTTTATTGGAGTTGGGTTTTTTTAGTGTATTTTATTGTGATAAGAATATCCTGCTGCAGTTTCCATCATAGTTGAGATTTAAAATTGTCCTTAAAGGCTTGTAAATTAAGATATTTATAAAAAGAAAAAAAAGGCAGTATTTTATTTGCAAATTAGGTGCATTGGATATTACTGTGACATTGTTAATAACTGAATGCCATTAAATTAGTGATAAATTTGCACATTAAATGGATGTGAGGCTTGTGAGGGGATTGGTCTGAGGAGGGATGTCAGGGCTGGAAAGGGGATGTCAAGGTTGGAAAGAAATGATCAGTGCTGTAGGACCAGAACTGCATACAAAGTCTGAGCTCTGGGAATACCCTGCTTTGAACTAGGCTGCAGCAACTGGTCTGCAAAACAAAGGTGAACCAGGCTGTGTGAGTGGAAAAATGTTACTGTTGGATTCTGCCTTTTTTTCACTTGGATTTTTAACATGTTATCATTTCGCAAGCATTTGGATAGAGGCATAATGATGTGTCCTCATGTCTCCTGTGCCCTTACTGTTGAGGAGTGCAAAGGACATTTTTTTTTGTTTTTAAAGTTTCTGCAAAACCATTGCATGGGGATTTAAAGTGACTTGTTGGCAGAGGATATTCTAGCTGATATTAGCAAATCCAAGTGCAGGCAGGATACAACTCCCTCTTGCCAGGTGGACTCTTGTGTTGGCATAAAAAAATAAGGCCAAAGGCACTGAGAGCAGGACTTGAGTCTCCTTTAGTCTGTGTCTGGATATTTAGGGGCATGAAGTGAACACTCCTTGATGGAGTGGCTGCTGCCTGTGTGTGACAGTCACATAGGTGGGTGTTGGAACCCTGGATACCAAGAATTTTAAACTTTCTGTGCTGACAAGCACTGACCCTCCAGAAAGCACTGCTTTTCACCTGAGGCCTTGGAGAAGACTTCCAAAATTGAATAATAGAATTAAGATCCTGGGTGTGTAGTTTGAATAGAAGTGTGTAATATCAAATGGTGGAAAATTTAGAATTTAAAGTTTTAAAATATGACGGTATATAGAGAGTAAAAGAGAAGTTTTGGGGTGGAGGTTTCTTTCTTCTTCACCTTCTTCATGAGTCTATGTAGGATCTTGTTTAATTGGATAGAAAATTCTGCATTACAGATCAGAGGTGTTTAGTCATCGGGTCAAAAGTAAAAATAATTTAGGTGTTAGTTCTTAATTAAACAGTTTGGGTTGAAAAAACCTTCCAAAGAAAAAAAAACATCACCATTTCACCATTTTTAGCTTATTAGCTAGAAGTGCTGTAGCACTCACTGTAACATAAATAAAACTTAATATTAACATCTAAGTCTGAACACAAAATACCATCTCTTGAACTTTTAATCCCGACTCTAGCAGAAGAGAAAAAAAAATAAAATGCAATATAAAGTGTACCCTGTGTGAGGATAAACCCCCCCAGGATTCCAATCTACATTTCAGGCAGAGTATCACTTTTGGGAAATGCTGTGGCAATTTCTGCACCCGTGGGAGAAGGAAGTAATAAAAGTTCAGCATGGCTAAAAACAGCCAATGGTATTCTTCAGTTCACCTTGAGAGAATGAAAATAGCACAACTTTCTACAGCTTTATAGTCTTTTTAAAAATGTTTTTGGGACTCAAAGGTTCTAAGAAAGTGGGGATTGTAAGGAGATGAGAGGAAGAAACAGTTTTCCACAGAACAACTTTTGAATTTACCAACAGCTGGAGGAGGGCTGTGGCATTTGCCCTCACTCCTGTGTTTTCTTGTTAGGCTTTTTGTCAGCAGGAAATGGAAAAATACTCATTAGAAGTATGGAGTGATTGAAAGAATGTGTCTTGCTGAGTACATTTTAGGTTTTAATTTTTTATGACTTATTTCAGCTCTTAAAACCAGGCTCTTTTTCTCCTAACTTGATTCCAGCTGTTAAAATACCAGTTTATAACAGGCATTTCTGGTATTCCTTCTTGCTGGCGTGACCTTGAATTTTGTACCACTTTATTTCTTACTTTTAAATACCTTTTCATGATAGACTCCTGACTTCCAAATAATTACTGGGTAATAATATTGTACACAGCCTGTTTTTTCTCCTCTGTAGTCACTGGCCAGGGGCAAATGACCTGTTTTTCACGTTTTGGCAACCCCTGGAATGATGCTGGTATCTGTGTAACTGGATCAATGCCTGGAGGAGCTGTTTGGAGACTGTAATTTGCTGACATGACATAATTTTTTTTTTTACCCCATTATTGCATGATTTGAAACCCCTCTAGCGCAGTAATTTAAAGCAATTTTATTCTTGAAATATCTTACATAAGGAAAAGAAAAAACAGATTACATTGTTCCAAGATTATTGTGCGTTTTCTGTTTAATTCTGTCAAATACATTTGAGTGCCATTGTGTTTTTCTTTTTTAAATTTTTTTCTGAAAATGTGTATCAATTTGCTCAAGGAAATGTGGATTTCTGTACAATGTTGCAGACAATCAATCTGGCACAGCTGGTAAGTTTTTGCTGTGTATGTGGAAAACAGTAATAAATGAGGCCAGTGTAGCTTTTGTTGCATGCAGGTAATTTTTTGCATGAATGTACAATATGCTCCATGCATACAGGAGATCTAAATAAATACTAATTTCAGAGAGGCCCAACTTGGAGGGCATCTCCACTACATACTGTTTTTTTGTTGGGTTTTTTTTTTTTTTTTTTTGATGGATTGCACTTGCCTCCTCAAGAACTATACATTTAAATCAAGGTCAGTGGCAGTAATCTCTTGGTGCAATGTCAATCTCAGTTACATACTTCATGAAATTGAAGTATGATTTTGGGTAGATACATTTCAAATAACTTAACTTGACATTTGACCTAAATAGAAATGAATATTCATGATTAATGTATTTGAAAGTATTAGGATCCAAAGTAGTGCAGTGATGTTGAATAGTAGTATGGCTGTTACCAAAATACTGGAAAATTTGGTATTTAAAATACTTTTTAACAATGACCCATAGATATTTTAATTTCTAACAACAAATTAACTCTATTCTGGAAATAATGTGGAATTCTGTCCCTTTTCACATACAGTGGAAAGACTCCCTAAGAGTTTATTTGCCATCAGGGTAGAGAGAAATTGAATGTGATTCAATTCAATTCAAGAGCACCTTGAGACTGTTGTTCAAGTGGATTTATTATTTTCAACATACTTTTTAGTCAGTGAAATGACTATCTCTGCAAGACACTGGGTATGGTACAAACGATCAGATCCTCAAATTAAAGAAATACTGTTCAGAAGTTGCAGTGTAGGAAGGTGAAAAGTAGCCCAGTGCAAGTCTGGTGGGAGACGGGAGCTTAAAACAAATGGATGCATTTGGTTGCTTTATAATAATGTTATTATAATTATATTATATTATAATAATTATAATTGTCCCACTGTCTGTAGACATCAGGCTCTCTGCCTTTACAAACTCAAGGTGCATCTTGAGATGTGTGTGCCAAGCCAAGGGCTGGATAACAAGACTGTCTGTATTATCAGTGTGATATTGCACAGAAAATCTCGCCTCGTCACAGAGCAAAAAGGGGAAGATTGCTTTGTAATTTTGTTCTGAATGTTTTGTTTTTTCTTTAACTGGTTAGTTATTGTATTTGCTGAGTTTGATAGACACTTTTTGACACCTTTGTGCCCTGTCTTAAGGTTTTTTTTCCCCCCTTCTCTGGGGTATATGATTGCATGGTTACCCCTGCCTTTGGCCAGGGATAGAGCTCCACTGTGCAGTGGATGAATAGCAAAGACCTGAACTCCAGGTCTGTAGTTATGATGTATTATCATGACTTCCTGCTTTTCTTTTTGTCAGTAGGATCTGTTTTTACACTAAAAGTTCAAGTAAATGACATCATCAGTCATCAGTACCTGCGACAAGCGGTGGTGGAGGTGTTTGTTAACTACAGCCTGACAAATTCTACTCTTACTGGAAACAATGGAGCAGTGTTAATAAAAATCCCCTACAAACTGGGATTGAGTTTAACTATTGTCTCATACAAGGATGGCTACCTGCTGACACCTCTGCCTTGGAAGACTGCGAGAATGCCAAGTACGTAAGCATCTTATAGTCCTATTATTAAACTGCATCTAGCAGTAATTAAATTTCTCTCCTAAGCTGTCTGGGTAGCTGCTGTCAGCTGAACACAACTCAGTGAAGTCAGTCAAGGGAGGTGGTGTCTGTCAATGCAGATCTAAGGGTGAACGGTCTGTTAAACCTGTCAAAATTCTGATTACTCAAAACCAGAAAATAGCCCTTTTAAAGTCTAAGTGGGTTATGTTGTGACATGCAGTGAATTGTTAGGAATTTTTGCCTGGAGTTAGCATAGAGCTCTTAATGTATTCTGACAAAAATCCTGTTGATCTGAGTGATTCTTGCAGTGCCAATGCTTTTTGTCCTCTAAGACAGGTATAACCTGTTACAGCTGCACTTCAGCAGTGTCTCCTCACAGGTTTTCTTGTTTAACTACCACATGTCCTTAAAAAGGTACATGATTTTTTTTTTTTTTTAAAAAAGAGACTTTTAAGAATTCTAGTCACTTGCTAATCCAGAGAAGGTATGAAACAGTAGCAAACATTCAAGAGAGGTCTTTCTGCCTAAACACTAAAATTGCTGCTCTGGAAAACAGGAGTAATTTATTTAGTCTTCATATGCTCTCTGGTTTATTAACTGCTCTGTTCAGTACTTCTTTAGATTTGGAGACCTTGGAGGATTTGTTTTTTGGTTGCACAGTGTAACAGATATTATAATTTTCCACAGTATACTCGTTGGTGACTCTCTCGTTATTCCCACAAAGTCAAGCTAATATATGGCTGTTTGAAGATTCTGTCTTAATTACTGGGAAACTGTCTGGTAAGTTCTATGTATGCAGACTTTAACTAAACACTTTGTGATAGCCATCTGTAGCCACATGTAAAAAACTTAAGCATTATCTTATTCTCATATAATACCTACATACTTCAAGCCAGATTTTCTGTCAATTATGTAGCTGTACAAGGGGCCGTGACAAGTGCTAGACTGGAAATACACAAATCATGAATGAAAAATGGGTGGAAACAGGTTGTTATGCTCAGTGGATTCCTGAAGGGCAATGAAAACACTGTTTGTCTGTTTTACTGTGGCTAAGACAAAATACTACTCTTTTACAGATGCCAAATCTCAGCCGAGCGTTCAGTTTCCAAAAGCTTTACTGAAGCTTCCAACAAATCATATTGCAAATGTTACAGCCTATCTGACAGTGCCAGAGCAAGTTTTGAAAGTGGACAGCTTTCTCTATACAACAGGAATTATTCTAAATAAATCAGGTATGTGAATATGATGGTTAGGAATTCTTATAAAGAAAGATTATAATATTATAATGCATATGAGTGCATAGTGTTTCAGAAAAACATATGCTTAATTTAAGAGGGCCTGGAATCTGCTTGCATTGTATTAGATCAGAAAGCTTTGTTCCACAGGAGTAAGCTATAAACACATCAGGTGAGTAATCAGTGTTACTCTATTTTGGTCCATGCAGTGAGAACATATCTTGCTGCACTGAAACACAACCTCAGGGTCTGCTTTTAACAATTTTATATATGTGTGTATATATGTAGGTATGTTCAGGATTTCATGAGGCTGTGGAATTGGTTTAGTAGACACCTTAAAAATGCAATTATAGCCAGACTGAAAAGTAAGTGAACCTAAAGAAATCAGTGAAACAGGAGCAATTAACTTCAGCTGTGCAGTTTGTGCATTTTCACTGGAGCTATTGGTTCTGGGGTATTACACCCAGCACAAGGACTGCATGGGGCCCCCTGTTTGGCTCACAGGCTGGGCAAGCTTGGGACCAAGTGGTCCCTGTGAGTACAGAGCACAGTTGTAATAATGTTTTCTGTGCATCTGTTTCACTGGAGAAGCACTAAGTGGTTTTCTGAGTCGTGACTCTGCTCTTATACCATTAGATATTTTTTTAGCGTTTGTCATTCTATCAGATAGTTTTTTAATTTGCATAAGTAGGTTTTAATTTGAATCTGATACTTGTACTGTGTGCAGTTCCATCTTTCTTTTGTTCTTTTCTTTCTATCCCCAGGGGATCTGCAGCCATGAGTCTCTTAAATTCATCGTGGTGCAGGCAGAGCACACTACATGGCTTATTTAAATCCACCATACTCTATTCTTTAATTTTCATTCCATTAAAGGCAGCATGCATACTGATATTTTGACATAGATATTTTAAAATCTTTCTTGTCTGTATTTCACCTCTTTAAATGGAAGGCAGAAGGAAAGAAGCATAGCAGAATAAGCAGTGTTTATCCTCTTTGAGTTTTCCTTTCAATCTGTCTGGCATGTGTTTTAAATTATTCATATACCCCTAAAGGAATAGGCTTCCTTTTAGGGCAGGTGGGAGCTAATTGATATCTGATGTGCCAGGAGTTCTCTCACAACCAGCTTCTAACAGCCTGCATAGATTTAACATTATTCTGCTACTTAGTAATTCTGTTACAGCTTCTCTCACCATCCTGTCATACTGGGCACTCTGGAGCATTTGCAAACTGGTGAAAAGGAAAACAAAGGAATGAAAATTCTAGGCTCCTTTGTAAATGCAATCTGAGTGCTTTGACAAGCCTCATGATTAACTATTCAGTTAATTCTGTCTCCCAAATTAGGAAATTAATCCTTACAGGAGAGGTTCCATATGCTTTCAGTTTCATTCAGTGTTATGTACATTGGGATGATACCAGAATTCTTCTATGACCTGTATTTCACATCAGCTAGGTGTTTTGTAATCTGATTATCTGAGGGGAAAAGCCCTTCCTCCTCCACCCCAAAACAAGTTCTGCCTCATCATTAGTTCTGGTAAGGATGAGGTCAGCATAGAACCCAGATGCTTCAAATCTGTTTCACTTATAGCACTGGTATAGAAATGACTGTGTTTTGTTTTAATCATAAGTTGTTAAAAGTTCAGAAGAAAAGTAATCTTTATTTTTATTTGACCAAGTTGATAACAGCTGACTGTGTAGCTGAATGTGGATGAGGGCTTGCCTTTAGTAGATTAATTCTTAATTTATTTCTTTCTAAATAAACTGTGGATGGATAATTAAAAGATATTTCTTGCCTTCAGGTTTCAAAAGCTTGGAATTAACTCCTCTTGCTGCCATATGTGTAAATGTTCTTTTGGCTGGGAAAGAACTGAACGTAAATGGTCCCATTCAGCTTACACTTCCTCTTCCCACAACTACTGCAAAATCAGGAGATGCTGTACCTGCCTGGACTTTTGATATGAAAATTGGTAAGTGGGTTATTTCTAATTTTTCCTTCTAGCACATGCCTGTAGGTTTGGGCCCATGGCACTGTGGGTCGTGGAACAGTGATGGCACTATTCTACGAGGTGATGGTCAATTTTTTAATGGACAAGCTTGAATTGTTCAAAGGTATTTCCCTGCTTTCATTAGATCAAAAAGTTCTGGTAAAATTCATTAGCATTCCTCTTGTCTGCATTTAGTGTGCTGGATTTTTATTTTCATGAGAGGGTGAGTGTTCACAGAACATACATTTTAGGTGACATTAAATTTCAAGCCTAGTGATTTTGTGAATTCCTTCTTAAAAGAAAGCAAACCAGAATTGAAGATTTGGATGCTTTGTTTCCTACAGTGTAGCTCTAAAGATTCTTTGATGCTAGAAGTGGAATAGATATTGCTTCAGTTAGCAAAAACAATGCAGAAAGTGAAATGAAGGGGAAATAAGAGTTATTCAGGGGAACAACATAGTTCTTCCAGTATGCAAAGAGGAGGCTGGAGATTAGTCATTCTAAACCTTTTGTCATCCCTTCACATCTAATTTTA
Organism: Cinclus cinclus; assembly: GCF_963662255.1. Classification (NCBI taxonomy): domain Eukaryota; kingdom Metazoa; phylum Chordata; class Aves; order Passeriformes; family Cinclidae; genus Cinclus; species Cinclus cinclus. The sequence continues at coordinate 3,394,705 of NC_085066.1, read as the reverse complement.
GTCAAGAGCGAGTAATGAGCTATGTCCACGTAACCCATTTAATGACCTGTATTAGGTGTGGGTGCATTGTGTCCTGATTGTGCTTATTGCACCTCAGGTCACCATCACACTTCAGCTTGAAACATGTGAGTGAGTGAGTGAGTGAGGTCACATCTTGCTCCTTACCAAGGCAAAAAGCTTTTGTTCAGCAGCTGGAAGTACAGGAGAGGGACACCAGCTCTAACAAAGTGCTGTTTACATGTTCAAGAAAGGCACCGATCACCCTTAATGAAAAAAAAGCTGAAGAGATTTGAAGATTTGAATTAAGGATGCGCTAATAAAATTTGGCTAGGCTGTCTTGTGGGGCAAAATAAATAGGATAAGTTTTGGCATAGAAGATTAAGTCTGTCTGTACACCTAGAAGACTTTAGAGGGGTAATTGGTGGGAAGAGATGGCACTTTTCTTCAAAGAAAGGGTTTTAGTCTGAGGTGATGAAATATCACCCAGGATTTACCTTTCTTACTGCCATAGACACTTTTGCTAGCTCCTGTGCTCATCCTGTGCTGAGCTGTTGTTAAAACAAGGAGTTTTAAACAAAGCTCAGTCAACACTGTTGTTAAAACAAGGAGTTGGCAGAACTGGAGCAGCACAGGATCGGGTTAGAATACAAACCAGTGTTTGTAGGCATGTTGGCTTTGGGAGTAAAACGGGAGCATGGCACGCTGATCCAAACCCCAATAAAACCAGCTGTATTTTCTTCTCCAATGGGATGTACTTTACAGAGATTCCATAAAGGCAAGTTGTTTGTAATGGATCTCTCTGAAGTGTACTGTTCACATGGAGCCTTCACTGCTGCTTGCTGAGGACAGGGAAAGGAGGATGGCAAAAAAAGGACAGCAACTTTTGGGGCATAACTTAACTTGTACTTTTTCTCCCATTTCTTCCTCTCTAACAGTAAAAATTTGCAACTGTATTCACTTTCTGGATGTTTCTTCCTAAGTATGTTCCTTTTGTTTTTTTTACCTTTCATCTGACACACGCAAAATGACATTTTCCCAAGGTAACTCAGTAATTGCAAGGCACGTTTTAATCAAGGTTCTGGTGCCTGAGAGCAGCTGAACACCTCAGCTCTGCAGCAGGCATTCCAGAGCATCCATAAGGAGCAGCAGGCCCCCATCTGAGCTGGATGCAAAGCTCCTGCTGCACTCAGTAATGAGGCTCTGGCCTCCAAGATGTTGCATGCAGGATGTCCCCAGCAGGACACCGACACAATTTTAAACTCTGAAATCCTTGGGTAATGTGTTGTGATGGTAATCAGAGCTCCCATGCCAGCACTGAGAGTGGCAAGGGAACAGGTCTGTGTGTGATGTGGTTTGGGCTGACCCATATGCAGCAGGGAAAAGAGAAACTGCTTTCACAGGTCTGCCTGTGCAGTGTTCCTGGGGCTTACTCCAAGTGGAGTAGTACTGAAACTGTTCCTGGAAAACGAGCTTTGGTAATTGTACTCCAGCTGCTGTAAATGCAGAATTTGTTGATCTATATTGTGTTTGCCTTCTTCTTACGAAATATTTTGTTGCATTAGTGCTAAAAGTACTTTGTGGATTTTAATAGAATTACAAAACCCAGAAAGGTTGCATTCAACATTAAATTGAGAATTATATCCTTCTGCTTGGATGTCAGTAAGCCACAGAGAAAATGAGCTTACTCATGAATCATATTTTAATATTTTGTCTCAACACCCAGTATTTCCTATGGAGTATACTGGGGGAAGTTATAATTTGCTGAAAAGGACAGCAAGCATTGTGTAGCTTCATATGGATTTGTTCAGTCAAGATAGAACTTCTGGAGACCTATAAATTATTTTTGCCTTTTTTACAATGTCTGCTGGTATTAGTCCTGACTCTGGACAAGGTTTCTCAGGTGGCTGAGAAAGCACTTTCAGAGCTCTAGGTGATTGCTGCTGCCTTTCCCCTCTGCCAGCCATCACAAGCACCAGGAGAGGCTGCATGTGTTACTGCTAAATGATATTTTCTCTGTGTGTGCCTGTGCATGTGAGCATCTGTGGCAGGTGTCCATCTTCATCTTTACCTCCTGGCTGGGAGATATTTCCTTTTCCTTTGCTGAAAGAAGGGTCCTGGAAGAAAATCAAATTGAAATTCATATAAGCTCCAGCTTACATGAGTTACACTGTTTTCATACTTTGATTATTGATGTTTTAAAAAAGCTGGTGGTTCTCTCTGCCTCTCAGTATTTGCAGGTTAAGTATATAAGGTTGGTTACATGAGGCTGTTTTCTGTCCTTATCATTTCATAAATGGCCCACAATAAATGTGTTTAAGTGAGTTAAGTATAATTCTCTCTCTTCTAATGGACGCTTTATTAATTCTAGAAGCTGGCATACCATAATACCATTCCTTTGAATTGCCAAACAGATGGTGTGGAATCTGTGTCCTAACAATAGCACTTCCTTGGGCTCAGTGAAGTGTAACAGCCTCGGGGCAGGGAGGAGGACAGAAACATTCAAGACAAATATTGTTTATCTTATTGTGGCTTAATAAGATTAAAATGTTTCCTGACTAACCTTCTGCTAGCTGATGTTAAACTTTTGTTCATATGCAACAGTTACCTGCTCCTTTACTTTTTAGTCTTGGCCTTCATAAATGTTGGTTATATAATAGGCTTTTTCAAATTATTTATGTGCATATTTGTGAAAGACGGTTATTATTAGAAAATGAATCATATTAAGTTCACTTCTGGTAAGTAATGTTGATGCTTTGTTTCAAAGTAAACGGCCACAGAGGGATATTTGCAATGAAATTGTCAGGAGAGGAAGTTTGCCTGTTCAGCTAAAGCTGTGTAATAAACAGTGGCTAGGTCAGAAGTTTCAGTTTCCCCTGGCCTTATGTATTTTTGGTAATGGCCTAATTGCTGATGGTTTGAGGTATGGAAGAATCCTGCGTGGCACGTGCAAATGTTTTGTCCTTTTTTCCCCCCTCAGGTGCTTGGGTAAACCGTGGGCTAGGAATGGTCAAGGAAGTGGATGGTCAGTTAGTATGGACATACACTGCTCAGCACTTGGGCTACTGGATAGCAGCTCCACTGCCTGGAACGAGAGGTATGGCAGCAGCTGGCCAAGCAATTGCTGAGTGCCCCAAGTCAAGCTGTCAGCTTGATTGCTCCATTTAACAGCAGCAGAGGAGAAGTGCCATGCAACTTCACCACTTGGATAACTTTTGTTTGAGCCGTTGCAGTGATTTTTCTTGAGTGTTTTGTAAACTCATATGAAGGCACCTATCATAGAAACAGTGTGGCTGATTCCAAAAATAGATAGCAGTCTCTGAGAGAATGCTAAGTAGAAAATGTAGACCGCTTTTCTAAGTTAGTTTGGACAATTAACACAAATAGAATTTGTCTGGAATGAAGTAGAAGTCTTGGTAAAGCTTTACTACTTGAGTCGAACCTGACATTGTATTGTAACCTGTTTGTATGTTTTCTAGTTTGCTGAAATAGCATGGTGAAAAGGGAAGGATGAACATAATGCCATTGGAACACAAAATCACTGGAAAAGTACCATTCAGTTTATTAGCTCTGCACATCGAGTGGAATCATTTGATTTTAAGAACTAATGCTTGTCTGGTTTTGTTTGATGATCTAGAATCCATTATTAGTGCTGTTTCCAAGGACATAACAGCCCATCACACCGTGTTCCTTACGGCCATATTGGGAGGAACTGTTGTCATTATCATTGGATTTTTTGCTGTTCTTCTTTGTTACTGTAGGTAAGCAAAAGAAGTTCCAGTGACCTCGTTATGAGTGGAATTTGAGGTTGATAAAATAGTCTTTTGAGGTTAAGACTTGTTTTCTTAGGTAAACTGTAATATGTAGCCTAATATATATATATGTATATTTTTAAATCACAGTTGTTACAGAACTTCACTTTAAGTTTGTGATGTCAAATTGCACTATAACTTTTTAACCCAAGTCTAATCTTCAGCTTTGGTAGTCAACAGTCCAGTATTTCCTAATATGCTCTGCAGTCACCTTGTTTCTCTTTTGCATAGGGATAAATGTCGTCAGACACAGAAGAAGGAAAAAAACACAACCAAGCTGGAGGTCATTAAAAAAGATCAGACAACGTCAACAACTCACATAAATCACATCAATGCTGTCAAAGGGTCTTTAAAGCTGGAGGATAAGTCACAGTTATATACAGCAAAGAGTTCTTCATACAGCCCTCAAAGAAGGCTGTCCGTAGACACAGAAGATGGAAAATCACAAGACAATTTTAAAATCTACTCAGAGGATGCTTCTTATCAGTCATCCTGTCAGACTGGTCAGGCAGGAAATTCAGCCCATTCAGTGGAGCCTAGTGCTGGAGTGAGGCTTTTACAGCAGCCAAAGCACAGTAACAGTACTGTTTCCCAGGCTTCTAGGGATATTCCAGACCAAAACAGATACCTTTCACTGAAAGAGGAGATGTATGGGCTTACCCATATCCCAGAACATCTAATGCATATTTACAATCAGCCTATTGCTATTCTTCAAACCTCAGACCTTTTCCACTCCCCAGAACAACTTCATCCTGCTAAATCAGCAACTTTGCCAAGGAAAGGGCAGTTGGTGTATGGTCCCATGATGGAACCCATGAGTCGTGACAGTTACATGCAAACACTCCCCAAAATGCCAGTGCACTCCCATCCCCAGCCTTCTGCCTGCAGAGATGAGAACAGTGCCCTGGATGGTGAAGAGGGCTTACCTTCCCAAACGTCCAGCTGGGGCAGGTACACCAACAGCTTACTGGAATCTGTCTCTGTTCCTGGGACATTGAATGAAGCAGTTGTAATGACTCCGTTCTCATCTGAACTTCAAGGGATTTCAGAACAAACGTTGCTGGAACTCTCTAAAGGAAAACCATCTCCACATCCTCGAGCATGGTTTGTGTCCCTGGATGGAAAACCAATTGCTCAAGTGAGGCATTCTTTCATAGATCTGAAAAAGGGGAAAAAAACTGAGAGTAATGATACCAGTCTGGACTCTGGTGTGGACATGAACGAGCATCATCCTAACAGGAAACTGGAGAGAGAGAAAACTTTCATTAAAAGTATGCCACATTCTAAGATTCTTTACTTGGAAGATCTGGATCTGAGTAGCAGTGAAAGTGGGACCACTGTTTGCACTCCAGAGGACCAGGCTGTGAGACACATTATGGAAGGAGGGAATGGGCGAGTCCTGGAACAGCACGATGAGGAAGGTCTAAGGAAAAAATCTCTACCAGGAAGTCATGAATCTGGTATCCCTTCTGCTAAAAAAAGGGATAGACCACCTCTCATGAAAAGAGATAGCAAAACCAACATCTGGAAGAAAAGAGAGGAGAGGCCACTTATTCCCATAAATTAAAACACAGTGTGCTTTGTGCTGTTGCTCTCCCTGCTGGTTGTTGACCTCTTGCCTGCTTCTGTAATTCTGCAGTGTTGGGTTTACATGGGAAATGTTGTTTTCTAGTATCAAGAAAAATTTCATTTGTTTAATATACCAATTGAGTCACCAAATTTCAGCTGGGCAATTGATATTCCATATGAATTGAAAACATGGAAATGCTACTATTAAACTTTTCCAATTCCTAATTTTACTGGCAATATGGGGAAAGGCCACATTTTACTTAGCCTGTCATTCTTGGACACACCTTTGGGAATGCACAGTGAGAAATGTAGGCACATGATTTAATTTTTTTTTGTACTTGTAGCTAATGCAGTGGTAGCCTAGTTAAAGCCATTCCTCGGCCTTGTTCCTAATCAACCTGACCATCTGTACAGTATTTTATATGTGAACTTTTCTAGGGATCCCTTACTACTTCTTTGTCTGATGTGAAATGTTTGATCCGTTGGTCCCGCGACACCAGCAGGTGAGCTCTGTTGGATTTCTCAGCAGAGCTCTATAGCATTGCTCCCCTCCCTGTGTGCCCATCCGTGTGCAGTTCCATACAGCATGGGGGAAGAGGAAGGGCACAGGTGTGGCCACTGCAGTTCATGCCCATCTGCTTTGTTAAAATCTGCTTTGTTGTGGCCCGTGGAGGTTGAGGAGTGACATTGGCTGTGAAGGGTCCACATCCAGCAGAAAGGGACTGGTGCTGGTGGCATTTGAAGCTGCAGCTGCTCCTGATCCCAGTGTGTTGTTTTGGCTTCTTTGTCAGTGAACATCTCTTCTGCATGCTCTTGAGCCAGCTGTGCTCCAGCATATAGCCTTGAATCTCTGCATATTTCTAAGTGAGAGTTTGGCCCATGATGAAGTGTGCAAGATTAGACAAATTATGCCTTGGAAATAGTTTCTTGAGCAGGAAAGCTCGGCACTGCTGCTTTTTATTTTATGTTTCAAACAATGGGCGATCATGTGAGGTTTATGTGCCTACATTTTGCCAGCCTAAGCTGCTTTTGTCTAGGTTTGCAGAGGAGTTAGACAGGCTTTAAAAGTCGGGATGAGGGTTATGAGCATGAGACAGCAGATTGCAAAATTTGGTCTATAAGGCAATATAAGTACTATTTATGACTCAGAGTTAAATTTACCAAAAGTCATGAATGCATGAATTGTAACTAAGATATGTATAGAGGAAGGAAAGGCCATCAGGATAGTCTTTAATTTTAATATTCATCTTGTCAAAGTGATCATTTCAACTCTGGCTAACAGAAAAATGGATACATCTCTTAATGTGCTTCATAGAGTAAACAGAATGTTTTTCTGTGGCTTTGAGGCTGTTTCTCTGGTGAAATAAGTTCCAGCATTTTGGCTTTGGCAGTTTGATTATAAATCATCCTAAAAAGGCTTTATAAATATTTCCCTTGGTATAGAACTTTAACGAAGCTCTAAGACCCAAACATAAAATGCCTATGTTTTAATTGTGATGTGAGTGGTGCTTGGTTGCCTGCCCTGTAGTGCACTCAAGAATTGGGAAGTATCCTATACAGCTGGGCTTCTGGGAATATTTACTCAGGAAATACTACTGTGAAATATGTCTGTTGTGTTGGGATTGTCAGGTGTCTGGTGCTGTTTCTAGAATATGGACGGTAACCAGGATGGTACCAGCAATTCATCAGTCCAAACTGAGCATTTGCTTCATGAACAAAGTGTTCCTATTGAGTTCTCAAGTATGAAAATGCAGATGATGTTTGAGATGGGTGTGTGGGTGTGGGTGTGTGTGTGTGGTGGGTTGACCTTGGCTGGATGCCTGGTGCTCGTCAAGCTGCTCTATTGCTTCCCTTTCCCAGCTGGAGAGGGGAGAGAAAATAAGATGGAAAACAACTCCTAGACTGAGATACTGCAGTTTGCTAAGGCAAAAGCAAAAGTCTGTGTGCACAAAGAATCAAAAAATAGGTTTGTTCTGTACTTCTCATCAGCAAGCAACGTGTGGCTGCTTCCTGGGAAGCAGGGCTTCAACTCATGTAGTGGCTGTTCCAGAAGACAAACCTTGCAAATAACAAATGCCCCCACTTCCTCCTCCTTTCCTTAGCTTTTTGGTTTTATATGTGAGCTGATGTCACACGGTATGGACTATCCCTTTGGTTAATTTAGGTCAGTTTAGTTGTGTCCCCTGCCAGGATCTTGCCCACCCCCAGCCTGCTGTTTGGCAGGGAATGTTGAGAGTGAGCACTGATGCTGTGCCAGCCCTGCCCAGCAGCAGCCAAAACAGTGGTGTGTTATCAACACCTTTCCAGCTCCCGGTGCAGAGCACAGCCCTGGGATGGCTGCTATGGGAAATGAACTCCAGCTCAGCCACACCCAGTATCCATGGGCATCACCCTCGCAGGTGGGAATCTTGGCTCTGGTGCCTGGAGCACCTCCCCTCCCTCCTTCAGCACTGATCTTGGTGTTCACAGAGTTGTTCCTCTCGCATGTTCTCACCTGCTCTTCTCTGGCCACAATTACATCTGCCCAGTAATTTTTTTTCCTTCTCAAATCTGTTATCACAGAAGTGTTACCATCATTTCTGATTGGCCCAGCCTTGGTCAGCAGTGGCTCTGTCCTGGACCTGCTGGCACTGGCTCTTCTGGACATTGGGGAAGCTTCTGGCAGCTTCTCACAGAAGGGTCTACCCCTGTAGACCCCCTCACTATCAAAACCTGGCCACCCAAACCCAATAGACATGGTGAAGCAACTGTCCCTCTGCAATCCCTGGAGTGCAGGTATCCACCTACAGCCTGTGAAGGATGCCTGAAAGAGGCTGTGAGCCCATGGGAAACTGTGCTGCAGCAAGCTCCTGGCAGGAGCTGTGGACAGAAGAGCCCGTGCTGCAGCAGGTTTCCTGGTAGTACTTTTGGGGGACTCATGCTGGAGGCAGGCTGTGCCTGGAGGACTGCACCCTGTGGAAAAATGGGCCACCTTGGAGCAGTTTGTGAAGAACTGCTGCCCCAGAGAAGGGCTCAAGTTGGAGAAGTTCATGGAGAGCAGCCTCCTGTGGGAGGCACCCTGTGCTGGAGCAGGGGAGGACTTCTGTCCCTGAGCAGTGGCAGAAACCCCGAGTGATGAACTGACCCATTCCTGTATCCCTGTGTCACTGCCGGGAGGAACTGCAGCTGGGAAAGAGGGAGGGCTGGGAGGAAGGTGGTTATAAGATTTATTTTATGATCCTGCTCTGGGTTTGTCAGTAATAAATTCAGTTAATATCCCCAGGGTGAGTGAGTGAGTCTCTTTTGCCTGTGACAGTATTCAGCGAGTGATCTCTCCCTGTCCTTTCCTCAGTTCATGAACCTTTCATTCTATTTTCTCTCCTCTGTCCACTTTGTGCAAGGGATTGCTAAGAGTGGCTTTGGTGGGTGCCTGGCATCTAGCCAGGGCCAACCCACTACAGTGTGCAAATAAGTCTGTAATTAAATTGGCCTAAAGAACCTAAAAGAGGTTTAATTATGAATCATCTATTTCAGATGTGAAGAAGGCTTGTCATATTATCATGCCTTTGGTTCCCTTTCTAGGTAACAGGTATTTTGTCGTCCAAAACCAAATACATTTTCACAATTTTTTTTTTTAATGTGTAGTTCTACTGGATTTTTTATATGACTTTCTAGGGCCAGATATTGATTATTTGTTCCTTTGCTTTGCTGTATACGTTAGTAGGAATCAATTTATATTTGCACATTTCTTCTACAAGCTGCTCTTGAGGTTCAGTATCACCCTGTTTGCAGAGTTGCATTTGTTCTGATGGCTCCCTTTTCAAAAGATTATTATACATTCTGTTGAACAGAATAGAAAATCCCTTACAAGCTAATGGCTTTGAGGAATTCATATTAAGTTCATATGTCTTTACTTGAAATTTTGTTCAGCCACAGTAATAGTTCAGGTTTTTAAAATGCATTTTTCATTGTATATACCAAAAAAAGACCTAATTTCTCAAATTTACTTGTATCATCAAAAAATATAGACTACTGTAAATGGCTCTATTTATTGAGTTCAAAGGAAAGAAGTTTGGCACTCTGTTGTTCTCGTTCTCTGACACAGTAGGCATCAGGTTACCGAAGAAAAAGGAATATAAATCCAACACTAAAATTATTATGATTTATATTCATACAGAATATTTCAGAATATATGATCTCAGTCTCACATTCCAGCTGTAGGTTGGAATTTATGCACTGGAAAAACCTGTATTGCCTGCTAGGGATTAGAATTCTTTTTGGTTTTAGATCTTTGTAAAAAGGGGTTTGACTATGCTGAGAATTTTAATTCCACAAAAAATTCTACATGATGTGTAACGTGGAGAAGAGAGAATGTCACAGTGAAGTTTGTTTTGGTAGTCAAACTAATGTTTTTCTGTATTTCTCTGTATGATTTCAACATATGAATTTATAGGAAACACTGCATTTATTTAAGATTTATTTTTTCCGTTTGCTCTTTGTGGCATTAACAGACTGTTAAAATGCTGCTGCTAGAATTAGGCCTATACAAAAATTAGCAAGGATTTGTGGCTCAGAGCTCTTGGAAAAGCTAGGGAAACATTGAGAGCTTTTAACTTCTCTGAATCTGGAGGTTGTTTATGTTGAGAATAAGAAGTGGGCCATGTCTGTGAGCCCCTTCTAAGGAGTAGGGAAAATTGGAAAGGATACAGCTTCTTCCTGATGTTAGTTTGCAAACTGATATTCTTTGGTGGAGTCAATTCTTTCCGAAGAACACAAATGTTTGCAAGACCTATGTCTCAGTTCTTCACAAGGCACTTCTTGAGCTGTCAGCTTTTGCAATTTTGTATTTCTGTTCAGCTGTTCATTTACATACAGTTTTAAGTGCAAACTCATTGACAGTAATTTTTAGATTGTTACCAAATGCTAGATATTATATATATGAAAAAAAGAGGTGGGGAAATCACTTACAAATCACATTTGATTAGGACAAAGAGAGTCTTTATAGTATGGTCAGAAAACAGAACTCCGGTATAACAAACCTGAAAGTAAAAATGATGTGTTAATTAGGGACATTTGTATGACTATAAAGCTAGAGATGGCACACCAAAAATAATCCAGGATGTAGGAATGTTTAGTTGTCTCCTTTGTTTTTATGCAGTAATTTGTACCAAAGAGGATGAAATGAACAGGCACCAGTATAAATTCTCTTTAGTTAAAAAGTGACCAAGTTTCCCACTACTGATCAAGCACTGTGCAAATGAAAAGGCAGTGCACCACATCTGTTGTCTAGGAAAACCTGGAGATAAATTAGCCTGCTGAAGTGCCTTTCTCTTTGATCAGACTCATTTTATCAGTGGGACACCTGACTATCTGAAAAGCACATTGTTTTGTCTCTTTTTCTGTTAGCCAAAACCCCCCTGAATTCATACAGTTATTTAGCTTTTATATTTTAAAAGGCAGATCTAGTGTTTTTTATGGTAGAATACCAACTTCTGCATGTTGATGATGATGGTAATTGTTGTAAAACCTGGTTTTGGTATTTTATGTTTGAAAAGAAATTTTTAAAAAAATATATCTTTAACAATCTGAACAGTAATGTCTTTTAAAAACGCGCATACAGGATCTGATTCAACTTTGTACATCAGGTGCAAACATCTTAAAGTCACTGGATTTACAGGTATGAGACTGACTGGGATATTAGCTTCAAAATTGAAATTAATATATGTTTTGATAGAAACACTACTATAATGATAAAAGTCCTTTTTTCAGCTGCTAACTTTGCTTGCCAGTAGCAGCAGAAAGTGGATGGAGATGGGCACATAATTCTTATTTTCTAGAACTGATTTTTATCTCAATTTGGAGCCTAACTTGCTTTTTTTTTTTTTTTTTTTTTTTTTTTTAAATTCAATGTTATTATAAAAACACAGTACTATGCCTGTGGAGTTAAAGATGAGCATACTTTTATAGTAATTTGTATTAATTTGTGCCACACTTCTAACTTTAGGCAGCTACATTTGTTGTTAAAGAATTTATATGAGAGATGCTGTAAATGACTTGATTCTGGGCTTCATTTTCTTTTAAAAGCAGTATTCATTGTGTTCTGAAAAAAAAAAAAAGCTTCAGGTTTTTTTAAGACTGGCAGGGCAAAACTCTGTCATTTCTTGTTGTGCTAGCACTCTCAGCCTGAAAACTGTTTTACTAAATGAATTTTTTTCAGCCAGTTTTAGGATTTACTGAACATTCCTCCATTCCCCCTTCCCCAGACATCCTGGTACATTATTCCCCAGGCGATTTAGTTCCTTTGAAGCACTTGTTGCACTTCAGTCCACGTTAGAGCAGTACTGTATTTCCATGTCACTGTAGAAAGGCAGGTTTTAGTGCTCACTGGAGCAGGTTGTTCACACAAAGCCTGGCTCTGGATGTTGCAAGGCAGGTGAACTCATGGCACTGACTATGCTCACCACCTCGAATTCTGGAGCCTTACATGCAGCAAACGCTTCGTGACCTTGGCAGTTATTTTTGAAAACTCTCTAGTATGGATATTGTTTATGTAAAACATTCTTGATAATCGGCATCCTGGTTTTAAGTATTTCTACCTTTTTATATTTTGTCAGAGGTGTATTTTCATCTCTGTATTTACTACAGTAAATCAGTATCAGTGTATCTGTTGCTGAAAATGGGACTAAGATTTGTAAAATGTTACAGCTTATGCAATACAATAAAAATTTGAAAAAGTTATCGATGCCTGGAATTTTATTTGAGTATCTTTGAAGCCATATGTTTTTTAGGGACATCTCTCAACACTTTCTTTCTAAATATCATTAAATGTATTTCTGTCATCACCATAATTCCCATGACAAAGGAATGCCATCCTATTTTGGGTTAACAATTCCTATAAGTTACATTCTCTATTCTCTTTCTTACGAAAAAAAAGCTTCTTTTCTTCAGCTGGACCTTGGAGACAATTTCCTTGCAAACAGACAAAAGCACATCAACAGAATAAGGAGTTAGGTTAAAAAGTTTTTAACTCTTTATGATAAAGTCATAGATAAATTATTTATGTGGAAAAGGACAAGCCAAATGAATACTACAGAATTATCTGGAGAGGTACTGCACTAAAAGCAAGTTTTAAAACATTTGCTTTGTTTGCCATGGTGTCTGTTTACAAAGCATATGTTGTCTGTTTTTTAGGTGAAGTTGATGCCAAAAAGATTTTTGTTTTTTATACATTTTTCATAAATTTGTAGTGCTGTGGGCTACTATTATATAGTTATATACCTCCTTAAGTAACTCAAGTGCTTTTCCTAGCCTTTCTCTTAGATTTTATAACAGCAGCAAGCTAACCTTCCTGAAATCTTACTTAGTCTTTCCTCTACAGTGAACCAAGAACATTTTGGGTTTTTTTTTTCCAGATATTGTGGGGCGGGGGGGGGGGGGGGGGCAGAACCAAAATGGGGATTACTTAATTAAATGCTCCTCTAATTGGATGATTTCTGTTAAGTATGATAATTTGTTCAGCCTTTAAAATTGTCAGAGTCCTGTGTCGTGCATTTTGCCACACTTGTACCTGAAGGATCTTCATTGAAGAGAACCTCTTTATATAATTTAATATTGTTTGGCTTGTGATTTTAGGCCTCAAAGCCAGTTGCTTAAAATAAGGCAGAGAAGTAAGTGACAAGCTATAAGACATACTCAAAGACTGTCAAAATACTGGTTTAAAAAGGTTTATTGTAGTGCTTTCCTATGCTGGAAATGCTCTGCAATTATTCCAAAGGTTTCCAAGGTGGCTGTTCAGTCTTGTTTTCTCTGTTGCATTCACAAGTTGTTTAGTAGCTAAAGTCTGTTAGAATGAGAATAAGAAGTACCTGTTTTCCTCTGTAAAGTGGACACTTCACTCCATAGCCATTCTCCAGTTCATCTTGGTGGTCCACCCAAAGTTTCACATATTTAATGTGAACTTTACCACAGATGTATCTACAGAAAATGACTTTCTGTTATCTCTCAAAAAATAAGAAAAATCACATAGCAATACTAAATAATCTTCCCTTTTCTTTTCCTCCTTCCTCTCCATCCACATTTTAGCTCCTAAGATTGCCATATTTTCTCAGATTGCAAAAGGGCTGTAACGACTGTCAGGTATTTTTCCTTGTGTGCATCATTAGAAGTGTAGCAAGTCAGAGAACAGATTTTATGCCTAACCTGTGCTAAGGCAATTGAAACATTTTCCTTAATAACACCTCCTGACATACAGAACAAGCATCCTCTTCATCAATTTCTCCCTGATCAAAATGCGTCTCCCATCCTCTTCCTTGTAAGAGTCCTAAACTGTTTCCCAGAGGAAGTATTGATTGTGTGATTATATAAGAGAAACTGAGTCATCTTACTGTAGCAAATTCAGTTTAATAAATTTAAATCCGATTTTAAAAATAAATTTAAATCCAGGGTTTAGTCCCCCTCCCATCTTATATTCCTGTCACAGATTTCTTCAGTGACCTGATCCCACTCTCCAGACTGCCAAAAGAACTAATCTAGCCAAACCCACTAATTTGCTGTTGATGTGGTGGGTTTTAATTCAGCCTCTTGGATTTTGAGGTAATTCATCCTTATTCCTTTAGCAGAGATGGTGCAGGGACAGGAGCACAGGTGTGATGAGGAGCAGCTGAGGGAGTTGGGGTTGATTATCCAGGGATTTTATCACTCTCCACAACTGATGGAAGTCGGGCTCTTCTCCCAGGTAAAAGCGTCGGGATGAAGGACACAGCCTCAAGCTGCGCCGGGGGAGGTTTACACTGGACATTAGGAAGAAGTTCTTCACAGAAAGGGTGGTAGGAACGGGCAGTGGGGGAGGCGTCACCACGCCTTGCAGGTGTTTAAGGAAATGAGGGACATGGCTCTGGTGCTGGGTCAGAGCGTGGGCTCGGTGCTGGGATTCAGGGTGGGACCCACACGGCCTCCGATCTGGGGTGAACATTTGGGGTCCCTGTGTGACCGTGTGGGATCCTGGGGCTAACATCTGGAATCCTGGGGTGAACATCTGGGATCCACGTGTGAACATTTGGGGTCCCTGTGTGAACATTTGGGGTCCCCGTGTGAACATTTGGGGTTCACGTGTGAACATTTGGGATCTCTGTGTGAACATTTGGGGTCCCTGTGTGAACATCTGGGATCTCTGTGTGAACATTTGGGGTCCCCGTGTGAACATTTGGGGTCCCCGTGTGAACATTTGGGATCCCCGTGTGAACATTTGGGATCTCTGTGAGAACATTTGGGGTCTCCGTGTGAACATTTGGGGTCCCTGTGTGAACATTTGAGGTCCCTGTGTGAACATTTGGGATCTCTGTGTGAACATTTGGGGTCCCCGTGTGAACATCTGGGATCTCTGTGTGAACATTTGGGGTCCCCGTGTGAACATTTGGGATCTCTGTGAGAACATTTGGGGTCTCCGTGTGAACATTTGGGGTCCCTGTGTGAACATTTGGGATCTCTGTGTGAACATTTGGGGTCCCCGTGTGAACATTTGGGATCCCCGTGTGAACATTTGAGGTCCCTGTTTGAACATTTGGGGTCCCTGTGTGAGCAGGCCGCATCCCCGGGCCTGGCCCCTCAGCGATCGGCCGCCATGGCCGGGCTGACCCTCAGCTGTGCCCGGGCACTGAAGGCACCCCCTCACCCCATCCTGCCCTCTGCCCTCGCCGCTCCTCGCTCCGCTTGGAGCTCGAAACACGCGCGTTTTGTTGAAATAGATGCCATGTTTCGAAACAGCCGCGTTTTATGAGGCGCTTTGTACAGGCCGAGCAGCCCTGAGAGCAGCCCTGAGAGCAGCCCGCGCGGTTCCGCGCTGCGCGGTGCTCGCTAGGGGGAGCTGTTGCACTCCCTCCAGCCTGTAAAAATGCGATTATTTTTACCCTCTCTTGTAAATATTTCTAACGATTCTTCAAACGGTTGGCAGTTGCGAGTCATTTGGTAATAGAAGAATAATTAATGTGGATATAGTGGATATACTGGATATAGTGTGTGTGTGTGTATATACATATGTATATAATATGTACATTTACACAGACGTATACATATATAATCTATATCACAGTATATATAATATAGTATGGATCATAACATATAATATCTGTAATGCTTGTGGAAATAATAAGTTTCTAATATTAGATGGAAGTTCCTCCCAGCAGCTGTGGCTGTCCCTGGATCCCTGGCAGTGTCCAAAGCCAGGTTGGACAAGATTTGGACCAGCCTGGGGTAGTGGAAGGTTGGAACTTCCCCATGGCCAGGGGTTGGAACTGAATGTCCTTTAAGGTCTCTTCCAAACCATTCTGTGGTAATGGAGGTTTCAGTCCTGTGTGTGTTTTTTAAGACGTAAGAAATTCTTCCTGCCCTGTGCTCGGCCTCTCTGAAGTGCCTTTTTGTTTGAGAAGGGACCGAGTCCAGCAAAGCTCCCAGACGGGCAGGAAGGGTCAGCAGAGAGGTTCGGGGATGCCACAGGAGGTGGGATGAGCTTCTGGGATCTGTCACTGTGCCAGATGGTGAAGGAAAAGTGTTGATGAAGAAAAGCTGATCAAGCTGCAGAATCCAGATCAGTGCAGAGGAGAACTTGAGCGAAATAGTTGAGTGCCTCAGTTTTTCCTCTCAGGAGTGTTTCCTTTCTCCTTTTCCCTGCCTTGTCTGGTAGGCTAATGCCCCGTTTCAAGGAAGGGGAGTTCAAGGCTCTCAGTATCTACTGGCATTGACACAGTGGAGTTCTGATCAGCTATTTTCTGCTTCACTAACAATCACTAAGCAATGGTCCTAAGTTTGGGATTTGGATTTGTCCAGTAGAACACTGAGCTCCTGAAACTGGGCAGTAGTTTCTGAGCAAAGCTGCATGGGTACAGGTCTCTGGCTGACATCAGCCAGCTGCATTCTTTCCACATAGCTTCAAAAGCTATAAATATATGAAAAAACCCAACAAAGACCCCATATCAGAATAACTGACTTCTCTTTCCCCCCTCTACCAGAAATATGAAGCTTGCATTGTGACAAAGACCTGGAACAGAGTACAGCATTGATAAACTGGGACAGATTAGCAGTGGAACGTTGTGTGTTCAGTCCTGCCAATAAACTTGCCTGGATGTTATTTTAAAATAGATCTTTAAATAATATGGAGAATAATATTTACTCTTGCTTGCATTCAACATCAGAATGATCTCCAGTGGGATTTCATGACCCCTAAATTATTAAATAATTATTTAAGAGAACAAATACCCTGAGTTTGAAACAAGATTTAGTTATATCCTGTGTATTAATGCTGCTATAGGGGCAACAAAAATCCACAGCCAATGAAAATCTTTTCTATGAAAAGATTGTGAAGCACTTCTGTTGCTGATGCTTCACCTGACATCTGCAGATTTGGTTGTTTTTTTTTTTTTTCTTTCAGTTACCTATATTGAACAATGGGGATTATACTTTTTTCTCTTTTCCCCCCTTGTATTCATCTCCAGTTGTATTAACTAGAAATGTTCCTCAGTTGTGTCACTGTAGATATTGAAAAGTTGTTTTTCAACTGGTGTTGCCATACCCACAAAGTGAGCACATCAAAAGGAAGAATTGAGTTTCTTGGATCTCTGCTCATAATCTTTTAAACCTGGTGCTTGTTATTAGTATTTTTGTTTGGACTTTTTTTTTTCAACTAAAATAAAAATATAAAAATGTCCAAGTGATTTTTTTTTCTTCTGTAACTTCTGTGTTTGTGCTGTTTAACTGTTTTTGTGACTATATAATAAAAGGTAAATCACATAGGTGTTTTATCATTATAAAACTGCATGGTTCATATTAAAAGTTTTATATACTAATGCTGCCTACAGTATCTGGCAGGACAGTAAGTGCATATACCCGAACACTAACCTGAAAATATATTTCTTATTATGTATGGATTTTTTGTGGGGGTAATTCCATGATCTTACCTTGCTGCAGTTCATCTAGAAGGCTTTGTAGATAAACAAAACCCCTGAATGAACTGTTTAGAGGGAAAAGTTGTGTATAATGTTTTATACAGTACGTGACCTTTAAAGCTTGACTTTAGAAAAGAACCAGAGAAATAATCACCAAGAGCAGTTTATTTTGGCACTGTAAAATGAAGTGGTCTTGGTACTGCTGACTACTGAGTGATATGTACTTAAGTTTAATGTGTGCTGTGCAGTTCTTCCTCTCCACTTTTACTTCAGTTCACTTGGTGCAAATGACATTTTCTAGCAGGGACTCAGATTTTCAGAAGTATGTTTTTAATGACATTTCAGAAAGATTAGTACTGACAGGTTTTTATATATATTTCCTATGTGGGGCCAACTCTTCCAGCCCATTTCCTTCAGTGATATCTGGAGAGGATCTGATAAGCTTTATGCTGCTTTTCACAGTTCAAAGGGCATTGTCTTCCCCTTCACTCCAGCTGACAACAACAAAGTCAGACATATGTTATCACCATCACAGAGGAAGCTGTGAGCCTGCTTGTGTTCAGCAAAGTACAAATGCAGGAAGAGCGTCAGGTTGGTTAAAAGCTGAGGGAACTGTGCTAAGGTAGTAGAGAGCTAACAGTGCTATAACCCAGCAATCCCATCCTGTATGCTGGGGGTGTTTATCTATTGCTGATTGGTTTAATATTATTATAACATGACTACAGGTATCAATTAAAAACCTTTCACGAGGTGGGATCATCTCCAGTTGTGGGGTTGCATTGCGTTAGAATGATTGCTTAGGTAGTAAAGAGCAAAGCTGCAGTGGGATTAAGTGGTAAAGAATTGAACGTGAAGTTCACCTGATCAGACACAATCTCACTCTGTCAGTTAACAAAGAGGATGTAAGGTGCCTTAAAAGTGTTCTGGGTTTCCTAATTTTAACATACAGTGTGTTGTGTATCAAGATTAAAATTATTTACCATATATTAGCAAGTTCATCTAGTGAAATGCTGTGGGTCATGGCAGCATAGTCCTGGGAAAAGTGCATTTTCCACCTCTCTGTAATTCTGGAATGTGAAAGGTGGCTTAAAAAAACCTTTGTATTTCAGTACTGATATCCAGTATTTTGGAACCACAGTCATTAGTGCTAAATTTGGGTCTATTTGCAGCCTCTCTTCTGCTTCCGGTACATTGTTTACTGCTTCAGGAAAGTCTTCCCAATACATTATATTAGTTCCTATCCTCTGGCTCTTGCTTAGCACAGTACAAATCAGGTCAGCACACTGAGTTCCAGCTTCTGTCTCTAAGGACCACTTCAAGCTCTGCTGTGGTGTACTGCCTCTACCTGGAATTTCTCGGCTACACCATAAATAACATACAGAGATACCTGTGGGAATAGAATACTGCAGAAGTAGAGTTATGGTGACTGCTTGTCCATGCCTTCAGGGGAATCAGGAATGGGGTCTTTGGTCTGATGACAGTGCCAGTGAATGCCTTACTGCAATTTGCCCCATCTCTCTGCTTGTTGTATCTCTTTTTTCTCAACATCTGTGACCTTAATATACTTTCAGAAGGGCTTTAAGATGGCTTGCTTCCTCTGTTGAGATCATTAGATTACTTTAAATGAGAAACCAGCACTCGAGCTTTTTCCATTCAGAAGTATAGATCCCACTTCCAGTGTCCATGTCCTGCTGATGTAGAGTGCTGTGTGGATGGAAACAGCCAGCAGCTGTGAAAGTCTGGTGAGGAGGTGGGATAGATGAGTAAATATGATCGTGTTATAGGATCTGCATTCCTAAGGTGCCTGTATATCTGGCAGGGGCACCAAGAGCAAGAAATGGTGTATTCACAGCACCAGAAGCTCAGAGAAACTGCTGGTAAAGCTCTTCATCTCACACAAGGGATGGCAGCAGCTGGGCTCAGGGGCTGTCCCTAAAGACTACTGGCATTAAGCACTACTTTAGGTCACTGCTCTGAGGTGGAGAATGAGGGTAACAAAAGTACTTGGGCTTTTAATCCTGAAATAGACCCTTATGGCAAATAACACTTGCTGTTCCACTACGGAGTTACTGCTGTGAATACAAACTAGCCACGGTCACCTCCTGCTATAATCCTGTCAATCTCTTTTTTACTTGAAAGTGCTTGTATGATTTCACATTATTTTATATTAAGGTCTGCATCAGTACTTCAGGCTTTGTGTATGTGTAAATATCTGGGTTTACATCACATCAGAAAAGTTTTTCAGTTTTTGCTGGGGGAAAAGAAGTGGGAGAGGAAGTAGATTGTTAATAGATAAAATATTTTCTACCAGCTGGAAAAGAGATGTGTGACCACATGACATTAGAGAGCTCGAGGCTGTGTAGACATAATGATTAGATATGCACCTGTACCAATGACAGGCATGGCTAGAGGTAGGAGCAAGGGCAGGCTACAGAACTGAAGATGAGGTATTCAATGACAAATTAAATGGCACTTATAGCTTTAGCCAAGCAAATTGCCATGTCATTATACATCTGCTTTAAACTTGACACAAAGCAATCCATTTTCCATGACTTCAAACTGAAATATCCATCGCTACAGCAATCTGTAAGTCGTGCTTGGCATCCCTTTGTGTTAGCCACAATCCAAGTGCTGAAAAACCTGTGGTCACTGATAGAGTAAAAGATAAAAGGTGTCTGTGAGGAAATGGCCAGAATTAAACAGGGTGAAACTAGAGAAACAAGAGACGAGGCTGAGGGAAACCTTTTAGTGAATTTAAACTGCCTATTTAGAGCAGATGGCTCACTCTGCCACAGAGGAGGTACTTGGAGGACTGTGCTTGTGGTTCCACAAGAAACATGATTGATATTATTTTTCTTCTGCTATCTTTGAAAGTTTTTGTATGCTCAGTCTTTGAGCAAAGCCAGTCCAGGGAGTAATTTCAGTTGAACTGCTGGTACTTTCATTTCAGTATGGTCTGAGGTGAGTAGTTAGCCTGTTTGTATGTACAACTGATCATCCTAATTAATCTGAAGCTTTTGATCTTTGTCTATCTGCAGTTCACAGAAATGGCATTAAGCAATTCCAGTTCTGATATTACAGAAGATTGATTCTTAGCAATTCTCTTCAAAGCTTGTGCAGCTTAATACAGATCTCCAATGAAACTGTGTGCTGTATGTGCATGCAAGCTGGAGCTACTGAGATGCTCTGAGCTACAGGAGGTTTTCAAACACATCTGACTGCACTTTCCTGACTGTACATTTTGAATTACTAAGAGGGCCTTTCTGTCTCAATGGATGTGTCATGTTATGAAGGGTTATATTGATAACTTTGGAATACCATCAGTGTTTGAGGGGGTGGTTATGCACCACTGGAACAAGATGTTATACCAAAACTACTTTTTATATCCAGTAGGCTTAACAGCCCTTAAGTCGCAGAGATGGAAGGAATTCGTGCTGGTTGGTAAAAAGAGCCTTCTTGTTCTTTCTTGGTGCAATTTTATCTGAATATTACCTTTCTACCCAAGTTAAGACAGACAGGATTGCGACTACAGGAAGGCCAGTTATCTCCTATCCTCCTTATTCCTATCTTTTGAAAGGAATTTTATGGGGATGGAAACAGCTTCCAACTGTGCCGCGTCACACTATGAAACTGCTTGTCTTCTGGTGCTTTGTCACAAGAGGGGGTTGGAGCCCTTTGCAATGTCAAAAAGCTGATCCATTTTAACTAACTGAGCGTGTTCTAGTTGTTGGTTGGTTGGTTGATCTTTTTTTTTTTTTTTGTGAGGATAAAGGAAGCCTTTCTCTTTCTCTCGCTCTCCTTTCTTTCTTTATTTTTTTTTTTGTTGAATTGTACTGTTTGTCAAGAATAGACTCAAAAATTATTGAAAAGCTGAAATAAAATAAGGCACTTGCTAAGAAACTAATTGTTCTATTCCAGTTTTTATTTTGTACCTTGATGCCAAATACAAATTGCAAAAATAATGATATAGAAAGGATTTTTGGGCATGGTCATACTATCCAGTAGTGAAATTGATAGAATAGGAGTTGTGAAAAGAATCTCTGAGAAACTGTATTTCTTTAGGGAACCATCATGAGGTAAACCCAAGCAATGAGCTATCAAAGCTAAAGTAAATGAAATAATGATGCTTTGTCCACTTGAGACACTATCCCTGTTTTTACTGGTATTTTTAGCATGCCAGCATCCTTTTTAAAGGCTCTGCCCTTGCTTTGTAATGGAGTGACAAATATCATTGTTCTATTCTGGAATGCTAACTGTGAACCAGTTTTGGAAAAAATAATAGTAGAAATCTAGATCAAATTTTATTTGGTGAATAATCTCGGAAGGATCTGAAAGTGTGGCTGATTCTATAAATCCTTGCCTCATTCATTCACCTTTTGACATGCAGACCTGGAAGGAGGAGGATATTTCATAACACACAGTGTGGGAATGGCTAGGAGAATGGCTGAGTCCCTACTTTTCTCAATGGAGTAGGATGATGTGACTGAGGAGGTGGTGTCTTACACATCTAATGAATAAAATATCTGGAGGGGTCTAATCTCCAGCTGTACAGGAGAAAAAAAAATTGTCTGAAATTGTAAATGATTGTAAAGTCTTTGTTTGATCAGTAGTGAATTATTATGATGCGTGGAAGGTAATGTGGAAGTCCTGTTTCTGTCTGTGAGGAAATCTAAACCTTCTTGTACTTTCCAGTTCTGGGAAGAGCTTAGTAATTTCTCCTTGAAATATTGGTTTATATGACTTAATTCTTAGAAAACCTTTCTCATTCATACCTATGTTAGCCCCATTCTGAGTTTCCATTGTGTTGTATTAAATGTCTGTAAACATCACGAGGGTTGGACCTTTCTCTAGAAAATCTCACCCTGAAGCAATAAACTGATTTCATATCTTGCACATCTGGCAGCAATTCAAGTGTTTGAAAACACCAACAATGCTCCTGGAAGATCTCTGTACACAGCTGAGTGGCTCTGCAGGGCGGGGGCAGTGGCTTTTTTTATTTCATGCCTTAATGTTTTCAGTGTCTGAGAATATTTATTGTGTGAGTTTTCTTAGAACTAAAATAACAGAATGCAAAAAAATGCAGTATTTTCAGGAGAGAAATGGTTTTCAAGGCAGCAGCACCTGTACTTTGAGAAACACTACTTTAATGAATGCAAAATGATGAAGAATAATTTTTAAATACTGCTAACACGTGTGAAAGCTTATAGGCAGGAGACTGTGCATCTCTTGTGAGGAACAGAATAATGGAGGCCCATTTTTTGTTCCTGAAAAAGAACACAACTTTTCTTTTTCAACTTTTAGTTCATTTTGCTGTTCTGTTGAGAATTGCAACCAAAGAAGGAAAAAAGAGAGAAGAAAAAATAATAAAAGGAAAAAAATTAGAGGAGAAAAAAGAACAGAAGCAAATCTCTTGGGGATTGCACTGGTAAATAAAATAGCTCACACTTTAAGTGGGTTTTGTCTTAGAATTATTGAAGAGCTGAAGAGGAATTATATCCTCACTCTTCTCTGCTGCTGCCATTGAGTACAGCAGAGTTCACAAATCAAATCTAGGACACCCTAAACAGTTGCCACAATGAGAGCTGTGATTTGCTGTGTATTTACTCTTGGGAACTTTGAATAAAGGTCAGCATTAGTTTCGTTACCCCTCCCAGTTGTGTTTTCCCACACTTTTCTTTTTCCCACAACTGAAGGAATCTATCTGGTGCTCGTTTATGTCCATCATGTTATTTCATGTTTGAAATGTGACACATAAATATTCATAAACTGGGGTTTTATGAGATACTGTCATTAATTCTGTCATGTTTCTGTCATTAAAATGAGGACTCTTTCCTCATGTTTTCGAGTCAGAAATACTTTTTCTTTTATTTGCAGTCAATTCTCTTATGTAGAATTTTATTCCCCAAGAGTGTTTTGGTTTTCTTTTTTTTTTAGAACAGAGCCTGGATGTGACGATTTTTTTCAGCACTACTTCATTGTGACAAAGAATTCAAAATATCAGGGTAGGCACTGGCTGTCCACCATGAATTTTATAGTATTCTCCATTTGCCTCCTCCTAGCTTGCTCTTTGTGCTGACCTTGATCCCTAGCTGAAGGATGTGAAGAAGACTAAAAACCCTTTTTATTTTGGTGGGGATTATTGCTGCTAAGAATAAGATCCGTGGGACAAAAAGAAAAAAATATTTTCTAATGTTTTGTTTTCAATTTCTCTTCAAAGCATCAGGTAGAGACTTTGTGTCTTTCACTTTCACTAAGTAAGAAATTCCTAGTTCTTTGTTGTGTGTGATAGAATTTCAAATTGATAAAGGTTTTAAAAACAGCTGGGAATAGAGAAGATTCTTGGAGGTCATGGTCTTCCCATCATAAAGACTTTGCACTGCTCTTTAGCTGTTCAAATAAACACAGCTCTGCTCCTTGCCTTCCTGCTGAGAAAGCAGTATGTGAGCCCAAAGAAACAGGTGTCATACTACACTACCAAGCACCGTTGCATTTTGTTTGGAACACCTTTGTACTCATGTTCTTAGCTCACTTACTGCCTTCAATATTAAAGACATCAAGTTTTAAAGAGCCTCAAAGGGTAAAAGTTAACAGGGGAACTTACTAGGTTTGAGTATCTTTTAAGACAAATGCATGTATTTGCTGGCAGTTATTTCTGTGGACCTTGGTTTGAGCAGGAGGTTTGCCCACAAAACCACCCTAAGTTCCTTTCAGTTCGGTGACTTCGTTGTTCTATGCTGGTTACTCCATGGTCTGAGTAGTCCATTTGTCCTAGACAGGGAAACCTGATAAAACACCAAATGGGCCTAGCACCTGTTGCTCCTGTTGTGTAATTATGGCTTTCTGGTTGCCTTTTTGTTGTCTGCTGACAGGAAAACTCTTGCATTGTGAAATCCTGTTTTCCTCAGGTGCAATTCATCTGCAGTCTGAGCAATGAACCACCTAGAGTGATTTGTGGCACGATTAAGTGTCCAGCTCTGGAATACCAGAATCTCATCAATTTGCATTGACACCAAAGAAATTTTACCCTGTGATCTTGAATATCCTGTGGGAGGCACAGTCTAAGCTGCTCTGGAATACAGTACAAACAACACTTAAAATATGAATTGTGCAGTTGAGAGTGTGAATTTGAGAAAGCCCATTCAAAGATTACACAGCAAAAGGCTGAGCTTTCTGAGATGTGCAGAATTAGCTACTAACTCAGTTTATAGCTGAACTCATTGTTGGCTCTTGGTCAATAATGGATATCCTCTCATATGCAAGAGATCAGACAAAACAAAGCAAGTTTTATTGTATCCTGTTCTGCTAAATAAACTTCTTTGCTCATTCTCAGCACAGCTGAGATGCCATTATAATAGCTCTAATATTTTCCTAAGTAAAAATACATTCAGAAGGAAGAGTAAAAATAAGATCTGAAATATATTTTAGTTCTAAAATGAAAAAAGAAAAATCAGCAAGCAAAGCTGTCTATTGTTACCCTGAAGCTTTTTAGATCACTATTCTGACAGCCAAAAGTAATGAAAAAAATAGGTTAGTCTTCTCTGTGAAAAAGTCATAGAAATTGGGCACTTCAGGCTTAGTTTTGTTTTTTTTTTTTTTTTTGGGGGGGGGGTATCTAGGGAGGAATCAATCAAGTATTCTCTGCCAAAACCCCCACATTAATGATAAGAAAAATTAGTACTTTCTGAAGAAGAGCACTTACTAAAAATTTCCTGACCAGCTTTAGTTCGAGTTCTTTTATGTGATAATGCTTGTAATACTGCAAAAGGATTCTCAAGGAAAAGAACAGGACATTCATGACTGATTTGTCTGCTGACATTTATTAGCTGTGGGAAAGTCACCTCTTGGCAATTATACTTTTCAAATGTAATTCTAGTAGCATAAAGATTGGAAGCACTGAGGTTTCTATAATTGAGGTTACCTTCACTTGCTCTTTATTGAAGTAGTTATATTTTTCTATTATGAGGGTGGTATTTCCAGTATTCTGTTCCCATGAGAAGTTTTATTTATCAAGCCTCATCAGATGCCTTGTTCTGGAAATGTATACCCAACTCTTTGCTAAGTTAGCTGATTAGTTTGTATCAAATATCACCATCTGTTCTTATTATCTGACAGAAATGCAGATGACCAGGCTAGAGGTGCCTTAGTGCCTGTGTGAGTTGAAAGTTCAGATGTTAGATACACTGCCATAAACTGTATCTTCCTTCCTACCATAGAATTTGAGCGAGAAAAGGATTAGAGGTGCTGCTTCTGCGCTTTGTTCCTGTTTCTTTGGGAAGGCACACCCTCAGAATGTGGGAAAGCAGTGTCTCTCTCCTGAGTGCAGACCTGAGTGCTGTGATTGTTCCATCTCCAGGCTGGTTTGCTTGCTGCAAACATGTGCTGTGTGGGCACTGTGGGCCAGAGAGAATGGAGTTAAAACCTGGGAGAGGAGCCTCTGCTGCTGCTCACATTCCCTTTTACTTGGCAGCTGAGCTTTGTGTGGTGCTATAAATCAGGTAGCCGTAAAAAGAAAAATCGTCACAGAAGGAAGTGCAATATGATAAACCTCTATTTACAGCCCGAGTGACTTCCTTTTGAGCCCTCCTCTTCTTTTAGGAAATGGAAATATCACCCTAAGCTATTTGGTGAATCAATGCCTATTGAATATATTCAATACATATTCATTCCTCTCGTGGTGGAGAACAGACACTTCAGCTGGAGACTTGGGCTCTTTGTGCTGGGCACTGTCCAAGTGCATATTGAAAAGACCGAGCTGGCTCTAAGGACTTTTCATTTTAGTATACCAGACAGAGAAAGGAAAGGGCTTTCTTTTTCTTCCCTCCTCCTTCAACTGTAGTAGGATATTTGAGGCATGTTTGTCATTCTGGCTAAATGCTTTTCTTGATGGAGAACAATTACAGCGTGGCTATTCTGACTGTAAATGGACTTTCAGTAAAACATGTATGTAGCTGCTGTGCTTCATTAAAATACTGTAACCCCAACACAGCTTATAATCAAGGCACAAAGTGTTACATGGAAGGTGGACTGTAATCTTCAGTTTGACCCTGTTCTGTCATTCATTTTAAGCTACAGTGATGCAAGGTGTTCATCAGGGAGATACAGTTCAACTAATGACTGTCAGTGCTATTTCATGGTGTTATTGTTGTGTTTAGGAATTTGGCTCCTGGGCCCAGCATGCCTTGTACCATGCAGGGGAGCATAAACTCCAAGTGATTGGTGCTGTGTTTATAAGTTAAATCTACAGGTAAGGGGAAAAAAATAAAAAAAGAGACACTGACATATTAGGAATTAAATAAATGGTCAATATGACAGATGAAAAATATCCTGTGAAAGCACATTCTTTCCTGAATCCTAGAGTGCCTTTTATCTCATTTTGCCAGAAACAGAAAACTGGTAAACTTCAGCATTTCAGTAAAACAAATTACTTAAGGCCACTGAATCATTGATTCAAAATCCAGTCTTTGGAAGTTTCTTGAGGCCAGCCAAGAGTAAGTTTGATGATTCCATGTGATTTCTTACAGGTTTAGGGCACTCTGTTTAACTGCAGTATCAGGAAAGATGAAGGAATTAAGTGGAGTTTTTACTGAGTTTGCTGCTCAGTCTTCAAATTACAGTCAGACCCCTGCCTAATGCTATGAGAGGATGTGAAAAGTGTTCAATGTTTTAATCATGTTCTGTCTGCAGAGAACACAGGTATTTTTCAGTTCTCCCGAGCTGCTGTGTCTGCCCCTGTAAATTATGTGATTCTGACTAATATAAGCACATCACATTTTCCTTTATTAATAGTGCCCAGTGTTAGATGTGATAATAAAATACATGTCTTCATTTGTAGCTTGGATTTTGGAAATCCCTGTAGACCAATTGAGGAAGTGTAAAGAGACCAACCCGAAATGTCCTGGGAGAATTTCCAAAACAAGCAAAGCAGCAAGAAATAGAAATCAAAATAATGTCTTTAATTTTTTTATGCCCTAAATTCTTAGAACACAACTACTGTTTCACCTCTCTGGCAAAATCACAGTGTTATGATTTTGATATTTTGCAGCTACTCTAGACTGAAAATATTTAAGGTTGTAATTAGTGACTGTCTCTGTTCCTACCTCATCAGCCCAAGTCCCCCAGCTCTTTAATATTGAATGCCTGTGTTGAGCTCACCTGGAGAATAGGCCTGAAAACTGAGAAATGAAATATATTCCAGCAGCCAGCTGGACTCTCCTTACTTTTCTTCCCAGCTCTGTGGAGGACTGTGACCTGTGCAGACTGACTTGGACAGGGCTTGGTGGTTTTCTCTCTGCTGCTACCCTGACTTTTACTCTTGCCTGTTCATGGCCTGCTTTGACTTCAAATCAGTTTGTGATGCTGGCCCTATTTAAAGCAAGACAATGTTCCAAAAGTTAAGTTTCAAGAGATAATATAAAATGAAAAACTACTCCCAAGGGATTGTGCAGAAAACATGCTTATAAATTTTGGGAATGTGTTCCGTAATTCTTATCTTGCCTTTTTGAGTAAATCTTCTACAGTTATGAGACTTCAGAGACATCAGAGTATAATCTCACAGATCACGGTAACTTGAGATATCCAGAATAATAAAATTAATAGATCCTCTAGCTGTTTTGTCTACTGGGCAGAGTTAATTTGTTTCTACTGTGGGAGGGTGGGTCCATGGTGTGAGTTTACTATGTCACTCCTGATATTCTGGGGTCCTAGTGGGTTTTTTTCTGATTATTAACTGATTTTTTTGAGGCCCATTCATGTTTTAAAATCAAAGACACACATGCAAAGCCATCAACAAGGATATCAGGATTATATATTTATCTCACAACAGCCAATTGTAAATGTAACTCATGGAGAACAATTAACATTGTTTACCTGTATAGGTTTACACTGCTTGTGGAAGCCAGTCAGTGAAGAATTATCTTTGACTTAAATGACAGCCATCTACATTTTATTTTTTCACCAGTAAGTTCTCCACTGCCTTCTCATGCTTATTGCACTGAAGATAATGCCTAGCAGTTAAGAGAATCAGGGTGTTTTAGAGGGTTTATTTATGATTTTTCCAATTATCTTAATTTTTCTAATGGCATCATGATTTTCAAATGTGGCTGTCATTGTATGCAATTATTTGAAATGTGAAACCCTGTGCAGATTTTTTTAATGTGGCAGATCAGCATTTTCAATAGAGGACAAAAAGGGTTTTAACAGGTTCTTTAAGACAGGCTTTGTCCTGAGGACCTCTATTGTGAAGTTAGCATATATGCTAATTAAAGACATGCAATTAGATTGCTCAGCAAAGCCTCAGCATTTTCAAGCCTCTTTTATCTTAAAACATACCACAAAAAATGGGCTGTAGTCT
Organism: Cinclus cinclus; assembly: GCF_963662255.1. Lineage (NCBI taxonomy): Eukaryota > Metazoa > Chordata > Aves > Passeriformes > Cinclidae > Cinclus > Cinclus cinclus. The sequence continues at coordinate 3,366,062 of NC_085066.1, read as the reverse complement.
TTGTTACTCAACTAGATACTAAGCCATACAATCTCCTTCTGATTAAATTTCTTAATTAAATAATGCATCTTTGCAAAATACTTGTGACCACAGCCGAAGCTGTCTGAGTTCTGCTTTGGTTTGGCTTGTGTATTTTTTTTTAAATTATTATTTTTTTTTTGTTTTCTTTTCTTTTTTAAGAAAGGCACAAAATTCAAAAGCAGATTCCTTGGAATATGTGAAGTCTTTTGAGTAATCCTTGAATAATTAAAGATTCTGCATCAAACTCCAGCAGTTAAAAAACTTTTAGTTATGATAACATACTGGTATTCTGAATTTGACCAGCTATTCAGAGAATATTTAGTAAAGACATCAAAAAAAAATCCATCTTGCAGTGCATATTAAATTTCTGTTTGACCCATTTCTCTGGCTGGGACAGCTGTCTTTCAAATTAGTCACATTCAGGAAAGTCTAAACTAGTGAATTAATAGAATGTACCTTCCAACAAATGTAAGGTTATTTAAAAGGAAATCTATTAATTATGTATAGGAAAAAGACAGTTATGAAAATGTGGAAAACAGTTTTAAGCATAACTATTAAAGGGAAAGATTGAGCAAGAATGTAAAAAGACATCTTTATTATCTATAGGGAAGTTCTTAGATGTACAGTTCCAGTTTTTATGTTTACTGAAATACAGATTTTTACGTGTAAGCTATGAGTTCCTCCTGTCCAAGTTTATGACTTACAGTAGATGTTTATACGAGTATCAGCAAAATAAAGCTTTTACAATTCAGTAGTTTAGTAACCACATGCTTTCACAAGCTGCAAGAGCTTGAAACGCATTCCTTTTCCATGCCATGGTGCTGTTCTGAAGGAGAAATGCTCTTTAAAATCGGCCACATCTGCTCAAACCCCACCCCGTGCAGCCCTTGTGAAGATGCTGTGGAGCTATCTCCTAAAAGGATATCTTTAATTAAAGAGATGCCCAGCTCTGCAAAATGATCTCCTAACCCTGCAGGGCCAGAACAATGAGTGACGGGAAAGAAGCAAATCTATTTTGATAGGGGGGACTCCTGTGCAGAGGAAGGAAAAGTCTCATCAGGAGAGCTTCCATCTGCTTCAGGATGTACTGCAGCTGAAAGGGCTGCGTGTGCCAAGGACACACTTTATAAACGTTTGGCTGTGCTGTGTGAAGGGGTTTCTTTGTGTTACTAGGGTTTACAGTGGATTTCTATAAATCTGATGGTCTAAGAGATTACTGGAAATTCTGTTTATGATCAGCTTCTGATTTCATATCCTAACCATATCCTGTACTGAATTGTGCTCTAAGTCTCCCAGACTTTCTTTGCTGCTGCTGCTCCATGTTGTCCAGCATCAGTAACTAATCACTGTGAATGACAATGATTTAGGATTACCATGGTGGCACAAATGCTCCTTTGGAAATAGGTCACTGCATCCTACTCTTTCACTTACCAGTGTAATTTGTGAGATTTGCATTGCTGGCAGTCGATTCAAAACTAAGTAGTTCTAAAAGAAAGAACATTTTACTCTTAGTTTGTGCATATATTTTATTCAAACCCTCGGCAAGATGTTCATTACGCAGTGGATAGATTTATTTATGTAATTTTCTTTGTGGTTTGCCTACAAAACTAGGAGCTAAAATTAATATCTAATCAGTAGACCCAGGGCAATTATAATTTAGGGCAAAGAGAAAATTATTTTTGTAAAAAGGACTATTTGTTCAATCTACTCAACGCAAGCCTTTTCTGTTTCCAAAGTTGATTTTCTTTACTATTGCACAATGCAGCCTGGAGATACTGTAACAACATTCTAATTAAAAACAACCTGAATTGCCATGGAGACCAAAAAATAGAAGTGCTTGCCTTAGACCAAGTAAGGAATAAGCCAAGCTGGGAATGTCAAGATACTATTTCTGGAATTTTTATATGTGTAAACATAGTTACATGTAGTTGAGTCTCTGATGTGCACATCCACACATCCATGGCCTGAGCTGTGTCAGCAGGAGTGTAACCAAGGTATTGAGGGATGTGATGACAATGCTCTACTCAACCACTTGTTAGGCCACACATGGAACAATGCCCAGTTTTGGCCTCCCTGTTTCAAGAGACATTATAAAGCTGCGAAGGATCCAGGAGGGAATTACCAGGATGCTTAGAGGGTTCTAGAACTTGAAAAATGAAGAAAAGTGGAAGGAAATTGGTTTGTTGAACGTAGAGAAAAGGCTGCTCAGGGGAGGGGAGTCTTATCACGGTGTTGCAGTGCTGGAGAGTATTTATGGACAAGGTGGAGATTCTTTTGTCACTCGTCTTCATGAGAGCAATTAGACCCTGGAACAGGTTACCCAGAGAATTTAAGACCTATCTGCACAGAGCTCTGTGTTACATCACCTATAGCCCTATTGGCAACAGGAGATTAAACCAGATGATTTCCAGACTCCCTCCCACCCTACCCTGAGCTTTTCTGTGGTTCTGTGCTCGGGGAGTAGCTTAGTCAGTGGCAAAACAGAGGGGATGCTCAAGTCCACTATGGGCTAAAGTGATTGAGTCTCTGAGATGATTCCTCTCATCCTATTCAGCTTGTCCACCAGACTGGCTCTTGTCTTACCTAGGAAAGGATTTTTGAGCCTTATGTTAAGGAAAATGTTAGGCCTACATCTGAGTATCACTTGAGTCTCTTGGTATTTTATCAACAAATTATTTGCTTGTAAGGGTTGTGACCAGAGCCTGGGCAGTAAAGTGATACAAACACGCCTGCCTGGTTTACGTCTCCCAAGCCTATTTTTTTTCTCAGGTGTAGCAGACAGACAGTGTGAAAACCTTGTGACTTACAGATATAAATTTTGCCTTTCCTCCTTTTCTAAATTTTGTGGCCAGCCGTCACCTGGAAAACCTCAAACCTGAACATTTGTAAGATTTTCTTCTTTCACTGGTACCTCAATATTTGATTAAAAAAGTTTATTTTGGTTTAAGGTGATCAACAATATACAGAGCAAGAGAAAAATGATAGTTAAAGGCATGTAAATGCTAAAGTAATAGCTCATTTATTGATTCCATTTTTCTGAGTGAAAGCAGTTTAAATGCATTATGAATTTATGGAGTCTGCCTACATTCAGAAGTTCATCTTTATATTATTTTAAAATATTGCACTAATAATCTTACAGTTCAAACTTACCTAAGAAGAGCAGACAACTGAATTCCTTATGAACTTGGAATACAGGTCTACACATCATCAGAGACAGGTTTCATGTCACCATGATTTATTAAGACATACTGTTCCATGAAGGATGTATTTATTATACAGCTACACAAGCATCTGATTTTCTTGATTTCTTTGTGATGCATAGGAGGATTGAAAGCATAGAGAATGCAAGGATAAATTCTGTTTCCTGGGTATTAGTTATGTCTCAGGAAAAATTTGGACTATTGTGAAACACAGCAAGCAGGAAGATAGCAATAGAAACCGTGGTTAGTAGAGAAATGTCTAATAAATCATCAGGCTGGGCATCAGCAAAATCTATAGCTGAAATGAGAAACTTTAAAAATGTATAAAGATTTTTCACTCTCATACTAATGAACTGTCAATTAAATATATACACCATAGGATATCTTTGGGATGTAGTGCAGTGGTGGGGGAGAGACAAGATATTAAGAGATGGGAAGGTAAGGAAATACCACAAAATTGAGGAAGAGAATAATCTTTTATTTTATTTTCTTGGAGGGAGAAAATATTATATTCAAACTGAATTTCTTGCCAAGAGGCTGGGCCAAACATCATTCTTGCCATCTCATCTGACTTGTTTCATATTTGAAACAGATCACTTCCAAATTCTTTACAAAACCAGGAATAGACATTTCTTGCTTTGGAAGGTGTTGCTTGTTAACTCTGGTGAAATTGTTAATTCAGAGCTGGTTTAACTCAAAATGGTGTAATTTACAAAAGACTTCATGTGATTCCTCATTAAAAAGGAATTTAATTTCACAAGTATCCTGGAAGCTGGGCTGTACCTCTTGTGTGGTGAGGGAGGCCCACGTAAAGTAAAGAAAAGCAGATTTATTACAGAAAACCGAGGGCTTTGTTGCACCCCTGTCTTGCTTAACACCTATCTCAGGGTCATATTATTGCTGACAGCCATCTCCCATTTCTGCTGTCTCCCATGGAGATGTTGTCAGTTCAAGTAATTCGTTCCTCGTCTCCTTTCCAGTCCTCTCTTCCCCATTTTGGTTCTGCATCTGTTTTCTTCCATGTCTTACCTGGGCAACTGCTGGCCTTTCTTTAAAATTCATTTTCTCCTTCTCACTATTTTTATAAAATGCCACATGGGTCACTGCTTATATGAACCCTTGTAATAATTTTTGAATCTGCTGTAAGTTTATGTGATCTGTAGCAAACTAGTTCTTTGACTCATTTCTCCAACTTCTGCCCTTCCAAGGTAAGCCTTAATATTGTTCTTTTTTATAACAGTAAAACTATTCTCAACCTATTGACTTTTAAAGAGAAATTAATTCCTTTCTTTTTGACACTAACATCAAAAATGAAAATGAAAAAACCCACTTGGAATGACGATATAGCACATAGATGGATTCTCATTTGAGAAGCAGTAAAGATAAGGAAGTGAGCTGGCTTCACACTGGAAGGAGAAGAAATTTTAATGCTTACTGACACAATCCTTCTTACACCTAGCAGCTTGGACCCTTTTGTGAAATCTTTCAAAACAACAATCTCCATAGAAGGAAAAAGCCAGCTTGCAGACAATACCTTCTGTGACCTCAACACCCAAATCCTAGCCCAGAAAACAAATGTTTCTTTACTACTCAGATGTTCTCAGCAGAATCATAGAAATTAGCCAGGAACTTATGCTGAGGGCCAATGTCCTTTGGGGAACAAATCTTGTATTTCAGAAATCCGAGACGTGTTCTGCCGACAAAATTAATGATGTTACAAAACATTATTATAATTACTCATGCAGAACTTGATTGATGCAGTATGTTCTGAAAGTTCCCATCATATTATTCATAATTGTCCTCTTTCGAAGAGCAAGGAGATGTTCTGACTATACAGTTTCCCTTCTGGGAAGGAGTACTTTGTGTTTTGCAAATTTTTTTTTTTAAAAGTATTTATGCACATACCAATAGCACAAAAGGATAATTGTGGTTTAGAATTTTGCCGAAGGATGTCAGCTGGGATGGGCTGCTTTACTTATTGGGGCTGTCTACACTGCAGAGAAACATATTTTGTTGTGCAAAAACCTTCTGATGAATTTCAGTGTGTTTACATTCTATAAGCAATCCCAGCAGAGTTTTAATCTGTTCACGACACCACAGTTTTAATATTGCATGGTGAAGTCTCAGAAATCAGAGGTGGTGTTCTATCTTGTCATAGAGGTACATGCATTCATATAAAGCCCCATACCTATCTTTCATCCCTGTCTTGTTCTTTGTTTTTTTAAGATTCATGTGGCTTTAGCTGTGGTTAGAAGGAGCCTAATTTGATCAAAATGTTGCATTTTCTAAATCTTTTTTTTTCAAGATTTGCTCAAATTTAGAAACTTTTCTGCATTGTTTTGTTGCCTAGAGGTAAAAAATAAGCCCGGAATGAAAACATCACCACTTTTTTCCAGTCTGAGGCAGAGGTACACTAAAGACAGCTTCAGATGTGAAAATTCTTTATGGTGCACTAAACCAGCAGTAACTGGCTAACCAGTCTCCCCTCTGTGATAATTTGATCTTCTGTTGATAAAGGCATTCTTAATATTTCTTTAGAGAACCTGTCTCTCTCTTATGTAGAGCTTTGGAGTTGCTGTGGTTTTGCTTTGTTTTATAGATACCTGTCTATCCCACTCAAAATGATGGTATTTTTTTTAATGCCTATATCCCAGTTATCTCATTCTAGGGTATTTGTCTTCATTCCCAATAATTTAGTACCTGGGTGTCACTGTATTTTTTGTGAGTGTTTCTTGCAGTTACATTTTTATAACGAAGGCAATACTAGTCCTGTGTTAGATGAACTAGACTATAAAGGGTCTGGTTATGTTACACAGTACAGAGCAGTCCTGAGATCCCCAGACAGCTCCACTAAATTGTCTTATGGAAATATGCAGCATAAAGCTATCAGAAATACCAGCTGGAGTCTTGGAAATTATGCAGTTGTCTTGTCACACTGCAGGACTCATCAGCACTGTTTCTCAAATGGAGATATCTATTACAGCTTCAGGTTTAGAGTTTGAATGTCTCAGCCCAGTGCTGTGCTGAAAGAATGAGCAGTGAGGATGCTCCTAGTGGCTCTGGTCCCATGGAAGATCAAGGTACAGAGGGTTTGGACTCTCCTTTGGGATGGGTTTAGAACATGGAGAAGGAAAGCAAATTGACTAAGAGCACAGAACCACTCCAAAATAACACTTTAGCATTCTAGACTCAGCTTGAGTGAGTAGCCCAAAATTACTCCAGGAGTTTCTGGAGTTCAGTTCCCTCTCCTCCCTCCAAGCCCTAAGGACACACATGCTACAACACTGCTTTTACTACTTTCTGTGTTCCTTGCTGTCTGTGCAGTGTACAAAGTATATTACTAATCGTATTGCTGTGTGCTTCTTGGGACTTCTGTGCTTTCCTGGTGTTAACAGGATTGTCTGAAAAGAAAAACAATGTCAGGATTTTCAAGAATTCCAGCAAGGACACAGGGGACTTGGATGGAACATTTCCTCTGTTGTATGTCATGGAGTTTAATGCTCAGCTTTGATAGTCTGGTGTTCAGGCTCCACATTTGCCATTCAGGGTAGTGAAGCAATACTCTGGTTCAGATTCCAGCTACAGTATGAAAATTTTAGCATCTTTCCAAAATTACAGGAATGTAGAAAAATGGGGTTGGAAGAAGCCTCAAGAAACCATTTAGGCTATCCCCCTGACAAAATCTGTTTGTTCCATAACCTGACAGCGCTAGAAATTATTAGGTAATAGCCTGAAACAAAATAAATCATATAAAAAAAATCTGATTTACATTCTGGGTGAAATTTGCCCTTATGCAGAAGCCAGCAGAAAACATCCAATTTTTTTCTCTTAATGTTACATTAAGATTTAGGCTGACACAATCCTTTACAATCAATGTGGGTGGGCAGCTGCTGGCAAAGAAGAGTTAGATCCAGAAAGGAATGAATCTCTGATGGGAACGAGCCTTTTACCTCTTAGTCCACAATGTGGTGTGCTTGACTCAGTAGCTTTCTTCTAGTGGATTTAACTTGCTTTACCTCATAAATCACATATTTCCACATTGCTGTCAATGTAACAAGTCAAACTGAGGTTAATGTATGAAGGATTAGTCCATAGCTGGCCATAAGATGGAGAACTGTGATTCAGAGCTGCTCAGGCTGCTGGATTTTAAAGTAAAATACCACTACTCTAAAGTTTCATCTAATGAGAATCCTCTAGAAGAGCTAAGAACATATAATTCCAGAAGGTGTATGCTGCAAATAAGCTTGAGCTGTTCTGTGAAAGATGAGGCACTGTTCATTTTAATGCTTGTTTGTCTCTGGGCTTTTTTTCTTTTAAAAACTATATCTGGGGGTTGCAGGTATTATATATTTATGACAATAATAAATCTTCACTGAAAATACTTAAAGTTTAAAGAGTACTGATAGCTTTATAATAAAAAAAAATTGTATTAAGGTTCTTAAAGGGACAGGAATAGAGGCTGGTATGAATAATTATATTACTCACTCCTATACCTTTGAAAATTCATTTCATACCAGCTGAGGATCTGGATTGCCCTTTCTCTGAAGAGCATGAGGATAAACTGGCAGCAGAATTGCAATGTCTGTGGCAGCCTTTGTGTGCCAAGAGCATGCACAGATGGTGGATGTTCTTCTTCCCCATGAACATGCATTTACATCTATACAGAGGTAAGGTATAATATTTGGGTGGGGAAGTACAACAACTGTACTGTTGATTTAAAGTCATACCAGGCTTGGAGTATACAAAATACCAAATTTTTGTGTAAACAAATCCCAACAGCATTTTAAATAATTATATTTCATTCTTTGGAGGCAGAAAAAGCATCCTTCCTAAAGATTTGGAAGTCTGAGAAATGTTAAAATTTTTTTTTACTTAACCCCTTAGAGATCTCTCTAAACTGAATTTCTAATATAATTTTTTTTTTTAAGTAGTACACACAAATGATGAAATACAATTGTCACAATGGAGCAATTTAGGCATAGAAACACCTGCTTGTCTTGGAAGAGTTATGTTGTACCTTCCCCAAAAATTATTTGTTACTTTAATGCTATAGGTATGGTGAGTTAGGGAGGTTTCCCTAAAGGGATGTCACAGGCATAATAATATCTCAGTGTGAAGTGGATGGAAGGCAGCTGTGGCAAATGGCAGTAAATTAGTGTTATTATTTCTATCAGGTATTTTCCCAGTAAAGCCTTCTTTAACGTGCTTGGAGGAATGCAGGCAAGAGCTTCTCAATTTCTTTGTGGCACAGTTACCTCAAGGGGAAAGGAACAAGTCCAGTTACTGTAACACCTGTTCCACTTTAAAAGCTCAGGGAGGGCTGGAAAGAAAAGTTGTCTAGAATTTCAAGCAGCCATTTCAGCCTAGATTTCTATTCAGAATTACACATAAATTACGACTATGCCTGGAAGCTGATGAGAAAAAACAATCATCAATGTGAAATCATTGCCTCTTGTTTAAATAATTCTTCTGAAGCAGATTAAGGTGTTCCACACATTGGATGCTTTGCCTTTTTAAAGCTTGTGTTTTATTATTTGCTAAAGCTCCTGCACTCTAGCAGAGTGACTATAGAGTTTCCTGACACTGTGATCTCTGCTCACCAGAGTATAAGACCCTGCATACTTTTCCTATGATATACAGCAGAGCTATAAATACTCAAAAACTAACATGGTGAGGCTTGTAAGGTATCACTACAATGTGAATTTAGGCCATTACAGAACTGGTTTGAGAAACACAGTCTGGTGGGATTTTTTTGGGAACAATACAGCCAGTTAAAAGCTGACATTTTTTTTCTTTTTTCTTGCTCCCTTCACTGAGTTATGAGATTCATTCATGTCTGGAACATGAGAGTCACACTCCTACTCCCATATTAGGTAACCTCTGGATTTTTCCAACCAACAACCTCCAGAAGCAGAATCTTTCCTGGGAATCCTCAGGGGAGTCAAACTGGGAAGTTTGGTGGCTTGGTTTTGTTTTAATGTAAAAGGCAGTATTGTGTGTCCTGTAAGTATAGGAGGCTGTTGCTAAAACAGTAAAATCTGGTGGGGCAGTGTGGAGTAAGGTGCACTTTGGCACTGAAAATGCTGGGAGATGATTGGCAGCAGGGATATTGCTTCTCTGTAATGAAAAGAACACACATGCAAGGATTCATTTACAGATTAATTTGCCAAATCTCTTCTGATTAAATATTTCCTCCCTAAACCTTTTTTCCATCTGTTTCTCTGGAAGTCTCGAAATATCACCAGTTTCACTTTAAAATAGCCAGTGAGCTGGTTTCTTCTCCATATGCAAGTTTCTAGAAGGAAGAGAATATACTGATCATTTTTACAAGTGCTAAATCTGATCTGTTTCTCCAAATCTCCTCACCTTGTGTAGTTTAAAAGCAAATAAATTAAAGACTGTTTTACATGTAAATCATGAATGAAAAGACATAGAGAGTAGTAAGAAATTAAATAGTCAATTGGAATGCCTGATTTCCTTTTTTCCATGGGGAAGATAAAAGTACTTATGGCACTTTAATGTAGAATAGACATAAAATATGATGGAATTCCTTTGATTCTTTTTACTGAAGCTGGACAGTAATGAAGGTTTCTTAGGTTCATATTTAGCTTCAGGAAGTGAAAATCTAACCACTCCAGGTGGAATAAATGCAATATCAAGAAATGAAATTGTTTCTGGCATGCTAACATTATATTTAATATTGGATTAACAGTTAGTTTTGGCTTCTAGTCATATTTTATCACTTTTTTAAAAATTCTCGTCTTTGAAGGTAATTTAAATTTATAAAGCATGGTACTGATGTGACAAAAGAATGCAGAAAAGTGCCTATAATGTGGTATGTATTAATACATTAAAATCAAATATAGACATCTGTGCACTTTAAAGTAATTTAAATAGACCTTTTTGCATTGTCTTTAAATTATTTTCTAATTTTTATTTGTGAGGGGAGAGAAATAGATTATCAGAATTTTTAGATCAGAGTCACGAGCCAGTATCAGTTTCTTCATCATGAGGATTATTTAAATTTTCCAGGTTACCTGTAGTCCCTGTGCTGAAGAAATGCACATTTTGTCTGGGTCACGTGCAAGAGAACTGAACGTGATTTCTGTTGCAGACTTTCCAAAATAAACTGAATAAATTAGAAAAAGCAGAGACACAGGTATTGACTGTAATATTACACTACTGAGGTCGGGAGGGGTTGACTGTGCATTTTTCTGAAATGGAGACCAATTTTTTTTTTTTTTATTTTCCAACATGGCTCTTATAAACGAGGTTTTAAGTTTCCTGTTTTCTCCTGGACACATTGAAATCATTTGCCTCAGTCCCTCAATACCATTATTTCACTCAAGAGATAAATCACACTGGGAAAGAGAAAAGTGGGAAGAAAAGTGGAAGAGGGAATTTGACTCTGCTGACCACAGGAGTGTCCTATTGCTGAGACTCTCTTTGTTCTTCCCTACCTCCTTTATTACTTCTAAATTAAGAATTTTAAATTTCCAAGGTAGGGCAGGACTCTTAGGACTTTGTCATTTAAACCCTGACTGTGGGGTGAGTGCACAAGTGTCTGTTCTGCCATCAGCTCCTGGGCTGTTCCTCCTGCTCAGGTGTTTTCAGTCTAAAAATGACACCTCACCACCAATTAATTACCTGCACCATTCTCTCCACTCACAGCAGTTGGAGAAGGAGCTGGGGAGTGGCTGGGCACAGCAAAAAAAAAGAAAGTGAACGTATTTTGCAACAGATATTACTGGTAAGGAGATTAAAAAAATTGAACTAAATGCTTGGAATGGGATGCTAAAGCATTTTTTTTCGAGTATTCATATCTCACCAAAATAAGATATTTCCTTGTTTTATGAGTCTGCACTGGTATAAATAGAATTATTCTAAAAGAACGTTGTTTGGAAAGCTGATGTAATTATTTTACTTATTTTTCAGACTTTAGGTTGGAGGATTTTTGTGACTTCTCCGTATGTATCAAAACTTGAATAATTCTTTCCTGTGTGTTCCCCTTCAAATTTTGCAGAAGCAAAAAATGATTAAGATGAATCCTTGGAAATATTTAGGTGGATTATTTTGCCCATCTTCCCTTAGAAAGAAAGCCTTCCTTTTTAAGAAGGAAACATGAATTGCCTAAAGGTAAATTTTTACTTAACTATCAGGCCCAAAATTTTAGCTAAAGAAGCAGTTATGTTTGCTTTTCTGTTTAAATGACTTTATCTGTCCATAAGTGTGCTCTTATGGTTAGTATGCCATAAAATCCTTGAGGCACAGTGGTGAACAGATGAAGAGCTCAGAAACAGTAAATTGATCTCTTTTTTTAAGCAGTTCTGAGTATTGATACTACATATTTAAGTCATACTTAAGTTTACTTAGTCATACTTAAGTCATATTTAAGTTTGTATGATGATACACTGATCCAGAGAGGTGCGATTAAAAATGTGACTTTTAAAATATTTTTTATTTTTTTTTTAAATCAGTATCAGAATCTTGTCACAGTGAGCGTGGCTGTGACAAACCTCTACATTTCTCTGACTTCGGGGTGAGGGTGGCAAAAATAAAGGAGTGGGAATGATGGAATTGCCTGGAAAAAAAATACTTTAATTGAACACAAAAGTGGGGACGGTGCCCAGGAACCGAGTGCCTGTCGCAATGTTTTGCATTTCTAGCCAAACTAAATGTCTTTAAGCTTTGAATTTTCCTTGTTATCTCTGTTTCTTCTTGGTTTGCTGGCGCGTGTGGGAATTTGTGCAGTGTGTTTTTGGTAGTCTTTTTGGTGGAACACCAATAATCTGCATGGACTAACTTTCCTCTCAAACTGAGACAACTAGAAAAGCAGTAAAGATAAAACAAATGGTCGTACGAGCACAGCCTGCAGTACCTCTAGCTCTGCTACTCCTGTCCATTTTTTCCATTCTGGGCTGCTAAGATGAGGGTATAATTGTGGGAATTGTGCAGGTGCTCGTTTCTCTGGTCTCTGCATGCAGGCAATGAAGCTGCCTCATTAAGGACTTAGTAAGAAGCTCTGTGTCAGGCCAGCAGTCTCTCTCCAGGAGTGGCAAACTGATGAGCTTGAGCACTTGGCCCCTAACTGCGAATCATTCCCCTTTGTGCTGCTGAATCCATTGGATTAAGAGGTAACTATTTATTCTATTTTTTTGGCTTTGTCACATTTTCCCAGCTTAACTTTCGCGAAAGACTTGATTTGCTATTTTTCCTAGGCAGACCCAAAGGTAAATCCTGCTTGTTAGGGCAGAAATTGGATCCACTGAAATTTTTACGTGCTTGAGAAATTGCTTGCTGAACTACATGTTTCTGTGTGCAGCATGACATGATTTCTGCTGTGGGTTTAGAGGGCTGCAAACAGCAGTTCTACATGGAAAACATAGTTTATTGCCAACACACACGTGTTTTCTGAGTCACTTTTTTTTTGTCTGTAAAACTGCATGTTTCACTTGTCAAACTGCAGGTATTTTCATATCTACTCGTGTTAATCAATTTAAATGAGGAGTGATAGTCAAGCTGGTTGTGAGTCATCCCTAAACTGTCAAGGTAGTCATTTTTGCCAGTGTTTAGCCGTGAAAGTTTTCAGGGCCAAATTGATTACCAGATTTATTCGCTCAGCCCAGTTCAGTCATAGGAAGGAATTTGTTAGTTTTGTCTGAGTTTATGAGTTCTTAATTAATTTTTAATATCTGTAACTGAATCAGTCTACGTTATCGCTAACAAAAATCTGAAGCTGAAGGAACCTGTATTCTCCATAATTAATGTTTATGCACACTCAGCTTGTTCCATTTCTTACTTTTTTGCTCCAGGAACTTCTTTTATCTCTCTTATAGTTTATTTCTTTTGCATTCTGTTTCCTAATCACTTTAATTTCCCCACCCTTCTATTTTTCACTTTAGTTTTATCTCTGTTTTGTTGCTTATTGTCTTTTCTGCCTTACTACAGAGCTGAGCATCCATAGAAAAGTTGCATTTTTTTTACCCCCTGCTCTGGTTTCTCCTGCTGTAACTTGGTGTGGATGCTTATGTACATCAGAACCCTGCTAATGTGATAACATGTGCTGACTCATTGCAAAAGCTTAGGATCAGCTTTCCATAGTCCCAGTTGGCTTTAATGGAAGAAGAAGTTAAGGCTGTGGCATTGCAGTCCTATAATTCCTGCTGGTATATGGCTCCAACACCATTAGTTGCCAGTGTATTTTACAAGAAAAATGCCTTTTGTCAGAAAACTGGCACAACAAGTTTAGAGCAGTCGTGTTCTATTCCCTCTTCTCTGGTTACCCAGTAATTATCAATCCAGCAGATAGCCTGGCCTTGGGGATATGTAATTCCTTCTGTGGTAAAGAGGGATCAGACTTTTCCCAGATTAGGGATATGCGTGAAATGAAACTCATTGGAAAATTAATTTCTCATGTATTGTAAATACAACCTTTCCTTCTCCCTGGCTCCAGCAGCAGTGGCTGTTTTTGGAAGGATTATGTCAGGCCAAGTACCAGGTTGTTGCATTGCTTTGCATTTTGCCTGGTCTTTGAGTAGCTCTTAGTTAAAGAGGATGATTCTTTCTAGCTCAAGTAACTATTGATGGAAAAGATTATATTGCAGTGTGGAGAACTGTGTGAAACTATGGGCTATGTCCCTGAAGAGACGCAACTTGTAAGAAATTTTGTATGTTAAAAAAACCCTGGTAACAGAAGAAAGATTCTCTGGAATATAATTCCGTGGAATACCTTGATTTTTCATTTCTAAGAGATGGAACTGCATCTGGTAGTGTAATATAAGTGGTTCCGTTCTAAAGAATGGGAAATTGAGATAGAGAGTGCAGGTCTGTCACTTGACTGAATATCTTGGGGAAGATCTATGTGACTTAAATTTAAACAAATTATGATTAGAACTACCAAAACAACACCACCTTTCCCTTGAAGACTGTCTGAATTAGTCTACTACTGATCCTAGAGTTTTAAATCTTAACTATTTTCAAGTTGTGTTTATAAAGTTTATTAGACAAATCTGCTCCTTTTAAGCTTCAATGGTTTTGGTTGATATCCTCTTGTTTCTCCCAGCTAGGTTGAACCATGTACAAGCATTGCAAGCCAGTTATTTCAATTTCTAATCAAAGCTCAAGTTTTCCTGTCGTGTTCAGTGTCATGCCAATGGCACTGGAAAAGATGCCATCTTTTCCATAATCATTTTGAAATCATGCTATGTGTGTTCATGGCACTTGGACTTCTCTGTTTTATCTCTTCCAAGTTCATTGCTATTATTTTCCTGTTCCACTGATTCTTGAAGCCTTGTCACCTGAGGTATGACCCATGCCAAATGACATATGTAATTTATCTTTTGTTTATTCTGTGCTGTTCCATTTTATTGATATTTAGTAGGGACATCTGTGGGAAATGTCACCAGCTGTGCAGAGTAATAAAGTTGTAACGCAGGACTTGTTTTCTCCCTTGTGTTCTGTTTAGTTCCAAGAGATGCCTTTTTTTGTAGCAAAGCTGTCTTAAAAACATTCTGATCCCTGCTCTCCTTGCTTCAGATCTGACAGAGAAAGTAGTGCTTTTGTAGAACTTTGTAAATTGAATGTCTGAATTAATTCAGGGTGAAAGCAACGCATAGACAAAGAAGACTTAATGTTGTTTTTTTTTTTAACCCTGTATATTTTTAGGCTTTTTAATGATACTAGTTATTCTGGCATAAGTAAGTGGGAGTAAGAAAAGAAAGCTGTGAGCACCAGGGAAGGCTGCTGAAGCTGGCATTTCAGCTAGCTACCTGCTGGCTGCCTGGGTTGTTAATTTTGAAGCATTTAGAGCTAGTATCAATTTAAAGTGCTCTTTCCATCTACCCTTGGTGCTTCCTCTGTGACGTGGTGTGCCAATGATTCTGCCAAAATCAGTGGCCTTAAGGGGATCAGGGAATGCATGGATAGCAGGAGCACCTTGTGATGATTTCCCTGCTTGAAACCTTGTGTCTGGAACGTACCAAATTAACCATGGGAGCACTTACTGTATGCTCTGCATGGGAAGAATATATCAGAGGCCAGTTACAGATTCTTAATAATATTACTGATGTGAAAAAAAAGCCTGTTTAGGAGAAATGTGAAGAATCAATCAGAAATTCTTCTTACTTAGCTTTCTAAATCCTTTTGATTTTAGTCTGATGTTTTGACTGTGATTACTGTCACATTGCTTACAAAATAAATAGTGTAGCAATTAAAACATATTTCTATTCTCTGCTTGCTTTAGCCTTCTCCACAGCAGTTGGCATTTACTGTAACTACAGAACTTGTATTAAAACAATTTTGAGTCTGCCACCTGTCATTCTTTTTTCCTTCCACATTGCTTACATAATTTCTTTTTTTTTCTTGATACAAACGCTGTAAATCTTCTGGATTATATTTCTCCTTGTGTAATATAAGGCTGATAACTCTCTGAGATTGTATTTCTTGTGCAAAGTAAGACAGAATCATACCCTGCCACAGAACAACAAATTCACCATATTTTACTCATATTTTAGTTGTGGCATAAATTCTCATGCTGTCTGTTAAGAAGCTGGTTTATTAAGGCTGTAAGTTTCTTTTAAAAAGAGTATTTGGAAGCTTTCAGTAATTCAGTGCACAGCACTTGATAGAACTGTCAGTCCTTTTATCTGCATAAACAGTTTTATGACTAGGAGGGTGAAACAAATGGGGATTTGGTCCTGCTGTTCCAAGTTCCTTTGCTGCTGTTGGCTCCCTGCCAGAACAGCATGGAGTAAACATGCAGGATTTCTCTCCTTATTCCTGGCATTTGATAAAAGTGGCTCCAAACTGATTTGTGCAGCTAGCAAGCATTTCATGACCCACTGGAATTCCTGAATTTGTATGCAGTGGCCTATGGAATTCTTAAGGAAGAAGCAGTATGGGCTCAGATTTACTTTGTTGGAGAGGGTGATTACTGCCTGTTAATTTTACTCTGACCTTATCTAAACATTTTACAAAGTTAAAATAAAACAACAAAGTTATTACAGTAAAGCAAATATATTTCATGTTTCTACCACCTGCATAAATCTTTTTTTTTTTTTTTTTTTTTTTTTAGTGTATGATAAAAATAATTTGTCCTGCCATAAAGATTAGCTAGATTTTTATGCTTTTCAGCTTTTGTGGAGTATTTTTAGAGCTCAAGCATTACACAAAGACTTGAAAAAAACCAGAGAAAATGAATCTAGGGATGAGTTGTGCAGCTCGGTCATGAGTTGATGCCAGTAAAGTTTTGAAGAAGTTTGTTTAACAACTGGATCCTGATCCCAGGGCTGTGAGCATGAAAAGGGCACATGAAAGTTTCTGTGACTAGTTGGAGCACTAACTGCATTTGAAAGCAATGAACTGTTTCTGTGTCTCTCTGCATGGGTGGTACTTTAATTATAGCGTTTCCAAAATATGTGAACTTCAAAAAATGCCTTAAAGTATCACTGGTGATCTATTGGATTGTTTTATACTAGATTTTAAAGAAGGTATGGCATTGAAGGATAATTTGGATGTTGATTTTCCAGAGTGTGCGTGCGACTCTTTTTAGTCATTGCTTACTGGAATTAAATGAAATTAATATAGGTATTAAATACTTTTCATAGACCAATGTTTTGGATAGTGACAGGGACAAATTTGAAAATGAGGGCTGTAAATGTAATACTGTAATATTCTGTATATAGAATATGTAATATGTAAGTATGTAATATTCTGTAATAGCAGAATTTTTTATTCTGGCTACATCTATATGACTGAATCAAGCAGAATGCCCCCACATGACCTCCTGTCACACTGTTCTTAGAAGAGCTAAATCCTCCATCCCAGGTATTTTTAGTCTCTAGGGTTATATTTCCTGGTTTCCTGATTAGATTTATTCCCAGAAGGCAAGTTTCTGTACCACCAACTTCTATGACACCTACTCCAAGGAATCTTTGGGAAGTTCTTCACTTCTCCAAGTATCAATGTGCCTTCTGGAAAAATGGGGCTGCAGAGAGGTGACAAATATGTTGTCTTGGATTTCACTTGAAGATCAAAGTTTAATAGTGCAGGCAGTTAGAATGACTGTCAGAAAAAAAAAAAAAAAATGAAGTCGTTATCCTCCTGCCCTTCCCTTAAATCAAGCAACATCTGCTGCTAGTTTTGTACTGTCACTCCTGAGTTCTGTCTTGGGATAAAAATTACAAGTAAAAAGATAAAACATATCCACAAGTTAATCCTTAATCACTAATTACAGGATGATTAAGAAATGACGGTCACCCTAAAAATAGTATTAAATTTTTCCCCCCTTTTTATAGTACTGATAATGTTTAAGCATTTGGTCTTTATTTTTACTGATATGAGAACTTGGGAAATTTCTTCACCTGTGTAATTTCAGTTCTTGAATTGCCTGTGCAAGAACTGGGAACTGGTTTTCCCTCTGTGTTCTTGATGTCTAGGTAAGTCAGGCTAATAAGCTGACAGGACCTACCCTGGTTCTGTGTTAATTATCCAATCTTTTGTCACTTTGTTATTCATCTTTGGGAGTGTGTTTCTCTGTGTAGACCCCACCTGTGTTCATACAGGAGTTCAGAGTCGCAGATTCAAAAAATCAGAGAACGCCAGAATCCATTTTATCTGCTCAACAATTGAAATTTTGTATTTTTGCTCTCTTGTAAGTTGAGATCACTTCCTAAATTGGCATTGCCTCATTCGTTGAACCTTGGGTAACCTTCCTTCTTAATTAACTTTGAGAAAGCATGTAAGTGTAAGCCTACAGATTAATTTTGATTTCTGTGTGTACTTTACTGTCTGCCAGAAGAAACATTTAATTTCCTGGTGACAGGAAGTCCTCTTTGAGCAACGAATCCCATTCTTTCTGCTGTTGTTATGAGGTCCAATACTTAATTACTTTCTGAAACACGAACAAACAAGGAATCTCTGTGTGTTTGAATGAAATAAATACATAAAGGAAATATTGCCAATCACCAGCTTGTATTCTTCGCACAAACTCAATAATCTAGACTGAAAGGCAAGTAGCATTGCTAGAATTCATAAAATACTGTCTTGAAGAGCCATAAATGTCTCTTATACTTCCAGGAGAGATAAACCATCTCAGAAGCATTTGCAAGTTTAAGTACATTAAAGCTTCCAGAGAGTTGCTGTTTGTCAGGAGGTGTCTGATGTCTCTTGACTTCTGGCAAAGTGCAAAATTGGAGCCTGG
Organism: Cinclus cinclus; assembly: GCF_963662255.1. Classification (NCBI taxonomy): domain Eukaryota; kingdom Metazoa; phylum Chordata; class Aves; order Passeriformes; family Cinclidae; genus Cinclus; species Cinclus cinclus. The sequence goes on along the minus strand of NC_085066.1, from coordinate 3,347,642 downwards.
CTCTGTGTCAGCCTCTCTGACTGAATCTGCCATAGCTTCCTATAGATAGTAGTCTGTAAAGCCTCTGTAATATAAGCTGATGCCCAATAAAAAAGTGAAATCCCTTCCTGCCAGTGCCAGCGATGACAGTTTAGTGATATGAGCCAGCTCTGAGCTTTGCCTTGTGCTCTTAATGAAGGTTCATGTCTCATCCTTCATTAGTTTGGGGCTCCCGGTTCTTGCCTTGCTGCCTGTACGCTGCTTTGTCTGCTCAGATGACATGTGCAGGAGTTTTCAGGCCAACAACTCCTAAGAAACACAAGACTTTTAATAGTTTGGGGCAGAATATTAAGTTTTTCAGTAGGAAGTTGCAACTTGGCTATTGATGTGTCTTTTTTCTAGAGAGAAATCTTATTTCTCAGTCAAAAGTGGGTTTTTCCCCATTTTTTTTTTCTAATTCTGCTTTTATGGAGAAGGTATATGAAGTAGCAATGACAGATTCAAGCAAAACATGAAACTAATTGTATTGTACTCTTAGAACAGCTGGAGTCCTACTTAGAGACAAATGCTTATAGAACGTTACAAATTAAACCTCAGCTCTTTTACACAGGTCCTTTGAAAATCTTTCCCTTTTGATCTCTCTATGCCTAAACGTGTGTGGTTAAAGACTAAGCTTTTATTCTTTGGCCTGAATATAGAATTATTTTTCACGTATTGTTTTTCTGAAAAGTGGCACCAAACAAATTAAAGGAAACAGTGCCTCAACTGGTGTAATCTCAAGAAACTGCACTACTGGCTGAGGAACTGACACAGTGGGCTGATCTCTGTAAATACCAGTGGGAGCTTCTCCTGAATGCAACAAAGGGGCTGCAGTGCCATGGGGAAAGACATGAACAGCCTGCAGAGGAAAAGACTGGTTGGTAATGGAAGAAGATCCATGGAAACATTAAAATTATGTACAGGTGATTAATCAGAACTTGAGAATAAGTGCCCTTTTTGTTAGTGTCAGTTTATCTTAATCTGTTTGGCATCAACAGGTAATATCTACTCTGGCACCTTTTTGGCACACAAAAAGTGGGAAATTGTAGGTTCAATATTAGCAAATTGTTGCTTTATTCATGCTTTTCATTGACCATCTGCTTCATAACTGCCCGCTGTGAATGGGCAGAATTTGATTTAAAATTGGAAAAAACCCAAGAAGTTCCCATCTAGCTTTTGGCTGCCCCTGTTGGGAGTAGATAGGCCAACTACTCATGGCCATGACTCACTGCCCTCCTGGATCCAAGGCAAAAGGTTTTTATTGCTCATGGGGATCCAAATAAATTATTGAAATACTAAATATGAATTATTTATTCATGATGGGATAATAAGAAGTTGATGTTAAGGGACTGATTGATTTGAAAGAGTTTTAAAGGTAAGACTTCAAAGGTAGAATTGATGGGAATTATAGAAATGTTAAATATTGGTCAAAAAAGTGAATCCTGTGGAACTGTCATTTGAAAAAGGATGTTGTCTGAATTACTTAGTATAGAGAGGCAAGTTACATGTTATCAAGGGGAGAATTCCTTTGCAAAGCTGTAATATGAGTTCCTGAAATCCACTCAAAAAATCCACTCGAATAGTGTAAAGCAAAATGCGCACGATTTCAGTAGATTTTAAATAGTTATTTTAAGCATTTCTTCACCTGAAGATGTTTGCATTAGCCATTCTTTCGGATGCAGAAGGAGATATCGTTCACGTTGTGCTTTTGAAGTACAATGTGACTTTAAATGCTGCATTGAATCAGCAGAGGAACACACATTCTTTGTTTCAGCAGTGCACAGTCAAAGAAATCAAAGCTTTTTATGTGTGGGGTTTTTTTTCTGCTTTTGTTTTGTTGTTCTTCTTGTTATTGTTGTTTTTGTGGTGGATTCTGGTTTGGTTTTGGGAGGTTTTATGTGGAAAGGGAGCAATGAAGAGGGTTTATCTGTGTGCATGTCCAGGGTGAATATCTGTGTGCATGTCCTTGAATGGCCAATGAAAAACATGTTCTCAGTCATGGAAGCAACTGGTAATGGTTAATCATTATGTTACAAATTTTTTGTTTTGATGCACAAAATTATTTTTCTACGGTTCACAGTAGTCAAAAGGATTATTTCTGGAGTGAGGAGTTGAGGCTGATTGCAGTTTGAAATATGCATTTGTTGTTAATCTTTTGCTATTTAAGTCCACTGTAAAAACTGAAGGATGCCTGACTTCCAGTTGTGCCATCATAAAGTTAGATTAGCCTGAAGTGGCTTTACTGAAAAGAGAAATCAAATCAATACTATCTCATTTTCATCTCCTATTATGTTATGTGCCCTAGTCACATTTCCAGTGCTTCACTGAAAAATCAACTTATGTATTTGCTGTTCAGAAGTAGGCAATAAAATTTTAGAGATATTGTAGAAAGTATGAATATCATAATGATCTAGAAATTCCATTATTGCACAGGAGAGTCTGAATGTCTGCTTCTGGGTTCAACTAAAAACTAAGGTTTCTATCATAGGTCTCCTTCAGCCAGTAAAGAGAATATAATGAGAAAATGGGTGGATGATAATTAAGATACACTAGATGAGTTGGGTGGAAAAGTAAAATGCCTTGTGTAGGAAAAGGAGTCTCTGAAGCACAAAACATTCTTGGATACCACCAGAATAATTTTGTTTTTACATTTCTGAAATATTATTTTTTTTTTCTTACTGGAGAATTGTTATTAGAGAAATGAGTCAGGAAGTTGTTCCTGGCATCTGAAGCCCAAACTGCTTAAGGTGGTAGTTCAGTAGTTCACAAAGTTCAAGGCAAATAGAATAATGTCCTACTTGAGATAAAAGCCTCAGTTTAACATAGATATTGTATATTTTAATGTACGTTCTAAAGGGATTGTCTAAACCACTTCTGGACCTGACTATAGCAACATATCAAATATATGCTACAAAATGTGCTCAAAAAATCCCAGTGTAGCTGTACACCCAAACAATAGATTCTTTTTTACCTATCTGAATTTTTCAGATCCATGTACTTAGGTTGGGTGTCCCCTGAGAAACAGGTTTTAATTGGTATTTCCTGCTTTTAGAGTTACTGGAAATTAAAGCCTTTCTCATAGTACATCACAATTCTGATTCCAAAAAAACCCCCAAACTAGAGAGGTACGAGGGTACAGAAAAACAAAAGTAATATTTAGGCTTTTTCTGCCTTTGCTTAATAAGGCACAGATGACTAAGCAATACTTGCTGTAGCTCATAAAATAACAAACTCTTAAAGATGAGAAGAATGGTGTAGTAGAGTGACAGATCTTGGTGCACGTGGCAGAATAAGCTCATGGTCAACTCCTCATGATTAAGGCTCAAATGTGCAAGGAACACGTTGGAGGAGGCCAGAAGGTGGAAGACAGCCCAGGCTGAGGAAGGTTTGCCTTTGCTAGTTTAGAAGCACAGTTGCTTGATTCTAGTCCTCCCAAAAATTCACTTCACTCAGGATGTCAGTTTGCCACCTTAAAAATAGGGGATGGTGTGTTCTGACCTTGCTGGGCTGCTGTGAGGATGAACTGTAATGAATTTCAGAAAGCCACTCTGATGCTACTGTGTTGGCTGAATTGTTAGATATAAAGAGCAGCACTGTTCTTGATTAAGTTTAAAACTCATAGACAATGGGATTCGTGTAGGCAGCTTACATAGGGAAACCATGAAAATTTAGTTGTGTTTATTGTATCCAATTAACAAAAATTATGCAAAAACATAAAGAACCCAACAAAACCTCCTGGTGTTGACCATTTGTAAGATAAATATTTTGTAAAATTTGACAGTATCTGACATTTGAATGAGGATGATTGCAGGGTGAAGAACTGAGGGAAATTAGAGACATTTCTTTCAAGCCAGTTGCCCTGCCCTAATTACATTCACAAAGTTAATCTTGTGTTTAACGTGGATGCATTCTAGACTAACATTTGTAGAATTACATGTAGGGTTTAGGTCAGAAAAAGTAAAATATCATCATGGCTATTAACTACGTATTAATTTTATTAAGATGTATATCTTCAGAGGATTATGTAGTTCACTGTAGGACAAGACTTGTAACCAATTCTCTTTTGTCATTATTAATATAGTATTGGCTTCTTATGATGAACTTTAACCTGATAACAAACCAGACTATTTAAACATTTTTACATGAGACAAAAACATGCTTACAAGATTGCCTTGTGATTTCAAAATAAGACAGGTTTTAAAATAAAATTGCTCATCACAATATTTACCTGTCCATTCCTCAAATGTACCTTTTGCAGGCTGTATTTCATATTATTTCCTCAGACTGGAAGCATTGGACGTCATAAACACAAGAGATTGTTTTGCAATAGTTGGTGTTTGGCTTAACCTACTTATTCTTACATGATATTTGGACTTGTCTTCCAGATGTCCATCGTAGACTTGGCTAATAGTTGTTCTTCTTTTTTTTATGAGTATGGAACAGCTTCTTCTCCTCAAACAATTTAATTAACAATCATAATGCCTATTTCAGGATATTTTTTCCCACTGAAATCAGTGACAAAACCCACCAACATTTTTATTATGTGTCAAAATAGGTAGTTATATTAAAATAGCAGATGGTTCCTTAATGCTTACCTGAATCATTGTGTATTTGGGCTAAAATTCTAGGGGCAATCAGTGAATTCTTACCAGTTTCCCAATTTGATTATTTCTGTGAGGCATTTTGCTTTGTTGGGGGATTTTTTTAAAAACAAGAAAAGTCTGGTATTTATTTAAAGATATAAAAAACATGGAGGAAATTAACAGCATAAGTGGTTATTGATTTTCATTATTTTAAGAAGTTTGTTGACTCTCATTCTGGACTTAATGTCTGTCACTTTAGTCAAAAAGCTGAGATTGTTTTTCTTGGCATTTCTCCCATGTGAGACCTGATTTTTGATGCATTTCCAAGCAAAGCTGTCTGGAGCAATTTAGTGTATTGCACATGTAATTGTCACGAGCAGAACGTTCCTCATGACCAAAAGGCTGCCTGCTCTAAGAAAATTGGAACAAGGTGTTTGGCATCATAGGAACACCTGCAAAGAGAAAACCCATCATAAAAAATTAGTGTCATATCAAAGAAACCATAATCCAGGGGGACAGGGTGAAGATTTGGGCAAAACTAAACATTAACAGATGTGACAGTAATTGTTCTGATGCATAACGGATTTATGGTATTGATTTTTTTTTTTTAATGGATTCAAGTTCAAAGAAAACCAGGTGAAACCTTTGAGGTGAAAACGATTTTTAGGATTTGGGGGTTTTTTAACTCCACGTTTTAGAAGAGATGACTATCAATGAAGTGACTAAGGCCACCAAGATTCCAACCTGCAGAGCACACAGCTGGCTTTTTCAAACATCTTCCCTCAAAAGAACATCTTTTTAAATTATTGTTGTGCGTTTCCAAAGAGCCACAGCAGCTTGTGATGGGCAGCAGACAGATGAATTTTCATCGCAGCCAGGAGTAGATCTTTTTTGCTGTGTTTTAAATGCAGCACTGTGCTCAAGTCCAAAGCAGTTAAAGCTCTTAGGAGCAGCGTGCTTTTGTGTCTCAGCACTGCAGCTCCCTCCTGGCAGCTGCACTGTCACACCTGGACTTTCATCTAGGCCTTGCTTCTGCCATGGAAACAGAGAAGAAAATTCAATTTTCCGAGCTGTTCTATCAGAAGGAAGCTTTTCTGTGTTTATGGAATGGAGCATTGATTTCCTTTGAAGACTTCCTGGTGCTTAGAGCTGCCCTGCCTTTGCCCTGTTCTTCCCAAGTCAATGTCAAATGTCCCACAAAGGGTTGGAAGTTACAAATATTTGCTTATGCAGTAGTATCTGGGGGTGTTAATTACTGCATATAATTTAGGGATCAGGACACTCTGAAGTGGTTTAAGGGTTTGACAAATTTAGCCATTGTTCTCTCTGTGTTACAGTAAGAAATAAGGAGAAATTCTTGGTACTGCAGTTCTGGGTTTCCTATGGCACCAGAAAAATCAAGAGATCCAAAAGAGGGGGGGGGGGGGGGGGGGGGGGGAAGGAGGAATGCACTGAAAGCTGGTGATGTACTTAACTGTGAAGTCTCAAAGTGCTACTTGGCATCAAGCAAAATGAAAAGGTAAAAGAATAAGAAGATGCAAAAGGCAAAAACTTTAAACAATCAGTTTTTCTTCATTATATTTTCACTTTCAGAAAACTAGATATTCTGTTTTTTTAGAATTCTGTATTAGTTTTCTAAAGCTCCGTTTCCTAGAAAAGATTTTATTTTTAAGAATATCTTGATGTAGCAACTTCAACAAATGGTTCATAATGCTGACTGAATAGTCAAGTTACACACATACCATAGTACTCAGCAACACTGCTGGAAAAAATAAATCACCTTAATGGGACAATTTGAGGAAGAAGTGAAGGTGATGAAGAGGGTTGCATTTTGATTACTTATAGTTCTTGTAGCAGTCACAATGAGGCAGAAGTTGGAAATTACTGAAATGAGGAGTGATTTTAGCCCATAGTTTACAGGAAAATAGAGTGGAATTAAACTTGGAAAAAATTGCCATGTAGCAAATAAAGTTAATATGTAGGGCAGTGCGTTATAATTTCTTTATCTAATCTCTGCATCTGAAATCTTAAAGTAGAATGGCATGAACAGCATCAATTGAAATTGCTTAGTTAACTTATAAAGAAATAAATTTCTCTGTGCAAAATTTTAATGCTCACGGTTACTAATGGCAATAGCATTCACAGCTAAAATGTCTTACAATAGAATTGTAATGCAGTTTTTTTCCTCCCTGTCTCTCACACAGCAGTCAATATTGCTCTTGTCATTCAGGTCCATCAGAGAACCAGCTGAGAGAAGCAGTTGGTGGCCTCGTTCTGTGCCTGCAAGCAGAATGGTTTCTCTTGCATGAGGCCAGGAAAAAAAAAAAAAAAAAAAAAAAAGGCTGCTACCATTTCAGCAGGCTGTATCAGGACTGTTATCATACCAGTCAGAGTTTAATAAAAGTAGAGCATTTTCAACTTGTCCTTTCAGCAGAGAGGATCAGTTACTCATTTTCACAGGTCAATGCCTAATAGAATGTCTATTCATGCAGCATTTTTCTTTTTTTAATGCCCTCTTGTTATTCCTCTTGGAATTTGGGCTGTACCAGCAACCTGGAAAACATTTTACCAATTTGGCCAAGTTTCTATTTGCTGAAAAGCACCAGGAAATGTCTTGTAATTCCTGCTGGGTTCCAGCTCCTGGGTGTAGTGTGTCACCAGCAAAGTCATGTCACAGAAAGTGAGAGTTGCTTTATGGAAAAGATCCTATGTGCTGCTTGCAAGACTTGAGAGCTGCTCAGTTACAGTGTTTTAGGAGATGAGGCTTAGTAATGTTGAAAAGGAAGAGCAGGCAGCTTTGAGTGGTTTGCACATTTGTAGAACCACAGACTCTTTGTAATGTACAAAGAAATGATGTTCTGTCTCATTGATCAGCTATAACTATCTAGCTAGGCTGATTTTTTTTTTTTTCCCATAATCCAGACATCCTAGAAACACTGCATTTGGGGTTCTTTATTAAGAAGCATGGGACTTGCATTTTGTTTTCTTTCTCCATCTCATCAAGTGCTTTATTGCCAGAAATAGCATATTTTTAAAATAAAAAGTAAAAGAAAGCAGGTTCCTTTTTTTTTTGGCTCTTTGACTTGAGAGGCTTCTTCATTGGAGAAACCCAAAGCACTTGGGAATATGGAATATGATTGCCAGAAGTGCACCTGCTGGTTTACAGCACAAAAGTTGCTTTGTGGGTGGGAAAAGAGGTACTTCAGCTTTATTTTAGTCAGTCTGCAATGCTCAAACCCATACCAACAGCTTCAACTCTCTTGGAAAAGAGTTTCAAGGACATTGAGTATTTGTTAGAATATGAAATATGTTTTGTATTATCGCTTTGCTTTTGTATGGATAATTAATTTTGAATTATATGGTGAAGTCTTTTTTTTTTTCCCTATTACTGTGCCAAGTTGAAAGAGTCCAAGTGCAAATAAAACTGGAACTTGCATGGTCAAATATATTTAAAAATAAATTCTTCAGGAATATTTGTTGTTTTAGAAGACAACAGATAATGTGCAGAAAGGAACATAATCTGGTTGATGGAAATAAAACATTCTGTTTTGAACAGTAATCTGCTGAAATTCCTGAGAGTCAAATATGCTGCTTAAATTTCACTCAATTCAGGAAAGAAAAAAAAAAAAAAGATACAGAACATATTTTTACAACTTTGTGAAATATTAATTCTATATGCTTTCAAAAATGATATTTTTCAAGATTCATACAATAGTTGGAATAGAATTGAAGCAAGGCTTCTATTTGAAGTCTAAGATTAGCATATGCCTTCAGTGTCCTCAGTGAGTTTTAAAGCCATTAGAAATGTCTTTTGAAGTAAAGAAGGTTTGAATTTTTTGGGCAGAAACAAACTTTGAGAAAAATATAGAGGGATTCCTTGTACATAATAACATCAGATTGATTTTCGTTTTTCTTTCATGGTTATCTTTCAAGGGGAAAAGAGTCTGAGGGCAGAATCCTCATCTACTTCTCCAAGAAAATAAATCAAAACTTTGTGAAAAAAACCGCGTAAACACCCTTGTAAGTGGAAACTTGTTTTCTGGCCTCCTACCTGGATGGCTCCCAAATAGGGCAGAGTGTGTCTGGAGACAGGAAAGGTAATTAACATTTCTGAAGAGACTGGATGCTGCAGTGAAACACGCTTTGCCTTGCCTAGGTTCCTGACAGGACTGCGCTCTTTTCAGTCCCTCACCACCCTTAATCGTTATCCCAAGGGGACATTTCCTCTTCTCTGCAAGTCGTAGATTTAATGCTTTGGAAAGATTTCTGTATTCCTGACCAGACGTTCAAAAGCAGGGTTTGTTAGAAGCTTTCCAGCTCGTTAAACAAATTGAATTAACTTATTTATACTCAGGCCTGGAGATGGCAAAATTCAATTCTGGGGAGGTGGCAGCCTGGTCAATCTTCAGCCTCCCCTTCTCTGTGCTTCACTTCTCCTTCCTTATGCCCAGCCCTTTTGGAGGGATGCCTGACAGCTGCAAGGTCTTTTTTTCCCCTGAGCTTCTCACACAACCTCAGCTTTTATGGTGATTTTTCCTGTCCCGTTTGAGACCTTATGCAAATGTCTTTGAGTATTGGAACGGATAGAATGGACCAGCCTTGTTTAGAATAAAGTTCTCCTTGCAGAAAACAATTAGTTGAGACATGATGTGTGCTGGGAAAATATTTCTCAGGAGGGGAAGATGAAAACTCAGCTTCCATGTAAATCTGTCTGATCCCATGTGTTAATTAAATGCTTCTATTGAGAAGAAACATACGGCATTGTTCGGTATCGTGAATTTATTACTCAAATGCAGCAAGCAAACGGGATTACTTTTAATTGCCATGTGTCCGCATGCACATTCATTTCAAAGACATATTCCAATTAAGAGTTTAAAGTAAATGTAGGTAATTGTGGCCTAGACAGAATCTGACCCAGCCAAAAGCATTCTGTGGCTTGTCACAAGATGGTGACATCATTCATAACATACAAATACATCCCTGCCAGATTTTTTCAAAACACAACAGCTGCAAGTTTTCTTTTAGATGAGAAAATTATTGAAATATTATCTTAAGGAAATTTATAACTATGGGAATTTCTATCATGAGTGCTTGTTCAATCCTTAAAATAGGCATTGAAACAAATTATTTTGTTAAACTATGTTAAAGGGCAGAAAGTTAAGATGGTTTAACTACACTGCTTTACAAATATATTTATATTTATTCAATTTGAGTGCAAATGGAGGTTGTGTGCTGGTGGAAATTCAAATGCTATTACAAGGCTGGGGACTGACATTTGCTTCTGGAGAACAGTAATTAAGATGTCCAAAACTTGGTAAGAAAGAATATTACAATTCTGTTGTAATGGATGACCATCTCTTTTGGATTTTTAAAATGCTAATTTCAGTGGCCATCTAAAATTCTTGTGGGGTCAGCATACACACTTAGGTAAGGCAAATTTAGATAAATTGATTTTGCAGAAACTTCGTATGTGAAATCGCCTTGGTTGTATTTGTACTCTTCCAGTTATCCCTTTTTACCCTAAATTTTCCCAGCCTGTTTTGGTCTGTCCTTATGAGGCAGTTCTTGCACCCACTTGGTATTTTCAGCTGCCTTTCATGGGCCTTTTATAAGGTGATTACATCCTTTTCTTAGTTCTTCTTCTCCAAGATGACCAGACATGCACTCAGGATGTGAACATAGCAAAATTTTTACAGTCACAAAATGAAGAACTTGTTTTTCATGCCCTTCCTGAATGACATCTGAGGATCTGTTGGCTTTTTTGGCTGTCGCTGTCTGAGTCACTGATTTCAGAGAAGAGCCAGTGATGATTCCAGAGTCCTTTTTCTTAAGCTGTAACTGCCAGTCCCAATTTCAGTGTCGTCATGGTGTGGTTTAGATTGTCTCTGCCTCCACCCCATCCGTGTTTCCTGCTGTCCTTCCTGCAGCGTCTTCTATTCCACTTTTTTTCCATGGAAGTTTTTCTGCCGTGTTTTTCCCTGTTCACAGACTGGGAACTTCACTTGAACTACTTGGCAGGGCGTAGCATTTGAGTGTGTGGAAGAGTATGGTGATATCCACAGGCTGGGAAACCCTCCCTTCCCCAGGTCATTGATCAATAAGAGAAAAATTCCTTCTCCTGCCCACTCAGCTGTGTGTACTCCTGACCTCTTCTATCCTGAGAATTGTCTTTTAGTCTTATGTTTTATGCCTTTGGGAAAGACTACAGAAGACAACTCCAGGCTTGTGACTGCTTCATTTCTTTAACAACTTAACAGCATAAAGCAAGATCTGTGCAAATTGCAGATATATGTTCATGTATCCCCTTGTGGAGCCACAATTTAGTTGTTTGTGTGCTTGCTGTTTAGTCGGTACAACTAGGATTTGATATTTGTCAAAATAGGGAGCATATGGATGTGAATCAAGAAGCAATATCCCTGAAGAGGTAATATTTGAAGTATATAAAGTATGCATTCCTGGAAGTATTTCTGACTAAGGGGGTATGGTTATTGGAGGATATATTTGGAGGGGTTTTTTCCCCCCCTTTACATTAGAATTAGTTCATTAAGCGATGACAGTTATAACATATATGGCAAATCAAATTTCCTGTCACATTTGGAACAAGCCTCAGTCACATAAAATTTTTTGCAGTGATGCACAATAACGAATAAAGGAAAAGAACATTTAACAGAAGTACCTTTCATAAAACCTTTTTCATTCAGACACTTTTGTTGAATCCCATTAAACTGTGGTTTATAATTAGTTATATCACATGGGTGTCATATACAGCATGAGACGTATCCAGGTATGGTAAGAGATTAAAAGATAGCCTGTCAAAGCTAAAAGAAGTTTGGCCATTGAGTGGGACAGTCATCCTGAATGTGAGCTGAGACCTCTGTCACACCCTCCCAGAGGCAGAGAGCTGGCAGCCAAGCCATGGAGGCTGCTCTGAGGACAGTGGTGCCTTTTCCCTTGTCCTCTTGCTATTTCAGGTGAAGCAGCAGTCTAGGATCACACCCGAGTTTAATATATTGTCTGCTCTCTCCTATTTGTTAGCATTTCTATGTAGGCATGTAATAACAAATTATTTGTTTTCTGATTTATGAGCTCGTCGTTTTGGAATCAAATTTTTAAAAATGTGAAGCTATTAGAACAAAACAATATTGGACAAATGTTAAACTCTCTTAACTACAAGTCCTACTGGTAAACAGGTTAAACTCCTTAAGCTTTTGTTTTTGTATTTACATCTGGACACACAGTATTGGGTTGCAAGACAAAAGGATCGTTGCAATAAAATTGAATCTGTGCTTTGCCACAGCCACAAGGAAAACAGACAGGAGAATTATTTTATTTATGAGTTGTGTCAAGAGCTATTAATCTTGAGAAGGATTCATGTGGTGTGGAGAGACTGCTGGACACAGTAGCTACTTGAGTTTTCTTGTTTTCTACTTTGTGTGTGTGAAGCCTTGCTGCTGCTCCATATTCATCTCATTATTTGCATGTTTGCAGCAGATGCTGCATTGGAGCAATGGCTTACAAGGAAAAAAAAAGTTTTTTCTACCCTTGTAACACTGCAGAACTTATAAAATATAGGGGGATTACTTGTTAGGGCAACTTCTCCCTCATCTCATAATTTCAGATGTTTCTGAGTTTGCAGGGATTTTTGCCAAATTGCAAATAAATATAGCATGGCCATTTGTATAGATTTTCTTCAATATTTCACTGAAGTACTCTGCTTGTTTATCTGGTAGCTTTCTCATTTGTTATGAATTTTCCTAGTTCAAGGACTTGTTAGATGTTAATGGCATTGCTCCAGTGCAATCAGTAGTATTTTAATGATGCATACCAGCTGGGGAATGGCTCTCATGAATTAAACTACTTGTTCTCAGACATTCAAAGGAACATACAATAAAATTATTAAGGCTAATGCAATTTTTAAAAAATTCTGATGGAGAGCTAAATGTAAGGAAAAAAGAGGAAAAATAATAAAATACTAATAAAATTTGTTTAGCATACTAAATCCAAGAATGTTTTAGAAAAAAGGCTAAAATAAATATGATCTCTAGATACCTTCCCTCCTTTTTTTTTTTTGTCAGATACTAATCCTGAAAATTGTGCTGCAATTTCCATGTTTTAGCAGCTGCAATCTGTAATCTATGTTGACATAACAAAAAGGAAATATATTCCTGTATGTGGTTTTTTTTTTAAATGCATATGGAATTTTGGGCTTTACTTTGTAATCTAATTGAGATTAAGTCATCAGTTGTTAGTCACAACTTATAACAAAATCATGTAAGCATTGAATTCCACAAAAATTTTACATAATGATCCAGATGAATTTGATTGCTGTTTAAAAACTGGACTGATCCTGATGATGGCTCCATCCTGTAGGAAAAGTCAGGATGGAGAATTCTGGGTGGTTTGGGTATTTTCATTTTTTTGTTCTTCTTGTGCCATGACATATATATTATATTATACCACCAAGAAAACATACTTCAAAACACCTTTCAGATCTCAGTGTTTCCAAAAGGCTAGAAATACAAGTGGTTCTCTACAGTCTGGGGAAATTAACAGTAATTATGTCCCTCAAAAAAAAAAAAAGGGTCACTGAGTGAGTGTTAAGAGTAGCTGATTTAGATCCAAGACTGACTCTTGTACTAGATTTGCCTCTCTGTGGAAAGACATTAAATAAGGCAGCAAACAGCCCAAGTAATTTTGAAAATAAAACCTGAGAAAGTTGAGACGTACATTCAGTACTCTATGAAAAATGTTCTGTTCTCTGGCAATTTTAGTTTTAATATTGTGTAGAATAACCAGATGTTTTATCTAGATATTGGCATTAAATTAAAACAAAACCAAAACCAACAACAACAAAAAGAAAATAATTTTGGCTTCTACCTTCTCAATAAATCTAGCTATGGAATAAAAGCCAAGTATTGTGTTCAGTTGTTTGTTTCTACACAAATGCTATTCTCTTCCTTGATTTTGTAATGTACTTAGTTTGAAGGGATTTGAATTTTTTTTTTATTAATGTGGATACTATTGTGCTGAGTGAAATCATGAGCTTGTCCAGATGATTGATGTTGAGAAAGATGATCTGTTTCTTTGTGCTGACACTGAAAAAGATTTTGAACAAAAGAACACAAGTCTGAAATTTAGGAGAATACTTGTTTCAAACTTGTCTAGCCATTGTACTCCTCCAATACAGGCTCTGTGCCTCAATTAACAAAATTATTAAATTGTTGTGGGGGTTGTTAGTATATGAAGCACAAAAACACAATAAATTAAAATGCATTTGAATGGAAAGACCATTATTTAAATTGAAGGAAAAAAGTAAGCCTCTAAAAACTTGTCAGCATATGAATGTCCTGCAGAAGCAACCAAAATTCAACAACCAAAACGAAGCACAAGTAAGCTTCACTTAATTGTAAACATTCCCTGCACAGTGGAATAAACTAGTAAAAGAATAATTACTCCATGTGACTCTTCTTTCTGTCATGTCTTTTTGCAAATATAAAAATTTCAATGAAAATTTCTGTAGTACTCTTACTCTATTTAGCTTGTCTGCTGCTCTCCCTGAGGTTTTGTGGCTTTTTTGGTGTGCTGCCTTCATGTTCTTCACAGTTGTGTCTTTGAATTTTCATTGAATGATCCTTAAATATATATAAGGGTTCTAAAAAGCGTTTATTTAACTTCTGGAAGTTAACACAAGGAAAGCAAACAAAAAAGCTGTTCTCAAAAAGAGCACCAAAACCAACAGGGAAGAAACAGCAAGGCAGTCCACCACCATAAATAGAAAAGTAACTTTTGAATCTTCAAGATTGACCAGCAATAAAGGGTTTTTAAAACTGTTCCAGTGAGGGCTTTGCTCATGGTGGCCACTCTTGAGGTTTTCCAGCACAACATCTCACTAGGGTGAGAGGTGTGGTGTCACTTATATCTTCTCTGCTGCAAAATCTGTGGCTGGAACTGCTGCCTGAGCAATTGTGTCTGATGGAAGGTTTTCTGAGCCAGGGGAGATCGGTTCCTGACCTGTGCTCCTGTGCTGTGCTGACACGGAGTGAGTGCAGTGTCTTCCCAACCACTGCCTTTTTCCAAAAGAGTGGAGCCTGTGTGCAGGCTGGGGCTGGGGCTGGCTCTCCCCCACCTCTTAGTGCCAGAAATAATCAAGCTTGATTCAAATGGGCTCCCTGGTAGGAAATGTGGATGTAAATACCAGAGTGAGGACTGGGGATTTGGACAGATAAGTCATTATTAGGCCCTTTTAATGTTTAGAAAATAAATGTTCCTTACTTTGTCTGAACATGTGACATGATGGCTGATGTGAAGAAAATACTAGGATGAAATCCAGCTTTGGCTGAAACTAAAACAAGTCAGTAATTAGTTGTACTTATATTCCCATATGGCTCTGTTCTTGTTTGCCCTATTTATGAGCTGAACTGACAGACAGAACTCACTGAGTCACGAAGGGGGAAGATAGCCTGCAAAATGACACTCTCAGATGGTCCTTGTAAAGATGTGAGCAGCAGACAATGAAAACATCCTTTAACTGGGGAAATGATAAGTTCAAAGGCAGTGGAAACAACACTTAATCTCTTGAGAATGTGTTTCCCCCACCCCCCTCAAAAACCCCTGTGCTATATTCCATGAAATTTTGGGTTTACTTGAATCATCTCCTTCTGGAAACTATTTTCTCAGTCAAAAATCATCAGTCAAGTGCACCATTCAGAAGTGATCATATCCTGTAAGTTGAAAATATTTTCATGGATTATTTTTTTTTTTTTTTTTGTAATCAGTGCTGAGGGAATTATATTGCTTAATGGTTGAGAAATAGTGAGATTAGGCAAGATTTTTCCCATTGACACTAGATAAGTTTTAAATATCTATAACATACCTCAGCTTTTTTGACAGTCAGTGAATAACATAGTTCTATATAAAAATAACTAAGAAATTTGGTATAAGCTTGATGGTGCTTATCTGAAATAAAATGAGCTGTCACTGTCTGGGGGGGGAGTTATTTGCTTTCTTTGTCCCTATCAGTTTCCTGAAGAGTGGGTTTGAATTTCTGAGCACTTTTTGTTTTTTACTGTCATCAAACCCCTCTCTGTTTCATGCCGTGGTTCTGAAGTGCACTGCTGCATGCAGTCCAGCTGCATGAAAAAATGCAGCAGCCAGATTGGAAGATGAGAGCAAATTCTGACTTTGAAGAGTGAAAATTTTGCTAAGCGTTAAGGCTTGGTCATCTTCTTTCAGGCAGCTTGCATAAGATGTTTGAGGCAATGGGGTTTTTTAAAATTTAAAATATACATAGAAGATTCTCTCTTGTATTTGATAATGTTACCTGTCTGTGAAAACTAGAATAGGCTCTTTCAACCTTAACATTTCATAATGCACAATATACATTACACTTTCTTGTTTTGGAGAATTAAATCATAAAGGTCACGGTGGATCTCTCGTTGCCTCAACAGGGAGAAGCGTCTTTCACATGTTTGTGTTGAATTAAGATGGAAACAAAAAAAAGATTAAATCTCTTCTCTTTCATGCTGTATACAATGTCATTTTTTAGCCCTATGTACAAGTGCTTGTTATTCTTGCCTAGGAAAATACTTGCTTCAAGAAGATGCCACTGAAGTGAAGTCCAGGGACTCTAAAATGAAGTAAAAATATAATTGAGTTTCTGTTGTGGTTTCCCCCCCACCCCCCACCCCCCCTATTCAAAAGATAAAATGACCTTGAAATCCCATCTGAAAGACTTTCATCTTATTTATGTTCTAAGGTTCAATCTAAAGTTCCTGATCAAAGGGCTCGTGTCCATGTGCCAAGTAAAGTTGTGTGAATAGTAAAGGGAGCTAAGATGGGTGAGTGACTAAAGTCCAGTAACAGGGGCTAGTTTAATTACATGTTCTGTTAGAAACACATAACCGTGTTCAAAGTTTGAAATTGGAGTTGTGGAAGATACTGTGTTAAGACTTTCACAGGAGGCAGGCTTTCTAAAGACAGATAGCATTTTTTTTTTTTTAGTAAGTGCCTAAATTATCGTTGTCTTGCTAATGATTATTTTGCATTGTGTTTCATTCCCATTCTTCTATAGCTGTGTGTGGAACACCAGAAGATTAATAATTATATGAGCAAGCAAATACAACCTGTTTTGTAGGACTAAGGATTTTCGTTTTCTCATCTGTCAGATGTAGGTAATGTTTTCTGTGGCTGGAAAATCTTCATTTCATTCAGACAGTCTGTGGCACCTGATGTTTATTTGATGTGTATTTTGAGGCTTTGCTGCAGAGAGATTTTAGGACAGGCAGTAGGGTTAACATGAAGCATGTGCTTGGGTGTGTGGAGCTTTGTAAGTGGAGAAGAGCTGAAAATGGTACCAGTAATAAAAGGCTTGTGGAATAAGGGGATGGTGGGATTGTTGACAGTTACAGCAAAACAGGAGGAAAGGAGCTGGGAGGAGACAAGAGATGGGTTTTGACACACTGATTTTCATTTGGCAAGATGACATCTGGAGAAGATTCTGTAGAAACAGTTTGAATTACAAGTGTGAACAAAAGGGAAGTGAGTGAGGAGGAAAGAAATCTGGGAACCATTGACACAGATTGTAATTCAAACCCTTGAGAATATCTAAGGTTGCACAAGGACAGCCTAGATGAGTTGTGTGCATACTACAGAGTCTATTCCTACTTAAACATATAAATCTTCTCACTTGCATACTTATTTTCTGAAGAATTAAATAATTTTGAAACATGGCTATCTGTTATTCAAAATTTATAATTATTATTTCTAGTAAAAGCATGAATAATCACAGAAATTTATAATTTGAAAATACTTTTTTGAAAATACTGTAGCATGTCTTCAGAATTACAAAGGAAAACAGCCAAGAGAACTTCACTATGCAGAATTTCACTGAACACACAATGAGCACCACAGTAAAACAATTCTGGTTTTAGCAAGGGAGAATCAAAACAATTCTTTTTCAAAGACGACTGATTTTATGCACAGTATTTACTTAAAAAAAAAACTAAACTAACAAAAACAAAAAGAACAGGCAATAATTTCCCATGTATAAATTACTTTTTAAGCAAGAGGAATTTTTTGTTACTATGATTGCCTGAGAACTGCATCTAATTCTGAGTTTCACACGCCTGGAAGTTACTGTTCACGCCCAGTGATAAAGGCCATGCAAAATACTGACATAACTGGGTGTACTCTAGTTCATCTGCTGACGTGTCTGACTTTTGGAGTCAGAAAACATCAGCTGTTCAGAGCACTGCAGTTAATAATAAATAGAGAAAAGTACCAAGAGAGTCTGTTTCTTCAGACATCCAGCCTTGTGATAGAGTCAGGTTATCTGCTTCTCATTAGAGCTTAGTTCATAGTTTTTCACAGAATTAAAAAAAATAGTCATAGAGCCTGCCATTCTTGCATAAATATTTTAATGATAGGCAGGGTGTCATTTTTTTCCCCCTTCTGTCTAGTCCAGACTGCCTTTTTAAAAGTTGTTTTATGATCCTTGACTTGTATACTTTATCTGTCCTCTGTTTTTGTAGCAAGGGTACACAACCTGGTGTTTATAACGTACCTCACATGGAGCATAGTAAATTTTAACTGAATATAAATCGTTTTTTAGAGTATAATGCTTTTCTTAGTCTGTGGCTATTGATGTATGGTTTATGGTTTTGGGGATTTGTTCTTTTCCCCCTTGATACTCCTCAAATAAGGAATGGACTGATCAGAAAAAAGAATATTTAAAAAAATATTTTTCAAAATATGCAGCGTCAAGAAATTAGTTGTAGAACTGATTCCGATGGTTTCTGTTTTGACTCAATATCCCAGTTTCCATTGGAATCAATGCAGTTGCATGGAGAAATATTGTCTCAACGCTGGACTTCAGAAGAGGACTTAAAGTATCTTCACTGAATTGTCATGTGGTTGCCAAACTTTGGCATAAATGTGGGTGGATATTCAGAGATCTCTGTTAAAAGTCAAAAATCCATAGCTCTGTTACTGTTACCTGAAAGTCTTTGTTATGCTGAGAAGAGATATCAAGATGTGAATCAGATAAAAACAATCCCCAAAGCTCTGGCATTCAAATGCAGACCTGCATCCCAACTTCCCCAGCCTCTGAAGGTCAACTTTTGTCTCTGGTCAGTTCAATTCTTGTGTCTCCTTTCTGAGCCTGGCAGCGGAATTGAAAGGAACATTGGCTCAGAGCTAGAAGTTTATAAATAGAAGCCACTCTGTTTATTTATATCCCTTCATAAAAAGTAGTTATTGTAGGCTTCGTTCAACAGCTGCTTGCACCCCCTGTAAAATGGATTAACCTTCTCTTTCAGTGTATGATTAAATTGAATAACTGAACTCTGAAGTGAGATTTATCTGACTAAAAAAAAAAAAAATTAATACCCAGTACTTTGGGAGAGCTATATGAAAGCAAACTGGAGCATTATACTGTTGTTCATAAACGCCAAAGGATGTGGTTACAACGTAAAAAACACACAAGAGAGCAACCCATTTTTCTTTGTTGTTTTTCTTTTTTTCTGGATTATTGGGAAGGTATGTAGAACTCAATGAATCCTTTAACAGAAGTCCTGGTAACTCAGACTCTCCATGGGTGTTAGTGTGGACACAGTTACCTTCAGCTGTTTCAGAGATTTTCATGCTGATAGTTGTGGTGTAGAGCCCTGTGTTTACCACCCAGCTGGTGCATGTCTGTGCCTGCTGAAGTTCCTGGATAAATTGCTCTCGTGATGGCAGTTTGGTGGCTCCTTTTAGCCAGAATATTTGGATGCACAATTCTAGTGTTTACAGAGAGCACGGGGCTGTAGTATTGAAAACTTTATTGCAAGAATCAATAGGTAGTCATGATTGTGTAAAGACTTAATGTTAAGCAAAAAACAAATGTATTCTACTAACACCCAGCTCTTTTCCCAGCTAGCTCTGAGCGTCCTTAACCACTGAGTCTGCACAGACATCCTCTCTCTGGTTGTGTAGTGTCTGATATCAGCACACAACAGGCAGCAACCACCCTGTTCTCTGTGAATTGCAGTTCATTTTCCTTGTTGGTTTGGCAGTTGCTGCTTCTGGCAGCACGATGGTCTCACTTCTGTCTCTCAGAGCTGAGAGGGTGGGGTAACACCATGGACAAATTCATCGGCAACCACAGTGCTCTGTCATCCTTTTTTTTTGCTTTTTAGTCTGGATCTGGTTTGGATTTACCACTGAGATAGGTCCAACCTGGACCCAATATCCCCAGTTTGGTTTGATGGCTTGGCTGTGAAGAAGAGACTAACGGTGCAATGCCACGTCATTTTGTTTCTCATATCCTCCAGTTTTCACATTTTTTGTTTTCTCATTTAATTTAATAATTTTCTTGATATTTCTTTGAAGCACATCATGTTTCAGGATTTCTGTAGCTTGTAGTTTATGAGATACTAGCAGATAAGAAGTTTGGCAGCAAACATTCATATGGAATTTCCCTTCAGATTCTCTTTGAACATAAGAGAATCAGAGTATGGCAGGACAGAAACAAAACAGTACTACTGTTTATTCATACTGTATACTGTTTGTTCATACTGTATAGGAATGACTGATGCTAAAATGTTTTTTTTTTCCCCAATTGACTCCTTAGTTGCATAGCATTGTACAAAATAGCTCCTTCATTTCATCCTGAGGTTTTGTTCCTGCTGGGATAAACTTGTTCCTTTTCTGGCCCAAGCATTAGTCATTAGATTAGAACAGGGTCTGTGTTAGGCAGGAGAAAAAGGAAAAATCTGCAATTGAATTAGTCCCAGAGCTCTCCTCAGAGAGCAAAAAGGCAACATTTCACTTCATTGCTCATGGCATAAGAAGGAGACAAATCTTGTCTGCAGATGTTTTATTCAGTATTCAGGGCCACACCTGGTGGGAGAGTTAAACTGTGCTTGGCTATGAAGCTCTAGCCAAGAGTGGAAAACTACACCCAAGGCCTGGGAGGAAGGAAGGGGGTTCTGAGCCCTGCTGTGTAGCTGGACCACATTCCACAGGTGCCCAGTCACTGCTGACAGACTGGGGAGAGCAATGTGCTGCCCATTGTGTGTGTAGCTGCTGCCCCTTCCCAGTGCAGGAATATGGATGTAAGGAGTCCCCCAGTAGGGTCCTTTCGTGACTGCTTAGTGCCATGGGAAAATTAGGGAAAAGAAAAACTAATTGGATTATTGGTATATTTTAGTTTTAGCTGTGTGGGAGCAACACTTGTCATGAAACATAACCATGAACTCATAGTAATGCCTTCATTCTAAGGTGGTTTTTCTGTTCATGTTGTTCACACGTTAATAATGAACCAGTAGATTGTGGACCTCATTTTCAAGGCAGTTTCTGGCTGGTCGCTGCTGTGAGAATTCCTGTGGAATGAACTGTTCTCAAGGAGCTGTGTATTTAATCTAAGGGGACTGAAAATCTTAATTGTTGACCTCTGTTCCCAGTCCTTAATGTGTGGCCTTGTATGAGACAGCCTCTGCTTTTCAGCCTCAGATTCTTTATGATGAGCATAAAAATCAGATTTTCTCTGGGTATGAGAGTGCATGTGGAGATGGAATTTAAAAGTACAGCTAAAATACGAAGTTACTTTATTGATAAATATGCCAAATGCCTAATTATTTTTGCTATTATTTAGTTATTAATGTTTGATAACTAAACTGAGCTCACCTGTTAAATGCCTGCAGCATATAAATACCTAGTAGTCCTTCTGGTGTTGAGCACAGCCTGGCTACATAAAACTTTGGAGAAGTGCTGCTGCTGACTCCCCAAACCTCATTGATGTGAAAGTCTGCTGTTCCATCTTGAATATCTGTCGTTTCTAGTAGGAAAAAGTCAATCAGCATACTGGTGAGTCTGGGAAAACTGGACAATGCTAATTAGCTTTATTCCTCCTGGATTTGGATTAGGTCATTGTATCTTAAATTTGGGAGTGTTACAGTTGTATTTAGGATATTCACATCCAAAGTACTGTGTTGCTTATTGTGGGTGTAGTAGGATTTGTGCATTGCAGTGTCAGCCTCTGTAGTTTATAAAGGCAAAATATTAACATTGGGAACATAGAATACTATTCTAGATCAGTGCAAGTTTAGAAAGAGAGCAGATGCATGTTTTGGAAACAACAATTTAAGAGGTAAAGCACACTCAGCTAAACTTCCAGGCTAAAGTCAGAACTGGTATGCCTGGCTGAATGTGATTAAAGGAGGAAATCTAGTTTTGACCAGAGATTTTATTTCTCTGAGCAGACATTTAAAACAGGAAGACATGTAGAAATAGAAGCAAAATGTCTGTGCTGTAGCCTGACAAGTGGCAATACCATATGTAATCTATTATAAGATGAATGGCATGTTGAGAAATGATTCAAGCTGGCTAATTTACAGAGCTCTAATTCTGCAGCAATGTGCTGGAGAATTCCAGAGGAAACAGCAAGTCCCATGTTAGAGCACTGTAGTGTGTGTGCACGCGTGTTCACGTTTAGTTGTCATGTTACAACAGGAATACTGACTGAGATTCAAGGCATTTCCTGGGACTCAGAGGTCAGCTGGGATCAGCTGAAGCTCAGCCAGGTGCCATCAGCTCTCACCAGACAGTCATTAATCCCCAGGCAATGCCTTGCCCTTCAATCACTATTCCTTAGCTGAAAGTTTTCTTGTTAAGGTTTCAACTGTGTCTTAGGATCTTGCTAATAATTACTTTTCCATAGGAAGTAATGGATTGCAATAAAACATAGCATTAAAAAAAACAACTGGTTTTTTTTTAGCACTTAATGACCTTTCTGTTATAAATAACTTGTGAAGTTGAGGGTTTATGTTAACGCCAAAGAATTTAGCCCCATACTGGGGTGTTCAGTAATAGTTTGGTATCCTCAGGCAGTGAGCTTGTTATGAGTTTGGTTGATTTCCATAATGGATACCTTATCTACCTCCCTTCAAAGTTTGCTCTTCCTGTATTTATAGCATTTCCATGCAACAGCTTTTATCTGTTCCACTGAATGTGTTTGGAGGATTTTTGGGTGCCTTTTTTCATGCTCACACAGTAAGGTTCCTGTGGAATACCACGAGTGGGTTAATAGGGAAAAGCACAGGATATGTTGGAGGAAGGTGCATCCGGGGAGGGTGTTTGCCCATCCCTTTTAGGAAGTGACAATCTAATTCTCTGTCATGTCAGTCAGCTTAAATCCACTTGATGCAACCAGTTTCCTCCAATTCATGGTTGTGTAAGTGGAGCACTGATAGGTGTTTCTTTTCTAAATTTCAAAGTCCCCTTCTAGGGGAAAAAAAAAGAAAATTCTAATTCCACCATTTCCTGTAATTGTTCTACCTTAAGCTGAAGAAGATATGTGCATAGCTGAGAAAAGGCAGGATCCTGAAACTCTTAATTGCCATTGCTACCTGATTTGTTGCCAGAGGGAGGGGGAATATGATAAGCTGTGACATCTTCATTGATAATGGAATTTTATAGCAGTACATGATACTGGACAGCCAACTGAGCAGCAAGAATTTAAGCATCTCTCCTTTCATAGAAAGCAGAATTATACTGCCATTCTCCTGCAAACCCATTCTGTTATTTTTGACAGCTGCACAGTGGGATTAAAATTTATCAGATGGGTGTCTGATGTCCAGCCATTCCTTAGCCTGCTTTTGCTTAGCAACTTGAAAACACTGCTGAGCTGTTGGTAGCTTCTGTGTGTGCATGGTGCAAGAGGGACATCTGTTATCTTACTGCATGGAATAAAACTCCTTTCAGCTGCACACTGCTGGAAATAGCAAACAGGCAACAATTCTGTCTTACCTTGGACAAGGTTTCTCGAGGGAACTATTCTGTTAGTGCAAAGTACTGTTTGGAATTGAGTGGGCATGTTTATAGGGCTTAGAGTTATTTGATGGGATAAATTTAACGCAAAAAGGTAGACAATTTCTGGATTGCAGCGCCAAATTTAAGCCAGAGTTTGCAGATCAGAATTTTTGGAACAAAACCCCAAAAGGTCTATGGTCAGAAACGGGAAAAAAATCCCTTCTCCTGTCGGTGCAGAATGGGAAAAACCAGGCCTTTCTCAGAGTACCAGAGGTGAGAGGCTTATCCAAGCTAGACAACTAAAATATCTTAAGCCTCTTTTTGGGTAAATGCTCAGAAATTTCTAATTTTTTCCCCCCCGAAATTTAAATGAATGTAGAGTCTGCATAAACAAAGGGCACGACTTTCTTAATGAAAAGCTGACAGTGCTTCCAAGCTTCTCAGCAGTGATGAAATACAAGCATTTTCATGTGGTTGAATGCCAGTGCCTTGGGAAAGGTTAGAAACCACAGAACGACCCGTTTACCTCTCAGTGAGTGACCCCGAGGGATGACAGCAGAGAAGAGCTCTTAATTTAGGATTGACATTCCAGCTTGTTTTGCATTCCTCTGGCTAGGCAAGCCCTTAAATGAGATTGTTTTGATGTGTGAGAATCAAGGTATGGATCTTGTTAGGTTTTGCAAACTGTCAAGTCCATGAAATTGCTGCTGGTGTTTTTCTATGCAAAGTCTTTGAAATACAAGGAATCAGTGCTAATCTGCAGTGGCAGTACTCCAGGTTTCCTCTTACACATCTCTAACTTAGGGAGGGTAGTGAAAAGTTGCATGTAGACAAAGCTAAAAATAAGTAAAATAACTGTAAGTGTTGCTAAGGATTTTGGTATCCTTACTCTGGGACAGAAATAATTATTATATCCTAGCTAGTTTGTCTATTTGTAGTGTTTGTGTGGATGTTTTTTTTTTAATGCCCCCTTTATAAACCTTAGAGGTAATGAAGAATTACTTTGGAGGTTTGTTTTTGTCATTCTCACTTTGTTTTTCTTTGGAAAACAGAAAGTTTTGTGTGTGCTTCACCTAATCAGCTTTTAAAATTAACTTCTAGTGACTGTTTTAAGGGATATTTGTTTTATAGTTCAAAACCATGGTTTAGCTGTGGACTAATTTTTTTGGGTTTTTTTTTCTTTTTTTTTTTTTTACTTTGAGAAATATGTAAGGGAATTGCTCTCTGTTCTTATCTAGATGAGCCAGTAGGGAGCAGCATCTTTCTTGGCATTTGTTGTGTACTCTCAGCACTTGCTGGGTGCACCGTGGCTCCCTTTCTGTTTGTGGGACTGGGAACACTTGGAAGCAGATATTCTCATAAATTAATTGCCATTATGAGGAGCAGATTTCATCCTGGCACATCAGCAGAACAGGTGGAGATTCAAAACAGAACAATTTTTTTAAGAAGTTGGCGTGGCGTTGCTTTTATTATTAAGTTTGCTTCTACCCAGCTAACTGTAGGAAGTGAGGTTTTATGATGTTAATTATGAAGTGTAATGTCATGGGATTCCTTGATTAAAACACTCACAGATGTAGACACTTGCAGGAATGAAGCATAAATGCAAAGCTTCTGCTGGTAATTTCTGTGAGATCTGAAGGACGTTTCTCTTTTTAACCCTTGTTAAAGGATGAATAAATGAACAAGGATTTAATCCTTGTTAAAGTAGGACAGTGGAGAGAAGAAATTAATTTGGAAGCAGAGTTTAAAAACAAAATAAGTTCATATTTTGAGTTTGTTTCTTCTTCTTTTGCTCTTAGTAGGTTCATTCCTTGACCAGTATTGACAGAATGAAAAATTTGACATTGTGTATTTTCTCCCCCGATATTGCATTAACTTATCACTTTAACATATAAAACATAGAAACATATTACTCGAACAGTAATAGAGAACACTAAAATTCCTCACTCCCAGTTTGCTTACTTTTTGTCTCTGACACCACTCTTGTATATCCTGCCTAAACTTTTTCAGTGCTAGGTAATCTTAACAGTTTCATGTTGTCAGTTTTGAAGCTCTATGATACTGTAGTGTATCTCTGAGAGAGTATTTCTTTATTTTTGCTTGAAAAACAAGTGCATGATAGAGCCACATAGGGTAAATGGAGTAAATTAAGAGCCCTTAATGCAGCTTTGCACGAAGATAACAATTTTTCTGCATTAAAGCAGCTGGGTTTGAGAGATGTGAATTTGAGGGTTCAAATTTAGATTTTTAGATTGCATGTTTTACTTCGTTTGTAACTGATGAACATGGAAGGGATTTCCCTCTCTCTCCCTCTACCTGTGGTACTCTGTCTCTTTTCCTTTTATTCTGTGTTTTTTACATTTACTTTTCTTTGCTGATCACTCTCCTCTGTTTGTCTGGCCTGCGCTTCTCTTTGCTTGTTTATTTTCACTCTCATCTCTTATTGTATTCCTCTTTTACTTTTGCCAGCATTCTTTTTTTTGCCTGTCATTCCCCGCGCACACTTTGCCAATCAATGCTAAACCTCTTCTCTTATTTTGATGAAAACTTTGAAATCCAGTGTTTGGTTATTCCTTTCTTTGAAGAAGTTATAGTGGGGAGCAAAGACAATTCTTTAACCTTTCTAAAATTACAGGTAACTTTCCCAAAGGCAGACGGTGTTCAAGAAGGCGGCAACCAGGGGAAGTACGAAAAGAGATGCTGATGGCAAATTCTGAGAATTTGTAGGAAGGGGAATTTTCTAGTGCTATTTCCATTTTGCTTTTGTGCTCCCCCCCTCTAGCTTTTCCTGCCTTACCAGCATTTCTACCACAGCAGTGAGATCACTGCCTGTAAAGCAGCAGACGGGGGGAGCCCAGCAGCCCCTAGCACTGGCTCAGGCCAAATGAAATCCTGATTTCAAGAAATTCTCCTTGATCAGCTGCAGTGCAGAGCTACTGGTACATGAATCAACTGCCTTCCTGAGACCAAAAAAAAAAAAACACTGAAGGAAGACCTTGGTGAACTCTTCCAGTTGAATTTCAGCAGGTTCCCAGGGAGCTGGGGAAATGCTGTGACACTGCAGCTTCTTGACTTGGACACCTTTCCCAAGAGATCTCTTGGTCGTCTCTTCCACAGAAGCAGAAGGGCTGTGATGTCAGGACACTAGAGCAGGACTGAGAAATTATTTGCCTGAGTTTGGAGCTTCTTGGTGGTGTGCACGTAGCCTTACATTTATTTAATAGTGTCTTAGAAAACAATGCCTCCACGCTTACGGCTCCTAAAGCTGCTGTAGGCCTGGTCTTAAGCCAATTCTTTAATTACCTTCCTGTCTTTTGATTGTTGACTCTGCCCTGTAACAACAAAACAGAGCCTCTATTTTGGATTTGATAGTGCTGGTTAGATCATGACCTTGCTACTTAAATACTGTTTCTTCTAATGTTTCAAAACCAAGTAGTCCTTATAAATATAGGTTAATAAAGGCAGCATCCTTTTCATATTAATCCTTCTGCAGATGTCAAAATACAGAGCAAACTTTTCATGCGAATTATGTCCAAACTTGGTATTTTGTGTTTTCAATCAAATAAAAGCCAAGGCTTTGTCCTCTGATTTGCAAGGATGCAATCTCTCTTCCACAGATTGTCAGTAGAATTAAGTCTTGAAATGCTTAGGTACGATGGTGTTTCCTTTTTGTAATTTGGTATTTTTACTTTCTGACTGATCGTTTTCTTGGTACCAAATAGCTGACCTTTACCACCTGTCCTTAAAGGATACTTTTCTAATTTGGCACCACTCTTGGTAATTGCATTGCATGTACCATATGCTAATTTAAATGGTAGTTCCACACGGAGCTCCAGAGATTTAATTACAGATTAAACTCATCTCAATGCTGCTCCCCATTTGATTGTGGTAAAAGTGAATATCTAGTATATTAATTGGAAATCTAGAGCTTTCTTGATGATATGGTTAGTAATTTGGATAATGGAAATATCAGAGTGTGTGTGGAAGCAGTTAGCTACATTAAGAGGCTCTTACCAAGGTAAGGTATGGCAGAAGCAGAAGCTTGCAAATAAATCATGGTGATGATGGGTGAGCTGACAGAGCTGTTGAGATGGAAAATCGTAGAGGACTTGGAGAAGTGAGTTAAGTGTAGGACAAATAGGTATGGATTACACTTGCTAGAGCAGAAGTGAGTCTCTGTGTAACATTAGAGGGGTATTTATGGGAGGTGAAACAGTGGAGGAATAAATGAAAGGCATTGTAAAGGGATCACCAGAGTGAGAAGGGTTCAAATTTCCAGTGTGAACAACAAAGTCTCATGCATTGGGCTAATTACTTGGTAGCCTGAAACTGTTTTTGATGTTTGTGAATATAGTCAGACCACACAATTCTGGAGTCCCTCCATTCCACTGCTTACGAGTATGCCTCAGCTTTGTCTTTTCTTGGTTCTCTGGATAAATAGGGTAGATTTGTTTCATAGTGAAGTGAAAATGGGCCTCGATAAGTCCATGGTCTGTCTTAGGCCTGATTTTTGCTCACAGATTATGCTGAGACCTCTGAAATGTCAGTAGAGCTCTTGTAAAGAAAAATTAACAGAAATATTTTACAATAGCAGGAAGGAATTATGAGACTCCTATTAGCAAACACAGATGCATTATTGTTATTATTGCTTTGAAAGACAAATTAAACAGAATAAGTGCCAGATGTCCACCCAAAAGAAGGAGGAATTTAAAATAAAAAAAGCAGTTGCCATTTTCTGAGAGACTTATTCACTCCTCATTATGTTGTCTGAAATTGAATTTAAATGTAAAAAAAAGACAGCATTTCCAAATGCAATGGAAATTAAGCTTCTTTGTATCATTTGAACAGTTTTCTGGGTTTCTAGAATATAATAATAGTTCTTTAAACTGAAATAACAAAGATTCAAGTGCATAAGTAATTGTAGAATTAAAGTGTGTTTGTGGTGTATTATGAGGTATAAAAATCAGATGAAGCATGACAGATTTTATGTAAAATGTTATCAATAAAATTACAAGTGATACTCACAAATTAATTAATGAAAAAATGTGATAAGTACTTGTATTAAAAATCAGAAGATTTCTGTACCTAGACTAGTTGTGTTTCTTGCTGATGGAAGGGAAAATCCTGAGCTAATATTGTAACAAAAATTAAATTTTTTTAGCTCTACTCAGAAGCAGAAAATACCTTCACCCTACCAGCCTGGTGTCTGTACAGGCAGTGTAAATTCAGTTGACCCCTAGCTAGTCTCAGAAAAAAGCCTGCACTATTGCTCTCTCAAGTAACTTTACTCACCACTGTAGAGACAAGACACATAATACAGAATCAGTTTTTCCTAAAGAGAATGATTTCATCGCCTGCGTGATGCAAAACGTCAGTGTGTTCCTTTAAATTGTGTGTAGGTACAAGTGAAAACAGAAAAGAAATGCAGTGAGCTTTGTTTCAAAAGGAAAGGAGCACGTAGGTCTTGTTTTACTGGCAGAGCTGATTGTGCCTAAATGGGAGGCCCAGTGAACCTCTGCAATCATGTGCAGGGACAAGGAGCTCCAAAGTGGCTTTCTTTTTCTTGAGGAATACAAACTTTGAGGAGCTTTTTAACCCTGCTTATTGAACAGCTAAAATAGGACTGGTCTGTGTTTCCTGACCACTTATATATTTTGTTATATTCCTGAAATACTTCTGTGGCACAATATTCAGTGGTGAATTTTTCAGATGCAGAATTGTGGCTATACACTTCTGAATGAAAAATCATGTTCAAGTAATTTTTCCAATGCTGTTGCTGTGTCCTCATCAGTGATCAGATTTTAAAGTGTCACATGTAAGGCCTTTAGGATTGAAGCCATATTTTTTTTCTAGTGTGATAGCAATGCATGTATGTAGCTGGCAGGGACATTAGGAAATTAATATGCAGTGATTCTTTGGCAAGAAGCAGAAATACTGTGTTGTTTAGCATTGCTTGCTCTTGGAGGTCTTTACTGATTTCTTAGGAATTCAATCCTGTTCTGCTGCTCCTAAATGGGCGGAGAGAACATAACCTGAAATCTCGGTGGTAAGGTTTCAAAAGAAGTGTATTTGGACATGGAAGCAAGGCAATGGAAAAAAAATGTGAAGAAAAGTCATAAGGAAAGATTGATTTTTATGAATGGAATGTGATTTAATCTGAGAGAAGCGAGACAGAATAGACCTTTTAAAATATCACTAGGTCTGTTGGAACTGCTGGCATGTGGAATCACGCCCAGTTTCTGCTGACAGGAATGTGATGCCGTGTAACAGTGGATCAGAATGGTTCAGGCTCCTTTGCTGTGGCAATCCAGCTTTCCCATTTGCAAAGGCAGTGAAAGCAGAATTTCAGTTCAGAAAGCTCTTTTGTCACTTGAGCCATTGTATTCCTAAGAAGGGGTCTAATGTATCAAGTAGGTTTTCCTGTTGCTTCTCTGGTTTTGGGAAAAGGGAGTGGTGAGGGAGGAAAATGTTTTGTGCTGCGCTCAAGGACAGGCTTGATGTCCAGCAGTTTCACCAGCAAAGTTTTGAGCTAATTTTGCAGCTTAACTACAAATCATGCTGTTGTCACTGCCCCCAGATGAGACAAAAATATCTGTTTCATGTGAAATCTCACAAAGCTTAATACTAACATTTTAAACCTCCTTAATATATTTTTGTTTGCTTGTGGGCACATTGTAGGATTTAATACACAAGGGTGGGGAAAAAAAAATCTGTACTGAAATTTTCACCACCAAAATGAAAAGCATCTTTAAATAAATTTCTTCGTAACGATAGGCAGTTACAAATGGGATTAATATCTATGGGTCTATATACTTTCCTTATGCTTACAGAAGGTTTTAAGATGAAGGGCACTGAATTGCTAAGACTTTAGACCAGGCTTTCTGGGATTACATCAAGCCAAGGATTCAAAACCATTTAATGTGTAGTGCTTGCAGAATATTATTTTAGTTAGTTTCAAGAGTTTAAGGGAATTTTGGTTTTACCTCTGCATGCTGCTTAGCATATATTTGATACAGAAGTCACCTTATCCACCACTCTCATTGATCCCAAATTGCCTGGTAGCTTGGAGTATTGTTTCCCCCTGTGTTTTTAAGCTCAGTAAACCAAGGCTTGAAGGCCTTGTATCTTAAAATAGGAGTCTTGGAATTTTACTGGTGTAAAACATCGGGGATGTATATTCTGTTGGTAAATGTTTTTGAGAACTGGAACTGCTTCTGTCACCAGAGATATTAATTTACTGGAGTAAGCCCTTCTTCCACGGGCTGCATTTTACTCCCAAAGGTTTTGGATTTCCCATCTTTTAGATTGTTAGTCAGGAATTTAGGTTATATATTTTGTGTTTTCAAACCATGACTAACTTTTAAATGGGTTTGACAAATGTATATAAGGGTTCAGTTTTATGGTGTCTGCTATTTTTTAACCTACAAAGAGTGACTACCAAAGCTTAGCCTGGAAAAATACATGCAAGGGTTTCCCTTTTCCTGTTACTCTAAATCTCTCTCTCCCTTCATGTAGTTTTTGAGAGCAGTACTATTTAAACTAAACTACATGTTGGTAATGGTCAGATAAATGTATTATCCATTTACAAATTTCAGCTCTGAATTGGCTGGTTTCTGATCATCATCTAACTAGTGCAGAGAGAACCTCCCAGCTTCTTAAGGTGCATTATGAATATTTTGTGAACAGGGATATATTCAGGATTGTTGACATGACACAAGGGTTGGTGACTTGATGACTCTCTTTATTCCCTTCCCTATCGTGCTAAATGCAGGGCTTTAACTTTGATCTTTCAGAATTCTTATCAATAATATTAGATTCATGATTGCAGATGGATAGGCTGTATCAATTTAAATCAATGCTCTGTTGGCATGGTCAGTCATTGGAAAGGGTCTTTTTCAGCTTTGTTTTCAGTTGGTATCTCAGTTGTTGTCTTTTTCGTGTTTGTATTGGATAGAAAGTAAATCTGGATGTGGCATGACTCTGACAGTCCAAAAGTAGTTTCTGGAAAACCTAATTTAAGAATTGGAAAAATGTTGGCTGGTATCATTGCAATTTCAAAGCCTGATTAAATGAGATTTGAAGAATCTTGACCTCCAGTAGTGAAGTTGTTGTGGAAATCAGAGACAAAAATCAGGAGTGCAGTGTGATAATTCTCAAAGGGACATATGAAACTCAACGTTAAGCCATTAATTAATATAATACTAATTAGAACACTGACATATTCACTAGGTGAGTATCTCTTTATATTTCCTGAACTCTGAAGTTGTTTATAATACAGTAAAAGATCATGCCAGAGGGGTGGTTTACGTAAAAAGGCGAAGTCTTGCTTAGATTTGATAACATTTGAAAATGTTGCAGAGTATTTCTTTACACTGAGTATAATTTCTTTGAGGAACTACCAGATGCTTTTTAACATGGGAGAAACTGGAATGTTTATTAAAGTAAACGAATACACATAGGGCTAATCCAAAGCTCAAGATGTCAGTTAAAAATTTTCTACAGATTTAACTAAGCTGTAGGTCAGGCCAGCAGATTCCCCCAGCACGCAGTACAAATAGGACTCTTTTTATATGTATGGCCAAACAGTGTGTTTGGAATGCTTCCAGCACAGTTTGGCTTTGATTTGACATTAATTTATTTCAGCTTGTTAAGCGACTACTATATGAATTAAATAAATGTTATTTTAATGGATGCTGATAAAAAAAGAGATGGACTTCATGACACGAAGTTCAATTTTGGAGCCTGGCTGCTGAAATATTTCAGTTTTGCCAGCACATAAATAAGTTTTCATTAATAAAAAACCTCATGGGTAGCTTGTAAACATCTGAAAAGGCTAGGAGTGTGTGGTGGGGGAAAAAATAATTTCAGTTGGAAGTTTGAACTCTGTTGAGTGACTTTCACATGACTGTTTTGTCTAGAAACCACTTGGGAAAGTTTATTTTTTGTATTTCTTGAATGTTGCATTTTAATTGCAGTTTAGATCTCCATGGAATTAATGGAAACAAACTTTAGAGTAGTTCATGTGAAGGAAGAAGGTTATGCTTTAAACACCTAAACAGAGAATTAACTAATCCTCCACCAGAATTAATTAACAGTCCACCAGTCTCACCAAAAATCTAGGTAGCCAAAAAAAAAAAATTTAGAAATTACGGTGGTTTTATTTTCTAAAACCATTTAGAGTTCTGAAAGGAGTGGGTATTGGAACAAGATAAAGGTTTTCTATGGGGTGCAGCTTGAATTAAAGGGATTCTCCCACTTTTCTGTGCAATATGTTGCAATGTTGAATTCTTTGCGTGATGAGGAATTTTTTTCTTGTGCCTGTATGGATTTCTCCCTGAAGGTACTTGTGTCTGCTTCTTCTTGTCCTCTTACCATTTATCCTTGCGAGGAAAACATCTCTACCTTCTCCGTAAGCACCTTTGAAATATCACAAGTTTGATCAGAGCCTCCAAACCTTCCTTTCTTTTGGCTGAGCAAACCCCTTTCCTTCACCATTCTTCATACCTGCAGTTCTCCAGCCACCTCTTTGGCTTGGTGGCCCTCTGCAGGTAGCCAGGGCCTCTCAAAGGGAGGTAATTCCAAGGAGACCCAGTGTTCTGGCTGCGGCAGAGTGAGATCCTCACATCCCTTGATCTGCTGAGCACACACCGCCCAAGGGTCTGCCCTCCCATTGCTGTGAGACAATTGCTGACTTGTGTTCACTTCTCTGTCCACCAGCGCTTCCAAAGTCACACCTGAGCAAGTGAGAGCCCAGCCTCAGTCACTGCTTGGGCTTATTTCATCTCACATGCAAAACTTTGCTCTTAGTTTTGCTAAAGTCCGTGCTTTTCTTGTTAACCCAGTCCTCCAGCCTGCTCTGCTTTCTCTTCCTAAGGAGGCTCTTGTCCCTGCTGTATGTACTTTCCATCATAAATTCCATCATTCCAATCATTTATACAGATATTGAACACTGTGCTTTTACTTTGGATGTCTAATTGGGGGTCACAGTCTTCTGCTTTGTACAGGTTTATAGCGTTTCTAAATCAAAGATGGCTGTGACATGTGAAATATAAATGTACAAAGGCATGTTTACCACCCATCTGGCAGCTGTTTCCTAGACAATGACTTACATAAGATTAATGCTTTCCAGAGCATTTGGAATTCTCTAGAGACCCGTAGTAAAAGCCTAAACTGTACTTTGAAGCAAAGTGTGTCTGTCAGGATATTTTATTCACACACTTGTTTTTTACTCCAACCATTTCTGATGGATGTAGACAAGAA
The DNA here is from genome assembly GCF_963662255.1 of Cinclus cinclus. Taxonomy (NCBI): domain Eukaryota; kingdom Metazoa; phylum Chordata; class Aves; order Passeriformes; family Cinclidae; genus Cinclus; species Cinclus cinclus. Next base: position 3,313,992 of record NC_085066.1, on the reverse strand, counting down.
TAGTCATTAGAGTGTCAGAGAAAGAAGATGTTAATTCATTTGCATGCTTCATGGCACAACATATTTGGTATCTCAGTTCTTAGTAAGTTGTTTCAGCACAGAATGGACTGACTTGTTCAGTCTTGACTTGTATGCTATATTGAAAAGTTGTGTTATTTTGTATTGGTCCTAAAGGTTATTTCAGGAATCTTATGAAAAGAGCATGTTACTGGGACAGCCTAATGTTGAAAACAGGCTTGTATCAGACTTCTTCTGCAAATTTGGAGGGGGAAAAGAAAAGAATTTGGAATAGAGGACTTGAAATCTATGTCTAGATTTTAGGTTTATGGACTCGGTAATCATAAGTGGAAAGAACCTTCTCTTGAATAGAGAAGTTTTCAATGCCAAATTACAAACAAACTTTAAAGTTAAAAAAGAAAAAGAAAAATGGCTTCCAAGTAACATGCCCAGAGGCCTTATTTTTAATCAGGTTATTAAAGACTTGGCCACAAGAGTTGTTCTGTAACTGCCATCTGTCTTTTTCTTCTCTCTTCTCTTTCTTTTAAATATTCTTGTTTATTTATTCCCCATTCCAGGTGAAATCTCTGTGGAAGTAGCTGTTCATTTAATTCACTAGGCAATCTTAGCTTGGCTTTGGGATGGAACTTTGATCTCCTTGTGTGGTAGCTGAGCACTGATGATTCCTGGGATAAGTTTCAAATGACAGAAGGATGTCACTTGCTTTTTGATCTTCAGTTTCAAGACCAGATGGAGAAGATATAATTGTCTAATCTTATTTTTCTAAGTATAAACCCATTAAAAGCAAGAATTACCACGCAGAAGGGTAAAACTGCTAATGCAGTAACCAAGCAGGGTTTTGTGAAGCTGCACAAACATCCTGCCTGTATCTTTGGAAGAATATTTTTTTCACTTTTCTATTCAGCTGATTTATTACAATCAGACGTGTTGGAGGGTGCCTGAACTTGCTTCCTCTTTCCTTTGCAGCTTCCTTATTTTAGCTCAGATGGGACTTTCCTTTAAATCACATAATATGGTAGGTCTGTTATTTGACCTGGGACTAGGGTCACACAACCAATCTTGGCTAGTCTAAAACTAAATGTAAACAATGCTAAAATACATTGAATAATTCTCTACTTCAACTTGGGAGCTGCCAAGTGGAAGAGTACTTTATTATTGCACAATAAAACACAATTAGAATAATGGCTGTTAATGTTTCAAGCTTTTTAAAATTGAGTGCAGCAAAGCTTTCATTCCACAATACTATTATTGCAGCTGGTACTCTGGTTGCTGAGGACTTGAGGAGGCACTTCCTATTTTGTTTGATTTATAGCCTTACAGTGTCACAAATAAGAATTTTCAACTGCATAATGGATGGAAAAGACAAAATTATTTTTAAAATTGATCATGTTTGACGAATTGTTACTTCTACTTCATAGTCAAGTATTTCCTACTTCTGGAGAACTCCCCCCCTTCCCCCTTCCTTAACCATGATAATTGTATTTCCAGTTAGATTTCAAATTAATACACCAATAGGATATTTTTTATTACAAAACCCATTCTTTAGGAAAGCTGAAGTTAAAAAGAAATACCCATGGACTATAGTTTTGGAGACACAAGCTGTAAAAATTTAATCATCTAGATTAAATTGTTTATTTGAGGCTCTGTTTTTTTTTTTTATTTTCCTTCCATTTGGTTCAAATCTGTAGCTGCAGCAGTTTGAACAACTCCATGATAAATTGCCATTAAATGCTAAGAAAGTGTAGGAAAGGTTGTGCATCTCGATAAATACTCCATGGGGCACTTGGATTCTTCAGGAGAACATATCCCAGATTGCTGTGAATTAATTTTGCTTCCTTGGTGAAACATCAGTACTGTGTTTGCTTTTGTTAGAGACTATTTCCAAATATATTTGATACAGGTATTCAGGCATATTTCTCACTGTATCATGTGTCCTAAGAACATCTGTGGTTGTTTTTCTCCTAATCTGGCATGGGATTAATTCACATTCAGATCTTTCTTTGATGGATATGTGTGGTGAGCAAGATGTTTTAAGATTTTACTTGGTTACTGTAATTCATTTGGGACAGACAGAAAAGACAAAAAGAGCTTCTCACTCAGGAGGAAAAACCACAAATTAGCAATATTAAAATAAAAGGAAATTATGTGAGACGATGTGGAGCTTCTTCATTCAGCTGTTTTAGAGTTTTCAATAATCTGTTTTAGCAACTAGGAGAGTTTCAAGCTCTTTTGTCAACATTTTGCATTGGCTAGAGAGTCAGAAAAGTGTTGGACATCATCACAGCCCAAGCAGATATGAAATGCTTTTTTCTACAGTTTAGTGTCACTCTTTCCCCTTGTGCTGTTTAATACAGCACTGTTCTGAGAGATTCATAAAAAAAAGCCAAAAAAGCCAAAACTAAAATATTGTTGTTTGGGAGGCTGCCTGTGCCAGAAATGGTGCATTCCCTAAAATAATCTTCATGTGACTGTGATTCACAGAAATTTCTGTTTAAAAAAAATAAAATAAATAAATAAAAAACCAACAAAAAAAACCACAAACCCACAAAAACAAACAAACAAAAACCCCCCTGTTAGAGGTTACAAACCATTCACCTTTGTATATTAGCTGTGCTGTGTGGAGGCACTAAGTGGTTAATGGTCAGTGTGTTCTCCCTGCTTGCAAGGAGCTTTTAAAGGGAAATCTGTGGGTTCCGTGTAACAGGATGACCTCAGCCTCACAGCCTGACATGGGCGAAGCTTTCATAACCTTCACTCACTTATTGCATAAACTGAGATGGGGAGTGGCACTCGTAGCAGGGCCAAGGCATCAAGACACTATCTCTGCTTTCAGGAAAAAAAAATAAAAATAAAATCTATATTGTATATCGTCATTATCCCCCTTTTGTTTTTATCTGTTTCATTACAAGTTCCTCTAAGAAATTCAGAGGAAAGTCAGCGTGTGCTTGTGTGTGTGTGTGTTCCCATGCATGTGTTCTCCCACTACAAAGTATTTGTCTTTAATTTGCTGTAGTTTAGAATAAAATAATCCTTGAAGCAAAATGATGAAAGCTTGGATGGCAGATTTGAGTGCCTCTTGAGTTCCACAAACTGCTATTGTGAATTATAATTATGGAAAAAAGACTGGCTTATGTCATTTGAAAAGAATAGAACATTTCTACACTAAATATAAAGTTTTTAACAGCTTGAACCTCAGATTTTAAAATGGGTGGGATTTAAACATACAGATTAAAACTGGATTATTCTGCTTGGCTTTTACATCTAGGATATTTGCATGAAAGCTCTTACTTTTTATTTAGAAATTTAAATACATCACGAATAGATTGTATTTACAGCAGATAATACATTTAGAACAGAAAGACAAAAAAACTTTGTTACTTTTTCAGAATAAAATCTGAGGTTTTGAAATATGAAATCTTCCAAGCCACCAGAAATATTCACTGTAGTGCGCTTAAAAAAGACACTGATGTAACATTTGGTTTTATGAAGAGCTTCAAGAAACATTAATTTTATGCATGGTAGTCAGTTACTTTGATGTTTAATTTTGTGATAGGCGCGACAATATTAGAAGAACCTTGCTTTGTGTTTTAAGATTATAAAAGCTGATTTTTCATTTGGCTGAAGCTCACAGTACTGCACCTGGAAAAAGGAATATGTCTGTGTTTGTTCTTGCAGACGAAGGGTGGTTGGGCAATTCAGCATCTGTTCATTAAATATGTGCTCTTGTGCCTGGAGGCAAGCACAAAACCAGGAGTTCTGCTTCATATGACCTGCTCTGTTCTAGAAACCTCATCTGTATTGCTCAGTCTTGCAACACTGGCTACAGTCTTTTGTGAATTGAGATTTTTTTTGGAACGAATTTAACTAGTAAGATTAAAAAGTCTCAGCATGAGAGACACGTGGTGAAAAGCCTTTGAGAAAAGCAGGAACGTAGTCAATGTAATCCAAGAAGTCTTTTCAGTCGGGACACAACCTTTTGCTTACCAAGCTTTCATTTATTAATTTAACTACGAAATTAGCTAAAACTCAGAATGCTGTTAGAAGCAGAGTTGATTATACTTGATTTTAAAATCTTATTCCTTAAGATTGCATAGACACTCCTTGTCCGGGAAAAAGTAATAACTTCATTTTGCAGAAGATGAACAATACAAAGAGGCTGCACTGCAGAAAAACAAATGTTGGTGTATGCTGACAGAAGTAGAGGAAGCTTTCCCAGGACATGAAAACACAGTACAGTTGGAGGTGCTGATAGGATTTGAATGTTTGTTTGTGTTTGGGAGCTCTTAACTTCAACATGAATGCATAATTCCTTAGCTATCACATTGTTTTCTTCCCACTGAGAAAGGATTTTTATCCTGACCATAGTAAATATCATGGCAGTAATTCACAAATTGAGTATATTTAACAAGAATTTAAAATGTGAAATCTTAATATAAGCAGTGTTGCAACTGGCTTAAAGGTCTATTAAAGATTTATTTTTTTTAAGAAATAAGGTTTCTTACCAATTTATCCACATTTAAAAGACTACAGAATGAATGGTGTAATCTTTGATTTAATTATATAACATCTGTGTAAGTCTTGCTAAATGTAAAGTGAATTTATGCAGTTTCATTGCTAATTAGTCAGACAGAACAGCCATAAAACTGGTATTTATTGTAGGAAATATCACCAGGTCTTTGAAATATCAGAAGAGGCATAATTTGCTGCTATTCAGCTTCTTGTTTTGATCCCTATTGTAAAAATAGCTCATAATTTAATCTGTTGTTGATTGTAAAAATAGAATCTTGGTGTTTTGATTGGTGGATTGGTGTTTCGTAACTCCCTAGATATAAAAAACTGCCCTCAGGAAAAAGGAGAAAACGTTGTACTTCAAATAAAACAAAGGAAAAATTTATTGTGGGAAGACAGGCAAAGTCCTATCTCTGCCTATATCCCTATCTTTAAATAATATCTTTTTTTGACTAGTTACTACCACACTCTGCTCCCTTGCAGAAGTCTTGCAGATTTCTTTGAAGCACTATCACCAGAATAGGATTCAAACTGGCTGGCTGGTCTGAGCTCTGAACAACAGCCCATATCTTGGGTGGTTTACACTTTTGCTAAATATTCAAGGAAACAACCCAATATAATCTCAGCTGTAACAGAACAGCTTGGTACAAGTATTCAGGTCTCTGTAATAACATAAAAAGAGAATGCGTCTTAACCAAGTCTTTGCTTTAGATCAGGAATGTGGTTTTCAAGTGAATCTCTCGTTTGCTCTTACTGTGCAATGGCTCATATTGCAGAGCAGCCAATGCCTAGCAAAAAAAAAAAAAAAAACAAAATTAAAATGGAAAATGTGCTCTAGAAGCACACTGGAAAAAATTACTATTGTGTTTACATTTGTATAACCATTTTGAGGCCAGTGTGTGAATCCAAGGAGGGGCTGAGAATTTTCAACTTGCCTGCTGACTCTGGGTTGCATTGAAACGTGCTGAGTGGATAGCCCTGGAAGTCTGCCAAAGCTACAGCCAAAATTGCAGCAAATGGCTCAGAATATTTTGCTGGAGAGGTACATGTTTTTTTTACTGGATAAACCAAGAGCATATTCAAAGAAAATAGCACAAAGACACTATGCTCTGTTTTCGTGGAAAAGCTGGCAGCTTTTCAGGTAATTCAAAGGCTGAAAAAGTGGTGTGAACATTGAGTAACAAATATCTTCTGTTGTTTATTTTCAGGGAAACATTTTTTTTTTTTTGTTAGGACTTTATTAAGGAAATATGAAACACTTTCAGCTGTACTTACTCCTAGTAGTAGTACTATTTCTCCTTTGCCCATATAACTATGAATAGAGGTCAAAGAAGCCTATGTGGCCCTAGCCTGAATTGTTTCTCTGTGTAGATGCACACACACAGTGTGTGTCCCTTGCTGAGGATATTCTGTGCTAAAGAGGCCCCCTTTGCATCTGACTCTAACACCTCCAAACAATCCTTTCCTGACCCAAGTGTTTTGGATCAGGAGGAAAAAGAATGATTACAGAATGATTTAAAAATAATTGGAGAACATTTGACTTTTCTTTTTCCTTTCCCTTTTCCATTTTGGAAAACATTTGACTTTTCTTTTGCCTTTCCCCTTTTCGTTTTTGTTCCAGTGTGCTATAACGTCAGTTTTGAAAACACGAGGCAGTTTTGTGACTTGTGAAATAATACGTCAGAGAAACCAAGTGTTGGGCAGCACTTCTTTGCCTTTGCTCTACCTCACATGGTCTTCCAAAGCCCAGAGTGTGAACAGTTAGATATGTAAGTAAAAGTTTGGATATCTTATTTAGTGAGTGTTTCATGGGGACGTGAAGCCTGCTGCACTTTGTTGCTCAATAGCTTATTCTGAACTTTGCGTCTGGGGACGGGCACGGGGCTGTAGAGTTGTGTTAGTGCACTGCCGTGCTGGGGCCAGGCCCAAGGGCAGGGCACTGCCCAGTGCTGGGGAGAGAGCTGTGCTTTCTGTGCCCCCTGTGCTGAGTTGGCTCCTCGGGGTCCTTTGATCCAGAGCCTGCCGAGCCATGAACCGTGCTTCGCTGACGGCGTCCCGGCGGCTCCGCTCCCCGCGCACCCGAATCCCGCGGGTAAATCTGTGCTCTGCTGAAATATCCTTTGTGAGACAAAACACCTCGAAGTTTTCCTCTTCGCTGTTGCTGAAGAGTCAGTTTTAACTGAGTTAGTTGGATTTAACTGTTTGTGGTGGCTGCCACACGTTGCCTTTTGGGCCCTGGCAATAGCATGAAGATGTTGCGATGCTGCTGACTGACTTTTAGCACATTGCTTTGGATTAATGTGCAACAGGAAAATAGAGAATCTACTACTGTAATTGCTTTGAAGCATCACTTTGGATTTAGAACAATAAATTTGCCAGTGGATTTCTTGAAGACATCAGTTTCATTAATAGAATTTATGTGGGCCTTTCTCGTTGTCTGTGCTTTCTGCACTTAGTTACCTAATTTGTGTTGGGATCATTCATTAAAAAGAGTAATGTCATATATCTGTGATGCCTCTCTAAATCCTATATAATCTGGCCAGTAATACATCTTATTTTAGTTTAAAGAGCAGATTTCCTCTGTATTATTTCATTATAAAACTCTTATACAACTTGATATCAAAATTAAGTTGGTTAAATGTTATTACTGTTTCTTCTTTCCCAAAAGTGAATCGTGAACTGCCTCCTTCAGTTTTAAATTTCTGTCTTGGAGGAATTTAATTCCACTAAAACGGTTCTGATGCACCTTTTGGCTGATAAGTGTTGAAATCACTCTGAATCTCATGGGAGAAATCTTTACAATCAACCACAAACCAAACAAGTGTTCTGTTTAATACAAGAGTTAAAAGGGGATATTTAAAAATACCTTACAAATCCCACTATCCTTACAAATCCTATCTTTGCTGCAGGATCCTTTGTAATTAGTTGTCCTAAAGAACCTTTCAAAAATACTCTGTTTAAACTTTTATTGCCATTCCTTCATTTTTTGCTTTATTGGCACAACATAAACATTAGTGAGTGGGTGCTACGTGTTCACTTTAATAAGTCAGTGTAATCACAGAATAAAAGGATGGCCTTTAATCCCAGAGAATTCTTCCTAGACCTTATCTGTAGTGCCTCGTGTGCAGACTTCAACTACTGGGAAACTGAATAGGTGCTATTTGTGGTATTATTTTGATTTAATTTCTGTTTCATACTTGAATGTTTGTTTTTAGTAGTAGCAAATGGATTTTAGTCACTGTGCAGTCACTAGGGCTCTAATCCTAAGAAATGCTGGGTGTAGTGATCTTGGGAACAACTATAAGAAAAATGAGGAAGATCTACATATCAGGTGAATGTTATCTATCAAAGCTTCCAGCTTTATGTGTAAGGATGCTTTTTCTCATGGTTTCCAAAAGCAAAGACAAGCTGGGTATGGTTTTAAGGAACAAAAAATACAAATAATATAAAGAAGAGAATACTCTTTAATCACATTTGCCATGGAAAGCGTGAAAAATGAAAACCAGAACGTAAATTGTAATCAAAGAGATGAATCCCTGGCAGAACCTGTTGACCATGAGAAACAGCTTAGTTTCTGGTAGAAATGCTAACTGCTCTTGTAAACAATTCTGCATATTTTAAAGTATTAATGAACCTTTCCCAAAGTTTTAAAATCATTTAAGTCAGCTCTTTGTTCTCACCTCACGGAGCTGCAGAGTTCTGTGTTTGTTATATACTCACCCATAAAAGTCAATTGTATCGAAGAGATTTTTTGTGCAATACTTGCAAAAATTCTGGGAGCAGCCCCAGCTCCAAGTGCACTTCCTACCCTTGTCATAAATCACTAACTAGATGCTTTGCCTTACTTGGGAAATTCTTTTGTAAATCAGTGGCTGCACTAAAATCTGTTGCTTTTGAAAGTACAGTGAGAGCTGTTTTTAGTTTCTCTGGAAGTCACACAACATATTTAATTTCTTCCTCTCCATCCAGTCTGTGTGATATTTGAGTTTTCTAATTATTGATGCTTCAGTAGTAAGCTTGGAGCAGCCTAGTGTTGGTTAATTTTGTAATAAAATACTCTGATTATATTTTTTTAAACTCTTACCACTGCTTCTGTCTATTTTGAAATGTAGATTGTTTTGATGTTAAATAACTTCTAATTACTAAGTTATGCAGATGTAATTTCGAGACATTTCTTGATTAGGTGACTTTTAAAATTTGCCCACCACGATTAAACCTTAGGTAACAAGAGTTCTTGGCAGGTATTGTCATTGTACAAATGAAGTTTGTTATTTGTTCATTTAGTATTTGACTGTGTTGAGAGGGGGTGGTAGAAATCAGAAACATAAAACATAACTAATCACAGCTGATCATATTTTTGGACCAAAGTTCCTATAAGCCCAGCTGTTTTTCCGGCTGTATTTCTTTTGGAATAAGCCCGAGTCCTACAGAGTCCTCACTGCTATTTTAGTGAAATATGAATAGCAAAAGTAGTACTGAAGTGGTTTAAAGTTTTCCAATTATTAATAAATGTAATTGACATTGGGAATCTTCACTGATATGTGTTTAACTGTGACAAAGTCTCTTCTCAGTTGTATGTTTGCATTCCCCAGCACATATTTAACAAATATAATGTATTTAATTATAATTCATTAATTAGCAGATGCACAAAATGCTGAACCAATGCAAATGAGGAAGCAATAGCATCAAGAATGACTGAGTCAGAAAGATGGAAGATCTTGGAACATACGTAGTTCAGAATAAATTTTGATGGCCATAAAAATACCATTTATACCGTCTTGGTTTGTCATACTCTTTGGATATATTACTGATCAGAGCAAGCAAATATTCCTTAGGATTTTTTTCCTGTTTTTATTCAGATAACAGCAGTTCCTGTTATCTCAAGTTTTTTCCAGTCTGTTTCCACAATGCATTTAGGGATATTATTGTAGCCCAAGAAGACAAGTTGTTTTCTGTAGAGAGGAACATGTTTTAATGTGTGACTTCATGACACATGGAAGCATTTCATGATGTATCTGTAGATTCACTGAGAGTAAGTACTGACTGAAAGAAAGGGGCAGATAGATTCAAGCCATTAGAATATGATTGCCAGAGCTTCAAGGAGTTGAACTCTGTTCCTGAAGTGATTTCAGGAGCTGTCACACTGCCTGCTCTCTGTGGTGTACTAAGCAGTTTAAATCACTGCACAGTATTTATTGAGAAGAGTCTCTTCACGGGGCAAAATAACACTTCTGAGAACACTGTGAATCTCACAATGTCTTGACAGGCACTATTTTCAAAATGCACATTTCAAATAAAACTAAGAAAAATAAAATGGTAGCCTAGGGATTCTCTGTAACTTGAAAATGTCAGGTATAGTTTCACATGTTTGCATGTTCTGCATCTCTTTTTGTCAACCATCAAAACTTTGACACTAACAGAATAATTTCTCAGCCAGTGTAAATTGCCAGCAACAATTTTGGAAAAAAAATGTGAATAGTAATAAATTTAAAAACCTGTTCTGCAGCTTCTGTGGCTTCTGTAATTCCTCATTGTCATCCTAGGCAGGAATGGAATGCATAATGGAAGACTTTTTCAGAACAGAGTTTATTGAAATGAGCCTTAAAATTAATTATATCTTTCATTAACACTGTTTCACGTTTGTTGGAAAATTGGTGCATTAAAAAAACCTCAAACTTTTTGTGATTCTGCTGTGAACGCTAATGCCTCTCACACTAATATAAATATGAAATGGTGCATCTGAGAAGAGGCATCCGATCCAAATCCTCCACAGAATTGAAATCATCAGTCTGTGACCTGCTGCTTTATCATCTCAGAGGACAGCTAGGAAGCAAATGTCAGAGTAAGGAATGTAAAGCTCTGCTGGTGGAATAAGCCTGAGGATTATTGATGAAGTCTCTGCCTTTTCATTCAGGCTTTGAGCTGAAATTTTCTCTTCCTAAGAAAATACATCTATTTCTAAAACACTGCTTCAAAAATATTTGCTCAGAGATTGAAGCATTTCCTTCTCAAGTTTGCGCTGCTCTCTCTCATAGATCGATTGGTCAGGTAAGAACTTTTCCTTAGAGCCAAATTTAATATTAATCAGAGGGAAAGCATGCTTCTGTGGCCTCAGCTGGGTCACATGGGCTTTTTGTTCCAGGCCTGCAGCAATACTTTGCCTTATGCTTCATTTTATCACAAAGGTTTGTCAGAAAATATTCACTTCCAGTTTTTTTTTCCTGCTTCAAATGTAAAAAAAAAAAAAAAAAAAAAAAAAGAAAAAGCCTTCACGAGGTGGGTGAAAGGGAAAAAGTTTTCAAAACCATCACTTCTTAATTATTTTAATGGAAATTCTTATAGTAGACAGTAGGGAAAAACTGTGTTCTGTCATCTGCCTTTTCCCTAGAGCATTGCCCTGTATATGGTGCAAATTAATTCTTCATTTCTTCATCCTCTAGGCCAAATATGAACAGTGATGCCACAAGTCTTTTTTGATAGCAGAGCTTTTTTACCTTTAAATTTCAGAAGAGGGGCACCGAATATCACTGAGGAGACAGTGTGATTTTGATAAAACTCCTCTAACATGTTAATTTTTGAGGTTAAAGCATCTTATTTCTTACTCATTGTGCCTGGGGGTTTGGAAATACATCTGTGTGTCACCTGCTACACTGGTGTACCGGAGTCCCTGTGTCATTTTGTGTTGTCCCATAGGTGCCAGTGTGCTGACCTAAAGCTTTATTCAAGGCTCCAGTTAGACACTAAGTGCTGCACACTTGTCTGTTATCTGTCTCAGAGTATGTTTCTGTAGTGATGAGACCTGGAGAGATTTGCTACTCAGGGAGGTCACCTGTGGCTGCCCTGCTGTTCAGAATACATCTGCTCTTGAATGTACTCTGCAGCAGTCTCAGGGTGACTTTTGCATTATTGTTGTTAGCAGAAGTAAACCAAACCTTTTGCTATTATGAAGCTGAGTGAATATAAAAGGCATATTTCATCACAGGTTAACATTCAAGAGTACAGCTACTCCTGAGAACCTGTGGTTGTGCAGTTCTGGTTGGGAGCTCAGCAGGATTTCTAGAAGTTTTTTTTTTTCTCTGCTAAAATCAAATGTACATAGAGCAGCACCTCTCTCAAGACATTGCACTGCTGATGCTGTTTGGATCCAGCAAATGTCAAAAGTATGGTAAAGTAACACTCAGCAGCCCTTCTGTACCTTCATGCCTTTTGGAATTCCTGCCTCGCTCAGACAGATTTGGTTTCTCCAGATAAGGAAAATGGTTACTATGAGAAAAAGACAAGATATAGGTGTGTGTTTCCAAAACCTGTTCTTAGGGGAATTTGGGTTGAATGTTTATTCTTAGGCCTGGTACTTCATACTTTTCCCTGTAAAGTTGAATTTGCAGTTGATAAATCCTTCAGAGATTTAAACAAAGACCTCGAATTTCAACCAACTTCGTATCCACCATAGCAGTTGCAATCTTGAAAGGCACAACAGACAATTAAGCATTTATCTTTTAGCCCACCGCTCTATAACACCCTGACCGTAATGTTCAACAGCTAACAAAAATTAAAAAAAAAAAATAATCTGCTGTAGGCATTATCTTTCCCAAGCTGGTTTCTGACAAGATGTTTTGTTATTAATGCTCTGTTTGGAGAATTTTCTGTTACATCAGTTTGACTTGGATTTGAACTCAGTTCCAGAGGTGAATATTCAGTGCTGCAAAGTGAGTGCTCCACCCAATGCTCTGATTATTCAGGTTCAGGAGATTTCTTTTCCAAATTTTCCACCCAATGTGTGGGGACAGAACACAGGGGATGACACAACTACTTTCTGTATTTGTGGGAACTGTTGCTATGAGCAGATCTTAATCCCATATGTAATGTTTCATTTTCAGGAAAAAAAAAAAAAAAGAAAGCTAAAAACTCCCCACACGCTACCCAAATAACAAGAATTATTTATGACTGTTTTTAAATTGCTTGAGTTTGTTCAGAGCATTTTGATTGCTTGATAACCTCAAAGCAACTTGAAGATGTTAGATTATTTGATAACCTGTGCAAGTGCTCTTGTCTCAGGATGAGCCCTCACAGCAAAAAAAGTTAAACCTACAAACTCACCTAATTCCTGCTTTAACTGATGGATTTAGTAGCCACAGTAAGACAAATTTCCTTTTCCTCTTCAGACCTTGTTTGGTAAGCTGTGCCATTTTCAAAACTTTGAACTTAGCACAGCAAAATGCTGATTTTATAGGCATCTTAATTTAATTTGTGACAAGTGCAGCTGGGTTTAGCTGAGTAAAGCAAAATCTTGAATCTGTGGATGGTGCAGCCTTGGAGATGGGCAAAACCCAGGCAGACAAGACCCTGGACAGCCTACTCTGCTTTTACAGGACAATTGAGCTGAATGATCTTCAGAAATCCCTTCCAAACTTAACTGGTCTGTGCATCTGGGATTTCTATTTTTTTTTCTCTGTAATTTAATTGTTATTTTTCCCTGCATGGGTATATGTGAAGTTGCACGTGGTCCTTTCACTGTGGTGAAACACACGTATGGTGCTAGGCATTAAAAAAAAAAAAAATTAAAAAAAAAGTGACAAAGATGGAGAAATAAAAAGTTAAAACATGGTTACATTTTACTGTCCAACTTCTTTACCTTCACAGGGTTTCAGTGTCCAAGATATTTAAGGTGATGTTATCCTCTCAGAGGGGCCTTAGCACAGAGATACTTGCATGGAGCCCACAACACCTGTGCTCACACACTGCATTTTAACATGTTCACCCTGAACCTAAAATACTGCCCTGAAAGCATAATTAGTGACTTACCATTGTACAAAAAGCCACACTTAGGAGAGCCTGTAGAAATGAACTTGGAAACTGCACTGATGGACGTGACTTGCAGTAATGCTTTGGAAAGAAAATGTGTTCTGATAGAGGGTGTTATTTGCTAATTGTCATAATTGGTGGAATTTTGTTCCTTATTTAATACTAAGTCCAGGAGGAATACAATGAAAACGGTTGATGCATGTAATTTATGGAATAGAATCTAAGCATTTAAGTTGCCTGAATATAATGTTTTAATGTGAGGTCTTGATGTTAGTCTTTCTTTTTTTTTTTTTTTAAGAATTCTGCTATTACAAGTTTGACAAGTTACCTGGAGATTAGGATGTCTCAGTGGAAACTCTGTGAACTGAATAAATGTTATTAAAAGAGGGAAATGACAGATTCTCACTAATCACAATCATTAAATATTCCTTCACAGTGAAAGTCTTTTGGGCCACTGGTGTAATTTTAATCTTGGGATATTCTTCACTTTTCTTTCTGCATTTATTTTAAATTGTCTCTTTAGTTGAAGTTTACTTTAGCACTGTGTCAATTAAATGGCCATTAAGAGTTGTACTCTATCTGGTAAATTTAGGTAACAAGGGTGATAGTTCTGACAGACTTTTTCTTTGGAGAGTTTGAAAAAGTTACAATTTTAAACAGTTTCTCATATTGAGTTCCAGTATTTTGAAACCCAGTATACTTAAAAAAAAAAAATTGAAACAGTTATTTTTTAAAAACAAAAATTGCCTGACTATATTTTGAGGTTAATATTAACTTTCATCATTCCACTTCTAGGAGCGTCACTGAAATAAGAAACATATTTCATTATATTTTTTTTTAATTTTATTTTTCTATAACTCCTTCATTCCAAACTCTTATTTTCAGTTTCAGACTGTGGGCAAAATGGGAGTAATGCCAGAACTCATGAGGTATTAGAAATAGACTATTCAGAAATACTCTGAATTTATTTTTGATGCTTGGACTTTCAGGATTAGTGTTTAATGTAACCACCTTGCATGTGGGTCTTGTGTGGGTTTCTCAGCTGGGCTTTGCTTGAGAGGTTTGCACAGATAAAGCATGAGAGTTTGCTCTGATTCTTAGATAAAGATGGTGTTTCTGAGCTAAGCTTAAATTTCTACAACTATGGACTATCTGGTGTGGAATAGGGATTAGAAATGTCTCCTCTAATTGGAATGAGAAAAACCTAAAGTGGTGAAATACAGAAGTTAGGAAGAGGTGCCTTTCTCCTCTTTTTCAGTGATTTCTGAAACGTCTGTATATTTCTGCTAGGATGAATTATTAACTGTGAAAAGTGAAGATATATTTAAATAAAGATACCGCAGAATTTCCAGCCTGTTGCAACAGATTAAACTCAGACCTTTGCCCAAGTTCTGCCAGAGAGTGCCCGAGGCTGTGCTCAGGGAAGAGCTGGATGATGCCAGTGGTGGGTGGCAAAAGTTAAAGAGAGTGGGGAAAAGGCAAGCTGTTCCTGCAAAAGCTCCAACAATCACATCTCAGCAATCCCACTCCCCCACCAGAGCCTGGGGTGCTGAGTGCATCTTCTTGGTGTCCTCACCCAAAATAATGAGGCAAACGAGGATACTTGCAGGGAAGGGGGTACAGGGAAATACAGAGGCAGCTGGGGTGGGCTCCTCTAGGTTTGGTACCAGCTGTTGAAATGGGACAAAAACTGAAATAACAATTGACAGACAGCTGGTTTCTTTCCATGCCATAACTGCAAAGAAAAGTGACAGCTTGAGGCTTCTCTTTGCTACCCTTGAGTTAGCAAGGCTTTTTGCTGGTTTCTAGATAAGTCAGTTTTCAAATGCACTTAATGCTCTCCCTTTTTCTAGTGTAGTAGAGGACGTGGGCAATCAAGGAAGGAATGAATTGTGCAATATATCCAGTGTCTGTGGAACAGATCTAAAGAGTGGAAACACTCTTCGAGGCATATAAACCACCTAAATTTCAAAGTGAAACTAGCAGTTAAAAATGGTCAGTTGGACCAAGATGTGGTGTGTGTGAGAAAGGAAACAGACCTTTTGATCAGATTTCTCTGCATCTTTCAATTATGCAGGCTTAACATAATCTAGTATCCAGATATTTCCCAAGTATAACTGAATGGTCTAAGCTCTACATTTTGTCAGTCATGTTTTATTATTTATTTGCTGTGCCTGAAGTCATTGTCACTTATGCAGATGCTCAAGTCTCTCCTGGTTAATTCCAGAAGTGATCTTTGAATAACTTCTGATCTCGAACTGCAGTAAAGCCCTCAGGTGCAGGTGCTGCTCTGGTCCCTGATGGGAGCTGAGATCCCTATCAGCCTTGCTGGTGGTGATTGCTCTGCTGGGATGGACTGCCTTCACTCTGGTGCCTGATAAGGGAGCACCTGTGAGTTTTAAGCAGCCTTAGGTAGGTGAGGCATGGCTGATTTGTTGATGCTGTGGCACGATACTTCCATTCTGTGTCAAAACTTGAGCCTCAGACACAGGTATTTTATAAACCATCTCAGTCCTTCTGTTTTCTGCTTCCACGTAGGTCATTCAAATGAGAGTGAGAATCCCCAGACACAGCTCCAAAATATTCCATTCTATTTTCCCAACATCCTGTTTTGATAGTATCAGAAGTGGTTTTTCTTAATGCAGGTGAATTAAATTTCCTGCATAGAGACAGCTTCTAAACCAAAAGCCTTTTTGATTTTACAATGTAAGGGATACACAACTTCAGTGCTTGTGTTATGCATGCAAAAATTACACAGGGATATTAAAAAAAAAAAAAAGAGCAACTTCATTATTTAATTTAAGTGCATTTTTAACGGCATGTGCTTTTTGGTCAGCACATTCTGGTTTAGATAAACACTGTGTTGGCAAATAGTGAGTGACAAGGAGTGGCCAGTTAGCATTTAGCATGTAATCACTGAATGAGTCATGAAACCAATATTATAATTATGCCACTATGAGATCAGGTTTGCAAAGGCCCAGATTTGCAAATATACAAACCAGTGACTGAGAAGGTTTGTTTGTTTTTTTGCTTGTTTGTTTTTTCCAAGGTAAATTATTTTGAAAAAGGCACCTGCAATATAAATTAGTCACAGCAAATTGGGAGGTAAAATTCGAGTGCCTTCTGACTGCAGGTGATAAATGTGCTGACTGTTGGTTTTGCAGCTGTTGTGTGAAAAAATGAAAAATTCCTGTTGTGCTTTGTGGTTACAAACGTGTTGCTAAGGTTGTAAGGTCAAGCAAGGATTTTGCAGCAGTTTGTGCCATCCTGGTTGAGGAGAAATTCCAGAAATCTCATATATGAGTAACTGTTCTCTTCCTTCCCTGAGGAAAATCCCTTAGTGGTAATGGCCAACAAGGCTCATGGCATGGCTGTGTCTGCTGTCAGCCTGCAGTCAATAATTGCATATGAGAAAGACAAAAGGAGGTATTTGAAGGACTAGAGAGCAAAGAAGGGACAATGCAGCCCCTCAATGGCCTCTGTTCTGATGGTTCAAGAACATTTGATCAGGATCTCCCCCTTAGCACTGCAGTTTTATAGTACAGGTCATCACATGCTGGGTGTAATGCCCTAAGAAGGGTCCCACTAGAATAACTGACTGTCTCCAGATTGATCAGTGATATAAAATCCTGAATATTTGGAAAGACATGTTTGCTGTTCTCACCTGAAAATTTATTTTTTGGGTCTCTGTGTATTTAGGAGAGCTTTTGACATGTATTTCAATTATACTTTAAATTGAATATGCCTGTTCAGAAGCCAACTCTGATTAAATTTGTAGGAATTCTATAGATGAAAATAGAAGGAAAATTAAAAATGTCCTTATTCATCCTCCTATTATTATCCAAATTAAAAAAAATTAAATCTTGTAGTGGTGAGGGGGTGGATTTAAAACCTTCACCCCAGTAACATTTCAGCTTAATTTATTATATGTAAGCAAACCTCTGAATTTCTAAAATATGCCCATTCTGGTCTGCTACTAATTTCCAATGTACACTTTCAATATTTAGTGATCCAAATGTGTAAAAGAACTGTTGGAGCTTTTATAAAAAACTTTGAAAATCAATTTACACATCATTTTAATTTGGGAGGGCTTCTCTGTGCCTCTTATCCCTAAAGGATGCAAGCCAGATGGAGAATAGCTAAATAACAAGCACAAATGTTAGATGTGAAATCAAAATTAGGTATTCAGATTTAATGCTTCGTTTTAGGTTTGGTTGAATGAAAGTTGTGTCTGTTTACAGGGAAGCAATTAGTTTTAGAAAACTACTTATTCCCCTCATTAAATCACATTTGTCAAAACAGAATCATTTACATAGTAATTAATTTTGATATGCTTATAGTGGGCTGTTATTTTGGTTGAGAAATAGGCAGGCCTCTTGAGCAGATGTGCTCTTGCTGAGGAAAAAAAGCCTCCTTCTGGAACCACAACTAAGGCACATGTGGAAAAAATAATGTAGAGAAGACTCACAAAACAATTGTTATATAATAAATTCTTTGACTAATTTGTTTTGAAATATATGAAGAGCAAATTGACCAGCTGCATCTTTGCTTCTTTAATCAAGGGTTTCATGGCCTCCTGGCTGACAGGTCAAGTGCCTATTTTTATTTTATCTTAATTCAGAAAAGCCCAAAAACTTCCTACCAAGCAACAACTTACTGTTAGAAAAGTGATTTATATGCTTGGAGAAGTGTCTGCAACACATTATTTGCAGTTTGTGGTTGTATTTCATGGCTGATGATTACTTGCATAGACACGGGGTCATCAAAGGAAGCAGTAAGTGAAGTGACAGCAGGTTTTTTTTGTTTCTTTTCCAAAAATTACATAAATTGCATATCATTAGAAATGCTGCATAGTTATGCATTGGTTGCAAGCATGAAAACCTGTTACTGAGCACAGTTTTTGAAGATTATAATCCCAAGAGCAGCCACTATTTCTGCCATTTGGAATAAATGCATCCGTTCCTGTAGCGGTGAAAAGTTTTAAACCAGGAGGAGTTCATCAAGGAAAGTATTCAGGAGCAGACTGTAGAATCACACCAGTTCGTTTGGGGCGAGCCATTATTTAAGGAATAGTTGATTGGTAAATATTCATTAATGTGGTCAAAAATATCAAGATTGTAGTTATTATTGCAAGAAGGCTTTACAGTAAGTGTCTCCCTGCAGTTTGTGGGGAAGTGGGAGCTGTGGAAGAGGTGCTCTAGTGAGTAGGAAACAGGGTGAGAAGGCTTCTCCAGCATCAGGGCATCAATAATCCTTGTTCTTTTGGGCTGGGTTCTTTTTCACATGTGCTAAAGCCAGGAGCTCTGGAAGCAACTTAACTCTTTTGCTTCTGTCTTTGGTCAGCTGATTCCCTTTCTTACACCCTGAGGCAGTGCCCCAGTCCCAGATTTTCTGGTGACAGGTAACCCCATCCTGTGATGTAGTGAGAGGCAGAAGGCAAGTCTGGTTCCTGGTTTGTGAGTGATTTTTATTCTGCTGCCTGGCCCTCTCCTTGCCCAGGTTGGAGAGCTTGGCTTTCCAGCACACCTGGCTGATTTATGTCGTGTGTTTGAAGTTTGGAAATTACAGCTGTCATTTTTCACTGCCTGATTTTTACCTTCCAGCAATCTCATTTCAAGAGAAAGAAGCCATTATTTCTTGTGCATTTTCCATCCTAGTCTGAAATAAGGACATCAAAATATGAGCAGTAGAGACTTTTGTCTGGTTCAAAATGTCCTTTGTATAGATATGTCACGACAGTCTGAAATTCCCTCTTCCAGTTTATGAAATTTCTCTTTTGTTCCTAAGGAACATTAGGGCTCCTCCTTTCCCTAAAGTAAGAAGAAAGAAAAAAAAAAATAGTGCTGCTGTCGAAATATTTTGAGATGTTCTAGTCATGAAATGATCCAGAGAACATAAAGGCAGTCATTTACTTGGCTGGGAAGGCAAAGAAAAATAAATAAAATGACTGTAGCAACAAATAAAAGCATATGAGCAAGCATTTCCCAGGATAATTCCCAGTTCATAATCCTCTCTGTGAAAGGAGAGGCTCGCTTGCTGAAAGAGAAATGCTAGGCTGAGCAGCCTCACATGCAGCCTAATAATTTATGAATATTGCCTTTACACTTTAAGTAAACATTTACAAGTCTTCTTAAAATTCATTCTGAGACTTAGAAATAATTATGAAATAAAATAATGTATTTAGATATTCTCCTAACATTTTTATTTATCATATTATAAACTTTTGAAGGTTTTTTTATTTTTTCTTGTCTGGATTTTAGTTTTGTTGTTGGTCTAGCACTTTTTAAATAATTTTGAAATGTGGGATACTGTCAGGGTGATTGTTTTTCAAAAGATGCTTTACACTTGGCTATAAAATGATAATAATGGATCACATGGAACTGAGCAAACTACAGAACTCAGAATATTTTTATCCAGGCTACAACAGAAGACAGTTATTGGAATGTGAACGTAATCTAGAATTTAGTGGAATATTCAGTTGAACCACCTTTCTCATTAACTTTGAAATATTCAAATAGCTTTTTTCAGTCACTTGCTTTTAGAGGTGAGGAGGCAAATGCATTAGTGTTTTTCAAATCAATGATCATGAACATCTCGTTTGCTCTGCATATGAATGAACGAGCTACTTTGCTTTAAAGCCTTTTAAAAATACCTAATCCTGGGAAGCTGGAGCCTGTAATTTTCTGTATACCAGCTTTAATAATGATTAATGAATTCTGGCTGCAGTGAAGCAGCTTGTCTTGTGTAAGCAAGATATCTTAATATAAACAGCTCACTTTTCTCATTAAAGTAATTACTGAATCAAAGCCAAAGCAATTGTTTCAAACATGTTGCAGTTCTGCTCTGGAGTGCTGCTCAGAATCAAAGCAGCAAAGTACTGAAATATATTTACCAATGAATTCTCAAAAAAAAAAAACCAAACTGGAACCTGCCTGGAGAATCCTTGCAGGCATAAGGATATTTGGACAGGAGTTCTGTGTTTGTTTGCAAGTTCTCTTCTTCCTTTGGTGGTCACCTTTGGTTTCTTGAAGCAGAGATCCTGGAGGGCTGTGCAGTGAGAAAGCAATGCAGTGAGAAATTATTATCTAGATAATAATTCTGCCTCTTTGGATGAGATGCAGAGCGAACTGCAACAGTTCAGGTAAAATTACCTCAGGTGTTGAATGCACACAGTTTGGCAGGAGAACATCACTGTGAGGGATGGAAAGCATTCGGCTGCTGCTCCTCTCCAAAAGCAGCCAAGTAACAGGCACAGGATTCTAGCAAAGGAAGTCTTTAAAATGATGGGAAGAGAAGGCTGAGGACACAGATGGACCATTCTTTTTCACTGTTCTGTTTAATTTGTACTGCAATAGAAAACTCTGCCTCTCCATACAAGAAACAAAACAACTCGCTCGCTGACGACGGATATCAGCCTCTCCCAAAGCACACAGCTAGTTCAAAAACTGACAACCAACAGCAGCACACGCAATTAACTCAGACATTTTCAGATTTATAAGTAATATGGAAAGAGATAACGAATCCTAAAACAAGTCTTAAATAGAAAAAGCAAGAATGTTCACAAGCGAGGAGGATTTAATCTTGGAAATACCCAAAATTTTCTGTCATTCATTACTCTTTTTTTGATACTATCCATCTAGAAACACTTGTTTTCAGTTGCAAGTAGGCAGGCTTACATAGATCATGCTTTTTGTGACATAATTGGAATAAGAAATGATCTTGAAGACCTTTGCCATCATTTGAATATTGTATATGCTTACTGCAGAAAGCCCAGAGAAGGCAATAGTAAATATCCTGGGTTTTAGTATGTGAGTAAGAACATCAGGGATTGTCTGGAACCCTGGAGGGTAAAGACACTAAAATAAGAGATAAGTGTAGCAAAACACAGCATCTGGCACCTGACAAGGGAAAAAATTAACAGCAAATTTAAATGCAAATTAGGAACAGCAAGGCACAATGAAATAGCTTATGATATAAGTAATGATTTCTCCATTCACTTGTCTGTACATCTCAAGACTTGCTGGGATTTTTTTTCTGTTGGAACTCACTTTTTCTTGTTAGCAAAGTAAAACTGGAGGTAGTCAGCCTTGGAAACGTGTTACTGATCACTTTGCCTCAAATGCTAGCCCACAGAGGTTAGCAAACGCGTGTCTGGTTCTTGTTGCCCTCCGTGCATCCTCGTGCAGGGTGGGTGGCAGGTCTTAGCTAACCTTCATAGCTACAATAAGCTGGTTTCATCCACTCTAAATTGATTAAATCTGAGACCTCTTCACAGCATTTGGAGAAATCCGAAGAAACATTACTTCTTCGCAACTCAGATTCAGCCAGATTTTTCCCTAGAACAGAGTGACCGTGTGAACGTTACCAAAAGTGAGGAATGAGAACAGCATGCTCGAAATGTCAGGGGATGTTTAAGGAGAGCTGGAGCGTGAAAGTCAGCACAGGAGTGGGTGCTCTAATGCACCTGTCCCACCCTGCCAGGGTGGAGATGGGTATCGTGCTGTTTTGTGAGGCTTCAGAGCCTGCAGCCCTGTGCTGGCAGTGCTGAGCAGCTTGGGAAAAGCTGGGTCTGTGTCCCGGTTCAAGCAGGTCCTTCTTGTCCCTGAACAAATACGTAGCTGACAATTTGTGATTGCTAAGCTTCCTTTTACTTACGCTTTTGGCCTGCGTCCTAAAGACACTGCATTGCCAGTGTAGAAATGGAATCTTGGGGATTGTTTTAAGTGCTGAAGACTCCCTCCATTAACTTACTTCCTCCTTTATCAGAGGCACAGCTGATTAGATAGGAAAGCTGCTGGCTGGCGCCTTCCCATCCCGTTTGTTTTTGTACCTCGCTGCTCTGTGCTGCTGGGTCATGTTCCTATTCATTTTTCGTGACCTTACCTCATTACACCCTTTCCAATTGCAGCTTGTTTCTCTGACCTTGAAGTCCTACAGGCTGATCCCAGAGATCTGGGACTGTGTTTTTAAGTTATTTTCTGGAAAGGCTGGGAACATGAGGACATTTTTCAGCAAAGAAGTTTGTGTGTATGTGTACACTTGTGTATTTTTTGATTATTTTGCCAGGTAATATTTGGCTCAGTGGTGTAGACTGGTTTTGCAGCCACGCTAGCACCTTCATGAATTCAGGTGTTCAATGATTCTTGTGTACAAACATCTTATATTTGGTATATGTTTATTAAAAAAAATGGCTAATCAACTAATATTGTGGGAATATCTGTCTTTATTTCACGGGTTTTCAGTCCCACTGCTTTGCTGCTTATTTCTGTATTGACTTTGTGAGTTTCTGCCCATCTAAAACTCATGCAATTGTAGTGGCTTAGAGCTCACACCTGTTTATTGCAGCCACAATAGATCGTGTGTTGAATTTATGCTAGGGGCAAATAACTGAATTGAAAGTATACATATATGCATTTTGATGTGCTTTACCACATTTAGATGCCTTTGAATAGTCAAATCATTTTGATTGTTGGGTTTATTTAATGTTTGATTCACAGGTTTCCCATGCAAACTTTCAGTGGATAGTCAAATAATTGAACAAGTGTTGTGATCCCTTATTGATGACGAGGTGGATTATTGCTCATTAAAACTACTTCCTCCCTGCCTAAAATCATCTTCCTATCAGGTTCAGAGCCTGAAGAAATACAGAAGTTATATGCAGTGTTTTGAGAAAACACGGACTAGTCTACCTGTGTGAGAACACGAGAAGAAACTGTGACAGATGTGCTGTCCCTGTGTCCTCATGGGCCAGATGTGAGGCGTGTGAGTTGTGTAACCTCACCTGTGTGGCACTGAACCCCTCAGCATCCAGGGAACGCTCTTCCCACGGGAGCCAGCCCACGGACTGGGCAGAGAGGATCCAAAATCATCCAGACACGGTCCTGGCAGCCTTCACTTGATGCTCCTGCAAAGGCTGGAGGCTGAGCTCGGAGCGTGCAGCTCACAGGCAGTGCAAGCCCATCAGAGCAGTGTCTGCAGGTCTCAAATCTCCTGTTGGCACCTAGTGTGGGATGCCTTCAGGTGTGTGCTGCTTGCCTGCCCTGGGTCCTGACAGCTCTCTCTGAAGCTGGGGAAGGAAAAACAAAACCTGGATTCATCCACGTGCCTACACTTGGACATAAGTTGGTTTAACACAGGAATTTAAATCTTTCAGTTGTGGTGTTGATGTATTTTATTATTAAATCCTGTACTAAATGCAGAGGCTGATGCAACCTTGATGTAACAGGAAGGATTTCTGGAGCTAAATGTCCTCTTTTTTTTTTTTTTTTGGTATCTGTGATCAGAGACAAGTTGCACTTGTTCGTACCTCACCAATGCTGTCCCCTTTCCCTGTGCTCCTGACTGCCTTGCTAATCTTCAGAAGGAAATCGGCCAGGATGTGTCATCCCTTTTTCCTGTAGTTTCAGTTCTTTGGAGCCATTGACTGCTGCTGTAAATCAGAGTGGTCTCGGGGTGGAAGTAGGACAGTGGTTACGTGAAATAGGGATGCAGACATTTGTTTTCCTCTGTGTGTGGCTCCACTTTCTAGTCTAGTAATGACAATACTTTGAATCATAACATGAGTAGTAGAGTACCTGATAGTAAAAGTGCTTTGAATAAAATCTGGCTGCTCAGTGTGCATAAAAAAACTTCCCCAAAAATCAATTCCAATATATTTGAAGGTAAGAACTTTCATTTAGAAGCACGTAAAGTTCTATCATAATTTAAAACTTGGCTTATGTAGTCATGGATTTATTTTCATGTGGTGGTTGTAAAGGTGAAACTTGTTATCTGGAAGGACATAATCTTTTCTTCCTTAAAAAAAAAAAAAAGTAGATGGATTTGGACTTTTGACACTAAAAGAAGTTCTGAGACAGGAATTTTCTGTGGCTCAGTTACTCCACAATGAAACATGGGAATTCATTTTGACAGGATAAGTAGCTCCAGGTCCAACCTAACATTTATGCCTATTAACCTTTATAGTGCAAAATTATTAAATATTAGTATATCCTATATATCAATTTTGTGTCTTAACATAATATTGGCTCTTATTACAGTACGTGTGTTAAGTTCCTGCTGGCCTCAAAAGATTCAATTCCACTGACTCAGAGGTTTTGCTACTGCAGCTGCAAAACATTGCTTGATCTGTAGCTAAGGCACAAATATAAAATTACAGACAGAATACCGAAGAGAATTTTGGGTTAATAAAGATACACTGCTGCTGAAGCTGAAAAGAAGTTTGTCTTCTATTTCAGCTGAAATGCAAAGAAGTGTCATGTCAACAGCTTTTGAGTATCTCTATGAGAAGATGAAAAGTATTTAAAAGAAATGGAATTGTATGTTCTTGTCAACCCTTCATTTTTTCCTTTGCAACTTGAAAAACATGTTGAGCTTGATGAAAACAAAAAAAAAGCTTTGGTTCATTAAGTGCCTTTAGCTCAAGGTCTTTCACTGACTGCCTAGGCACTATTGCAGGCTCCTGCTAATTAAGCATGTAAAGAGCACGTGCTTTGTGCTTAGAAAGTATTTTTTTTGCAATTAATTAAGGCAATCTGATAAAAAACCTGTAATTTTTCTAGCGGGAGATCTCACTTTTTGAACTGTTGGATAGCTAAGGGAAGTGAGTATTGTTTGATAAATCTAATTCTTTCCATTTTTACAAAACGAATGTGAAAAATATACTTTTAATTTCTCTTAAAACACTTGATTTGGTGTAAGCCAAGTTCATGTCGAAGCAAGAGATGGTGTCTAAGGCTATGAAAGCTTCATTTCTTGTAATGATATTGTAGAAACAGAGGCTAAAAATGAGTAATTACCTACTGCTTAAGATGCTGCACAATGGCAGTCACTGCAGCAAGGGATAATCCAAACAAAGGCTTCCTCATCATTCCTGGAAACTGCTCCCATTGTTCTTGCTCTGGTTGCTGCTGCTGCTGATGTAAGGTAGAAATTGGCACTAATGCTTGCCATGCTAAACATTTTCAGGAGTCCCACATTTGTGAGAGAGACTGAAAAGAAGAAAATAAGAAAATCAAAAGAAGTTTTGAGTGTTTTCTCACCCAGTCCCCAGCATGGCTGAGCACATCTCTTGGGCAAGCAGAATTAAGACTAGGTTTGATCTCTGCAGAGGACATAAATACAGAGCCTAAGTGGGCTGGACATTAACAACAGTGAGACCTGAGAGGAATTTCCTTTGAGTGAGTGGGCTGTAGAAATATGACTTACTCCTACATAGACTGATGTTGTTTTTATGAAAGCAATTTATTTCAATATCTACCAAAAAGAGGCAAATTTATTTCCCATAAAATGTAATGTTTTGTTCAAGTTTCTATATTTTTTTCTACCCAGTTCACCCAGCTACAATAGAAACGAAGAAGCTGCTCAAAACCAAGCAGTCAGGGACCCTTCCTTCAGTCTTCAACGTGGTACACAAGAGGTAGATGGGGTGGTTGGGGTGCCTAAGATTTGGTATTGCTTCTGCATTAACGCTCATGCTCTCATTCTTTGGTGTAATTAATGTATTTGCATTTTATCTAAAACAGAATAATTTCTGCAGGAGGGATTGCTTCCATTAGTGTGCACAGTAGAGCATAAGAATCTCCTGTAAGGAGACCAACAGCTCAGGAGGATTATTTTATTGTGATATTTGCTCTGACTGATGTGCTGAGAGGCACTGACCCGAAGTCCCAAATATCCTGGCTGTGCCATTTGATCTTTGAACTGTAGTGTGCAAGGTGAGCAGCAATACTTTGCTTTCATTTTTTAAAATAGTTTTGTGAATTTAATTCCTCAAAATGAGACACATTTCAACACTTTCCTCTCACATCTCCTTTCCCTTCTTCCCTCCTTTCTTTCTTCTCTCTCGTTTTCTTTACGTCTTTCTCCATATTCAGCTAATAAAAATCAAACGTGAATATTTTCACTTTAATTTTGGCTTTTTAGCATTTCTTTTACTCAGCAGTAAAATTACTGTGGCTACAAGTAATAATTATGAGTATATTATACATACCCATAGTGAATAGTTAATTTAATAAAGACAGGCGTTGTAGGCAGAGCTGCCCATCTCTTTTGTTATTTCATTTATGTTTTTCTTTATTATTTTATAGTGTGTTTCCACCAATAAAAGTGGTCACTGCTACACAGTGCAAATTGTTTATTGTTCAGATTTTAGGCGCTACAAGATTTAATTGATTAATTTAATTGAAATGCATGAAACTAGCAACATAAAAAACGTTGTTTGCTTTTCAGCGTTAGATGCTTAATTAGTGAATTGGCAGACAGGACAAGTAGGGAGGGTATTTCCTGATGGTGGATAATTCATTAAGTTGAGTGCCAACAGAAAATCTAAAATCCCTTAACTGCCATTAATTAATTACCAGGAAATACCTGGCTCGGGTGGAGCGGGTCATTATGCTTGTACTCCACGTAAAACTGTGAAAGGTGAAATCAAAATAACTTCACAGTGCATTGTGCAGAGCCCAGCTCTGTCAGTCCCTGGGGCTGTGCAGTGACACAAACGGGCCACCACATCAGTGCTGGTGGCAAGCACAGCCCAGAGACCCAAAACCAGAACTGCACGGTGCCTCTGGGTTTGGCAGTGCACTGGTGTGCCCAGGATTGGTGTTTCCATGTTCATATTTGAGAACAGCTTGCCTTGTTAACACCTCTGAGCAAAGGCCTCTTGAATGGTCTTGGGATGTTTAGGCAGTGGCTTCTCCCCTAACACACCTTCACGTGGGGTAAAATCAGGTTACAAAACGTGATGCAAGCTATCAGGTTGTTAAGGTGTGTATCTGAATTTTCTTCTATCTTACAGGCTGCAGTTGCTCACTTATTACTTTAAATTGCTTTACTAATAGAGACACAAGAATAGATAGTCCTTGATAACAAATCATGTATACTTCACTCTGATTATACCATTATTTTCCAATATATCAGAGGAAAAGGGAGGAGAAAACAATATTTTTTCCCCCCACACTTCCTTTCCTGAGATGTCTATGTAATTATTATCCAAGAGAAGTCTTGTTTTTCATTGGAATAGCATCTTTAGACTAAGGTGTGGTGAACATTGATTTAGGGACTTCGTAATTCTTGAATAGTTGGGCTGTCCTACATTTATTTCTGCTCACACAAGTCCAAGTGAGAGGAGGATCAAGCCCAGAGAGGCAGCTTTAGTTTCCTTCTAGTGAGCAGAGCCATCCTTCTGGTGACAGTAAACACAGGTAAAGAAAATTGGGAACTGGTGCTATTTCAAATTATCTCAAACTCTGTAAAGATTTTTCTTTTCTTTTGTGGATGGTTTTTTGGTTACCTGAGCATTGTGAAGTAGGTTACAATTTGCTAATTTTTTTTATTGGTTAATGTTATAATTGTCAGAGGAGATTTCCACTCCCTTATTCCCTCCTTCATCAGTAATTCAGAGTTATATTTGGAAGGTACTCACACGCACGTAATCAAAATTCAGCATTTCAGGTGCTTTGGGAGCCCAAACCTACTGCAAGATCGAGTAATAAAGGTTATTAAAGAGAAGAAACATGATAATCCCTAACATACTTCATATCAGGAGAGACATATGCAGTTACACTTATAAATTTTTTTCCATTTTTTAGACTTCCCATTAGTGTGTACAAACTCATCTTAAATGCAACAAATCCTGGAGTGTAATTTAGACAGCAGGAGCATTTTAAACACTCAGGACTTTAATCTAAATTTTAATTTAATAAAATTGGATTGTGATGAGGATTTTGTGCGTTCAGTCTGTGCACACAAGGACTCTCCATACTGTTCAGAAGTAGATTTGACAGAACATTTTAATTTGCTTTAGCCAAGAAACATTTCCAGCACTTTTCTTCACCAGGCTGTGCAATAATTTTTTTCCACATCCTGACAGCATCAACACCTGATGGGTGAGCCCTGCAATTTATCCATCATTGGATTTTCAAGAGAATGTGCGTGCAGAGATAGGAAAGTCACTTTAGGTGGTGGTACAGAAAGTGGAGACTCAAATGGGACCAAGAAAGAAAGAAAGGGGGAACTATAGGAAGTGTATAGCAAAGTAGTTCATTTCCTTACATTTGTTAAATGAGTGAGTTCCCACACATTAATTTTGGCCAGACTTGTGTTACATGTTTCAGTACCCTTGAGGATCAGCTGATACCAGGCTTAGATAACTTATTGAGCCAATTTGCCTTTTCTTTAATAAAATAAATCAGATTTTTTTCCCCCCCCCCAGGATGCTGTGTCTCCGCAAAATTTTAACGCCTTTAGGAAGAATAGAAATTCTAGTGTATCTTAAAAACCCTTGCCATGATTATTCAATGGCTAGTTGTTTAAATTTAAACAGTGTTCCCAAGGGACAGGAAAAACTCCTGATAAGAAACAATGTAGTCTAATGGTAAAGATCCTATGATTGTGAGCTTTTCAGTGATCATTCTAATAATTCATGTACTTTCATAACACAACAAGTTATCTTGTACTTACAAATGAAGGGTGGGTATTACTGCATAAACTACATACAATGCCTTGCAAGCTTTTTGTTTAGATGCTGTCTAAATACACAGCTCAAATCCCTCTATCACTGAGATGAGTGGTAGAACTTCAAAGGGAGAAAGAACAAACCCACTTTATCTCATCTAGCAGAAATACAATGGGACAATGAATACAAGAACAATTTTATTTTTTCAGATGTAAACCTAAGGAGAAGAAAAGAATGTATTTTATTGCTGTGTTTTCCCTGTGGGACACACCTAGGAAATATGATAGTGTACTTATTTTTTTAAAGTGAAGAGGAAATTGCAGATTTTGTCTGCAACGAGGTCCCATTCAGAAGATACAGCCATATTTCTTTCCAGCTAGACAACGAAATTGTATTTCTGATGAAAAAGCTAAAATAAAGCATCATGTGGCCTAAAACTCAGAGCTGCTGTTAGCCTTGTCCTAATCTTAGAATCACCAAAGTGGTTGACATAATGCAATTGTTAGAAACCTGTGTTTTGATGGAAAACACCCTTAGAAGTTCATATGGATAGAAAATAAAAAATTCTCTGATAGTAATTGCAATATATTCTTAATGAGAAAAACTGACCAAATATTTGAAATTTGCTTGTTTCCTAGAAAATCTAGAGAAGGTTTGAATGCCACTGGAAATCAAAAAATAATTAGTTGTTCAGCTTTACTCAAGGCAATGTATTAAATTATGCATTACAGAAAAGTAAGTCCCCCAGGTTTCCTGTAGGTAGTAAATTTTTTTTTTTTTTTAATAATTCCTTGTTCAAAGTTGCTCCTAGTCACAATAGAATGTTATGCCCTGATTACTTGGTTCCAGCCAAAATGGCCTAAAGGTTTGCCAGCAGAGGGTCTGACTGGATATTCTAAAACCACTTTCCCTGGAGGAGTGCTCAGGAGCTGGGATGAGTTGCTCAGGGAGTGCTCAGGAGCCATCTGTGTGGGGCACTTGGGATTCTGGCTCTTGTGGGCTGCCTTAGGTTGATGGCTGGGACTGGGTGGTGTTGAAGACCTCTTCCAAACTTTGATGATTCCTGTGTGGTTCTGGGATCTGTGCTGAGTAAAGGAATGATGCAGTCCTTAATGTACACTGATCAGACAATCTCTTCATGTCCTCAAGTCTGCAAAGGATGGTTTGACTGTGAAATGATGGTTTGACTGTGAAAGGATGGTTTGACTGTGAAGTGATGGTTTGATTGTGAAAGGATGGTTTGATTGTGAAATGATGGTTTGACTGTGAAGTGATGGTTTGACTGTGAAAGGATGGTTTGACTGTGAAAGGATGGTTTGATTGTGAAAGGATGGTTTGATTGTGAAAGGATGGTTTGATTGTGAAATGATGGTTTGACTGTGAAAGGATGGTTTGACTGTGAAAGGATGGTTTGATTGTGAAAGGATGGTTTGACTGTGAAGTGATGGTTTGATTGTGAAAGGATGGTTTGACTGTGAAGTGATGGTTTGATTGTGAAAGGATGGTTTGATTGTGAAAGGATGGTTTGACTGTGAAAGGATGGTTTGATTGTGAAAGGATGGTTTGACTGTGAAAGGATGGTTTGACTGTGAAAGGATGGTTTGACTGTGAAAGGATGGTTTGACTTGTCAAAGACTTTCTGAACGTGAGACTCTGAGGGTGGAAAAGGCACGGAGCAAGTCAGGCTTTAACCCACCCAGCACAGCTGCTGCCAGAGCAGGAAGAGTTCTTGCTGAGACAATGAACTGCAAAAGGCCCTCAAATTGCTAATGGGAATCTTGAAATTGGAGTTCTTACAGATTCCTTGGGTTGCCTTAGCATTTTATTTCATTATTGCACACTGAAGCTTACAAGGAAATGAGATAATATGTGGGTTTTATTTATTATGCCCATAGTAATAAAATTAAGTCTTTATGATTCAGTTTGCAATTATAACATGTGGGGTTTTATAGGAAATTTCAGTTCAGCTTCCCATGTGAGTGTGTGGGAGGAATATGAGAATATTATTTCATTTTTTATATGCACTCTTATTCAGTACCTTTCCCAGCATATTGATTTTGTACATTAAATTGTACATTTACTTTGGTGCAAAATTGCCCTGGCACTTAAATGAGTCTGTGGATGCAAAGTTTTTAAGCCCTTTTTTCTTTAAACATACCTTTGCTATGAATCTTTACTAAGATTTTTTCAGGTTTACCTTCACTAATAGCATTTGCTTTTTGTATAAGTAGTTATTCTCTAGCATAAATGATAAATGCAGTAAAATACTTGTGTTTTTTTCTTTTCTTTTAATAGTTGGTAAAGATAATTCTATTGAAAGGACACATACTTAGAGTATATCTTTCAAATAAAAACATTTTAATGAAACTTAATTTTAGGCCAGTGCTTTAATTAGCTAATGCTGGGAGCTCCTACACTTATCAAAGACAAGCGAATAAGAGTAATTATACTTTAAAAGAATGGACTTCCCATCTCAGGCTTTCAAATTTACCCATTATCTCTCCTCCACTGCAGGCCTGTGCAAAACAATGCTGTTACACAGATGAGTTGTGTGTCCTGTGTATCCAAGGTAATGCAGGCTGGAGCAAATGTGGAGTTTGTCCTAAATGTGGAGTTTGTTCTAGTGTTATCTTACTCCAGTGCTAATTTCAGCAGATAGCTGTTCTTCAGATTTTGTTATTTTTATTGGAATCTGCAGAGTTAGCCATGACAGAACACACTGGGGATATATACTTGCATGAAAAGCATTTTTTTCTTCAGCACCTTTGCTAGTGCTGAAAGACGTGAGGCTGCCCAGCTGGAGTTCCAGATCTTGGGGTGTTTGCAGAGTTGGAAGCTGTGGGTTGTGCTGTTTTCATCAGTAAACCAGACAACCTGAACATACATATCATTTGCACATGTTGTCAAGATGATGTCAAGGCATACTTCCAGGTGCTAAAAGAAAATAATATACTACTTCATTAAATTCAATTCAGCCAACCATTTTTAATGAATTGCACCGTTCTGATTCATTTTTAATGTATAAAATACTTATTATTTAGAAAAAGGTTTATGACTTGAAATAATTTGCAGTTCTGCAAATTATGTTTTTCATTACTCTGCCTTTTTTACTGACTTCCAATTCCGCTGTCTTTTTCGTCCACTATTCATAATCTTATCTGAAGGAGCTCTGTTGCTTTAAAGAAAATTGCAATTGTCTGGTATTGCTTCTGACTTTTAAACAAAGCCAAGCAGCAGGCTTTCTCCTTCCAAAACACCATTGTATTTATTGTATGACAAATTCTATGTATTAACAAAGCTCCAGGACTAATCTAGAGTTCTATTCCACAGGATTATGGGGATGCATATGCACGTTAAAGTTAATTTCAGTGGAAATAAAACAAGCAGAAGTCAGCCTTCACATCTCTAAATTAGCCTTTTAGCTCCAAGTAAAAAATTTACGATGGTATTTCTGAGAAGATAAAAAGATTGGGACTTGCTTTTAGTAGTTGCTTACATTTATAAGGGCTAAATTGATCATGGCACTAGTTCTGCCTGAGAATTAAGTTCTCAAAGTAGACCGTAGCCATAAGGATAACTTACCACAAAATACAAACATCTTGAAGAAGTGACAGAATGGAAGCCAAATGTCAGAAGTTAGAGAACAAGCATTTAGTTTCTGATTCCTAGTTGTCGCTTGCATTGGAAGTGAAGAGGAAGCTGCTGTGGACTGTGGATGGTCTGGAGATGGATACAGAAACCTGTCACTTGTGTCAGTGTACAAACCCCTCTGGTTTCAACAACAAAAACGACTTTTTCCAACATCAGCTCGAAATTTGAATTACTTGACTCCATACAGCTCTTCCACAGGGTTCACAGAGCTATTTTTAAGTAGCATAGAAACTGTCATGTCCTTATTTAGTTTGTTCTGGCTTTACAGAACATCAGTATGAGCTCTTCATCCCAAACCAGATGCTAAACCTTTCCTCCCTGATGGTATTTCTGATTCTAAATAACTAATCACGTATTCAGACTGCACAGACTTCCATTAAGGTGTTACAAACTGAAGAGCACCACCTCTCAGGTATTGTGACAAACGTCACATACAGCCTGTGTGACTAACACCTGGATGAGAAGCAGTGGAAATCTCTGATTTTGGGGCAGGTTCCTTCTTGATATGGAAAGGATCTGCAGCATTCACTGATGATCTCACAACTGACATGTGTCCCATCCTATTGGCCACGTTTCCTCGTTTTACTTCATCAGTTAAGTCACTCTTCAATGCTTTTCCTACTGCATTTGCATCACTTTTCTTATCTCTTCCCACATTTGTTTCCCTGTGGCATTGCCTCATTCAGTACATTACATTCTCCAAGTTCCTTGACAGCTTCTAGATTAATTTATCTTTTTTTTTTTTCTTTTCTCTGTAAAGGTTTTGTTTAGCCTTTGATTTATTTTCCTCTTGTGCCAGTTCCTTTCCTGCAATTTCAGTCGCACAGTCCTCTTGCAGTGGTGTTAACAATTCCCTGCTCTTATTGGCTTGCACGCAATTGGGATTTTTCAGTCACTTTCTGGAATTTTGTATTCCTCTGTCTCTAGCATTTCTTATTACATCTGGACTTAAATTCATGTTAACCTCAACTGCAATTTGTTCAGGACAAGCATGAGTTTTAAGTATACAAAGGGAGTCAACCTAACCAAAACTTCATTTTCAAGTCATTTCTCCAGCAAAGTTGTTCTGCATGCTGCTCGAGGCTCTCAGTCTTTCTCCACCAACACACACTCGTATGTGATTTGTCCTTCTTAAATGGCTTTTCATAATTTTTGTACTTGATACAGAAAAGAGGATAATTTCCCGTGCCACTTGTACTTTTAGCATAAATGATTGTCACAGGATAGTTTTCGAGATTGCCCAAAGTAGGTAGAGGTCTTGTGTTAAAAACAAAGGAAGAAATGCTCCCTGCATGAAATTCTGTTAACTCTAGAGAATTTCTTTGAGTTCTTTTTA
The DNA here is from genome assembly GCF_963662255.1 of Cinclus cinclus. Lineage (NCBI taxonomy): Eukaryota > Metazoa > Chordata > Aves > Passeriformes > Cinclidae > Cinclus > Cinclus cinclus. The sequence goes on along the minus strand of NC_085066.1, from coordinate 3,280,222 downwards.
GAGTTCCAGAAAATCTTTCTTTGCACTGTTCTAAGTTATATATTAGCATTGCAATTTTTCTAGGGTTATTAGAAGTTCATTTGACTATTTGCATAATTTCAAAGTTAAAGGCAATTGTCACATTAAAGATTAGGAAAAAAGCACGTCCAACCAAATATGTGAAAATATAGAAACATTTGTCTTTATTTTTGCTGTTGTAAAAATCCTACTGTTTGAGCAAAATTTCTCAAAGTTAATGAATTTATTCAAAGTAAACACAACTTTCAGAGGATGCAGGCTTAGTCTGACCTGTGACCAAAATCAAGGGAAATCTTTTTCATTCAGACTTCTTAATACAGTAGTTTACGGTCAGTGAAATAAATATTTTACATTTTCTACAGCCTTAAAAATAACATGGCATTATTAATATTAAGCTAGTGTACTTTTTCATTAGAATTTCTTTTGTAGGGAAAATGACACCTTCCCTGTCATTAGGAAGGCTGAACAAATTAATTAGAATTTGTAATCTAGGTTTAAATTCAAATAATATTGTCACCTTTCTTATGATGGATACAAACTTACATTTTAAACTGGAATTGGAGGTAGAAGTTAATTTTCAGAAGTGAGTGATGCTGCACATTAAACCAATCTGTACATATTGACTGGAACTGCTTAAGTAGAACAAGTTTGTTTAATTTCTAAAATATTGTGGCATTTTTTCCTCTTTATTTCTTTTTATCTAATTGTAGGGCAGGTGAAAAGGCAATGCAGAAGCTGGGGAGAGAGGTAAATCTTCTTTCTACTCGTGGACACAGAATTTAACCTGTTGAAGGAGCAGTTCCACCTTTTCATGCTCTATTTCTTCACTCTGGAGACATCCAGACCAGTCATGGCTAAAAATGACATGAAATATGGAATCACTACTAGAGTTCACCCAAGTTAACCTGAGGTTACAGCTATTTATTAGAAAATTTGCTGCTTTCAAATTCTTCATTGCGTTGGATAGAATGAATTCTTTCCCCCCAGAATTAGGTTTTTCTTCTGTGGTATTTATTGTACTCTGGTGGTGTTTGTTTTGCGTTCTCAATTTTGGAAGAGGAACTAATGATTTTATTGCTACAGAAAGCAAATTTCAGCAATTTTAACGCAACCATTGTTTTTTGAATTGTGTCTGATTTTAGCTTTTGTCATTTTTTTCCTTTCTCATTGAATTTTCACAGTGTGGGACACACACTATACTGTAAACTATAACTGCAAATCCCAGGGAAAGGCAGGGTAAACACAGTATCCTGTAAGGAAACAGTGCTTCATGGACCAAAACCTCCTTCTCCTAGACTGATATTGGACAAAGAAAATTTGTCATGCTTATATTTAAAACCAATTTCTAGCAGATCAGTTCCCTTCTTCCTGCCTTGGGCTGTGTCTTGTCATTTTCTGTGCTGATCTCATCTCAATTCCTATTTGGTGTTTTATGCCTGCCAGTGAAGTTGTGTTGGCAGCACTTAAATTGTCATGAGAGGGAAAAAGGCAAATCTTGCCTGTTCCAAGCTCTAGTCCCTAAAGACAGGAAATTTGTGCCCCGTGGGGCAGGAACCTTGTTCAGTCACGGAGGTGCAGGTGAGACACCAGAGCAGGAGTAAATACGTGAGAGAATCTCAGCTGGGAAGGTGGACTGACCCTATTTTCTCCATCAGAAGTAAAACTCTCTACCTGCCTGTGCAGTCTGAGAAATCGAGTGAATATTCTCTCAACACAGAGGGACCAACGTGAGCCCTTTTTCCTGCCTGGAAAATCTGTGTGATCCTTGCAGGGCTAATCCTTAATGGCAATAATATCTGGCTCAGAATACAAATTAGGTGCTGCTGCTCCTCTGCTTTGGCCGGGAGCAGTGTGCCAGCTGTAAAAAGAGCTCATCTAGACACCTCCACTAATGCCCTGAACAAGGCTCTAATGAAATGTGCTAATTGCAGCTTCCACGAATTTTAATGAGATTTCCCCTTGGGAGTGTTAGCCCACGAAATACCAGCATTTTTTGTGCTCTCAGTGTGATGTTTCTTAGGGCTACTGACAGGATCCATAATGGAGATACATGAACAGCAAGAAGAATTAGGATCCCCCGTGTGTCCCGAGGGCTCCTCAGTTCTCTGCAGGTTCTCAGGGTAAGGCAGGAAGACCTTCCTAGGGTTCGTGTGAAGCAAAAGGAGACATGCTCTGAAGAAAACCAGATGATGAAGACAATTCTGAGAATGTGTTCTTGACTGAATACAACTCTGTGTTTGTTTTTAATGTGTGTAACCATGAAGGGATTAAAAAAAAAAAAAAAAAAAAAGGGCCTGAATGAGAGCTATTGTTAGCAGAAGCAAAACTCACAGCAGAATAGGAAAAAACAACTAAAGAACCAAAACAAATTAAGAACAAAGGGTAAGCAGGTGCAGGGGAAAAAAAAAAAAAGTTTTATTTAAACATTTTAAATTTTGAAAGTAAATCTATTTCCTCCTTTTCCTGAAGAATCAGAACATAATTACACTGATTTACTGTCCTTCTCTGATGATTTCGACTGCCAAGTTGCAACAGAAAGTGAGTAATTTTCTGATGAGAGGATAATTTTCCTCTAAGTTTGAATTATTTTTCTTTACCTATTTTTATGGGTGTCTCCTTCTTTCTTATTTAGGAAGCTTTAGGGACTTTTTTGTAAGTTTTAGCCCTAAGAATGAAAACTGCAATGAATTCCACTGTCATTAGTGAAACAAAGAATCATTTAGAGATCCCAAACAAAACCCAAGGTAAAGGGGAGTTAGACAAATATAGTAAGAATGTGCTTCTGTCATGGTGAACTTATACTTGGAAGGGACCAAATAATAAGAGAAATGTTATTATCTCATTTAAGAATGTGGGATGAAGAACAGAGCAATGATGTGACTTGACTAATGGTGTAGGTCTGAGCTGGGAACAGAATCCAGACTGCCTGACTCCCCAGGCAGAGCATTAAACAGATTGCCTTTCTCTCCTCCTTGAGAAATAAGTGAGGGCTACCTGTTGAACAGCCTGGATTTGATGAAATATGCACTGAGTGTTTGATTTGGTGAATTGTCTTGTATCACAGTGAGGGTATCTTCAAAAAGAATCTATAAAGAAACCCACTAATTAGAAATTGTTTGTAGGTTCAGTGTGTCGCTGCCGTAATGATGCTTCTTGCTAATCAAAGTGACTGTATCATGTCAGAAGACACTGGTGTTTATCTTTCAGGGAATAAGCACCAGAAAATGCTGCATAGGATTTCTGTTCTTTGTAAGCAGCCCTTGTTAACATTTAGCCCTGAAACATGTGGTCTTCAGGGTGCTGCTTCACATGTTCCTTCACTAAGAAGGAGCAAAAAAAAAAAAAAAAAAAAAAAACTGTTGCCTCGAAAATGGTTTTAAATATACATGCAAAAGTTTATCTTTTTTGACTTAGTATTATCTAGTGTGCACTGCAAAGTACTCCTTTAAAACCAACCAGGGTGATGTAGCAGTACACGTTCCAAAGAAATGTTCTTAGTTTGCCTCTATAAAATGCATTCTTCATTTGTATTAGATTAGAATTAGATTAGAATCCCAGCCCTGCTGGAGGCTGAATTGGGTAGGCTTTAGCCTGAGAGATACACAACTTGGTAAAAGGCAATTACCTAAAATTAATCTAATCAATGTTTAGAGCGAACTAGGACTCGCAAAAGAAAAGAAAAATGTTGTTTATCTCCGTAGAAGGTGTGTAGAAGGGTGAAGAGTGCAATCTGCAGGAACGGAGGTTAAAGTGGAACTTTCCTTAGTACAGTAACCCTGCCAGAAGCTGGAGCTTGCACATTATGTATTCCCAGACATGTCCCTAAGCTAGCTTTAATGAATGCTCTTCTCATTAATTTAAATGCTGCTAACGTGCAGCTAGCAATAAGATAATTGAAGAAGTTCTTAATTTAGAAGCAGGCTCTCTGGTTGTTCCACATGAAGTAGCAGAGCTATACATGGTTAAATTCAGGACAGAGCTGCGTTTTTGGAGATCCATTTAACAGTGCTGGGGAGAGGGGTAGGGGAAGAAAAGAGAAATGCTCACTGCTCTTTACAGGAGGAAAGTGACTGTGGGTTTGAAGGACTATAAATTTATTATTTTCCTAAGGCCTACTGTCTTCGAGCAGAGATTTCATCTTCATGGTAATTAAAGCTTTTGGGGGCAGGAGCTCTCCTTTTGTTTTCTACTTGCACAGCCCTAAGGGTAACAAAGTTCTGGAGCAATAAATTGGGGGACCACAGTAATTCACAAGGAAGAACATTGGGGAGACCGTAACATGAATGCAGGTAATAAATAATTTCAAGGACGTTACAGCAAAGGAGGAAAATTCTTTCTTCTGCTGGTGAATTCAGGAACTTTCCATATTTGTTGCTAGGACACCTGCCATCCAAAACTTAGCCTTGTGCAGGGGGATACCTCTCTTCTCACTCATGTGGATAGTTTTCCCTGGATTCAGTCCTGAGTTTGCTGTCAGTTACCTCGAATTTCCATTTTAGCAATCTGTGAGTGTAACCCAGCAGTGTAAAGCAGCTCATGTTGACATATTTTTCTGTAAAATCTTTCAGATGTAGGGAAGTTCAGAGGCTTCAATATGAAACCATAAAATATCTCTGCTTCCTTTACTGGAGTTTGCTCCAAAACTTTATGAACTGAAGATTAGAACTTCTACCTCTGTGGAAGCTGAATTTAGCTGGCTTTGCTCTTGTGGCATTTTATGTCAGAATTGTAGAGAAATTAATTAATTCCTCATTTTAAAATCTTTTAGTAGAAGGAGGCCTTATTATAAGTGATGTGAAAATGTGACATCTGATAATGGATTTCTGCCTCCGTGCATCAAAATCAATGGTGTAGTGACCTCTTTAAAAATGTTTAAAATTAGAACAACAGTCAGAATCTAATTGCAGTAACTGAGTTTTGAGGAAGTTGCTGATGTTCAATTTCTCCCCTATTCCATCACCTCCTTCTCAAAGATATTTTCTCTGGTATTTAAGAATAGATGTTTTCATTGTTTAGCATTTTTCACTAAAAATTAATGTTCATTTAAATGACTTGAAAATTATAAAAATGACACAAATAAAACTGTATTTATAATAAATAATAAATAATAAATATATCATGTATAATATACAGCATACTATATATTATAATCTTATATATTATATCTTATATATTATATATTACATTTATATATTATATATTATATATTATATATTATATATTATATATTATATATTATATATTAATTATGTATAAAATATAAACTAAAATATAAGACATAAAATATAAAATATAAAATATAAAATATGAAATATAAAATATAAAATATAAAATATAAAATATAAAATATAAAATATAAAATATAATGTAAAATATAAAATATAAAATATAAAATATATATAAACCTAACATGAACTGGAATAAACTGTGAATTTTTTCCTTATTTATTGTTATCTTTAAGCAATTCTCTTATTTTCAGCAGCATATAAATTCCTATCAATTTTATGTTTTTAACTTTTCTTGGTGATTATTTGAAAAGTCTCCTGGATATACACAACTCACGTGGTTGGATATTGAGCAGCTGCTGTAAAACTCAAAGAACTGAAGAAACCAGAACAGCCATAGAATTCCCAATCTTTTTTTGATGAACGATTCAAAGGAAATCATTGTGCTTGTAATTCCAAACCACAGTGATTAATTGTCAGATTTTTGGAGGTAATATTGTTAGCAATATTTTCATTCTGGTTTGTCAAAATGTCTGACGATGGGTGACATAAAGAGCAGTACAAGAAATAACCCACTGTACATTTTTGGGGTGTATTTGACAGCACGTTTATAATAACTATTGAAATAGGAAATTAACAGCTATATTAATGGATTACATGCCTTGGGTACGTTGCATCCTGAAAAAAATCCTCTAATTCTTTTGTTGTGCCTTACTTCTTCTTTCCCTTACTTTTTATTAATTGCAACAACTAAGATTTTAAATTCTTTTTTGACTGATCTGGGGATTTTGTTGCTTAATAAATACTCAGGAGAATCAGTGAAAATATTTTTTTTTTTTCCTGAGAATTCTATGTTGGACAGTTTTGAATTTCCAAAAATGTAAGTATCATCTGGTTCCTGGAAAAAATCTTGAAACCTTGCAAATTTCTTCTTCAGCAAATAGGCAAAGTTTGCACAAAATGAAAATACTTTTGACAAAGATAAATGAGTCCCAAAGTTAAATTGCAATATTTGAAAAGTGAATATTTTTAATATAACAATTCTGCTGTGAAAGCAAGTGGTGAAACTGGAGTTTAGAAAGCATGTTTGTTTTTTGGTTTTTTTTTTTTTTTCATAGCATTCCTGCCTTCCCTTTTTCTTTACAGCTGGCTTCCAGTTGGTTTAGTATTTCACATCAAGCATATTTCTAAGTGAATTCTGAATAAAGACTTGGGAATTGTCAGATGATAGAAGATCAGTCTTGATCCCATGAATGAAAATTCACTTTGACTTTTGTTCAGTGAGGTGTATGCCTAGGGAAAAATTCACCTAAAGCACATGGTCTTTAAAAATCCATTACTCAGGTGCTAAAAAGTTCATCTAGCAAACCCTACTGCCTTTTGGCAAAAAATGGACAGAGAGTTCTATGTGGCACATAAAGCCCAATTTTTCCATGGGATAAACTTGAGTTTCCCAGTCACCGAGAGCCCATGAATGTTCAGTAGGTTCATCCACAAGGTTGCAGCAAGGGAGATAGATTTCAAGTGATGCTCACAGTTATGTGAACATTCTTGGTCATTCTCTGACAGGAACAGTTCATGCTTATTTTGGGTCTCGTGACATATTGAGCACTGCCTATATTTAGAATCAAATCCTTTGGAATCCCTGTTGCAAATACGACAGGGTTAATGTAAAGGCACTGACTCTGGCCTTTCACATTGGTAAGTGAGATTGGTAAGAGCCACTGATCAGTACCTTTGATCCAAACCTTTCAAAGACACTTTCCTGAACATTCCAAAGCAACCTATTTTTGCACTGACATTCTATACTGAAGAACGTGTTTCACCTCCTGGTGTTCATACACGGTGTGATAATTTCTGCCTCAAATGACGTTTCCCCCTAACTGTGAAAAGAAATGTGTCATTTATGCTCTTACACATCCTCATTTGGAGCGTTCCATCAAGAAATCCAGTTGAGCATCCTAACTGAGAGCAGTCCTTTCTCCCTGTCCAGCTGCAGCACCTCCCCAGCACCCAGTGCTGTTGCTTTGTGATGCTCTGGCTGCACAGCCCCAGGAACAGATGGCTCTGCCTGCCCTGCCCACCCCACAGCCTGGCTGGGAACAACATTTACTGTGCCCATCAGGCAGGCAGGAGCCTCCTCCTTTCCTTCTAACCTCTCAAATTACTCAGCTTTTCAGTGTTTGGCTATATACCTACAGGCAAGGTACCAGCTAATAACTATTGGCTTGGCTAGGGTAATAACAAAACCAGTTACGTTATTAGCAGGTAGAATTTTTCAGATTTACTACTTTTCCATTTTTGGGGGGGTTTTAGGGGCTTGGTTTTGGTTTGGTTTCTATTTTGTTGTTTGTTTTTGTTTTTAGAGAGGGTGTTGTTTGAGGGAAGCTTGCTTTCTGTTAAAAGTGTAAACCCTTCAGCATAGTGACAGTGCCTCTCCAGAGGCTCTGCAGTTAGTCCTGATCCTTTAAGGAGTTTTGAATGTGGCAAAATAAAAAGAATTGAACAATGCAGAATAAAAAGAAATCATTATATCAAGTAATCTACTTATTTAAGCACTGATTATCACTCTTAAGGTGGAGTTTTCTGCGGGAGTTCAGTCTGGGTGAAAAAAGATGGAACAATGAAAAGCACATCATCTCTTACTGCAGCCAAATATTTGTAAACTGAAGTTGCTGAGAGTGTAAGTGGTTACAGTCATCTTGCAAACAGATGGGACAGTCCTGTGTTTGTGAACTTTTGCCCTAAGAAAAAAGAGGGTAAAGGAAAGAGGAGAAAGTACAAGAAATGCTTAGTAATTATTACCTATTGCACATTATTATCTTGCAATTATTGTTTAGCTTAGGCATATGTGTATAACATTCATCAAAATAGTCTCAGAGTAATTCAGATACAACATGTAGGTGTAATTTTGAAAATTGCCACTGGATGTTTGTATCATTTTTGGGTTGGTTCCTTTTTCTTAGTCACAGTACACAGTGTGACAGAGTGGTCACTAGACTATTAATGATGTCATAGATCAAATTGCATTCTATAAACAGAAATTTACACCCTGTACTTGCAACTGAAAGGAAAAATCATTTAAAGTTTGACACAAAGAGTCTGGACTTTCTCTATGCTAAAATCTACTTTGAAGTGTTAATAAATTAAATTCATGGGGTTTGTGGAGGTGTCTTAGAGTGATCTGAAATTTCAATGAGGAGCTAATGTATTTAAGGGTAATCACTTTTCTGTGTCATGATTAACTGCTCACCTACTCTAAAGCATTAACTTGGTTGTAGAATATTTTAACTTTTGATGGTTTAGAATTCCCTGTGCACCTTGGCTGCCATTAAAGCAGGATGTTGGTCTTCACTGACAGAATTTTTTATATCCTGTTTCCTAACTGGCATTTTCCCACCGTTCCATACACAGGGAAATCACTGACACTTCCACCCGTGGTTAGGAAGGAGATGCTTTCTGCAGAGGTTTGTACATGAAGTCTGTTGGTGGGTTTGTTCATTCCCCTATGTTCTCTGAAATATGCTTTTTTTATTTTGCAGCGTCCTAACAGGGTCATCCTCTCCCTTAGAACTCCACTGACACCATTCCCCCCAAGCATCACAAACTGCTTTCACCACAGCCCCTGGACACAGCCAGCACAAAGTCAGCTGGGGCTGAGCTGAAATTACTGCCAAGGGCAGAGATACTTCTACATCCAAAGTCTCCTGCTTGCAGCACAAAGCTGGCCAGGTCCAGGACACAGCCCATGAAGAAGCTGGAAACTCTTTCAAAGTCATCACCAAAAGTAAGTGCTATTTTAGGATAAGGCTGAACAGCTTGACTTGGGATACTGCTGCCTCTTTCATAGTGCAGCTTGCAGTACCAAACCTGGTGCCTGTGTTTGTTTCTATGCACAGTTTGATATCAGGTCCACTACACCGAATAGCATGAATATTTCAGGATTTAAAAGAGTTTTACGCCAAAAATTTTTTACAGTAGTGAGACCGGCTCCTTCATGGAGCATGAGTTTTTTAGCTCATGAAAATGCTTGTTTAGTAGTGAATAATTTGGATAAAAACTGTTGAGTCAGTTATTTAGGGGCTTTGGTAACCAATGTTCTGTTCTCAGCAGAGAGGGCCAAAGGGTGGGAGGTTTGGTAAATAACATTTGTAAATCTTATTGCTTCCTCTCTAGAATTCATAAACTCCAGTAGCAAAGAAATTCTTAATTTAAGGGTGCTCCCAATAAAGGAATGATCACTTTTAAGTGTTGGATTAATTAATCAGTCTTAATTCTACTCAGCAGAACTTTTGAGAACGTTTTCAAGCTTATTGCTCGAAATTAAATGAGCATTTTTAAAATGCAACCAAATGTTCTGAATTAAGGTCATAACATTGAAAAAGTAGTTACTAGAAAAATGGAAGGAAAAAAGTGCCTTTCTCTGGCTTGGTTTCTTACAGAAGACAAAGCATTGATTACAAACAGTTATTGACATGATGGCAGAACATGAAAGAACTGCATTAAGGACTGGAGCTACTTTCAATAACACAGCTGGAATGACTTTAATAGAACTTTCAAAATAGCTTTTTTGAGATATTTGGAAGGTATATTAAAAAGTTCTGCAAATATATTCAGTATTCAGTATTACTGAGCCTTATAGTCTATAGAGAGAACTCTTTCATTTCCATGGAAATAACCTTATGCTTATTTCTTTGCAAGTTTCAGATGAAAGTTTGTATTTCTTGGGGTTTTCTTATAGATACACGGGGTTTAAAATGTATTTTGTGAAATTACAGTGTAAAAGTGGCTCATGTGAGCCCTTGATTTCAAGAAAGAAAATGAAAACAAAGGTGGAGGTTAGAGAGGTTAGTGTTAAGATCTTTGACAGTGGTTTTTTTTTTTGGTAAATGGCCTTACCTCTTCGTATGTAGAAATGTAAATGCGACAAGAAATTCATAATGGTTTTATTGGGCTGGTAAACATTGTTTATAAGTAAATAACACAGGTTATCTTAGTGTAATACTGCACCAATTGTGACCAGCCATGACTGGGTTATTTGAGCTCTCTCATTCATTTTTAGCCAATTATTTTGGCTGCTTATCAGGAAGTGACTTCAGTAAGGAAGCACAGTAATTCAATTATCAAACACTCCTTTTCTTACCCTTCCAAGAAAATGCATATGGACTCAATGTAAGAAAAACATTTATTTGCAGCTTCTTGTCTTTGATAACTCATTATGTTGCCCGCATTATGATTCCCCCCAGAATGCTTATCTGTCACGGAGGGTGGGAGGAGGAGAATGAAAAATTCTTACACCACCTAAAATATATCATTGCCCTGTAGGCAGTGATGCCATTTCCAGGAGAAATAACTCAGTTATCTGTTTGGAGGAAATTCCTCCAGCCCTTGGGCCTTGTACCCTTTGTTCCTGACCACCTTGAGAGAAGCAATTAGAAAAATCTCCAGCTTGGGAACCACACTGCCCCCAGGGCAGCTCCTGATCCTTGGGAAAAAAATGAATTTGATTTGCTGAAATTGCAGTGTGTCCTCTGAATATTGTTGTTAATATATATTTAAGAAATTGAAATAATAAAAAAGGATTGGAGAGAGTTCAGAGCGTTTCACAGTCACTGGTCAAAGTTCACACTGTCTTGCTTTCAATGAGAAGGGAAAAAATAATGTAAGACTAAATTCATTACATAACAGGCAACATAATTATCACTCCTAAGAGAAGATCTAGCTTTGGAGAAAACTTCAGATGTCTACAAGTAATTTTTTTATGGTTTTTACTGTCTTTATCTCACACATACAAATTAAAAAAAAAAAAAAAAAAAGAATATCCATACTTTTGGTTGGAAAAGACCAGTGTAAAATTCAGCTGTATTTATATTTTTATTCAGGAAGACAAGACATCTTCACTCCACTTTGACTGTTTGCATGGCTTCAACACCTGATGGAAGCTCACAGTACGTACAGCAGAATTGGGAAAGAACTTAATTTTTAATATCAACTTAGAGTAGAGGGACCCTCTAGTGGGTTTTGTGGCTAGGAATACATAACCTCTGCCATGTGCTTTTCATGGGTGCTCAGCAATGGGCCAGCAAGGCCTGTGGAGAACCCATGCTGCAGGTAACATGAAGAAAGCTGTGTCCACAGCTGGACTTTTATCATTCTGGGAGGAAATATAGAGAAACAAGAATGGGCACTTAGCTTTAGGAGAGAACAAATTCATCCAAAGGGCTGTGCTGTTATGAACAGACTCGAAATAATTAAACAAGAAAGGGAATATTTCCCCCTGCTTTAAAAATATGATTTGGAAGATGCTCTGTCAGATGTCTTTCCAACAGCTGCTGTTTTTTCTGTACTAATTTAAAGAAACAGAATACCAGCTTGGGGCCTTTTTATGATTTGCCAACTTCTCACCACTTCAGATACATTTGCCTTGTGTTCAGCACCATGAGAGGGTAGGGATTTATTTAGGAAACTGAAAGAGGAAAAAAATCATTGCATAGGCTCAGGGAAACTAGGTCTGGAGTCATGGACAGGCCACATTGTTTGAAACTGTCTGAAAAGAAAAAAAAAAAAATTCTTTTGCAAAAATTATCTTGGCAAATTCTTCTTGTTTCCAAGAGCAGACAGATGAGTGTTTTAGATATAAAGAATGACTCACAAATTTAATAGAAACCTGGAATGTTTTAAGGATTTTAATGTGCTGGCTGAAAGGACAAAGCCCAAAGCATCTCTCTGCTTTGAGTGACATCAGAAAACGTGAGAAAAACCTACAGCTTTCTTATTTTGCCCCAAATATGAATGACATATTCATGAATTAAAAAAAAAAAAATCAATCTAGGATTATTGTTCAAAGTAAGAAGATGCAAAATAACATTACAGCTATGAAGGCAGTGTGCTGTTATCTCCTGAAGGGTATTTGAACAGGTTGCACAGAGAAGCTGTGGCAAGTTTTCTATTTCATATTCTATATTTTTTTATATGTGAAATACTTTGATTTTCTTTTCTGTATTTTATCATATCCTTTTAAAAATAATGAACTTTTTCCTTAGGGAAAAAAAAAATTAATTAATAACTTCAACTTGTTTTGAAAGGAAACAATTATTTCCTTGATATTTGGAACCTATAATATGGTAAATATTTTTTTTTAAAAGGTAGTTGATTGATTTTCTTAGAGGGGAGTGTAGTTACTGTATTTCATGGTGGAACTGGAATTTAGTCTGTACCATTTATTTTATTGCTGATGTCTGTGCTTTTGTGCATTTGTAAAATACACCTTCACCCACACACAGATTTTGAGTGACACAGTTCTTGAAGGATTTTAAGTTTTCTGTAGCCCCCCGCCCCTTTTTTTTTTTTTTCCATTCTTTCAAACAACCCAGATATTTTCACTTTCTTTGCCTAGAAAAATTATGTTTGACACTCTGCTGACTGGTGGGGCATACCAGATATGGAGGCACATGGCAAGTGGACAAGGACAGTAATTTTTACCACAAAATTATTAAACAAGGACCTAATATAGAAGATGCTGATTTACAGATCCTAAATATGCCCTGGCTTGCTGGAGAGCTTCTTACTTCTCCATTTGCTACTGATAGGACGACTGTGCTTGGACATCTGTCAGATACTCCAGAAAAAAAAACGCTTTGTGGTTTCAAATACTTTCTTCCAGCATAAATAAAGCAATTTAAGTAAAAAAAAAAAAAAAAAAACAACTCCACAAAGCTGTTTTTATTCTGGAGGAATAGTGTTCACAATGGGAGTTCTGGAATAGCTAGTCTGGAGTAGTTATTGTGGTAAACTTCCTGTGTATGAAGGGAGCACTTGCTGATGGGTACTGCAACAGATTAAAAAAACCACAAAACATTAAAAATTATATGAGCTGTTGAAAAGGACAAGAGCCAAGATAGACTCAAAGGAGGCAAGATAGCTTAATAAACTAAATATTTAAACAATAAAAGATCAGAATATGTTTGGCCCTCACGAATTCACAGGAGGTGAAAGTCTCAAGGAGCTTTTCTCTTGCAAACATGGCTTACAGAAAAGAGACTAAATCCAGCATCGGCTAAAAAAAGAAAAGAGATCCCTGAACGAGTTTACTTGCAGGATGGCTGGGTGGTCCGAGAGCTTCACTGAAGTGACAGGTAAAAATGGAATTGTCATGACTGTTTTATGTCTGAGACATCAGGTCCTGCCCATGGCTCTCTGCCTTGGTCTGGGGCTCACAGCTCCCTGCTGCCTCCAGAACAGCTTTCAGAGACACTCTGGCTCATCTGCACATGAATTAACTCTGAGCCTCAAAGTGCGATGATTTTAATGGCACATAGTTGGAGAGGCTAAAATATTGTAATTTCCTATCACATGACCACGCTGAGTATTTGCAGATGAGGAAAGGAGCTTGCAAAAATATAGTGACAAGTTCAAAGCAAATGGGGAGAAGCAAAATACTTTTTGCTGAATTCTCTGTCATCACTACGATGAGAACATGTTGCTCTCACCATGTGTTTGTTAGTGAGAGGATCTCCTGTTCTCAATTTTTAAACAGTTATTTACACATCACACGAGGACAGGTCTGTTGGGCATTTCTCTGCATTCAAAAGAACATTCTAGATCAAATTTCATGGAGCTCTAGTACGTCCCTTGAGCTGCATTGTTAGAAAGATGGAGTACGAAAATGGTGATACAGAAATACCTGCCAGCATCCTCCTTTAAATTTAAACATCTCCCTTATGCAGGGAAGTGTAATTTTGGACCTGTAATTATCAAGCCAGTGCATTATCTGCACTGGGCAAAATCACACTGGGTCTAGAAAAGGAGATTCACCTCAGTACCCTGCTGATGATGGCAATGAGGCAGCAGTGATAAAAACCCTCTAATATTAGCAACGAGGGCACCCATTTTTTCCAGCTGCTTGTCTGTTCTTTCCTATTGTGCCTTGAAGTCAGATGTACATACAGTGATTTCAGTACAGCACATCTTTCAGTTCAATGTGGGCCTGAAACCAGAACACAAAAGGCCAGGAAAAGGTAATAATTTCAGTGTCAGTTTTATGAAAGTGCCATTAACTTCATTTTTTTCATTGTGTTTTAATGTACTTCAGAGCATATTTTCTCCCTTTGTGGTAACTTACATTCTCCAGCAGATGCCAATCATTTGTGACTTGAAGAAAATTGTGATTCTCTAAGTGTACCTTGCTAAACATGGGATGTCCATCAGAATGCACAGCTGCCTTGCCCTTGATTAGAGGACACTATCAAGAGTTTTAAAAGCTTATGTTTTTCTTGCCTGGAGGTGATGCACTTTCAGAGCCTGCGTCAAATAAGTTTTGCAAAAGAAATGTGTAGGAGTTCACCAAAGACAGCACAGAGCCCATAGGGGAGAGTTAGAGTGAACACAGAGCCAGCTGGTCAGATGCAAAATGAGTTGGAATCTGTGGTCTCATAGTGGTTGCTAAGAAGTTGGTAAATGGAACATGCCAAAAAGGTGTTCCATGGGCAGACTGCATGGATGCTGCTGGTTTGTGAATATGGTAACAATGCTAGTTCAAGGAGTAGGTGGAAGCAAGCAGGGAAAACTTGCTTTCTTAAGTTTTATTTATTTAATGGTGCACACCCACCTGTATTTAGCCCAAACTCACACTGGTCCTCTACAATTTAGTTATTGTTCAGAAGGAACCATTGCTAGGCTAATCATACTATATAGATTGTTGCTTTCAGATGCAACCAAGGGAGACATTATTAAGAAAGAAAGTATTTTCAACCTTTCAAAAGGCCATGCTCACTTCAAGGCTGTTGGGATGTTCTGGATGTCATATCCAAACTGCTTCACTTGAGTTCTTGGGAATTTTCCTATCTAGCCTAGACAAAGGAGATAGCATTTAATTCTACAGTAAATACCTTTGACAGTAAGTATTGCTTTAAGAGAAATAAGAATGATTACTTTGTCTTGGCACAGACAACTTTTTTTTTTTTTTTGTCGGTTTGTCTTTTTGTTTCTGTTTCTGTAACACTGCTCTATGAGCTTTGCATGCTGATGTTGTCTCTGGCCATAGTCACAGAATGTTCTGAGCTGGAAGGGACCCACGAGGACCACTGGGTCCAACTCCAAAGGGAATGGTCTGTCCAGGGATTGAACCCATGACCTTGGTGTTGTTTGCTTGCAGTGTGCTCCTACTGTCTCTGTATGTTTAGTAATTCTATGCTTTATTTATTTTATGCTTCTGCTGGATTTGGAAAAGGATGAAATCTTAGATTTGTCTGGCTAGGAACTGCTGGGGATTCCTGCTCCCATCAGTTATTTCAACAGCACTAAAAGGAACAAACAAGGAGTGACTGAGGAGAAAGTCAGAGATTGCACAGCTCAGCAAGGAGAGCCCAGCCACAAAGCAGCTCTGTGCATTCTTGTCCCAGGAAGGAGCAGTGCCAGTTATTGCCCAGTGCCAGAACAACTTCACCCAGGAAACGAGTGAGGTAAAGACTCTCTGAGGCTGCACCTCCTTCATGCCTGTGCCATGAAATTCAGGGAGTGCTGCTGACTGCCCTCCTCACTGCTCCTGGCACAGCTGGGAAAAGATGCCAGGCTGGAGCAGCATTACCTCCACTTTCCAAGGCTGGTGGAAAGGAAAGCATCCTGCAGAACGTAGATAACTGCTGGGGCCTGGTCTTTGGTGAATACTAAGAAATGGAAGATTTTATTGGAAATAATAAAAAATCACGTCAGTGCTGGAGAAATAAAGAGATCTGAGACGGTGGGGCAGAGAGTAAGGTTTAAAACTCAAAATATTTTGCTGAAACTTAAATAAAAAGTATACTTTACCACTTTAAGCGCTTATACCTCAAAAAACCCCCCTCATTTTACATGGCTTAAAAGACAAAAATCTTTTTCCATTATATAATGAAAACATAATTGTAAGTAGTGCTGTTGGTGTCTGCAACAAAAACACAGAGTTTTGCTACTAGCATGTGTCTATTTTTCTTTCCCATATTCTCATTATTTCTGTGGAAGCTTCCTGATTGAACCTTCTCTAAACAACTTTTTACACATGAATTGCAGATCATTCCAATTAGCTTTTTACTTACAACTAGAAAAGGCTATTTAGAGCACTCCTGACTGTGAGAAATGAGTCCTTGTGGGGAAAAATAAGAGGTAATTAGCTTTAAATGAAAAATAGCTGCTGTCATTTTCCACTGACAAAAGGAAAAGGAAACAATTTCTACGCCTCACAGCAAATACAGACTTGGACTGGAAAGGACTGCTTGGCTCAGAGTTCATACCTTGAAATTATCTGAAATTTAACTAGTTTTACCACAGGTATTTTGCCACGAAGATTTTGAAGGCATTGATATTCTCACTTTCTAAATTCTTGTAGCAAGTCCATTGCATCATCTGGATAAAGAGTATCCCAGTTATGTTAAATACTGAATGCCTATGGGCTGTGGAAGCAAACCCTGGAGAAAGGAAACCCTTTCTGCAATCATCTGCCCAAAGTATGACAGAAGGAGCTTGGGGACAACTCCTGGAGTCCGTTGGGTATCACAGGGTGGAGATGGAGTTCCTTGTGAGTACCAGAACAAGCCAGGTATGGACACTGCTCTGTGGAACACACGGCTGCAGAGCCCTCCAGGAAACCCAGCCAGATGCACTTGGGAGCTCTCTGCTAAATGCACGTGTTTGGCTCCCATTCAGGATAAGTACTGAGAAACACTTCAAACCAGAATAATTGTTAGTAAAGCTATGTAATTACTTTTTCTTTGGGTTAATATTTTACTGTCATAGAGTTAAGACCCTCTGAAAGCCAATTTCGATCAGCTTTGTTATATTACAGCACAAGAGAGATGAATAAATGGAGTAATATTTTATTGATCAGAAACAATACTTCTCTCAGCAATTAAAATGCATGATCATATGAACAAGGTGAAAATGAACAACCAAAAAAAAATAACTTCACATTTTTTCCATTTTGTTCTTAGTGTAAGCAATAAATACAATGCCATAGCTTCTATTAATCTTATTTACATAGTACAATAAATGAATGTTGCCTGGTTGCCAGCCCAAATGTCTCTTGACATCAAAAGGAGTGCATGTTGCAGCATTTCTACAGCCAAATACTCTTGTAGACCACCACCATGATAAACTGCATAACATAAATGCCAACATTAAACAACCAACTGAGGGACCCTGCAATGCAGCCATTTATTAATTGAAGACAGTAGCATTAAAAATAGACATTTTCTCTCATTGGATCATAACATGCTGGTGTGACAGATAAATATAAGGCAACTATTGCTGTAGATTTATACAATAAATCTTCCTAAAAGAAAAAAAAAAGAAACAGGAAATAATGACAGGTAATAAACAAATAATCTGCGTGTCCAAAGGAATCTCACAGCCTCACCAAAAAACTTTATTTCCATCCCAGAGAATATAGCTATGGACTACAACATCCTGTGAAGTGGAAGAGAGCCATAAGAAATCAGCCTAAGGATTTGATCTAACTTATAGTGACAGGAAAACATTTTAAGAAGCAGACCCTCCTCTTAGATACGTAGAAACTGAAAAAAAGGTGAGGTAGGAAGACAAAATAAGGAATTGGTACTTTCCAATGCAGATTAGATTATCCAACCTCAGCAGGAGAGGGGAAATATAACTCTGCTACACCATGTGGCCCTTCACAGCCAGGAAGATTTTCTTGCACAGCCAGCTGGATGTGGTTCTTTTCCAAAGTGAAGATGGGGAGTGTGTGCCTAGAAGGAAGCTGTGATTGTCCACCTAGAAGTAGGAAAACTTTTGCATAAAAACAATGTTCCCTCCTAAATTACCATTGCAAGTTTCTCTAATAGAGGATAGAGAGCAATTAAAAATACGTATTAAATGACAAAATCTGTAGTCTGTTAAATTTAAACTGCCTCTCTGAGAATTCAGCTTAATTGAAGTCTAATACTTTATCCCACTGTAAATCAACCATGTGTTAATTACAACAACGATCCACCAGGTACCATGAAAGAATTGTCTAATAATGTTCCATAAATGGCTTAGAGCACGTTAAAATGGACAGACACCTGTGTGGGCTTGGGAGTGTCAGTGGTACCTGCAGGTCCTGCAAAGGGATGCTCATGACAGATTCATACCAGCTGGTGATCTGGTCCCACAAATGTAAAACTGCTACACTGGAGCAGGGATTTTCTGCACCACTCTATCTTCAGAACATTGCACACATTTTAAGTAACACTACAAAGATCAGCAAGCAGAGTTTAAGCAACCTCTAGTCGTGTTGTAGCAGACATTGTTATTGTCACTCTTAAAATTTAAGAGGCTGTGACATCTGATTGCCAGATCTCACACTGCTCTACACTACACAATCCAAGAGATTCTTCAAATCATTCCCATCAACTGACCAGACAGCCCTGCAGAAGAGGACAAATCTTTATTTGTGCATCCTAGCTGAGATTCTATATTGTGAAACTAAATCATTAATAAAACACTTTCTATATTCAAACTCCAGATATTAGAACTGTAAAAAAAAAACTAAAGAAAGGTGCAAGTGGCATGAACTTACCACATCCTCCTAATGTTTTCCAAGTACAAAGCATTTAATGCATTATGAAGTCATAAACTGAGGAACACCAAAAATTACCTAGACACTAAGGCAGCATAGAGAAAAGCTACTGACAAAAGTGTTTAAATGTCAAAGTCAAGATATTTTGTATGCAAATGTCAACCTGGTTTCAGGAAGGACTGTCTTCCAATTTTTTGACTGGACTACATGCACCAGAAATACATTCATTAGCAAAACAGTCTGTCACAGTTCCAGCATCTACTTCTTCTTCTGCCCAATTTTGTTTTTCCCCCACTTCAAGTAGACTTAGCTGCAAATGAAATGTATAAAATGTTTTCTTACATTTTTAATTTTCAGTGAACTCACCTCGTTTCATGCCCCCATCCTTGAGCATTTTTGTCATTTCACTTAACAAAATTGCTATTTCTTTAAAGCGTAAACATGTAAGAAAAATATAGAATTTCTATAGAGACACATTTTTTCAAGACCTTCCTGACAACCTCCTAGCTTTCAGTGAGACCTTTATGCACCAGCAGAACCAAAGAAACAACATATAAAATACTGCTCTTAGCTAATTAACTGAGACAGAGATTCAGAATCAACCATTTGAAAATAATATTGGAATTCTCAAGCCATAAAGTTTTGAACCTTTATAATACAAACTTTATACTGTATTTTTCAAATAGTGAGAATTACTAACATTAGTTTGCTTGATGAGTCTGAGTCTCATATACTGGCTTTAAAGGTAGTAAGTATATAATGTGCACTGTGTTCAGTCTCAGACAACAAAAACAGCCACAAAACTAATCAAAACTTTGCCCCAAGAATGAAGGAATAAGTTACCAAGCACATGGCCAGGGAAATATGTAGAAGTAAAACCAGAACAATGCTACAACGAATTCTGTAGATGATCTTCTCCAGGTGAGTAAATTCCTTCAGCACACAGTGAAGTTCTACCAGCAGCAGTTACTACAGGTGTCTCTGGCAGTGAGGCCTCATCAGTCTTGTCTTTGTAGAACCCAGAAGAAGCTTCCATACAATTCAGGAGAAGGAGACACTTCTGAATACCCTGAAATAGCTTAAATAAAATTGCTTAAATCTTGGTGCAAGATATTACATTGCAGTACAGAAGTACATCAAGGCTAACACTGGAAGTGGTGTCTCTGTGCTTGATGTAAAACAGTGGGAAGAAAACAAACCAAAACATCAATCTCTTTAACCAAATCAGCAGTATCTATTTTTGAATCTGTTACCTCAGACTACCTGTCAGGCTCTTCTGACAGCCAAACAAATGCTGGCCCAAAAAAGGAACCCGGAAAACTTCATGTTATTATTGCACCTACTTAAACCATTTTGCTTCGTTCTATTCTAGGTTGAATTAAGACAACAGAGTATGGTATTTACACTCTAAGATTCTGTAGGCAAATGAAGTGGCTTCAACACAGCACAGTCTTATACAAACTTCCAAGAAAATAAGAAATCCTTCATTGATTCCCTTTGTACAAAAGTTTGCCAACTTTGTCTACACAGTAGAAACTGAAGAGGCAAAGTTTGTATCCTTATATAAATGCACATACATATATAGATATATATGTACAGATGTCCATAGTGTATAGATACAAGGAAACACAAACATACATGTCGATGCATGCCTGTGTATATATACAGATGTATGTATACACACACACACACACACACACACGTATGAGAAACGCGTTGGTTGAGTTTGCATCGTTCAGGAGAATAAACATATCCCAGGGGGTCGGGAAGGTCTTCTGGCCATGAAGTCACTGATTCAGCCGTGGATGGCATGGGCCCGGGGCAGCTCAGCACCCCTCAGCCGTAGAGCTTCTCAGTCTTGAGCGCCACGCTGTCCATGTCGTGGTAGCCCTTGCCGTTGAGGTGCTCGCCGGCGCAGTCGTGGCCGTAGCCGTAGCCCTGCACGTCGCTGATGGTGGACACGGTGTAGGAGGCCGTGCGCATGGCGTCCGAGTGGCTGAAGCTGTGCTCAAACTGGATCTTGTACTGGTTCCAGTGCCTTCTCAGCACAGCCTGCACCTGCGCCCCGAGACAAAGCAAAGCCTGGGTAAAAACGGCGGGGGGACAGCTCCCTGCTGGTCAGGGACGCGTCGCGGGGCTCAGGAGTGCTGGGCAGGGATGCCTGCCTCCGTGCCACGCAGCACTTGAGACGTCTGGAGTTGTTCAGCGCTTAGGTAAGCGTTACTTTCCTGCAAATCTGACATAATGGCAGCTGGAGGGTACTAGCTGCTCAGACAAAGCACAGGTTGCAGGAGGAACAGCAGCCACACAATTTTCTGCTTCCTCCCCTGTGAACTGCAGTCCAGTGTAGACAGATCAGAAACAGAGGTGAAAAAGGTAATTTCTGTTCATGCTAATTTTCAAAAGGCCACATCCTCAGCAGCTGTAAATTCATTTACACTGAACGAGCCATAATTTACATTTGCCGTGATTTTGGCACGAGTCAGTCTTTCCCAATTTCTGACCGTACCTTAAGCAAATGACTAGAAGGACAATTTCCTGAACTCCACATTTCTACCAGAGTTAAAGCTGATAAAATAGCTGAAGGGCCCATTGGTTTACACATCTCCACTGAAAGGATGTGGCGTTTGTCATAGCCTTCCTCCCCTCCAGTATGGTTAAACACCTGGGCAGCGTGGAGTGATGAAGTGTCACATTCATGAAATTCATATGGAATTATTCTTTCAGGGGAGATGCCAAGTGGGGAGTTCTAACAATGCTAATAGCTCCTGTTGTTGCTTTTGCAAACATTTTTCTATGTTAAAAAAAAACAAACAAACCTGCCTACATGTCATGAATATTTAATTTCCTTTTCAGCTAAACTTTGTACAGAAAGCAGTCCTAACTGCTAACCAGTGAACAGTGACTACCCCAGTTAACTGTTTATATTGTAGGTAAATATTTTTAGGATTTCCCATATGTCTTCAGGGTTTATGTTTGCTTTCCATTTCCATTTCCCTCACACAATGGCTTCTTTTGTCTAATTTTACTCTGGCTTTAATGATGAAAAATAAAAATAAATACAAGAAAAGGGGTGCAATTTTTAGACTTCCTGCAGTCTGGTATCAGAAACCTCTGTTTAAAGGAGAGCTTCATATTTCTCAAATCCTTTACAAGGAAATGTCAAAGAGTAAGGAAAAGTATCAACCAATTAACATAACAAATTAGCATTTTAGGGCAAAGGAAGTACTCTCTTACTGTTCATAAAAACTTTCTAATCCACTCTAAACATCTAAACACAAATCTTCAAACACTGAGAAATCAACTACCTTAATACTTTTAAGTTTCAGATCTTAGTGCTTTTCATATCAAAATTCTGTATTTCTTCAGAGTCTAAAGGCAGAGTTCTTGTTTCAGCATGGGAAGTTTTTGATTAATTAATATATGCATTGCATAGAACCTTAGAATAGATCCAACACAGAACCTTAACCTTCAACCTCTGCACAGGTTGAATCCATCTCCTGTAGTCTATCATAAAGCCAAGACAAGAAGCATATTCAAAATTTCCAACTTGGAAGCTTGGCATTTAGTTTGGAATCAATCAATCAATCAATGTTCATCACTAAGATATGTTCTATTTGTTCTCCTTTCACAGTCAGTAACTTCAATACGCTCAGAGTTTGAATTTAGACATGCATGCAAAAAATTACACATTGAGCAATTTTCACTTTAGACAAGGCAGGCTGGAAGTGGGGAAAATGCCAGCAACTGGAACTGAGTGACTTAACAAGGTCAAAGAAATGTCTTGGCAGAGCTGGGAGATAAACTAGGCTTGCCAAATTACACACTCCAGTCCTCTCCCACACTTCTCCTGGTTACTTCAGTAACCATTATTCATCTTCTTTTTACTTGTTAATAGCTTTTGTTAACCAGTCCTGAAGGACACCCAAAGGATTCCAGGGCTCCTGAGAGCCTCCAGCATCCCTGCAAGACAAGTGTTTTGGGGCTACTGCCAGGGCAAAGCAGTGCAGCTGCTCCATGGCAGGGACAGAGGGCTATAAAAAGGGTTTCCTGTATGGGAGAACAGCATTTCCTCTGTGCCTGCCCCACTGCCCATCACGCTGGCTCCAGGCATTGCTAACTGAGCCACGTGTTCCTGGAATTCTTCCCAAAGCCTCTTGGTTACTGCTGAATCAGAGCTGCACCTCTGTCCTGCTGTGTGTCTGTTCTTGTAGGGTTTTATATCCTTTCATCTGCTGAGAATGTCTTTCAGTCTTCTGTAACCTTCCAATCATTTATAAGAAAAAGGTGGGAAAGATCAATTAACAGTATGTGTGTCTGCCCACAAAAGAGAGAACAGAACTTTCACCACCTTCTCCTCAGCTTTGAGCAGTGGCACAGAGCTGTAAATTTAGCTCAGGAAGGGTAGAATTTTCAACTTTGTGAAAAGACAGGATATTAAGGAAAGCATTGAATGAAAAATACTGCAATGATATAATTGTGTTTTTCAGTCATTAACAGAGGTGCCGGCTGGGAGAGTCATTCTTTCTTTCTCACCTTATAACCTACTAATGGCTGGATTTGATGAGTTTGCAGGAAGGACTCCTTTCAGTCAGCCCTTTAACACTGGTAGCTTGATGTTGAATGTCAGACAAATTAAACAGCTCAGCAGCCAACCAGGAGAAAAAAAAGAAACAAACCAAACCAAGCCCCAACACAGCCTTATCTATCTCATCTATTATACAACAGATTGTATAACACTGCAAACCTGAGACAATGATCTTCATGGCAACATTTCTGTAGAGCAGTGAAATGAAAGGGAAAAAAAAAACCAAACTAACCCCACAAGGCTTACACAGATCATGTAGGTATTACAGCATCTGTTATTAAAATTTCAACAGGACTATTCCTACTGGTTTATCAGAGATCCAGGACAAGCTTCTCCTCTGACCACAGCCTGTATGACCCCAAAAGCCATGCTAAGGCCAATCTGGAGCAGGAAAACATGGTATGAGAGTATCTTACCCTGTGGGCTGCTGGCCCAAGAGCAGAATGGGAGAGTCCTTGGGGAAGCCCTGCCACAGAAGATCCAAGCTGAAGGGCTTGCACACCCACCCTGTCGGGAGGAGGTTTGTGACCAGCAGCTGCAGTGCCTGGAAGAGCTGGATTTGACAGGCCAGCCCTGCTGCTCTGCTCTGCAAACTGGAGATGTTCCTTGGCTGCAGTCTGCAGCACATACCAGCTGTTTTTCTTACATTTCTTAACTTCACTGAGGTTCTATCCTAGCAGATCACTTTTGTTCACTTTTTGGCCAGATGTGTCTTGCTTGAACAGGATTTGGCTCCCGATATTTGGTGCTAAATGCACTAAAATGTGCAGTAACAGCTGGGAAAGGCTAAGACTTAGGAAGAAATTAGTGCTTTTAGCATTTTTTAATTGCCAATACCCCGCTGGGAATCTCTGCCCCACTCCGAGTGTCAATTCCATCAGCAGCATCACCTTTAAAACACAGCCCCTGTGCAGCCCAGCTGAGCTGCAGGTTCTGTTCAGGCCCTGGTGTGAGCACAGGGGAGCAGAGGAGTGCCTGCAGCCCCACTTGCCAGAGCCAGAACCTTTCAGGAGACAGAGCAAACACACCTTTGCTGTGCTGACGTTTTTCCCTACCTACAATGTCCCCTTGGATTTCCTTACTAATGCAGTTGTTTATAAAGCACAGAGTCCCTTCTTGAACAAGTTGTACTGAAAATAATTTAAGAAAGCAAATAGTGGTCACTGAAGCACTGAACCCAAAAGTGGTTTAAGAAGCACAAATTTTCACTCTCTAGAGAGCAAATACAGACATATATATTTAACTAAGTCCAGGTCTATGGTCTAAGAACTGAATTAGTAAATTAATTAACGTTAAAATATCTAAATCCTCCTTTAAACATTAAACATTATTCTGCCAGTAGATATTCAAGCAGTGATTCACTTGCTAGCATTTGTAGGAGTTGTGGAAGAGCTCATCATTTACCACTGATGAGCCCATGGTGAATTTAGAGGATGACTCAGGTTTCGTTTTTCTTACACAGCAGAAGACGATATGTAAAAAAAACAATGAGTTTTTAGCAACGAAATATTAACAGATACAGGAATAGATTTCAAACTCAATCGTAATTTAAAATTAAAAACAGCCTTGGAAGTGGCACAAGGATGAAGACAGAATTGAGCAGAGGACAAAGTTGTTTCATAAAAACTGCAGAAATTTCAAGGTTTTCTATCCCTCCTCCCTAATTTTCCACTGCAGCAGAACAAACAGATTTTTTTTCCAAATACCTGAAGGCATTCTGAACTATACTGTGGCATTCTGAAGGCATCATGAACTTTCTGCTCTAAAGAAGGGAAAGAGTGTGTGAAATGTCAATGCAGAGTGAGGGCAAGTGATCAGATCTGATCCAGAACACTTAATGATGTTCTTGCTTTGAAGCAAATATATGAGCAGGGACTTGAACCTGCACCTACTCTGTGGTAAAATCAGATCAAGGCCTCTGCCCCAGGCCCACTGAACTTGGAGAAAACCTATCTTCATCTTTTCCTTAGCAAAAAATCAGTGGGACTCATGCATTTAAGGTGGGGGGACACACAACAAAGACACACAAATAAACCTTCAGAGCCCATGGTAGTTTCTTTGCAATTCTGTCAGCTTTGGAGCTGGGAAGAGAAGGAAGGGCAATCTACATGAATCAATTCTAGCATTAGCCAAATATTTACCTGTGAGTAAAAATTACTGCCCAATAACACTGCAGAAACACACTGACACAATTTTAGAAGACCTGATAAAAAACCCTAAGGATTCAGTCCTAGGAAAACATCTGGCTGCTCCCACATTTCTGCTTACAGTCTATACTGTAACCATGCTAAATGTAGAACAAATGAGCAAACAGATGTGTAGGAATAAATATAACATTGTAATTGTTCCTCTGCCAAAAGTATTGGCAAATTGCCAGTTAAGTTTTTTGGTGGGGTAGTTTAGTTCATTTGTTTTGGGGTTGCTGGGATTTTTATTTTTTTTCTTTTTTTTTGCAAGCAAGAGCAACATTAAGAATTTTAGATATATTTTTTTAGCCTTCCTACTATTTTGATCTCTGACACGAAGCCTCTGGAAGTGTTCTCTATACAGCCTGGGGCCAGAGTTTCTATATGAAACTCACCCTGTGCACTCCAGGGACCTTGAGCTATCCAAGATAACAGCAAAGCTTGTTAGCTTCAACAGGATCAATACCATCTATTACTGAAACCTGGCACAACCCTCTAATGTCAGAACAAGGTTTGTCCTTGGAACTGGCTGATCATGGTACCTTGAACATGCACTTCTAACCCACACAAATTCCTGCCCGAAGCTGTTAAGGTCTGATTCTTGGAATGGTGCCCTTCGCTTCTGCTAAAAAACACTTTTCCAAACCACAGCCTGAAATTTTCCCAGAGAGCATCCTAAAATAATCCCAGACTGGTAGAAGGAGTTTGGCTGGAAGAGACCTTGGTGACCATCTAATTCCAGCCCTCTGCCATGGGGTACAGCCACAGCCCAGCCCAGCAATGTGTGCAGTGTGTCCTGTTCCTGCTACAGAAGGAGCAAGCAGTGACTCTCCAGGATAGCATCCTGTACAGCTTCCAGCACAGACAAATAAACCTTCTGGGCGTTGAAGTGCTTTGCAGTGTTAGGATATTTATATGGACTTTATAACAAAGTGACAACTGCCTTCAATTTCTTAATCAAGGCCAATGTGTGTGTATAGCTTAGCACCCAAGAATCAGTCCTAACACAGTTAATAGTGCCTTGAATAATAGCACAGTCCTTTCCAAGCTCTGCTCTTGGCATCATGATAATTTGTTTTCCTCTTTTTAATTTAGACAAATAAAAATGAAAAAATTACCACCTCCTTAACTGCTGAAACAAAAACATATAAAAAGAAAAATTATTATAGATATAGTAAAAGTTGTTACTCTACCTCGCCATTAAAGAAGCAGAAAATTGTAGCCACCAGTAGACCCTGTAAAATAAAAAAGATTCTGCTTTAATCCATATGCATGCAGGCTACTTCAGGTGTGAGATAATTAAAGGTTTCTGATAAAATTCAGATACAGATAGCAGAGAAAATGCAGGACAAATCAAAACACGACGAATTACTTCTAAAAACAGCGCCAGCTTTCTTCCATGACGTTTCTTTCCTCTGAAAAACTGGAAGGCAATTAAATGGGAATTCAGCATCCTGAAAAGTCAAAGACTACCGGATGAAGATCTTTAAAAACTGAAACAGCACAGTCACTTCTCTTTAATTTGACTGCCACACCAACTGCTCTGAGCCCAGGTGAGCTGAGCTCTGCCCACCTGGTAGTGCATGAGGATGTGCATGACGTAGTCGTACACCTCCTCCGCGATCCGGCCCTCGGGCCGCCACGGGAACAGCACAAACTCGATGCCAAGGAGGGGGACCAGAATCAGGGTGGCTCTCACTGCCTTCATGTACAGGTTGGACTCAGCCTTGTGGGTGTCTTTCAGCTTGGTTATGAGAACACGAACGATATTCAGCAGGAAGAAAAGGTTCACCTGTCGGAAAAGGAAATGACACTGAGAAGGAGGTCTGAAAAATAATCCTGCACACTGATTTGTGAGACTGGAAACCAGACAGTGCAAACTCACACTGCTCGGTGAGCGCTGTGATTGCACAAGAGATATCAGATAAACGCCTTTGAAAACACCTTGAAGTAGCTGAGATGTGGCTCCAACTTCCAGTATCCACACCCATTCCTTGAACTCTCGAACCAAGGTACCTGCCAGTGGTAACAATCCACACACCTTTCTCTCTGCTGTCAATAACAGTGCATGGGAGAAGGATTGATTTTTTTTTTTTAGGTTAGTCAAGAGAGAGGAAGATGCTTTTTCCTTTCTTGTATTTATATATGGTTCTTCAAAAAGCTACTTTTTATTTTTCAAACATGAACTTGTTAAATTTATAGAGAAGAAAAAATCAGAATAATAATAAAAAAAGGCAAAATGCTGGTATAAGGAACTGTATATTTCTCTAGACAAACAGTGGATTTGGCATTCTCATAGTAGCTAATGGTTGGATCTTTCATTCTTTCAGCAGAGCTGCCAATGGGGCAAGCACTGAGATGATGCTCTGTGTCATTCCCTTGCACTACTGAATTTGTTTATTTCCATAGTTACCAAGGCTTTTTTGTGCTAGAAATGGTCTCTGTTCCTCCAGTTTCACCAGAAAAAACATCCCAAACTGCCAATTTGTGAGCAAGCACACACCTGACACCCAGACACAGGTATCTGTATGGATACACACACATCCCCCAGGGATGAGGAAGCAGAGCAGCAGCAGCAGCAGCCTTAGGGATGATCCCAGCCCACATCTCCCGTGCAGCCAGGGAGGAAGCTGCAGGTAGAGGAGACCCCGAGGGCTCAGCCAGTCCATCCCCTTATCCTGCCCAAGGCACAGACACAGGACAGAAGTGCTCTGGGGAGCTGCTACGGAAAGGAGGGACACAGGCTCTGCTCCTGTCTCAGCTTCCCGAGGATTGTCTGCCTTGCCAACAACCAGAGACAAAAGGGGGACATGGGAAGAAGCTGGCAGACAGACAGACAGACAACTCCCTTCTAAAATGCCTCAGAATTCCTGGTCTAGGAGGAGGCTCTGTCTTGCTGTAGCACAAGTGCAAGCATTTGCAAGGGGAGGCATTTCAGACCAGGGGTGTCACGTTGCCTCCACAGCCCTGGCAGAATTCTTTCTGTCAGTTCAGGCTTTCAGAATAAATAGCTGTGTGCTATTATAGCAACAGGGCCCTTTACAGATATGGGATGTTACTTATATTCTACTTACATGCTATTTAAATCCTTCTAACAGGAAGCTGGTTTACATAGGAAACTACTGCATAAATTTCTCCTGGAAGCCTCCAGCTACCTTTAAGCTTTGTTTAAACAGCCAAGTTCTTCTGATTCTTTCTCGAGGGATTTATTTAGATTTTATGTAGCCCACAATCTCTATCCAACTTCCTATAGTACGTGCAGACAATGAGTCCTTCCTCCATTTCTAAATTTAATCCTTCTCAAATCTACTTGTTCAACATTGACAAGTCCCAAACACTGAGTTTTCTGCCCTCTCATGTTTTGGTAGCATGGCCAATTCCTATAACACTATCCTTAAGTGCTAATTGGAGATGAAAGTTGCAGCAGCCAGGCATAAATAGCTGTTTCTTTCACAATATGCACAGAGCGTTTCTATTTGTTTCACCCACCAAAACCAAAACGCAGAAAATTAAGCATGCAAATATAGTTTGCAAATAGCTAAAAGGGCAAACAGAAAGCTGGAGGAAGCAAGGCAGAGGGCAGAGTTGAGTAGAACAGGATGAGTGTCAGTACAAGTGTGTAGTACCAATTTTTGATGAATAGTTCTTCTGTCAGAAAATAAGAGGGAGATTCAGGATGAACTGAATTTTTAATTAAAGTGATGAAAACAGGTCCTGGTTTTAAGTAAGGTGGTGAGTAGCTTTTTACATTTAAGCAAAAGTAGGGCAGTGGAACTCCTCGCATGCACATTATCATCAAACTGACTGTGATGGTTTGGAAAAGCCCAAAGGAGCTCTGTTGTGCTATCTGCACAATGAACACAGAGTGAAACAGCAACAGCCCCACAGTGACCTGAAAACTGAACAGGACAACTGAGCAAAAATAGAAACAAAGGCAGAGAAGGCAATCCTAGAAAAAAAAATGTCTTGGTGCTTATAGTGGAAACTCAGGAGCATTTAGGTTCTGGCTTGAGAGTGGCAGTGAATTGAAGCCGAGTTCCTAAGTCAACAGGGGCTGCAGTTTTTGAATTAAACTCTCCTCAGGTGATATTTCTCCTTTTCTCCATGCTGAATTTGCACTAAGTACTATAATATTCCTTGTAGGTTTAAATTCTGTTTCAGTTCTTCCTTAGGATGATATAAACAGATCATTCTCACTCGAGGCACTCAGATATTCTTAGATATGAGTTGGTAGTCCTTGCTTGGCTTTTAATGCAGTTGTGCAGCTCCATATCTTTGCCTGCGTGGACACAACTGAGCATTCAGCTTCTAAATTCCTGAGCCTGGCACCGAGTTCAGCTTAAAGTCATTAAACACAAGGACATGAAAGACAAAACAGGGAGCACCTGAACTTCCTTCTAGCACACCTTCACTCAGAACTGGAATCTGTAATGGTCTGCCAATACATAACATTATTACAGAGAGGAAGGAACATCCCTGTAACAATATCTATACAAACAAGGACATAACTAAATAGTCCAGTGGCATCCAAACAAACAAAACCACAAGAGCACTGGCACATCTGAAGTCCCCACAGAAATCACAACTGCTTTCACTGAAGTGCAAACCAACTCCTTTTCCCTTCCCCTCTGAATTCTGATCAATATTTGTCTAGCATGAAAACTAACATCACCCTCTACTGTCTCATTCCCACTCTGTTTCTTTAATGGTGATTGCTTAGGCAGACAGTTGTAATTTAATGGTGAGCTGAAGACAATTCCAATCAAAGTGCAACCTGTGTCTGCTCCTGTTTCCTTGGCAGAAGAACCGACCACAGTTATGTAACAACAGGGACCATAAAAGCAGCGTTGTTTTAAACTTTATGTAATTGTAGGATTTTCAGTGATGCACAAGAGTTAAATTCCCATTGATTTCTGCCAATTATCCCTGGCACTCACTTGACAGTCCCCTTCATGTTCCTTGAGATCTGCTCCTGCAAATAGAAACAGTGTCTTCCCCCTCGTTATTTAATTTGCAGTTTAATGTTGTTGCTTAAATGTCTACTAAAGCAGGTCATGCTTAGTAAAGTGTGGAAATTGTATCTGGCAAGCAAGCTGCTTAAGCAAATGAGGGTTCTGTTCACAAAGCCTAAACACATGCATTTAATCTAATATCTTTAGCCCTGCCTTGTCTTTTCTGAATTGAAAAAAATCCCTTTTTTCTTTTGCTTCCGGAAAGGAAAGCAACTCCTTTAAAGTACTTTCACATCACAGGCAAGATGTGCAGTTTAATCTGTTATTCCTGCATGATTTTCAAATAAATTCACTGATTGTACTGAGAAAAGAAAAATGTAAGAGAAACACTTCCAGTTGGGCCATGAAAAATATAGGAATACCAAAGGTGAAAAAAAGTTGTAAATTGCAAAGAGGATGGACAAAGACTGTGCTCAGACCAACCCCCAGTGATGATTATTATGCCTCCAGTAAAATCAAAGAACTTTCTGAATGTGGCCTTGATTAGAAACAAGACTTGATCATTTGGAACAGATCCAGTGCATTCGAATCCCACAGGAGTCTGGCCACTTGCAGTGTGATTTTGGGGAGGCCACTGCTTTGAAGGAGAAAAAAGACCTCACATCCTAAAATGAGGTCACTTAATAGAAGATACTACAGTCTTACAGCTTTTACAGAAATTTTTACATTGCTATTTAAAACAAATTCTAATACAAGTCAGAGTTCAGCTTAAAAGAGCTTTACTTAAGTGATGTGTCTGTGAAGAGATGCCAGAACAATAGAAATAACAACCTACAAAAAAAAATCCCCTATACTTTTCTGTGAAAACAGGGTTTCATCTTCTGTGTAAAACAGAGAGAATAAAAATGGAAAGGATTTAGAATTGGGTTTAAGTTTACAGATTAGGGCACAGCAGATCCTTGCACGAACAGACAGAGCAGACCTGACCTGTGTGTCTGAGGCACCTGCTGGGTTATGCAGCACACTCACAAGTGACAGTGACCTCTAAATGTTAGCTTAAAGCTCCTACCTTTGTGAGCCCATCAAGAGCAGCCAGAAAACAAACAAGAAAACAAAATATTGTTTGAAAAATGCTTACCAAGAGAGCAGCACAAATAGGGCCATGGATGATGTAAAGCAGATGAGTATCAGAGCTGATCCAACAACTACAGAAAACAAACAGGAAAAAAAAAAGGCATTTATTTGCTTTGGTTTATTTTTTATTTTAAAGAAGATATAAAAATTTTTCAAAGCAAGCCGAAGCTACTTACTTGTCATTATAATACAAACTTCTTGCAATGGCATGTATGCAGGCAGGGATCAGTGGAAAACCTGATGAGAAATACAGTATTTTCCTCATTAGTAAAACCTGGTTAATAACCAAGTAAACTTGCATATCTTTCAGGAGTCTTCTGCATTTTCACCTCACCCAAACTATATACCTGCAGAGAAAATAAACTAACACGGACCAATTTAAACTTTCTTTGTTAAAATTTCTTTCTGAGGGCTGTGTGAAACCTTATTCCCACTGACTTGCCAAGAAATCCACAATAACACACAGGAAAGGCAAATCAACATTTCACTTTTTTAGAACATAACAAGTGACCTCTATTAACACAGATGCTTTTTAATCTGCAGTAACACCAGGTAGGAAGGTAACAATAAAACAGTGGTTGTATACATGAGCACAGCTTTAACAGCATGACCAGTGGTGAGCATTTCTCACTGGTATGAGGATAAAGTATCAGTACCTTGCTGTATTTAGAAAATAACTTTGAAATTAGACTCAGGGAATTAAGCCAAATGGAAAAAACTTTAAAAAGAACAGGCAAATCAGTCATCTGGGGCCCTTGGCACTCTGGTGGTAGCTGATCTTCAGGAGCTGCTGGGCACCTGTGACCTTCCAGCCATGCCTCAGCTGTGCCTGCAGTGGGCCAGTGACCCAGGTGCCAGGTTCTGCTGGAGCTGAGTGTGCCAGTACAGAGAGGCTGCCAGAGCCTTCCCTTCCACTTTGTGAATAAGCCCTGCTGCACTGTCTGAAGTGAGCAGGCTTGGATTATTAGTTTTGATATTGATATTACTCGAGATCTTCAGTTACAGCTATTCTCTGTTTGCTTAGTGGACAGTACAGGTCAGATGGAACTGCTGGAAAAATAAATCCTCAGCCATCTCTAACTCAGTTCTGACCCTCCACCCTAGGCACAGAGAGACTTCTCCAAAAACAAACATTCATTCCTGAATAAACATCTTCGAGGTGAGGAACAATGAATAATTACTTCTTAAGGTCTTTTTTATAATAGGAGACTATTTTCTCTATGCAAAGGAGGAGTCACTTCCTGACTCCAGAAATGCATAATCTCTCTGTCAGCAGAGGTACACACAGCTTCCTATATTAATATCTGAAGCCTGTTAAAACACTACAGACAAAGAATTGGGGTGTGCCATTGTCACTCAAAGCTCCAGCTCAGAGAGGCAAAGGTACAGCTGTCTGAAGGAGGAAGAGGCTGCATTGACCTGAAAATACACAAGCTGAAATCACATACCCCAGCCAAGAAGGTAATACCACATCAAGTGCTGCTTCTCAGCAAAAACAGCCACCACAATCAGAGTGTGCAGGTAAATGCCTTCACACAGCATCCAAAAGTAGTTGCAACCCATCAGGTACAGGTAGATGAACTGTGACACTTTGCAACTAACCTGCAGGATAAAACAAAAACAAAACCAAAAACAGAGTATAATATAAATTTTTAATTTGCAGAAATCTGAGAGCTTTATTTGTGAAGTGGAAGTAATACCACTCAAAGTAATGTTTGTTCTGTTTTCCACTACAATTACATATTTATTTACTTTTTAAACCAGAATTTTTATGGCATTACAATCCCATACTTTATGGTGACATAAAACTGAGTCTGGATTTTTATTATTCGTATGTGAGAACCCCAAGATCCTCAAGCCTGGTAGAATGCTGTTAAGATATTTTGCCTTATTGCAAACCTTCCCACATTTAACCATCAAAATCCTTGAATTATCTGATAGTAACCCCACAAGAAAAGTACTTTAATGTGGGTAATCCCCTCTCAGTTTTACCCATCACAACATCTAACTACCCCAGAGAACAATTAATGTTTTTAAAATGTTTACAGCACTTCCAGTTTTAACCTATTCATAACTGCACCTAGGGACTGAGAGCCTGCAGTAGGTTCTGGAGAAGCCTGCCATGTATTTGTATTTAGCTTCATTAAAAATATATTCTACAGTTCAACTGCTCTAATATAATTTATTGGGAAGCCTAAAATGTGAAGTTGTGAATAAGGAGCAGCAGCTAACTTGCAGATTTGGCCACATTAAATCCATTTTTTCCACTCCTTCCAATATTGCTGCCTTTTTGGTTGTTCTATTTCTGCCACTAAACTTAAAACAAACCAAACCCCAATATCGTTTTACCATTTTCTGCTACCTAACTCACTTGATGATGATTATTAGCAGCTATCTCAGGTGTGTTTTCCAGCACATTGATGACTGCTTCTACAGGAGAAAAGGAAATTATCTTTTTACTCAATTCAGCTTCTGGAGTTTTACCCTGACTTTCACAGAATTAAGATTTATCTTCCGTGTCTAAATAACAATAAAGCCAGAGCTAGGGATTTCTTTGTATACTTCATCTTTAGACTCTTGCATTGCAAAAATAAATTGTTCTTATTTTAACTGAAGATGGCCAAGTTAAAACCATAAAACAGACCTAAAATACCTCGCAAACCCTTTTTTCCTGCCCATCCCTGGCGAGTTCAGCTGTCAGGCTCCCTGACACCATCTAGAACAGGCTTTCCTGCTGTTGTTTCAGGGCAGAAGTGACTCTGTGGAGCTGGGAAGAGGCGTTCAGTGAGCTCAGTCCCTTCGAACACTTTCACTATTTCACAACCCCGAACGTGCAGCGTGCCAGGCACTGTGAGACATCTGCTGCAGCCTCACCACACACAGCATTCCACCAGCTGTGCAGCTCCCACCTCTGCTGCACAGGGGTGCACCTCTGCCCCAGCCCTTCTCACCCAAACACGCCTGCCAAACTCACTTGCACTTACTGGGTTAGTTGCAACTAACTCCTGGTTGTTGGCAACGGCTGTCAGTGAAATTATTGTTACAACAGAGTTGCAAACAAAAGAGAAAAACAGATTTTTATGCAGGGTAATCCTTTGGCAACTCAAGCTCCTAGAAAAGAGAAACAAGAACAAATGAGTACATGGGAGGACAACTATGTGTACTTGGGGACAGCTCTGACATTTTGAAAAGCTGGAGATTTTGATTTTACTAACAAGTCTTACATCAACCCTCTCTTCAGGTCCAGAGCAAATTTAATACACCAAAAGGAAGAAAACATGAACACTGAAATCCAATATGTTTAGAGGGAAGGACCTCCTTTGTAGTGGCCAGCTGAAAACGATTTAAATGCTGACAATAATTTTCAGAAGATTTACATTGTTTTTTTGTTTACTACCTGAAGAATTTTCCAATTACCTATCCTAAGGATTTACCTTTCCCAAGCACCTCTCAAGCTTTCTTATCCTGTTTCCATTTACCCAAACCTGTTCAGATATTTTGAAGGCACTCATATCCTTGTAGCTTTTCTTCTTTCAGCCTAAAGCTATAGAAATATCTAAATAAGCGAAATAATGCAAATCTCCCCAGACATCTATCACTTACACTGAGAGAAATCAGAAACACATTCTAAAGAGCAGCAGGGGACACGTCTAAACTGTCACCCAAGGGTGGAAAAAAAAAAAAAAATCAAGTCTTCTGGCCTTTTCAAATAGCATGCCTGGAAGAAAAGATAAAGGGGGGACATCGGCAATTTATTTTTAATTTGAGAGGATAGAAGGGAGACCTTTGCATTTTTTCAGAGAAATGCAGACATGGAATCCTCCCGAAGGCTGGAGGAGTATATTGAAAACTGCTGACAGATGAAACAACCATCAAGGTGACCCAAAGTAAAAGAAGGGCAGCCCCATAAGCCTGGCCATAGGGCAGGTCTTGGCTGCATCTCCTGCAGCTCTCCCAAGGGCAGTGTACAAAGCACCCCCAGATCCCTGAGCTCACAGCACATCCTGCAAGCCCTGACACAGCCTGAGTCCACGGCACTAAACACAGGGGAGGGGAGCCCCTCTAGAGACCAGTGCTGCCATTAAAAGGGACCTACTAAAAGGGAAACTTTGCTTTGCCACGTGCCATTTGGCTGAAGGAAATACAAAAGATAAAAGTCTCCAAAATATGGAAAACAGGGTTGCATATGAATTTGAGGACAAAATAAGATTCCATTAGGCTCTTTAAGATTTTATCTGAGTCTTGTTTTAATGCCCCAAACAGATAAACTTTTAATGATTATAACACGCAGGGTCTTACGTTCTTTGAAAATGTATTTTTATATGTTTTTTTCCCCTGTATGGTTCATATATGAAAAGAGAGACAATACTAGATTCCAGCGAAGGGCTTTGTGTAAACAAGTCCTGCAAACCTCTGGAATTCTGTCTGCTTATTGTTAAGACTCAAGGCTCGGGCAGGGAAGAGCACGTACAGCTAATGGGGCCATCTCTCCGGGTCATCCCGCAGCTGTTCCTGTTGAATATTCAAACACACCCACCCACACCCACCTCCACCCAAGCATGAAAGGATCACCGGACAAGAAACAGAAAGCAAGACTGATGACATTTAAAAACCAAGACTGTTTTTGGTAATAAAAAGATTTTTTTCCTAAGCTTCCGCACCCTCCCTCTTCTGTTATCCTTCCTATATTGCTTTCTTTCTGACTGTTTTTCTTAATGACATAATATCCTTTATTCACTTAATTCTCATATTTATGATCTAGGTACATTTGAATGACCAATCCCTCAATTAAACCATGTGTAGTAAAATTAAAACAGACTTCCTACTAAATTACTATTTCTCTTTTTTTGACTCCTGTATATCTTGGGAATTAGGGAAAAATTAATTTCTCCAATAGGAAAAAAGGTGACATTTTCAAAAGCCCCTAAGTGGGTTGGAGATCTTAGTTTTTAAGGAATTTCAACACTGCAAAACTCAAGCAGTGAGATCCAGGCAGGCACCTAAAGGGAATTATTTGCTGAGATGACATTAACTGAGTGATTTAGGCAGCTCCTGTCTCTGTAACAATCCAATAATCAGTGCTTTGCTCTCCTCTGTGAATGCTGTCCTGGGATTTGACATGACACTTAATCAACAACTCCTTTATTTCAGGTGGGTTTGGTGTTTTTTTTGGCTGCTTTGAATTTTGTTGGGAGGGGTGGGGGCATCTTTGAAACCAGCTCCCCTTTTATCCTAAATCGCTGCTTTCTGAAGTATTCTCTTGCCTTGTTTTTCATTCTTTATGAAAGCCATACAATTATTTCAACATTTGCAACATGAGCATTATCTCGAGTATGTAACAGAATGGGAAAGCTGAGACACTGCAAGGAGTTACTTTTATGTCTCACAGATGAGTTTTCAGAGACATTCACAGTTCCAAGTTTATCATCCATTTCATTCTGTTAAACCAAGAACTCCAGTGCCCTTGGGGAACACAAATCACAAGCTGGACAAGTACTTCCAAGGAGAAAATTTTCTGATGAAAAAAACAAAATATAAAATGCAGAAAAAATTTAGTCCTAAAAAATAATTCAAAGCCCAAACAGTTGATATTTCCTTTGGGGAAAAGTTCCAAATTTCTGGTCAAATCTAAAGAGATCCTAATGATCAGAAAACCAGAAAATGTCTGGAAACTGTCAGTTGGCTTACAGAATAAAAGTTTTGGAAATGACAAATTCAAAGACACCACCCACAATAGAAAGAAAACCTCCACCTGTTAAAGCTATGAATAATTATCCAAGCCTTAGCTGATACATAATACATCCTGGTATTAATCTAGGTCCTGAAATACCCTTCTGCTACTAAAAATACTTTAGAGGAACTGTACATCCCAAGAGAACAGCTTGCAGAGGACTTTCTTTAGCTTCCTTTGAATTTTGTAATTTCCTTTTATATCCTAACATAACCACAGTCTAGAAAATGTGGTTTGTGGGTCTGGATTCGTTCCATGCAGTTCTCTGAGGACAGATGATCCTGGCTCCCAGAGAAGAAAATCCCTGGATGGTGATACAAACGTGACACAGGATGGCAGCACAACAGATCACCTGCTTTTGCACTAAGTGCCACAAGCAAAGATGAAATTACTTTGGTTTTCATATTATGGTATAGAAAAAGCATGCTTGGCTCTCTGTGATTTTATAAAATCATATCCTACTCCAAATCTTTTTCTTTCCCCCTTTGTTAGAGCATTTTTCCTGTCACATTAGATATCTAGTCTGCTAAACTTTGTGAAATTTATTGCAACAGCACCAACCTTTTTATGCAAAAATCAAAGTTCTTATAAGGACTCAGAGACATTTCACACATTGAGTTGTGGAAGGAAAGTTAATTTGGAAAGGAGAAGCATTGTTTCTACAGATCATACAAAATTAAATAGACTGAAAAACAATTGTATGTGTTTTCCTTTATGGAACAAGATCAGAAAAGGCTGAAATGTCACCTTGAATACTGGATTTCAAAAGAAGGGCTGCAAAGTTGAAGCACTCCTGTTTACTGGGGATTTGCAGAAATGCTGTGGAAGCCTGGGGAAATAATGCTCAGCTAAAGTGGAAGCACTGCTTTCAGCCAGATGTGACTAAAAAGAACTTTTTAAAAATCAGCTATCAGCTGCCACCACCTAATCAAAGCCCACAGCATGAGAAAAGCAGCATCCACTGCCAGTGTGGCTGCTATTCCTATTTAAAAGTCAGGAGGACATGGAAGCTGGAGTGAGGCAGCAGGGTACAGGGGCAGGAGCAGGTGAGTGTGAGGAGCAGATGTGCATGGCCAAGGAGAAGGTGTTTTATGAACTGATTAAACCAGGCTGACAAGGGGAGCCCATCCTGGGCATGGCAGCAGCTGGCACTGGGAACAACTTGTCTTTCTCAGCTCTGCTCTTGTGGCAACACTCCTGGGTTCACCTTTCCACCAGGTCTCAGCAGCTTCTTAAAGGACAAGAAAAAGAAAAGGAGCCTTTCATAGGGAAGGAAAGTAAGTCCACCAAATATGAAGTAATAAGTCTAATTTTAAAAAGCCTGTGTATTCTATTATGAGCTGTTGGGACAGTGGATTTACACTGCTCAAATTTCCTTTCAAGAAGGTGACATCATAACTGTTAGTCAGCA
Organism: Cinclus cinclus; assembly: GCF_963662255.1. Lineage (NCBI taxonomy): Eukaryota > Metazoa > Chordata > Aves > Passeriformes > Cinclidae > Cinclus > Cinclus cinclus. The sequence continues at coordinate 3,241,431 of NC_085066.1, read as the reverse complement.
GATGACAAGCCTGTCATACACAATACTGTGAATAAAAAAAAAGGGGATTATTTTTACTTACTTCCCCTTACAGTTGTCATATTTTGTGAGTACCACTTTGGAATGTTACTGTACCTATCAAATGTCATCACTGTTTTGGTTTGACTTGCCCTTTAGTTTAGTTGATGCTTGGCATAACACTGAATCATAGAACACCCAGACTTGGAAGAGACCCACAAGGACGGAGTCCAATTCCTAGTATCCATACTGTAACTTATCACTAAAAAAACCCAGACATCACAAACCCAAAATGAACAAACACTTTCCTATTTCCAATTTTCAATATATTCTACAGTTTTTGGGTTACAGGTTTTTGAATTTAGGCTTCTGAGAAAAGAAACCTCAATTTTTGTTACAATATAAAGTCCAACAGCAAACCTATATGCTGGCTTTCTTCACCTTCCTTCTCCATCTAATTTAATTTGGATGGCTGGTGTTACAGAGCACTGAAACCAGGACTGTAGCCACCACTGGGATTTGATGAAGGATTTTAAATGTACTTACTTAAAATAAAAGAATATGCCAAGAGAAATCAGAAGGGATACAATTGAAAGACCGTGTCCGATGATGGCCAAGTAATACAAGTTCAGAGCAGTCTGCAACACAAAAACAAAGCCAAGTGATTCACACAGAGCTACTGCTGATAAAGCACATATTTATATGTCTCTTCTTGCAGTTAAAGTGACTACAATACTAATCAGAAAAAACCCCCAAAGCCATTTCAAGTAATGATGGAACAAGTCCAGAATCCTGCCAAACAACATCCTACTAAAATCTCCCTCCATAAGGAACACAGCAGATTAACTGAAGAAATCACTGACATTTACCTCTTACCAGTTAAAACATCAACTATCCAATATACAGTGCTATGTTTTTTTCAGAATATTTATATAAATCTGGCTTAATATTTAAGTTTCTGTAGTGGGTGCATTGCTGCCTGAGGCTTGATCCCTTTCTTAACACAATCCTAAGTAAAGCTCATGCTTCCTGCATGAATTTATGTAATCTTTCCCCCACAGATTTCTTCTCAGCATTTAAAGATACTTCCTTCAAAATGAGCTATGATTATGGTACTGGAAATTCGGTTTTTATTGAGCATTTCAGGAAGGGCATGAAAAAAACTAATAATGACTCAAAAATAGTGAAGACTAATATGTTAAATAGTCATGTTTCAATATTATGCTAAATAAGCCTACTGCCAATTACGGAATTACAAAAATCTGGGTAGATACAAAAGGTAAAAAAAAAAAGGGAACCGGTGATTTAATATTTGGAGTATGTTCATGTTATCATTACTTCTTGTAGCTAATATATTAATTAACTAACTCGTTTTATCAGAAAGCAGCAAACCTTTGCTTCCAGTCATGGAATCTGTCTTGCAAAAAAACCTTGCTGCATTACATGCGACGTTATAATTTGACACATAAGGAAATGAAGATTTTCAGGTTGAACCTTATACCCTCACAATAAAGCACAACTATTTGGGTTCCAAAGGGAGAGTTAGAGCACAAATCCAAATGCTCATGTACTGCAAACTCTGTGTATCCCCTGAACTTACCATTCCAAGTTAGCACAGAGTAATTGCAGCTTGCTATATACACTGACTTTTGAGGTAACACAAAAAGATCACAGGTAAAGCTTTAAGTAGGTTGCAAGATGACACAAGGGTAAGTCTTGATGTGCGCTAGAAATTTTCAAATTATAATTATTTTTTTAAAATAAGGCAACTTAAAAAAAGTCCCAAACAGCGATGCAATATGTATAAGTGGAGCTTATTGTGAAATTTGAAATGTGAAAAATTTGTGAGTGAGAAAAATCAAGCGTTACCCCGAAATGCTAAAATTTGAGATGTATAAATGACAACAGGCATTCTACGACAGGTCCATCTCCTGTATCACCCCCTCACTCAGTGACCAATCTAGACAGAGGTGCCTTTTAAGGATTTAGAGACTTCCCCACCATTCAGAATGGGCACAAAAGCAGGAGGTGGTGCAGGAGGAAGCACTGCTGAGGGCAGTAAAAATGAGAATTAATGCCCAACGGCCAGAGGTACCGTGCAGTGTCTCACCCACCTTCCCAGCACAGGGAGGAGATCATGCTGCTGAGCATAACACACAACTGCAGCAGGGCTTTCTCTGGAGATGTTATTCCATACAGTGGCTTCAGGAGTTGAAATATGTGGCAATACAGCCTGAGGGGAACTACCTCAATATTCATTGAGAGGGATCATCATAGATCTGCTCCTTTCTCACTAATATCCTCCTAATATTAGCAAGAATCAATGAATTATGGCTATTCTGCTAATAGAATTAAACTGCCATTAGCAAAATAAAAATCCCACAATTTGAGAAAAAGCATTAATAAAGTGGCTTATCATCTGTAACCATCTTTTGCCAATATGGTTTTTAGGTAAGTACCCTAAGGCATTCAACAGCAATGGTGCAGGCAGCTAGAAACTCTACTACAGGTCAGATTTCTTGACACAGTCTGCTACTATTGAACCCTTTAACATGAGGTCCAAATTAATTTACAGCCTGTCTTGGTCTGTGGTTTATATTCCTGGTTCTTGGGAATTTACAGTTTCAATTTACTGCTTCTTCCCATGACTGAATGTTTCATAAGCATAAGGAATATCAGCAGACATAAAACTGGGGAACAGAAAAAATATGCAGTTTTGCCCACTGTATCCTCACATATCACAAAGTAACCGTAAGAGGTCATTTAGAGATTTTATTTTTCTTTTTCTAAATCTTTTAATGGATGGGCATGTTCAAGATAAACAGAAATCTATAAAAATAGCATCTATACATAAACCCAAAAAAGTACAGAGTCTACTTTTGAAATACAGAAAAGTTTGGAAACTTGTAAAGAAAGATACTCAGTTCAGTTTCTTGACATGGGTACCATGCACTCATTCCTCTCCTACCTTCACTTTTTCATGTGTATAGATATTGCACTGGGTGTAGTTTGTCCATGTCCTGTTGCTTTCTGGGTGTCTAAACCAATTCCCATTTGGATCACAGATCTTTGTAACTTTTTCTGCAATCAAAGTTGACAGAACGAAAAAACAAAAGAAGAAAAATGAAAGAAAAGCACAACAATCAGCACTGAAATTCTCTTTCCTGATGCCAAGTATTTAATACAGATTGGCAAAAAAATGACAGCTTTATTAATATGACTAGAGAGACTTTGCTTGTTACTATGAATTCTGAGAAACTTGAGGCCGTTGCTTTTGCTTGGCAAGGACAACCAATGATGTGATTTTCCTTGAGAAAACAAATAGATTTTCCCTCTCCAATCCATTAAGTACCAAAATACATTGAACTAACTATTGGAGAACTACCAGATGAAGTGACAAGAATGTTTAAATGGCTTGCTTAACATCCAAGATGGAATCTGAAGCTTAACATCCTCCATAAATTAGTACTGGACAGGCAGAAAAACATAAATAGTAAGACTGCTCAAGAACCAAACTGGAAAATTGCTGGAAACACAATTATTTCTATCATCAAATAGAGGCATGAAAAGACCCTGGGAAATACAAAGAAATCAATGACATTTTTCATATGCTCACAAAGCTTAGCCCACAAAACCAGGAAGTGATTCAAAGTGGGAGAAACTCTCTGTCAACTTCTGTTACATTGAGGTAAAGGACTAAGCCATATTTCTGCTTGTCCATCAGAAAAGCTCATCTCTAAGAGGAAAAAGGTGTGATCTAACTTCAATTCCTACTCCCTAATCTACAGAATCCCTCAAGGACACAGTTTAGAAAAGAAGTAACTTGTCAGTTTTCTATGTGATAAGAGGAAAATGGGTCTTGAGTTTCTGAAATCCTGGAGCATTAATGACTTGAGTGAGGCAAACAAGAGACATCAAAGCCCCAGACTCCCACTTCAGTGAGAAATAACGTTGATGCAGAAGGCAATGCACTCATACCTGATGGGTTGAAATCCTGAAAGTAGTCAGGACAACGCTGCACCGACACGGTTCCAGCAGCAACATCACTCCAGCACAACCAGCCATCCCAGGTCCTGTTGCAGTAGGGACCTGCAAACAGATAGAGACCTGGGAATAAAATAACTCCTGCTTCAGAAGAGTCTTTCAAAGGTAATGTGTAGGACTGGGTAAGGTAGGTTTGCAGCAATGGGGAGAAAAGAGAAAAGATTTAGCAGTGGTTGATTAAAACTTCACTCAATAGAGACAGTTCCTTATACACACATTTCTTTGAAAACATTTTAAAATCTTTTCTCATTCACCCTGAAATGGCCTACAAGTACAATTTGCAAACCTCAGATCTAGAACACAGTGGGCAAAAACCCCTGAACTGATTGACACTCAATAATGTACCTTAGCAAAGAGCCTCACACACTGAAAGATGGCTTTACTGAATTCATTTCTATTTTGGATGGATACCAAGCCTGTACATATGTTTGCTCATTCATAGAAAACACAGTGGCATCCCAGAAGCCATGAGAAAAGCCTGGCTGGGAGGCAGCCCCAGCTGCTGTGCCTCAGGCTGGGCTGAGCCTGCAGCAGTCACTGTGGACAAACACTTCCCTAAGTGCCCCAGGACAGGGAATTCAGTGTCCCTCGAGAGCCTGTTCCAATGCCTCATTGCTCACACACATTTCAACATCTAAAATAAACCTCCCTCGAGAATGAGCTGGCATTTTATAAACAGCTTCTTTCCCAAAAGGAACGCAGAATGACCGTGTGCCTCTCTACAAATTTCAAGATGGTTTCATTATCTCACTTCGGTTTTCTTTTAAAGGCTTAATAATGTCCCCATCTCAAAGGCTGCAGTTCTCCAGCATCGTGTAATTCCTCCTCATCTCCCATTTGTGCAGATCCTCCTGAGGCTGTGAGGCCCCTTTATGCTTGGGCATAAGCTTACACTACCACCTTTGTATCCATTTCTGACCTCCAGGCACCGAGTTCCTCCAAAGAATCATTTCAGAAGAGAAAAATATCTCATTGTAGAAGAACACAATCACCTTTCCTTGCCTCAAAAGCCACTCAGTATTTCCAGAAGCTACCAAGTGAATACAGCAACAGGTGGAGTCAGCTCTGAGAGACTTATCAGGAAAAGCAATAATGACACCAGCACAACCCTCCGAGCAGGGAAAAAGTGTGGATTAATTTTTTAAAGGCAGACGTGACCAGACAGAAAGAGGTATAATAAGAGCATGAAATGAAATAAGGTGGTGAGGTTCATTAGTCATGATTTTTTTAATACAGATATCTATTTAAATTAACATTTTCTTATTTCATCAAAAAGAAAAGCTTTTTGTTATATCAGAAGTGGTGCTCCGGGCAGATAGTATAACATATTATTTCATGCATCCCAAAGTAATGTTAATAAAAAATTGGGAAAATGTTGTTACAACCTGAAAAATAATTGCTAGCAAGAGAAGAAATTAATAAAACTAAAGGAACCTGAATTACTATAATAATTTCTGTTGACCATTTGCATTAGTAAAACCTCATGGGAAAACAATCTCTACCTTCCTTCTTGTGAATAGGGTCTTGCATAATCTTCTGGTAGCATTCATACTGTGCTGTCATGATTTTATTCCGTGTGACACTCAGCTGGGCAAAGTCCATTGTGGTGTTCTGATGTCCCTCAGCTGGAGTAGCAGTGGCAAAGAACTGAGAAAATAACATTTCTTTTAGCAAACCACATAACAAGCTCCAGTATAAACTTTTTCAGCAAAAATCTTTTCAAATATTGTACTTCAAATACTATTCTCCTGAAAGATACTGATCTTCAAATCTTATTAGTGACAACATGATTTTATGTTTTTCTGGTTAATTTAGCAATTCTTACTATTGAGTCTTGATAAATGTCTCCTGAATGAGTGTGGGGTAGGAACAATTGGCAAGATTTGTAAATAAGAATGGCAGCATGCATAGAAAGCACTGAGGCAGACAGAAGCACATGAACATCTTCTGTAAAACCCAGTGAAATATATCAAAGTTTAGTCTAAAAGACACTTCAGTCAAGTCCAAAATGATCCTTTATGAAAAAAGACCTTCCATATATTTTATGCACTGAAGCATTTAGCTTGTCCAGAGCTATTTGTTTTCTCTGCAGCCTGGTGAACCATAAAGCCAACCCTCAGAACAGAGAATGTTATTCAAAGGACAAGACATCCACTCTGATAGTTATTAAAAATTTAAAAATCTTAGAAAAGTTGATCTTGACCAAAACCTGAACCTTTAAAGTGGATTTTTAATAGGAATTAAATATTTTATGGGAAGATATTAAGCTTCACAGAAAAACAAAGCTGCAGATTGAAATGCTGTACCACGGTCAAGCTGTACATACGAGGGATGAAATTAAAATTTCTGAGGATGTCTCTGAATCTCAGTTAGTTGTCACCTCCTCTTCCTGGGGTCTGCAGGGAACTGTCTCTGTGTCACTTGTCCACTGCTACTGTTCTGAGCCAGCAGAGAAATGTACTGGATTCAGCAGAGGTAAATACTATTTCTGGTCCTTCGCCAAAGGAATTTGATGGACAACAGAAGGTAGATAAAGATCTTGCTGTGCAGAAGCTGCATTTGAGCACAAGATGAGCTCTTTCTGCACTTCCATATTAATAATTTCTGTGGCACTCTCTACAGTGTTGTTAAAACTGGAAGTGATTTTAAAAATTCATAAGACTCACCATAGTAACCGATAATAAGAGCAGCGAAAATGTGATCCAGATTTTTGTCATTTTTATATCTGGTGCAGTCAATTTTATGTCGCAGCTGAATGAACTCAAACTGCAGTAGAAAGAAAAAAAGAAAGAAACTGAGCAGTTAATGAAAGCCAAAATTGATAAAAGACTTTCATATTTTATTTCTGAACTCAAAGAAACTGATGGAGGTCCTCTCCCCTCCTTTTCGCACGTGATGTCTGTCACACGAAGCACGCAGGGACGCACACCGTGGCAGCAAAGCAAGGCACTCAGCTGCTCAGCACTGGACTCAGCAGCAGGCTTTTCCTGCACTGCTGCCTCCAGTGCCCAAGCAGCACCTGCAGAGGCTTTTCCCAGGCAGGTCCCTGGTGCCAGCCCCAATGCAAAGAGCCCCGAGACACAAACTGCACTCGGGGCCATCTCTGCCTTTGGGAGACCACACCAAACTGCAGGTCGGTTCCCTCAAATGCACTCGGACTTTCAAACACTCACATTTATTGTCCATTTTCTTCATGCCTCCTGATATTTAATTTTGCCATTTCTGGAATAAGTGATCTAGTGAGAAGCCGCTTCGTCCTGAACTTCCAGCTTTGCAAGGATGATAGTAGCAATGCAAGAATTCATAGTGAGCTGTAAAATAGTTTCTGTATCTGCAGTACCTGTAGTTTCTTTATCTGTCATTTGAAGAAAACACAAATACCCAAGCCAGCAATGACCACCTTACACTGCAGACTCTTGCTGGAATTGATTCTTGAAGTGAAAAATTCACCCAAAATATAAAACATACACCATTATGTATGAAGCACACAGACCATCTATCTCGTGTAACCCTGCTGTGACAACTGCCTCAAAAGGAAGGGAAATGTCAAAGAGTTTTGTCTTTTAATATTTCAGTGTCCTGAAGTATCCTGAGAAGATCATAAAGCCAGGCCTGGAACTGACATAAGAGCTTTTCTTCTGGAAAATGACCTCTGCATACTCAGTTTAGTCATTACAACTACACTGCATTTCAAAAATCCAAGTATCTCACTGCAGCAGCATTGATGAAGTTATTCTTGCAGCAGCATTAATGAAGTTATTCTCAGCTAAAATAAAAGCAGTAACTTGCGCGTGAGTTCAGCTGCCTGGTCCAGATGAACTGACTCCCACTCTGACACTGTGATTTAAGAATCCCTGCACACCCAAAGTCCCTCACACAGCTCACCCAGCTCAGAGACCCAGGGCCAGAGACTGCCGAGGGCTGTGGGTGCTGTACCCACACACAAACCTGCCTCCTGACCCCAGCCCATTCCCCCTCACATCACACTTGCTCTCTTCTTTGGAAGTTTTCCTTATTCAGCAGTGATGTGCTATGAGAGAATGGGGGATGACAAACAAGTGGCTGTGCATTGGCCAGCAGAGATAATGGTACAAAAGGCTCATTAAAAACCCAAGCTACTCACCCCTGCCTCAGTCACAAAAAAGCAAACGTTCAACATTGCTATTTTCTGCTTTTACGTTGTATTAGGGTGCTCCTAATACAACTGCAGAACAATAAACAGCATCTTGTAGGACATTATTAACTACTAAATATGAATTCACTGCTGTTTATAGCCTGATGCAAAGACAAGAAATGTGTTGTAAAATCAGCTGTGCCTGCTTAACCCAGACTAAAGCTGCACCCATAATCTTCCTTCTATTTTTACCAGTGGCAATCCTGGAAGACTGATTGCTGCAATTTGCACAGGTGAGGCTCTGAAATTCAAATCTGAAGGCTCTTCAAACACTTAGAGGAAGACTAATTAGCATACATGAAATATATCCTTGGTTTGAGCTATTAATTCCCCAGAAAATCCACACGATAAGAATTAAAGTGAATAGATAACTCTAAAGACCCTGATCTGTAAACTAAAGAAAAATCTAAATATCTCTGTAGAGTGACTAAGGCTTGACTAAAACCAGATATCTAAAGTATATCTAAATTAACAGAAGGGCAATATGAGCTCAATTCTGCATGACAACTTGAGGCAAGTGTGATTAATTCAAACCTATCATGTTTCATTCATTTACAGCTGTGTCTGTTTTCCTAGGGGGAAAAATCCCTGACCTTCTGAGGAAATGAGAATTAATAACTTATTGTAACGTAAGTCAATAATATTATTTTCTCCCAAGTATGACAAAACACATCTGTGCAGGGTTAAAATCCACAAATGATGTGCCACGAGATGAACCAAGCAAAAAATAGCAACCATCATTTAGTGCATGTTTTCCTATACATGTGTACAACAGTTCAAAATAATTTTCTCCACGGTAGTTCCAAAAATCCTTATGCTAAAACAAATGTTGGAGGAAAAAATTAAAATGCATGTTTATATATTGCTCTCACTTAGCCTTGCTTATTTTAATTTATCTAAAAGATACAACATCATATAAACAAAGGCAGGAATTATCTGCTTTGATTCAGAGTCCAAGTTTATTTCTGTTTCACAATATCAAAAGTCATCCCTTTGCTCAGTTCCTTTAATGGTCCAAGTCTTCATACCTAGTGGTTTAGTAGACATTTCCCATCAACTGCTCCAGTATCTGCTGCTAAGTTTTTAAGTCTTCTCAGGAGATAAAATGTTAAGTCAAGCCTATAATGCACTCTATGCTTTCCACTCATTTCTCTCAGTTGCTAAAATACAGAAAGGAAAAAAACCCCAACCACTGCCTTTTTGGAAACATCACTACTTATGGACTTAATTACAAAACGCAGGATGAAGGTCATTCAGATGCCTGTTTGGACTGCAGGAAAGCATTTCTTGCATCACTACATGGATTCATTCACTCAACATTTATTCCAGTTAATCTGGACAAGACCTTTCCAAGTAAGAACTTTCTTAGGGATGGACAGTAATATATTCCACTGACTGAGGCAGCAAGCCAGTACTGCTAAGGAAGTCAGGCTGCTTTTGTTCATCATCTGCTCTGATGAGATAGTCTGAAATTTCTTTCCCTCTCAAAGCTGGGAGGCATTAGACCCACAAGAAATTAATAGAGAAAAGAGACCACTCTTAGATTTCCTTAAATAATGAGGCTTCCCAAGCTGTTCTGCTATTATAAGTCTGACACGTCCACTGTGGGGCAGAGAAAAGAACTGTATTGGACTGAAATTAATCTGAGTGTCTTGAATGAATCCCTTGACTCCACTCTGTTACAGTGGGGGTCTGCACAAAAGCCAGGCCTGAGGTTTATATGGCAGGCATTGACAGAAACTGAGGTGGTGAAGGCAACACTACAGCTACTGGCAGTCCTCTCAGTTTTCCCAGTAAGAGGGAATATCAGTGAGAAAAGAATGGGGAATTGGAACAGTGAATCAGATCCTCCAGATCTCTGAAATATCATTTTTGTTTCCGGTGCATGTTTGTGCGTTTGGTGAAGACTGGGATAACTTGAACAAAACAAAACAACAACAAAAAAGGAGCTGCCATTAACGATGGACTACGTTGTGTTTGTCACTGACAGCAGTGACACCTACTGAAGAATGAGGAATTAAAAAGGAACTGCAAGCTGGACTTAGCTAAAATAGTCACTGGTATAGCATTAACAGATGTTCCCATTTCTCTTCCTCCCTCTTTCCCTACAGAGCCAGCTTGCCTCATCAGCTGTTTCTACTTTTAACTTTTCCCCATCCTCCCAAGAGTAAGTGGCACCCTTGATGAGCCTCAGACTTCCCCTTTCAACCATACAGTAAAAGGGTTAAAAAAAAACAGTCATTAAAAAGAAAAATATAATCGTTTCTTTTAAACTTGAAAACCACATTTAGCACAAAACAAAAAACACAGGCAGCTTCCACCTCAAGCAGTTCTCAAAACTGACTTGAAGTGAGAATGCAACTCTCTTGGAGTGGGACAGGAGGGAGATCCTACATATGGCACTGCAGTCCCATCTATAAATGCCCAAACATTTTTCACTAATCGCTCACCTTTGATTTGTCCAGAAGCCAACAAAACAACCCTTTTTTAATGACAATAAAGAGAAAGCCACAAAACTTGTGCAGTGTAAATTATATACCTTGAAGTGACCTTGTGACACTGAACTTAAAACATTTGCACAGAGACATAACCTTCATCCGAAAATGAGGTCAGAATGGGTATTTTCTTGACACTTTTGTTACTTCTGGTTCTTTCTGGAGGGAGGCACACAACTTGGACTATTGAAAACTTGGTTGTTTCAGCCCAAGATAAAGGCAAAACCAACAAGCTGGAAAATGCCCAATGCTTTTCAAAGTGTCTCTAATTTGAATTGCTGTTCAAATTGCACTATTAATAAAAAACTCCCCCATGCCAACAAAATCAGTAGCCTCAAATGGAACTGCAGATAGAGCCTCCACTTGTATTTTCACTCATATAAACTTTCTGGGAAATACTTCTCCAACTAAAAGGGCTTTTCAAGTGGGCAGCAGCAGCCAAACAATAACACACAACAGATTCACTGAGTCCTGGACGTGGAGTGCAAAATCTCCACACTTACATTAGAGAACAGTGCAAGGCAGCTTGGAAATCTTCCTGTTTGGGTAATCTGCCTTTTTTTTTCTGAGGGAATCACTTCTGCCAGGATTTGAACAAACTACTCAGTGCTATCCCATATATGTGGGAATTACTCTATCCTCCTAATAATTAGGGAGCTTGAAAGTAAAGGTAAATAAAATAATGCCACACAAACATTCTCTCTCTACCTTTCCTTCCAGGAGTTTCTCCTAGGAAAAAGTTGTGGCACAATGGCATTTGCTTTCTTCTTGAGGATTAAAAGAAATAAAGAAACACAGTGGCATATCTCGATTTATCCCCGAATTATTCTACAGCACCTTCCTTGTGCAGGTGGTAGTTGAGCTCAGTAAGAGAAGGTCCTCACTGTTCAGTTCTGGGCTATGGGCTGTGCTGGTCTCATGGTACAGGTCTGTGCAAGCAGGAAATTGGGATTGGCTCACTAAGGTGTTTCCCATCTTGTATTCTCTTTATTAGCACGCTTTTTGCTTTTGTTTTTGCATTGCTCTAGCTGCATGTCAGAGGCCTCGCAGAGATTGCAGAACCATCTGCATATGAGATTACACAGATTAAATTACTTCTGGGTGCTTCTTCCCATGAATAGATTTTGGCAACCATTCAGGCAAGTTTTGTCACCTGCACCAAAGAGAAATTACTAGCAGTAATTGGCAACACTCGTGGCCAGTTTCAGTAACAAGTTACAAGAACCTATGACAGAATGATAGTGGTGCTAGTTTTCCTCTATTTTCTAACACTTCTTTTGATCAGTTCACAGGTGCGGATGACATTGCAAATTATTCTGAGGAGGTCCACTTAAAACCCAAACCAACCAACAAAAAAAAAAACCAAACAACTGAGCAAAAAATGCCACCACACCAAAGCTCTCCAAATAAAATTTTGGAGGAGGGAATATCTACAAGATTTTCTCCTGGCATATTCTACAGTTTCTGCCTTTGGTCAACATTACTCTCTACACAACAGACTGCAGAGCAGATTTTTTGTCCATCACACCAATTTCAGCTCTTTAATACAGGATTTCCACTGATAAAAACGGAAAGAGTATTTCTTCCTTGATTTTACATTGAAAGGTCTTCTCTTTGCCTTGTGCTTTCTATGCTTTCCCTATAAATTATGAAGGCTCTGCCCCTCCTTGTCCAGTATGATGAATTTCCTACAGACTCCTGGACATAGGAAGCCAGCAGTACAGATCATGCAATGCCATGTGGAAGAATGGCAAGGACTCAGGGGAGGTTGTAGTTACAAGTCAGCAGGATGTCTCACCATGCCAAAGAAATGCAGCGTAGGAACTTTAAAAAATATCGAAGCAAAGTAAAATTATTTGTCTCTCCTGAGGAATTAGTTGCTGAAGGAAGGCAACAGAGATTCTGGCAAAATAAAATCCTTACCAAGAGACTGCTGGGGCTTTACTTTCAAGAGATGCAAATGTGACTTCCAACAGTTTATAGTTCTTAATTCTCCAGTTTCCAGTGAGCGCTATTTCACTACTATTGTGTAAGCACATTGTTATGCTCATTTTACAAGCTTAACCCTTTTCACCCCATAGCCCTAATCCAGCTGTGCCTTGATGCCTAAAATCCATCAGCATAGCAACATATGCTGCCAGGCATATCTCACCACGTTCAGTTCTGTAAGCCACAGCACTGAAATTCCAGAGCAATTACTCAAGCACAAAGCAACTTTGCAGAGAGGCTGCTCTGCTGAACGAAGTTACCTGTAAAAATCCACTATCCAACACCCTAAAAACAACTACTATTTCTTTTATTAAACAGAAAGGAATATGATGGCAGACTAGTGAATGACTAAATTCTGATTAAATTCTAAAAGCTGATGGATCAAGATGATTTAGTTTTGGTATTTATTTTTATTTTTTTTTTTAAACTATATTATATTCCCGTTATGGTAATTTTAAAAATGGATGGAAATATATCCTGTGAACTTCCCTGAAATTTTACTTCTTCCAAATCGACTGCTGTGATGTGGCAAGGATGTTCCAATTAACATGCTATTTTAAATAAAAGGGAATTGCTCAAGGCGTTCATTCTTTTCCAGGGATTTCATGCTTTAACAAGTTGGAGAGCTCCCACATTGTTACTAGGTATGTAAGTACAGTTACCTAGATACATTTTTATAGGGATGATACTCTTAGCCATATAACTTGATTTTAGGTAGTTCTGCCAGGAGCAGAGAGCAATGAGCCTCAGGGTCCCTGTCAACTTCAGAAGTCCTATGATATATGTGAAAAATACAGTATAGCCCTCCAAAGAAAATTTCTCCACCTTCAAGCAAAATTATTTCTGTTTTGAATTAAAGCAAAGACAGTATGAATTTATGAATTAATCAAACAGACCTTAGGACTTGTGTAACACCCCTTGTTGAGATGCTGAAGTGGGATTTTTTTTTTCCCCAGCCACTGCTGTTTCAAAGCTGCAGTGTACTCTTGCTCTGTGTGCCCTTTCAGGCAGTGTTTCTTTATTTGAATGACTCCGTTTGATGCTGTTTACCAAGCAATGACCCAAAAGAGATCCAAAGGTTTCTTTGTGAAAATGTTTACAACATGAAGTAATTTTCTCAACTGGCTGACTTTAAAAGTTTGTTGTTATTCCTTCATTGACACATGCTAATTTTGTAAGAACAGTATTTCCACAGTTCAAAGACTTTTCTCAAGGTCAGAACAAGGCAATGGGAAAATGGGTTAAGCAAAATGTACCAGGACTTTTATTTTTTTCCAGAGTTTACCACTCAGGCTTTTTCTCATTGGCCCCAGCCCAGTTTGGCAGCTGAGCATATCCTGTGACACTCACAGGTTTTACACCAGTTTCCTTTCAATTCAGAAGTGTGAATATTTATGCACAAATATATTCCCATTCAGTTATAAATAAAGTGATAACGTTTCAAAATGTGATTTTTTTTTTTTTTTGTTAATTTTCAGGTGGACTGTGGCAGAGCAGCAGCAGCTCAGAGCAGGATGGGGAGGGAGCAGGTGGCCAGGAAAGGGAACTGCTTTTGCCAGGACAAACAAAGTGCTGGTGCAGCCACTGCATCAGAACCGGTGTCCCAACTTTGGGTTCATCTTTGGTCAATCACTTGACCAGAACTGATGAACAAAGTGTAGAAGTAAATTCTTCATGGATACGTCAGAAGCACTGTAGTCTTCTGATTTTGTGTTGCATTTCTTTCTTTTACTTAAAAAGCCCCCCAAACAAGATCCAAACAAACCCCCCAGAACGTAGTACAGAGAACTAAAATATCCCCAAGGCAGCTTGCATTGGCAATAGTTTTAGTCTGGCTAAGGATGAAATTTCAGATGGAAAGTTCATGCAAAATAGTAACATCTTCTCTCATGAGATATTTCTGATGCATTTACTAGTCAAAAAAACTTCAGGTAAACTTAAGGTAGCTTTAGAAAAATTCAGCTTGGTATACTTATTTAAAATAAAATAAGCCACCAGCCACTTCAAAGCGTTTACCAGGTCAACCTAAGTCACCACAGTTCAGAAGATTTCCTCTTAAATTCAAAATTTCACATGCCAGAAGTCAAAAGTGCGAGCTCTGGAATATTTCACCCTTTGAATATTAGACAATACATGTTATACTGTGCTAAATTATCAAAACTACAAATCCATCCTGTAGAAAAGCCAAGAACAAGCAGCAGCCAAAACCAACCTTTTGAATTCTGGTGGTCTGCAGCTTGTCTCCTTCGCCTTAATTAGCTACAGATATTCCCCATCTTCCCTATGTTTTTGCATCTGCTGCATTACTAAAATGGCACTTGAACAAAAAGTGGTTTAAGTGGGCTCACACAGGGTGCAAGCTGTAAAGGAGTCTGTGAGACTCCAGGAAGTTAAACCAGAGGCACTTAATCCCGGCAGTGGGGAAGGAAATCACCTGCTCTGTCTCCTTCAAGTCTATACCTGCATATTGTACACACACCTGCCGAGGGCCACACAGACTGTGCTCAGAGCAGGGGGAGGACAAAGGCTTGGGAATGACCTCTACTGGACGGAAATCATGGATGCACATACTTGAAGGGCAGACTAAGAATACAACATCAAAGCTCTTCTCTTTGCATTTATAACCAGAGCCTTCCTTTTTATCACATATCCAGGGAGACAGCTCTCTTTCTCCTCACAGACCAGCTGCAGAAATCCACTTAAGGCAGCCATAAAGTAGGCAGTGATGGGTTTTCCCATGCTCTGCCCACATTTCCTTCAGATGATATGTACCACGATATTGCTAAGGCCAATGGTGTTTTGCATTAATGTTATTTTCTGTCAATCTGAGTTAATGTTAGTTTTCCCAAACTGAGGTTAAGTATTACCTGTGGTTGTTCCTAAGTCTTCAAAATGGGAATTACCTTCAACTTCAACCACACCCTGCGACACTCACAGGAATATTGATATAAACAAAAGTCTGATAGGGGCCAAAACATCCAGGAGAAAGAAATACTTTTTTAGAGATGCTGTCAGTTTAAAAGTCAATTAGAGGATCAAAACCAT
The DNA here is from genome assembly GCF_963662255.1 of Cinclus cinclus. Taxonomy (NCBI): domain Eukaryota; kingdom Metazoa; phylum Chordata; class Aves; order Passeriformes; family Cinclidae; genus Cinclus; species Cinclus cinclus. The sequence goes on along the minus strand of NC_085066.1, from coordinate 3,225,687 downwards.
TAACTACCAGCTTAACAAAATGAGATCCTTGGAACAGAGGCAAACTGCTACCCAGAGGCTGCAGTAACCCCTCTCAGTATTTGCCCAGTGCATTCCTCATTCTGATCTGGACACAGAGGGCAAAAAATAACTGGCACCAGTATAAACTTCAGAGTCTCAAATTGTTTTGTTACATACAATCCTCCAAAGGGCACTTTGGACTCTTTGGACAGGCAATGTCATTTTCAACCACCTAGAACATATTTGAGTGTTGATTTATACGAACTATCATTGTCAATGTGCACTTACTTTTAAAAGAGTAATTTCTTTTTTACCTGAGCTCAGGCTTTTAGTCTGAGCAATAGTATCTAAGTAGAAATCTTTAGCACTACCTGAAATAATACATTTCTATATCTTTTCTGAAACATCACTTAGGCAAAATTTCTTCCACCAGAAATTGCATATAACGCTTACTAGAGAGTAAGAAGATAAGCCTTCTATGATTTTCAAATTTGTCCAGCAATTGCCTCTCGAGGTCTTAATTCACATTCTGAAACGCCAGAGAGTAAAAATGCTGAAAACTGGACAAGCACAAGCCTAGCTGGCCTTACACTTCAGCTGACACCCCGCGCCATTTTCACGCTGCTAACAGAGAAGGGATTCCGTGCCACCGAAAAAAAAAAAAATAAAATAATTCTGCTTGCAGAGCTTCCTGCTGCCGCCAAAGACGCGAAAAGTTCCAAAGGGCACGGGCAGGCGACAATTGGGCGGCGAAAGGCACACACGTTTCCGAGGGACAGCAGGGCCACACGGGCACCTCCGCGCCCCGCCACGCACCGGCCGCTCGCAGTGCCAGCTGCCCTCTGTAGCAAGAGGCGCCAATGTTTCCATGAATTCAGTTGAAGATCATCATATGCTCAGGGTGTGGCCGTGGGAAAGACCAGTGTATCTTACACACGGTCCCTGAAGTGCAATTAGTGATCCTTTAATTACAAACAGACTTTTCCATATCCTTTCGCGGTATTCCACCCTCTCTTACCTGAATGAAACCACATATAAAACCAAAGTAAAACCATATGAAACCAAAATAAAATACTATGAACGTTAAAAATACTACATGAACTGGACACTAAAATCTCTGCCTTGATAAACTTTGATAAACCAAGTCTCACTTGGACAAGATACACCACGAAAATGAACCATTACATATCAAATGTAATAAAATATTACAAGCACTATAGCTGCAGCAGAGGAATGTGCGTCAGGCACGGCTATTCTGGTCATGAATTGCATACAAATTTTATTTGCACATAATTTATATGTTTAAACACATTATCTCCCTTCCAGATGTAACATTAACAATAATACAGAGGCAGGAAATGTAATGGAAAATCTCAGTTTAAAGCTTGTCAAAATTGCAAGCATGAAAAATATTACATGGCTTTAATATAGGTGCCCATATGTTCTGCATGCTCACATCCTGCATTTATTTTCCTTGAGAAAAATAAACCTCACGGAGGTTTCAGACTGATTTCACACTCCAGAAAAAAAGTCCTTGGCAGAAAAAAAAATGCATGGAATTTGATGGGAAGCTTTTATAAGGATGTCTACCCAAATTAAGTTAAAAAATAATCATTTGAGTTTGTATTTGCATAGAGCAGATCCTGCCACTGTCTGGTCAGTGTCTCAGATACCAGTGCAGAACTCATAGGCATTAATTTGGCTCTGATACACAGCTTGGACACCAAACTTGCAGGCATTACTTCCCTCAGACTGAGGTACCAAAACTCACCAAGAAATGCACTTGGCATGCATTTTTAATATTTTCCCCCTCAAAAGGGGACAAAATAAGACACCTCAAAAGGCTCATCCATTGCATGCACCTGCAGAGATCCTTGACTTGCACCCCTCAGCTGTGACCCTCTCAAAGCTGCATTTGTGCATCCTGTTCCACAGAGCATGTGAAAATTCAAATTCATCTTGCTGAGACATTTTGTTCACAGCTGCTAGCTTGGCAGAGATTTGGTTGGGGAGGGAAGGGAGGGAGAGACAATTTTCCAAGCAGTGGGGAAAACAGCACAGAACTTTCATCATCAATGGCCTTGACACTGCTGGAGCCAACGGAAACAACATCACCCAAGTGACTCCATGCGAGGGAACCGCTCGGACGCACATCAAAAAATCTCCTGCATTTATTTCTATCATGGTAGCTTATGCCAAACTTCCTTCGGTGACATCCAGATTTCTCCTGCATTGGCTTCCTCCTGCTGTTGATAGAGCAGGATATTTGCTGAAACCAGCAGGTAATGAAAGAGGTATTCTGAATTAATCAGCATATATGATAGAGAGAATTGTGTTCTCTTCCGAAGCTCTAAGAACAACTGGCTGTGTTTTTCCAAAGGAGCTACATTAAGGTAATAGACATAGGATTTCAGTTCTAAATTCTATTTGGATACAAGCCTTGCTGGCAGGTGAATTCCACAACAGGTACATGTCTCTTACTGACCTCGTCAGCGATCTTATGGGAGCAAAAGTGCCTGGCAATTGATACAGGCCCACAACACCACACAAGCAACAGGTAACACTTCATGAGGTAACTTCTCATTGCCATAACTCCTCCAGGATTCCAGAAGAAATACAAATTTGCAGGAATAAGGCCTGGTTGGTTTCCTCCCCAACCAGTAAATATATTTCGCTTTCTCAAGAGAGTATTAGTAAACAAGTAGCGCACGAATCCATTTTATGGTTGCTCAGTGATGAGTATAGTGTACAGAAATGACAAAATCATTTTTATTCTTGGTGTTCCCTTGTGATAGCCCAAGCCTTTACTGACTATGCAGAGCTAAACACTTCCTGTACATCATTCCAAAGCCAGTGGCATTTTATGGATGGCATTAGGTATTCCAGATAACATATAAATGTTTTATAGACAAGGAAGCAAAGTACTTTCAGCTTTGTCCAAGCCAAGCATAGAATGGATTAGATACAGACCCTGATCAGGAAGGACACTGACAACTTTGCATGTATTTGGGTTTTCAACTCTAAAAGACATAATTTCCCAAATATGAATTCATTAAGAAATTGAGATATCATAAAACATCATTTGCAACCACCAGAATAAGTAAATCCACTCTCATGCCATTGCCACCAGACAACCTCTATATCTGAAGTAATTACAGATCCTCAGGCTGCTTCATTACACCACTTTACAAAGCTCTGGAGAAGAGAAAGAGACTTTTGAAGAGTGTTTTTAAGGAACAGAGAACTTTAAATCTGAAGTGGCCATCACCCAGAGATCTGAACTCTGAATCCCACTTGGCTGGTGATCTCTGAGGGTCAGACATTACATGAAATATGACCCTAAAGCATCTGTTGGAAATCAGAACACCAAACTGATGGGACATTCAGTCTAATCCAAATGTGGGAGCCAAGTCTGCTACTGAAAATATACAATGCTACCAAATGTAGAATCATTACCCTGTGAAGAAAACGGTTTCAGTACTAGCAAGAAAATCATAAAAAAATAGTCCTTTAATGCAATTTTTCCTATAAGGTCGCAGAGAAGCACCAGGGAAGAATATGAAGGGAAGACAAGAGCAAGAGAATTAAAAAAAAACCTGATCCTAAATCAAAGAGTTGAAAGTCAGTTGATATATTCAGTAAGGGCTTTGTGAAAGAATTTTTAAGCTATGTGTGGCTCTTACAGACACATCTATTGTGGGAGGTATTTTAACCAGCTTCATGTCTGACAGACAGTCTGTGGAATATAAATAAATTTCAGCTTCTACTACAGACATAATTTTCCTTCTCTGTAGGAGGGAACACTGGTGAGAAAGGATTAGTCCGCTTGGATTTACGGTTTTTGAGAAGCCTACAAAAACTTACAGTTTTTTTGAAGGCCACAAGTAATAAAACCCTTAACGTGTTGGAGAGAAAAAAAAGAAAGGAATTTAAGAGATTTGCCCACCAGCACTTTTCATGTTGTGTCACAGCTGAGATTTAAATATCAATTCAGCAATTAGAAATGGGTTTATCATTCATTTCTGTTGGGATTGTCATCAGAAGGACTGCAAATAGACAGCAAAATTCCTTGGGCTAAGAGAAAACCCAGAGAAATGAAAAGTCAGGAAAATATAAATTGTATTTCTGCTAAAAAATTAACAGTCATTGATCATCTATACCAGTTTTTCACCTGGAGTTGCACTTACCTGTCTCTGAGATGGTCTCAGGACAGAAATCCCTTCTAAGGCTGTGGTTTGGGTATTAATGCCTCTCACTAGGGAGTTTAAAGGAACATCTCCCACAAGGAATTCCCAGTGCTAAGCGTTACTCAGGTGAGACAATCTGCCTGAACATTGTCTTTGCTCCTGAAAAACACAAAGGAGACTCTTCCCATGCTGGAGAAGGAAGCATTACCTAAGGTGTTCTCCTGCCTCCATCTCCATCCCCTTCTAATCTCATTTCCAGCACTCACCCCACACACTGAATTGCATTTAGCAGCACTGTGGATGCCAGGTTTCTCAGGCATCTCAATAATGACTTACTCACTCTGCCCCAATAACCAAATGGATACAGCTTCACATCATTTCTACCTGCAATTCCCAGCTGGAAACTGGAGATTACCTACTTGGTGTAGTGAAACTCGAGTGCCACATCCCACGGAGTAACAGTCCCCTGCAGCAGACAGGCATTGAGAAAGGTGACTGAAATGTCTGATTCTGGTAATTTAATCAGTCACATTTGATTGTTCTGATTCCTTCATTGCTCCCATAAAGACGTAAGAGGAATTGGAAATCTCTTTTACCCATAATCACAAAGCAATCACAGCTCTTAAGTAATCCATCCTGACAGTGGACAAGAATGTTAAGGAAGGACAGGAACCATGAGAAAATTACTTGTCAGAGAATGTATTCCTAGACAAAAATGTGAAAAAATACTATGATGTAAAGTAGAATACAACTCACATTAAAACAGCTGCATGTTAGATTACCAGGTATCCATTTTATACCACAGCACGTTCAAAATCCAGTACCTGATAATTACCATTACAGAGGATCAGTTTAAAAATCTGCAGACGTAAGAGTCAAGCCTTCATTCAGATTTTGAAACACTCAAACTAAAAGGGATTTTGAACAACTCTACGGTCCTTTTAGTCTGGGAAATTTATTCACAGTGGTCAAAGAACACCAAGGAATTCTCAAATCTCTGCACTCCAAACAAAATAAAGGAACTGAATGGGTGTTAACTTCAGAAGCTAACTTGAGCATTTTAAATACCAGCACTATCAATTATTTTTCTGACTAAAAAATGCCCCAGGGGCACCCACAGCACATGCTGGTACAGTGGAAATGGACCTGCCCACCTAATCAGGATCCTCCTTTTTATTTTTAATTGACCTTTTATAACAGCAAAAGATGAACAACACATACAAATACGGCAGAAAGCAGAAAACCATTACAAATAAACCTCTGTCTCTCATTTTGCTTTCTCCAAACTGCAAGGGGGGTAATCAGACTGTAGTACAACCTCCATCTACACCACGCTTGCACTCAGCTGTAACTGCACACATCCTGCCAATGCTACTCCTCACCTGTGTGGGTCAAGAGACAAAGCAAGCCCAAAGGCTCTCACAGAGCTCCCCGTGCCCTCTGAGATGCCCTGAGGGTGTAAGAGACACTTGCCAAGCCTGGCCCCAATGGACCTGCTGTATCCTGATGGACTGAGCCAGGTCTACTGGGCTTCCCAGCAGGTGCCTGAGAGCTGGGTCATCCCATCCCACCCCAAACATGGAGCACTACAAACCCTTCTCCTATTAGTGGCTTCCCTATGAACAGCTGAGCTGAAGGAACAGGAACAACAATAATAAACAAAAATATTCCCTCCAAAGCAAACCCACCAAAAAAATTGATGGCGAATAAAAAGCCACATAGCATGTCTGCATTCTGTTCAGTCTCACTGAAGTCACCGAGTCATAACATGCCCAGAGCAGAATCAACCTCAGAAACAAAGGTCCTGAGAAAAGGGGGTCACCCACACTGGGCCACCTCCAAGGGCTGCCAAGAAAGGGCACGTTGCTACGTACAGCTCTCAGAGCAACCCCAACAGAGTCGGGAGAGCACGACGACAATTGGTGAGATCCCAACACAGAGCTGAAAGCTCACCTCGGCAGGGGTGGCAGCATCTGGAACCTGGCAGAGACACTGGAGCAGTTTTGCAGTGACTGCAGTGTCCCAGTCAGCAGGACAGATGAGCACCGGGGGCTGCCTTTCATTCATCCTTTTACACAGCTCTTTCTGCAGGAAAGGCTCCTCCCAGAGCTTCAAGGACCAAAAGAGTCAAGTGATCTTGAAGTACAGAGAGGAGGTGGAGGAAAGGGTGGTATTCTTTCCCATCAAAGATCATTTTTACTTAAATATCATTCTCTTGCTCTTGAGGCTGCTATTGACACTAATGAGCTCTGCCAAACAGCCCCACAAATGGCAGCTCTGAAGGCACGAACTTAAAAAAGGAGTACACGAGCATCCTTCTCTGCTTCCCAAAAGAACTCAAAGTAAAGGTACCTTTGTAGAGACAATATCTGACAAACAATTAACATACTCTAGGAGAAATGCTATTCTGTACTGAAATAAGACCAGGTTGTGAACCTGGGTAGTCCCTTCAACAATTAGTAAGTCCTCTCAAGTATTTTCACCACATGTGGCAGGGCTGCAAAGCCCAAACAGAACACGCACTAAAAACAAACAAATAAATAAATAAAGCGCATCCGCATTGCTCTGTGAGGTCTAAGTTTTGCTCAAGGTCTCTTCCATGGACCTTTGGTGACTGTTCAGCTGGAAATTAAGGGCCCAAGAGACTTTTGTGAAAGCAGAAAGGGATATCCTGAGTCCCAGCCAGCAGCCTAACAATGCAGGTCCCAACAGCCAGGACCGTGTGGATTGTGTCAGGAACATCACTCGTCACCGCCCCGCGCGCTCACGGGGTCTGCTTGTAATTCCACTTCAGCTATTAAACAGGCTTCATTTATGGAAGATACTACTCTTTAAGCAATAGGTTCCTACTCTATAAAAATCAAACTATGAGTTTTAATTTTAATTACTCAATATATTGAAGTAGTGAGCTTTAAAAGGTACACTGTGTAATTCTAATATATTCACTGGGAAAAACAATTTTCACAATCTGCACAGTTTATGCTGTGGAAAGTCTATTTCTAACTTGACTTCCATTTGTATTTGACCACTGACCACGGTAACTTGACATTTTCTTTATGACAATCTGTTCTAGTCTTCAAGGCAAAAAAAAAAAAAAAAAAAAATCCAAACCCAAATCAAAGTTCAAACAAGACAAAAACCCCACCCAGTTTGTATTAAACTCTCACTGAAAACCTATGCTTCTCCCATAAAATAGTTCAAATGCATTTCTGCCTCCCTGCAGGACTGTGACATAGGTGGAGATGATCACTGTGGGACTGGATTAGATTCTTGGCAAAAGTGGTTACGACGTACTTGCTGCTGCATCCTAAGGTTTGTCAGAATTCCTTGTCCTAGCTGGGTCTGCACCCCAGAGGGACAACTGAGGAATTATTGCAGAAAGCCAGTATCTGAGCTGTGGATTTCAGAATTAGCTGCATTTATGTCCAAGGGATGAAATGCTTCAGTAACTTTTGAGTTATTGCACATTACTTCCTATTTGTACTGAAGTTCACAAAAGTAAGAAAGCAGAACTGCCTAGAAATTATAAAACTCCAGAATTTCTAAAGGCACAACTTCACACTCTTAAGACAAATTTATGTCCCATTCAAAAGTTAGAGATCTACTACTTAAAAGTAGCTCTCTGTTTAAAACTGTGAAAATCTCTTAAGTTCTTTCATTTTTTTTTTTTGGTACAACTGGCAGTTAATTTGAGTTAGGTTCTTTTAATTTAACTGCAGAGACAACTACAAATGTGAGTCTTCACACACTTATCATTCTCCCTGTGCTGCTCCTCACAGTTTGATGGCACACTGGGAGCTGACTGCTCCATGTCATTTCTGCAGGGTTTCTCCCCTTAAGTGCCCCATGACTTGTCAGCCCTCCCTGCCCAGAAGAAACCTGGATGTGATTGTGGCTTTTCCCTGGGAAGCTTCTTCATTACAAAAACTCTGATTATTTTTCATTTATTCTTTCCATACTTCATTGGCCCTCACACTATCATGAGGCAAAATAAAGTTATTGAAATGTAACTAACTTACTGAGGGCATCAAAAATTATTAAAATGCACAATGCTTGATGCTCACGTTATTAATCCAATTTCTTGTTGATAAAGGAAGAGGTGAGATTTGAGTCGGTGGTGAGTATTGATCCTGCCCTCAATAATGTACAAATTATTGATGTTCAGATGCTCAAATGGTCTTTGTGCACAATTCCTCATCATTCCTGGCAAAGTGAAGTTGTACTCTTAGCAAATGCTTAGTGAGCAAATGAGAATTTTGTCACTCTGACAAAATTTTGCCACTTGGACAAAATCTGACTCTGTTTGAGCCACGAGTTTAGTAAAGCAAAAAGGAAAGTTAGGGAGTTGTTGTTGATCAAGGTTTCAAACAAAACACAAGTGTACCTTCCTTTCTGTGCTAATTCTAGGAGGAGAAGGAAGTCAACACAATTAATGGCTGATAATTATAAAAATACTGTGTTACTTTATATAGTGCAGCATATAGCTTTCATAAACACTGAAGATGTTTCATTCAACTCCTTTCAGTCAAGTCCTGGATATTATTATATACCATCTTTGTTAGTGAAATGTATAGTTAGATTAAAGATACGTGAGTTTCACAGTACAAAGCAATTCCCAAGGCCTTAATTAAGGAGAAATTATTTTTTCTGCAGACAAGTAATTGAAAAAATAAATTCAATTTCTTAAAATGACATATACTTTTTTTTTTTTTCTTTTCTTTTCAGGAAAGCGCCATGCACAGGGTATATACAGAAATCAAAAGGAGGATACTAAAGCTCACTGGCCTATGAAATGATTCAAGAAGAGAAATCCTATGCCGTGAGTATAAAGGTTCCAAGTCAATTACACCTGTGAAACAACATTAAGTATTCTAAATTAAATGAAAAGCATGAATTGCACTACAAAAATAAAATATCCTGACCCCTGAAATATTCTGATCCCTGAAAACAACGTCACTGCTAGCAAATCAAAAACATCTGTTTCCACAACATTAATTGGCCTTAAGAGCAATTTGCTGTGGAGACAAACTTTTAAAACCTTAAGAAAAAAATAAATCAGGATGGGACAGAAGGTAAGCGGGGAAAAGAGCTCAATCCCAGTATCTAGAAAAAAACTGGCACATTTTCTTCATTTCATTGGAATCCTGGCACATTTGTCAGTTTTACAACATTCTCAAGCTACAGCTGCAAGGTACAAGTATGTACAGGACATGGTATGAACATAGAGTATGATCATATACAGACCCCTTGGAACCATTTAAGACTTAAAATTTCTGGTCCTTATGTTATAAAAGTTACCTAAGAGCCACTTAAAATTTGTAAAAGCTAAGCTGATCCAATAGGCAGGAACCAACTCACAAACTAGGAGCAAAGGAAAACAAAATCAAGTTTATCAGCAAATACAACCATCTTTGACTTGAGACCAGATTATTAGTAGCAAGTCCTCTCTGACCTGACTTATTTTGGAGAGTGGTGGTTTCCATATGTTGTTTGTACTGTTGCAGAGCTGCACATTAGGACATAAGAACTCTGTACAAATTTATAGTAGGTGGGGTGAGATGGCACTGAGGTTGATGCCCAAAGACTGGGAAGTGATGAACAAATTCAGTTCCTCAAATAAGAAGCTGCACAGCTGGATAAGCCCCTGTATATTTAAATGTTCTTCCACGCCCTTTCACATTACAAACAGAGTGCACAGAGGCACAATAATTTATCTAATTCCAGCAATTTGAAACTAAGCTTACTGATGTTTGGTGAATTAAGGCTGACAAGAAGATGCTAGCACAGGTCTTAGTGCAAAACCACTTAACAGTCTAGCAAGAGCTGCATTTTCCCCTTAGAAGTGAATATATTTCCCTGTCTCTCACCCAATGCAGGAATATTAACATTTCCTCACGAGCTGCTGCAACAGTACATAGCTACTAGAAAAGTGCATCTTTTTCCCCAGCAAAACACCTGTAAGTAAATAATGATAAATTCTAAAAGAGCACCCTAAACCATGCTGTAGCCACAAGTTATATTGACCAATGCTTTTCCCTCTCACATTCATCACAGAGATAAAGACTTTCCTCCTGAAAGGCTAATTAATTTAAACTTATCAGATTATAAAACTTCATTTAAGGAGAATATATAGATTCTAATAAATAAAATTTAAACTGCACATATCTTATTAGTTTACCTATTACAGAACACAGGAACCATAAATAGGAGTCACACCTAGAAAACATGCATTCGTCCACACAGGCAATATATGGATATGTGGTTTTGCTTGCATGATTGTGTTTACTGATTTAAATCAGTGAAAGATGAGAAATGTTTCCAGTGAGCTCAACCCTACTTCCCTGAGGAAAAAAAAAAAACCCAAAAAACCCAAGGAGCAGCACCAGCTGCTTGGCAGGGCTGTGCTGGAATGATAGCACAGAGTGCTCGTGCTCAGGCCATGGAGTGAATCAGTGCTGAGCAGGGGCACAGCCTCAGCACTGGCAGCTGCTCCACCTGGCCCAGGTGCTCGTGGTGCTCACTGCCCCCATGCACAGCTTCTCCAGAATTAGTTTTGCATGCACTGTGCATCTCGAGCAATACTGGAACTAAGGAGTGGAGCATGTCAAGGTAGGAAATGTGTACATCTACAAAAGATTTGTGGGCAAGGACAATTTGATATACCACTAGTATAAAACTCTGCACTATAGCTGCCTGACACTAAGAAATAAAATCCATTTTTTAAAATAATATCCACTCACTAATTTGAATCTTCTTTAGCAATCCAGTTCTAATTAGAAAATTAGTATGAACTGGTTCTATAGTTCATTCTGCACAACTCCCATCACCCTCCAGTTTAACAGACTCTTGTTCATAAAGAGATGACACTTATTTCTAAGACAATGAAAAATAATCAATCTGAATTTAAAAAAAATACCAAACAGTAACAAGGGAAGGCGACAAAGAAACAAGCTAAATTTATACAAAAGTCTTTTTATACAAAGTGACAAAGGAAGAATAGCAACAACAACAAAAAAATTCAACCTGAAAGCCAAAAAAGAAAACCAATGAAACCACACATCCAACAAAGCCACACCACATCAAAGAAACTCAACCACAAGCTCACTGTAACTGTGTGATTGTGTAGGTTTCCACACTTCCTCGGATAATGTCCCAGATTTGTTGGAAATCTGGACAGGACTCTCATGAGAACAGGCTTTCTGCTGATATTTTAGATACTCCCAGGTTATAAGTCTGCCAGAAAAAAATGCAAGAGCAGCCTTTTTCCATAGTAGTTTTGTTCTTGGATTCCAACTCCACCAAAAGAGGAGGAACTGCAGAGATGTGTAAACTTAAGAGAGGGATCAGCCACAAAACCTTCCCCATTCCTGAGCAGTGCACAGTGTGGTAGAGCTGAATTTTGGGGAAGACATATGAGAGCTCTAATTTCATTTGACTCACTTCATCCTTTTCTAAGTTTTTGAAAAAAGCAGATCGGTGTTATTTAAAACAAAGACCTGACAGTGCTATTCAGTGTGTTACCAAATGGTTTTCTAATAAAGATCAAGGATTTCTGTCTGTCTTGAGCACGGTGCTGTGAGCTGAACAGGAAGGATTCCTGCAGCTTACAGATATGGCTGGTAAATAAAACAGGATGTTACAAAGGTTACCTTCCTTACACAAAACAAGGAAAATACTGAAATCACTGGAAGACTGTGAAAAGGGATCTTCCACCAGCAGCAACAACAACATGCTTGCTACATTTTGGAAGTGAAAAAAAAAAAAAAGCCAGTGTAACAAATGATTTTCTGTTACTCCATAATGCTGGCAACAAAACTAGAGGCAGTTTCATTTCTGAAAACAGTGATATAACCACAACTACCACACCTATGTCTTGTACTTCTTTGCAATAGATGCAGCTTAGAAACAGGTGCTCTGAAAACCATGCTCTTGTGCAGTCAAGACAAAATAAGTTAGAAGGTTTTCAGGGGCAGGAGGTTCCTGGCTCAACCACCTTTTGTGTTACTGACATAGGTTTGCTTCTATGCTTAGTTTTATTAAAACAGATACTCACTGGTTTTATGAGGAGAGAACAGTAAGTTTGTCCAGAGGGCTGCAGAAAAGAAAAAAATCCTTTATGTAAACATTTGTGGATACAGACAGCTTTGGAAATGCAGCTTTGGAAAGTCCAAGACTCTTGGAGCATAGGAAAAGGAATGAAGACACATTTGGTTATCACACAGAGATTCTGGCAGATGGAGAGTCAATAGGACCGGAGGAAGACAAAGCAGAATGAAAATAATTACTTCCATCTCTTGGGGTATTTCCCTTTTCAGCTGGGAATAAAGCTCTAGATAGTGGTAAACCCCCAGGAGCAGCACTGGTTTGTCTTTGGAAGCTCAAGTTCTGCCAAGTGGGGCAGGAAGGGCAGCTGAATCTCTTCAAACAGAGAAGTTGCTAGATAAGTTGGTGACCTTCCTGCTAAGCCCAAAGGGCCCCAAGCACACAATCCATACCAGCCATGGCATCATCAAACACTGCAAGTTGTTAACCAAATGTCCAGTGTCAGGAAACAACTCTCTGTCTGTGACAAACTGAGCTCTTCCCTCTCTACAGGACTGGAACTAATTTATTTTCTATCAAAGTATGCTTACAATCTTTCTCTCTATCTCTCTCTCTCTCTCTCATCAAAAAAAAGCATTTTCAGCAGTCACTTGCAGGTTACCCCTCTGGAAACCCTAAATAAATTGATTTTAACCTGCTTTGCAGTCCCCTTACTGAAATAAAAAAACTAGTGCCCTTGGAAATGGTCACCCTCTAGGAAAACCCAGCTGACCTAAAAAATCATCACCTGTAATCCCTTTGTCATGTCCACTGCCCTCAGTGTTCAAATGTTTGCTTAAAAAAGTTGCAAATGGATTCTGGAAATCCACATTTATTTCTTGGAGCTTCTGAAGTTCAATAAAACTGCTTGCATTCATCCACATAAGATCATGTGGCGTTTTAGGAGGAACACCTTAACTATTGTGCTGCAGTTAATTGAGACAGAAGTACTGTTGATTGGCATTAATTAGCTGCTTTATTTTTACACTAAGCAGCGTACACGGCCCTTCCTATACCAAGTGATACACTGATTTTTTTTTTTTTTAACAGATACAAGTAACATTAGATGTGGTAAATAACTACTGAGCACCCTCTGCAGCTCACCTTTCAAAAGGATGCCTGCTGTGGACCCAGAGCAAAAGACTTTTTCAGCATCACATACTTACTCTTCAATGTTTCCTGCTCATCCCTAGCTTTTTTAAACTGCTTTTCAATTGTTGATGGATTTTCAAACACTGTGGACCCAGTGCACGAGACTTTTTTCAGCATCACATACTTACTCTTCAATGTTTCCTGCTCATCCCTAGCTTTTTTAAACTGCTTTTCAATTGTTGATGGATTTTCAAACACTGTGGACCCAGTGCACGAGACTTTTTTCAGCATCACATACTTACTCTTCAATGTTTCCTGCTCATCCCTAGCTTTTTTAAACTGCTTTTCAATTGTTGATGGATTTTCAAACACTGTGGACCCAGTGCACGAGACTTTTTTCAGCATCACATACTTACTCTTCAATGTTTCCTGCCCATCCCTAGCTTTTTTAAACTGCTTTTCAATTGTTGATGGATTTTCAAACACTGTGGACCCAGTGCACGAGACTTTTTTCAGCATCACATACTTACTCTTCAATGTTTCCTGCCCATCCCTAGCTTTTTTAAACTGCTTTTCAATTGTTGATGGATTTTCAAACCTTTGACTTTGCTTTGTGCTCCGAGCATCATCCATACAACCTCAATAAGTATGTGGACTTTGTAAGCGCGCTCCTTGCAATTTTTTAGGATTTTTGTAGGAAACTCAAAAGCTAAAAAGGAGTCAGGGACCTGAGCAAAAAAACGACTGCTCTCTAACGAGCCGTTTGTCAAACCGGACAAAATCTACACATCACACAAAAGCTTCCAAGGAGCAGCACTAATGCCAACCTCAGCCACTGTGACCCCGTGTCCGTGGGTCTGTCCGTGCCTGGCCAGCTCCCCGCGCTCGGGAGGCAGCCAGGACACGCCGAGGGATCCTGCCACACTTCCCCTCGCAGTCCTGCTAACCTCAGCCCTGACCTACAGTACCCTTACTTTTCCATTCCTTAGACTCTCTCACACAAATATAGCCCAGGATTCCAAATTGGGCCGTGTTTATCCCAGGAACACGAAGACAACCATTTTCACATCTGAGACAATGACGTGTCTTGATAAAAAATTGAAACCTTTTCATACAATGCCCGAAAACAAACGCAGTTTTCATCAGCGCCCCAAATCCCTGTGGACTGGTTTTTAGTCTGTTCTAATTCCTGGATCCCGATGCCAAATTCATGTCTTCCCATCCCTCTCTTGCTTGAACTTTTTATTTCACATTAGCTGGAAAACTCAAATATTTGCAACTGTGCCCATTAGTAGGTGTCTTTCAGGCAGAAAGTTAATTTTACTGCATGCAGAAACAGTCCACAGTTGTCACTTTAACTAGGTTCTATTTTTCATCTTTGCCATTTAAATCAAACTGAACATTTGGATTCTGGGTGTTGCACAGCATGGAAAATGTCCCGTATGTCAAAAAGCATTGCTGCAAATAAGCTGCTTTCTTTTCAAAATCAAAAAGCAACATATTTTTCTTTTAAATTATCTACCTGAATTTTCCAATACAACAGCCCCATCACAGAATTCTGTGATTTCATTTTGCTAAGTACATTAAGGCTAATTTGCAGTTTAACAGTGAAAAAACTTCCTGACATTTTTTTTTGGTGTCTTTACTGATGATGATAAATAAATACCCAATACTTTAAAAATCCATAAATTTATTACACATACTGAAAAGCAGCTTTCCACAAAGCTATTAGAAAAAAAACTTCACTTCATCAAATTGACCTTTGCTAGAAAATGAGCAGTTCATAGCCTTACAACACCCATTAATAATAGGGTGTTGACAAATAAAACAAGCTGGTAAATATGAATCTTGTTCATAACAAGATTGCACAAGAAAATATACTGTAATGACCCTGTCTGAACATCCTGTAATACCCATTGTTCCTCTCTATTACTGTCATTCAGCAATTTTTTTTTTTTTTTTTTAATAGCGGATGCGTGGCAGCAGAGGAATCAACGCAACGTGGGACTGCAAGTGCACAAATCCTGCCCCATCCTGGAGGTGAGGAGACAGCCCTGGCACTCCTGGGCTGCTCACTGGGTGTGGGGATCTGCACAGCAGCCCCACTTGAAGATTCTTTTATTTTCCCTTTGCTGCAACCAGAAACGAGGAGCTGAAGTCTGCACGTGTTGAAAATCTGGCAATAAACCTGAAGCTTCATGAATGCCACACACTCCTGGCTAGCAAGCAGCAGTGCTCACTGCATTCCCTTTCCTCCCAAGCCAATTTCAAACTCCTTTTGCAGTGTGATTAATTAGCAGTCGGTTGTCACACGACCCCTACAAAGCCTGAGGGATAAGGGCTTTTATTGCAATGCAGAGTTGGGCTGATTTCTGATAAATGTGAGTCTCTATCTGGATGTTCTGCAGAACTTGAATGAGACAAATAAATATATTCAGAGAGCAGAATCCTTTTACCTGTAAAGGGCAAACTGCAGGAGTAACAGGAATGAGTAATGGAAAAATCATAGGCTTAAATTCGGAGGGATTGTAGAGTCTTTTAGTGAATGCATGGTAGAAGAAATAGGAGCTATCCTTCTGTTCCACAGATGAAAAGGAAAGGTGGTAATAAAGATCTTCCATGGCTGACAACTGGGTATTTCACCTGCTCTCTGTATGAGGAAAGATGGGCTAACTTAGCACTGCCACCTTAACCAGACCATGGACTGAAACCCAGCTATCTAACAGGTTTTGCTACCTAATAAAGATACTGAATAGACAACCAACTTCATAACCATATTGTGAATTCGTGTCACAGACATAACTGTAAGTAGTGGTTTCTCACCAGTTAAAGGAAACTTTCTGTTTATTGAAGTCTGACTGAGCACAGGACACCTGACTGAGCTTTGTCTCTGCAATAAGAGTCATGCTAAAGGCAACATCATTCCATTTACTGATTTATTCAGTTCACTTTACTAAGGGAACAACATTTTAAGGTTCAGACTTTTCTTTTCCCTTTGTGCATCTATTTTTCCTTCCATCATTTTTCTTCTTTGCTACCAGGCTTCATTGTTTTATTGTCAATTAGTACTGAAGGAAGGAGGAGCTGGACAATGTCCTGCTTAAAATCTGTAAATACTTAAAAATATAAAAGCTCAGGATTCTGTGAAACATAAGGGATAAAGAAACTGTAAAAATAAAACAAAACACACCTCTGGCTTAACAATCTCTGCATTCCTGTATGGTATAACACTATTTTTGAACACTTTGCTTTGGCACACATGCCTTCATTCCCTGAGGAAGCTGAGTTATCACCAATAACTCTGCCATGCCAGTCTGTCTTCATTGGACAACATAAATTTCCACAGGAACTTCTCTTCCCTTGCCTATGCTGACTTAGAAAGGCTATTGGTCCCTAAAATCTGCTTTGAACCAGGGCTCTTTTGGTGCTGCCACACTGCAGCTGTACCCCGCCATGCTCTGCTGCCCCAGTGCCCCCACAAAGACAGCACAAATATTTTGCCAGCCTTCCAACAAACCCTGTTTTACTGCCATGTCCTTCACTGGTCTGTAATGTGACTCTAGGAAAAGCTTAGCATGTCAGCAGGCTATTTTATCCCTGCAGCCCTAAATAAAAAGTGTCCAGTTAAACTACTTTGTCTGAATTCTTCTTCCAGATTGCACGCACAATTTTCAGAAGAGGGATCTTATCTAGAGGAAGAGCTCTACTTGTGCAAGCTCTTCTGAAATAACTGAGGGAGAAAAAGGAAAGGAAAACCAGCAGCTATCCCAGTGGACCATGCTGAAAGGTTGAAAGCATCTGAGTGATTTTCCTAGGTACCCACAAAACGCTGACACAGCACATCCAGCTGGCTTGGGGGAACAAAAGGCTCTTACAGGGTCGTGCTGTGACTTCCATAATTAATCCAATAAAGACACTTTAAAGAGTTGAAGATGGACCAAGATCACCTCCTTTAGTCAGAAATTAAAAATTTCCAGAATGAGAAACTAAAAACAATTTCAAATTAATACGACTGTACTCCAGACAGAATTGTTTGAGCTTCCAATTATAACTGTTACTCCTGTTTTAGAAAAAACCCACACCACGATAGAAAATAGATGTGAAACAAAAATCTGTTTTCATTGGTGTGTAATCTGTGGCAATGTTAATTGCACTTAGGACATCATACACAGAAAATTATATCTGATATAATCTTTCACACCTCCCCTAGGGAAAAATGATGGAGGGTAGGATTGCCCGGTTCTGTAGGACAAGAGGACTGCAATAGCAGAGTTTAACTTGATGGGAATTCTTGCTCTTATTTGCATATTGGTTTCTAAAGTACTTCCTTTCTAGGACCATAATTTCCCTGCTTGTTTTCAGCAGAAAGGCTTTCATTTACTGATTCACATACACAATTAACAGATTAGAAATATTTTTTTTTTAAATCCCTCTTTACCCACTCCTTCTAAAACTGGAGAGAAAGAAAAAACAACCAACAAAAACCCCAAAACACAGGAAAAAAAAACAAACCCTCCCCCACAAGCCCCACA
This sequence comes from Cinclus cinclus, assembly GCF_963662255.1. Lineage (NCBI taxonomy): Eukaryota > Metazoa > Chordata > Aves > Passeriformes > Cinclidae > Cinclus > Cinclus cinclus. The sequence continues at coordinate 3,207,794 of NC_085066.1, read as the reverse complement.
CTATGCTGGCACGAACATAACCACAAGAAAAACTCTGAACTGAGTTGCAGACTAAGTGCCTCCTTAGCATGTGCTTTTTTCCCCAGCTGCTGCCTGCCACACACAAACCCAGCGCAGCCCTGGTGGCCTTCCACGCATTTTAATGCAATAAACAACACATGGAATAAAGAATGAAGAATGCGCAGTGGTAGCAGAGAGCACTCGAGTAGCATGCAGGAAAGAGCCTTTATTTGGCTTTGCTGAACTTGTTGAAGCTAACTTTTCCCCCAGCACACGCTGAATCAAAGCTGAAGAGGTTCCCTTCCCTTTGGTCCTCACGCTCTGCAAGGAAGATGGCTCTGAAGTTCAACACGGTCATTTATGGAAAGGGCTCCCACCCCCAGCTTCCCCTTCCAAGAAACTGGACGTGTGAAGACAGACATTTCTTTGAGAGGAAGGATAAGGCAGAGGTTAATTTCATCTGCATGAGCCGGTATAGGATAAGCTTTTTGGAAATATTGTCAAGCCACATTCTTAATGCCTGGCAAAGTGACTCACTCAGAGTCATCACAGGAAAGGAAGCTGAATAGAATCAAAAACGGAACAGGATGGGGGCTTAAACAGGAGAAAGAAGTGAGAGAAAGGAAACTGGATTGTTTAAAGTAGGCTGAGGTTACAAGTTCTAGAATGAGATTATTTTTTAAATAAACATATGAAATATCTATCTGTAAATGCAGATACACATATATACAAATACATGAATGCATGCATGCATTTATCAAAAAAAAGCTTCTTTCCATTTAAAGAGAGACCTGCATTTGTGGATTGCCTTCCAAAGCTGCCTGCTGAGGTATTTGTTTCTGTTGGAGGTGGCATTTACATGGTCTGGGAAATAAAAAACAATCCCCTCTAGAAACCCACAAGTTTTTAACAATCAAGTTCCTATTCCACACAATATGAAACTCTCAGAGTATGGAGCTCCACACTCACGTAAAAATCCACCACAGTACAACATTAGTACATCATTCCCTAATGAAACACTAAGCAATAAACTCGACACCTTTTTTTTCCCCCATACCAAAAAAATTAATCATTGACTTTTACTTGAAAGTCCGTGACACACAACAAAGTTTCTCTTCTCCAAACTTTTTTACTGTGAAAGTTTGGATGATTAGCCACCTCACATATCAATTCCAGACAAATCAAACAAACAGCACGCAGACTGTCTCAATATATAAGTCACCTGCAGAAGCACCTCCTTGACTTCATCACAACTGAAAACACTCTACATGTGCAAGAGAACGTCCACCAACAAAAAGAACAATTTTGGTACCCAAAGAAGATGATAAAACTTTTTTTTAATATCATCAAGGCAATATTGAACTGAATCACAGTTCTTTAAGTTTCAGTCGTGTCACTGGTGAGTACAAGTTCTGACTGTAAGTTCCACACCAATGACTCTCAAGGGAACACACAGAAAGACAAATACACCCATTAAATCATATGACTGAAAAAATAACAAATTTCAGACTTAAGGAGGCATGCCTGGTCAAAAAAGGATCCTGGAAAAATATATTATAATAAATACTTCTAAATTCTCCTTAAAAAGCTTCTGTTTGTGTAATATTTCTTATTTAATCCCCAGAGTGACACCTGCTGGATTTCACTAACTGAAACTAAGAGGCAGATATTGCCATTATATAGAATATTTCAGGATAATAATTTTAAAAGTGTGCCATTTTAGTAATAAAAGGCTGCAGAGCACAATACTTGCCCTCCATTTATGCTACTAAATGAACACATAGATGCAACCACAAGAGAAGGAAGTAGAATGTCTAAGGGTCTTACTCATTTCTGAAAAGTAAATTTTTATGTGTCTATCTAAGAAGGATTATAGGGAACCACATCTGCTGACAAATTGTCTTAATTTCTGAAAATATTAACAGGGGAAATAATACTTTAAAATTAGTTTGGGTATAGCAAAAATGTTCTCAGTGCATCCTTTGATTGACTTTAATGAAACTCTAAAACTCTACCAGAATTGTCAGTATTGGGATAACATAAAATTTATGAAAATTAATTGGCTAGATTTTACCACTGTAATGGGGAAGGAAAAAAGTAAGGAGAAAATCTAAATGGCAATTCAAAGATGATGCTTTATGCCCATACAAACATTCAAGGTTGTGCAGTGTTCAAGCTGAGAATATCAAAGAATAGGTGGAAAATATGATGCAGTTTTTAGGAACATAGGATATTCAGCCCAAACACAGCTGATGGCAAACAACAGTGTATGAGGTAGGTGTAGGTGCTTTGAACATAGTAATCAAAAGAAAAAAATGACATATTTCTTTGTCTGGCTCTTTGTTCATGGTATTACATGGGAAGTCAGACTGGTATGGGCTTCATTAAACAAAATCATCTCTAATTTTGGGGGGATATTTTTTCAAATGTAGCCTGCATGATGCAGATGTAAATCCAGAAATACAACATTGTTTTATTTTCTAAAATCTAATCAGAATGGTCAGCTACAACTTAAAAATGGCCAAAACTGCCACAAAAAGCTTGAGTGCCACCTGGAATATACTAAAAGGTAACAAGCTCAGACACACATGCAAATTTACCACAAGAGTCTGATTTCTTTCCTTGAAGGGAGATAATGGCTTCTCTCATGGAAAGCTTTTTTTTTTTTTTTTTTTTTGGTGCATTACAACGAGTTAAATGCATTTCAAATGCATGTTTCCAAAGAAAATCAACTCAAAATAAATCACTTTTGGACAGCATATGCTGCAGAAATGATTGAAAGTGTTTGCACAGAGCTAGGGCAGAAAAAGGATGACTTTGCTGGGAAAATGTAAACAGTATAAACAAACTTGGGAGACTGAAGCATGAGAGACAACTGTTAAAACAAAACTTTGAAAATGTGAAAGTTTAGCCTTTCAGTTCTGACCAGATTCTAAAATAGAACAAAAAGTGCTGCTCAACAGAAATGGTCTAATGGAATCCAGTTTCATAAGGACTTCTACTGTACCACACTAGCTGTGGAATTCTGTGGAATTAAGGTAACAGGTAAGAAATAAGCTATTTTCTGCTGCTCTTTGTGCAAGTTTTTTACACTGAAAACATCAAAACTGCCAACGTGACTACAAAAAGTAAAACTCATGGGTTGTGTCCACATACAGAAATCTTTCTCTGTTTTGTTTCAAACAACAGAAAGATGCAGCATGAAGATATATTAAAGTCAGAATATTAGCACATGTGATTCCCAGTTTTGCAAACAAAGGATAAGGTCCAGGGTTTATTTACTCTGAAAGTTTCTTTATAAATCTACATTCTCTCTTTAGTTGCTACATTGGCAACGATGGAAGTCAGCATGAAATGGACCTGCATATGTTGTATGTAGAAATAATATACAAAATATGTTATTATATGCCTAATACACATAAACACATATAAAAACACACTTATTTTACTGCCTAAAAGTTATTTGTTGGCCAACTCACATCTGTTTCGATAGCAGCAGTATTCATTCATTCCTCAACACAGCAGTACCAAGGATATAGTCAATTCCAGAAGTTCTGACAATTTTCTACACCAAACACTTAAAACACTTCCCAGGGATAGAGCAGTTCTACGAGCAAGTAGGGACTGTTTTCAATAAGTGCAAAGCTTGGCTAAGGACACTGCTGCACGTGAAACTCAGTGACAGAGCCACCCAGGGCACCGAGGTAAGGCAAATGCTGTGTGTGTGCCACAGGGGTGGCAGCTGGGCAGAAGCACTGAAGGGATTTTGGTACCAGGTCAAGAACATGGTGAACACATTGGCAACTGACGGGGACAATTTCTTAAGGAGAAATCCTGCTTTGTTTTCCTAACTGTAGACTTGGACTTCTGACTGGAGAAATTGCCCCAGTGGCTTTAAGAGATAGCTTATGTTCAACATTTACTATAGCAGGGACTAGATACACCTCTTTCCACTATCACTGTAGACGTGCTATTATTAAAAACGTATCAATAGTGATAGGTTCTTTCAAATGACCCAGTCTGAATTGCATGACTGCATGGACTTCTGTGGGTCCAGTCCGACCCAACTCCTGCACAAGCCAGGAATGCTACTGGAGGAAGATGATTCCCTCAAATGTACAGAATATAGCAGCTAGTTAGGAATTTCTACGGGAGTCAAAGGAAATCTGTTAGACCCCTCAGTTTTGTTCTTAATCGTATCCTGGCCTAAAATCTGAGCTGCAATACCCACACAGCCCATGGGACAATCCTGCATTCCCAGAGCAAGTCCCCTTTACTGACCCAGGTAAGGCATGGGTCACCCCGTGAGACACACACTGTATTTTTCAACTGCAGTGCTCAAAAATTACAGAAATTACAAAAAAAACCCAGCTGCCAACAGACAGCAGAATGTAAGTGCCTGGATGGATGATCTACATCTAATTTCTTCAACAGAAAAATACCCACATTTAGGAATGCCCTGCCTTTGACAGCCGGTGGAAAAATTCCCACTGGCTCTCCATGGGCCAGGGTTTCAACAGTTGTGTTGTATCAAGAAAAGCCTATTCAAAGGGACAAGTACTGCATCTCTTAATGCAAAGAAAGACTCCAACTGATCAGAAATTCATGATGCAGTAACATTTGAAGTCGAAAGGACACATAAAATGTGATTCTTGAACCCGCAACGCATCTTAGACATCCAGAAACTTAGTTCTCTCCAGTAAAAAATGCAGTCACGCTGTTCTATAGCAGTGCCCTGCCTGTCTTTGCTTAACCTGCAAATAACACAGATTCTGACATCCAGCCTGCAAACACCCACATGTCTGGCACATCCTCTGTGGGCAGACGCACTTCTACCTACACCAGTTGCTCGTGAAGAACAAAAAACAAGAATCTACATCATTTAGCTGATACACTTCTGAAGACAGTTGCTCCCAGTGCACTGATCATTAAAACAACATAAGCTACCTTTTATGCAAAGTGCCACCTCCATGGACTTAATGTCACCAAGTGCCTTTTGTGCAGAAGATTTCCAAAGCTGGATAAAGACTTTGGGATTGCTCCTATATGCAGTGAAATAGATGAGAGTTTAAGCAAACTAGAGAAGAAAATACTGCGCAAATACAGACAGTTAATTAAGAATTTCAGACAGTACCACAGCATATGTACTGTCAAAGAAAACACACCTGTTTTAGATGTGGTCTTACACTGATCTAGATCTAGAGTGTCTCCTTCCAGTGCACCAAGAGGACCTCAGATTCAGAGCACATCCTGAGCAGGTGTCAGCTATTAGACACATAATTAGTGCGAGGGAATGACAATATCCCCAGCAGGCACAGTGAGACGGGGAAAACTGCACTGGAGCAATTGCAAGAGCAGCAAAGTCCATCCCCAAGGTGCCTGGCACAAGTTTAGGAAGGCAAAGAGGAAAAAAAAAAAAAACTCTGCTATTTTTATAATTATTTCATTCTCTTCCCTTACAAACTGCGTGGATAACTAAAAGATTCACTGTAGATCAAATCCAAGTGTGATTTATAGCCTAACAAGATTTATTTTCCTGGTTCTATGGCTCCATTGCTTACACACACGAGCAGAATAGAATTACCAACCTCAGCGCTGCAACCGCATTTGTAAAACCCCAGAGTATCACATCTGGTTTGGAAAGCTTAAGGAGCGGCAAGACTTTTAACAGCCCATCAGCTGGTCCTTGAAGGCACGGAATCACACACTCGCCACCGTTCAGTAGTTTCTCCAGGAAAGGAAAAGCGGGCAATTAGCTGTCAATAAATCAGCTCGGTGTTTGCGGTTAAAAACCTCAGACAGTAACATGCCGGCACAAGGACAGGCTTCAAACCAACCCAACTTCTCCTCAAGCAAACAGAAAGCCCAAACAAAACAGTAGCTTTACCTTTTAAGTTGTTTAATTACAACACAAAACCTAATTATGAAACAACTCAAGTACGACCTCTTTCTGGTACAGCAAGTTCAGAGAAATACTCAGTAAGCAAACCTACACCACTTTATCCCCCAACCAGCCTCTGCTGAAAGAGCTGCAGTTGCACTGAGTAAGTCTTGAGGACCCTTTTCAATGAGATGAGCCTCTAATTCTCTCCAGATGCAAAGACAGAAATCTGGTTAGTTAATATTGGAGGTTTCAGGCAGAATCCTTAGAGCGACGATTCGGGCACTTTATCTCCTTTCCCATCCGTTTATCCCAGCAAGCACAGACGTTAACAACAGCGGTTATAAAACCACTCTCTCGCCAGAAGCAAACGCAGGTTCTCCTCGCAGCCGGTGTGGGCGCAGAGCCCGCATCCCACGGCGCGGTCGCTGCGGAGCGCCCGGACCGCGCAGCGCGGCTGCCGGGGCAGAACAACGAACCCGCCCGAGCCGCACTCACCCCGCCGAGCGCCTTCAGAGCGCCGTCGGATGAAGCCGCGGGGAGCCGTCTCGCCGTCCCTCCGCGGAGCCCCGGCCGTGTTAACCCCCGAGGCTGGCGGCTCTCCCGGCGGAGCAGCGCTGCTGCGGGAGCGCCGGGAGCGCGTCCGAAGGCAGCGCGGAGCGGCGGCGGCGGCAGCAGCGAAACATCAGAGCTTCCTGTTACATCAGCCGGCCCCGCCCGTTGAGTTACCGTGCTGAGGCGGGCGGCACGGCCCGGGGCAGCGGGGCTGCCGTGGCTGCCCGAGGGGTTCGGCCCCGGCCGGAGCTCTGGAGCCGCTCCGCTCCGCTGGAGAGCACGGGACCTGTCCTTTCCACTGAGATTCGTCCTCCTTCTCCTCCTCCGCCCAGACCCGTAGGAAAGAGATGAGCTCCGTTCGATTCGGAGACAAAACGCGAGGGCCGCGTTCCTCCGCAGCGTGACCGACCTGACCCACCTGTGCCAGGGGCTGCGGGACATCTCATGCCTTGAGGGCTGAAAAGCTCTACGCAGAAATAAATACCTTTATTGCTCAGGTGTAAGGCAGCTGCAAAGCTCAGATTCAGATTTTCAATCACAGTGCCACTTTGCTTTGTACCCAAGAAAAAAAAAATTGTATTTAAAGAAACAAGTGTCAAGGGTAGGGAGAAAAAACCCCAAAAGACAACCAAACCGACCAACAAGAACATTATTATTGCTGAACACTGGTGATTTGAAAGCACAAGTATTAATGGTTTGAAAACTGCCACGACACAGGACAAAACAAAATTATTAGAAGTCTTTCTACTTGCTTCAAAGAACATTGTACCAGAAACGAAATATGTTTCTTTGAAATCATTTGTCACTTGTTTTTATACAATCAATTCCCTGTACTGTGGACAGAATCTGTGCCCTTTAAATCAATAACCAATTCCTGTATGCACACGAGAACACTATGCTGGGCAAATGGGGAGTTGATGGAGCAACAAACTCAAATTATATGAACACCTGTAACACCAGTACTCCTTAGGGAACAGCATAAGGACCTCCTGAAAGTCGCACTGTCATAAGGATCAATCAAAATTATACCACCGAATTTTCTCATAAAGCAACATAAAATATAAATATTCTGCTTGTTTCTTGCTACCTGGTACTTATCCGCTTATTATTATTATTATTAATAATATTTTACCAGCAGAATCATTTGTGGAACACACTGGATGAAGGAATTCATCTGGGCATTGAAATAATTTTCCTCACGAAGGAAAACAGTGAAAACCACAAAGCTAAGGGGGGAAACCCCCATAAAACAAACAAAAAACTTCAAACAAAACGCAGCCCCAATCCAGGATTAGGAAAAAACGGAAGATGGAAAAGAGGTCCAGGAATACTTTAAATCCAAATGGCTCCTAAACAATACAATTTATGAAATCCCACTCCAGGGTTACCAAAAAAGCAGGCTTGGATACTCGTTTGGCACATGTGAGAGTTGGTGCTTCTAGGATCTCACATCAACAGGAGAATGTTTGAGTTTTATATTCAGTGAAGCACTTAGGACTGGCAATCTAAACCTCTAGGCAATGTAAACAGATATAAACTGGGGATTAGCTCTGATTCTGAACAGTGATGGAAATTAACTTCTCTAAAATAAATGGTTTCACCTCCGGTACAGGAATTTCACAAATACAGCGAGCCTGGTAGCATTGCTTCAGACCAATTAGGTCCAGGTTGTAGATTGCAACAAGGGTACATTACACACTGTAATTCAGAGAATAATCCATGTATTCCAGCCAGGACAGGCATCTGAAGTAGCGGGAGACATGTATTACACAGGCCATGTTTAATTTGGCTCGTCAAAGTCAGTGGAGTTTTGAGGGGGCTTTTTCTGTTGTATGTTTTTTTTTGTTGTTTGGGTTTTTTTTGTTTTTTTTTTTTTTTTTTCCATTTGGTCGGTTGCTCTGGGGTGCTTTGGGGGTTTAGTTTTTTTTTTTTTTGTTTGTTTGTTTGTTTTTTTTTTTAACCGCTGCCCTACAGAGCGCCGAGCACCCTCCGCTGGTGCAGCTCGCACGTGTGAGAGCGGTGATCCCCCGGCACCGCGGCATCTCCCCGCTCCACGGCTGCGAGGAGCGCACAGCACGCCCCTACGGGCTGCCCTGGTGGCCGACAGCGAAGGAAGCGGCGGTTCAAGGGCACCTGAAAGTGCGAATCTACCTGCAGTGGGACCGAAGAAGGCTTAAAAGCGAGAAAAGAGTAAATCCAGAGGATTCGCTCTTCTCCAGCGCGGCCGTCCCGCCCGCAGCTCGCCGCGCCGCCGGCGCCCTCTCGCGGCCGCCCGGGGAATAAACGCAGGCTCGGAAGCCGCGCCCGAGGCTTTACCCCCTTAATTAATTCGGGAATTAATTACCCCGTGTGAACACACCCCCCCTAAAACACACGCGTACAGCTCTGCTTTACCTGAACCTCGCTCTTTCTTTGGAAAAGAAACAGGTTAGGAAACGTAAAACTTTGGTCCCCTTCACTAAGTTTGAGAAGGTAGAAGCTGGAAAGATTAAGACTTGCTCAAAATGTAAATTAAAAGGTGTCAGTTTTGAGAGAGTAAATGGATTGGAGGTGCAGGGAGAAATAGTGGGTCAAGTGAACTGGAAATAAAACTGAAGCAGGGAGTAGAAAATAAAAAGGAGGTCACACCAGTAAAAAACGTAAAGAGAAAAAGAATTAACAAAAGGACGCTATTTCTCAAAGACATTTTGTTCCATCATTTTTGTGGATTAAGGGCACGTAAGTTACTGCAGGTCAGAAGATATATGGAAACTCATCAAACCTCTGTAAAAACCTCCAGCTTGTTGTCTGTTATCATACAGCATGGGAGAAATGTCACAGCATTCTGCATTTGCCCTCCAAAGCAACCTGCACAAATTCTGGCATGAAAGGACTGGATGAATGGACTGTGCTCGAGTGGAACTGTACACTCACTGTAGCACCTCAGCACAGCTTCATGTTCTGACTGCTTCACCATTCTGTGCCTGATCTGTATCTTCTCCTGTGTTGTGCCTCAGTTATTCCCCTGCTACGTCCATCCTTTAGCTGCCTTTGGGAAATGCGTAGATATTTTTTCTTATTCTTGGATGTGATTTTTCTGCAGCTCTGGGAGGTACGGGAGCAAAAAGAAGTGAATGAAGCAGAGGGGCACTACTTATCTCCTCATTCTGGTATTTAGAATGCATAATTTTTTAAATTTTCAGTAAAGCTTAGCCATGAGTCTAGATTGGCAACAAGGATAAAAGTCAATGATCCCCATACATACACTTTTATACCTTCCAAAAAACTTGCTACACTTCTTCACACCTTTACAGCTTTTACACTCCCTTTATGGGTTTTGGTGGGTTAATTCTGATTTCATATTCCTTTGACAGTACTCTAATTATATGCACTTCAGTGGAGTTAAGTCTAGGCCTGCATAACCTAAAATAAATCTGATTAAAGCATATCCACTGCCTATTTCATTTTTATAGCAATACACCTATCTTTTAATTGATGATTGAAACAATCATGCTTGACTAGCGATTATTCTTTCACTAAGTGTTACGCTTTCTTCAGTACAAAAGTAGAATTCAAAAAGAATAATGGGGTAAGAAATTAAATTTGAATCTTCTCTGCATTTTAACCATTCACTCACATTGTGTGTTGTCCTGCTGCAGCTCTGACAATTACATACAACCAAACTGCAATTGAAAAGCCTTTAGCGAAGTAAAAGGTAATGTTTATTAACATAATTGAGGAATACATAATAAAAATATATGCAGCTTAGTAATATATAATCAAAATAATCAGTACAGTAAAGCTATTTTAATGGTGTACACTGAAGGTTTTCTTTCACGGGTGAAGAGTAGTTTACTTCACATTTCCATAGAAATCAAAATTGCATTCTTTCAGGGATGATTTCCATGCCCAGAGCCTTTACTGGCTGTTTCTTTCTTTTTTTCTTGATTTTTATTAACCTTCTTTCATCTTTTTTCTTATTGAATCCTAAAGGTAAAATTAACAAAGTAATATTAGAAGACATTCAAAATAAGTGACAAAGCTTGTTTCAAAAATCTTAATAAAAAAGAAAATAAAAAAAAAATTCTCTTACCTAAAGTCTTCATATACCTGACCATGCCAAGTGGTCTTATTGCTGTCCTTTTACACTGCACCTCTTGTCCCTCCTTCTCTCTCTAGCTCTGTATCTCTCCTGATTTCCATTCTCACTTTTCTGAGACTTTCAACTATTATATTTGCTCAGGCCAATCCTTACTACCAAAAGTAGCAAGAGAATGTTTGGACCAGCACAATATTTACCTCTTAACGATAGCCGGGGGCAGTATCGCTTCCCATACCTTTCTTGCAGATCCTCAAACACGACTTTCTGGAGATGAAATTATTCTCATTCCCACCACAACCGCTGTAGCTAAATGGGTGACACCTTCCAGTCGAGTAGTTGTAGAAAAATCTCAACTCTTTGGCTCTGCAAAGCCCTCTGTCCATAGGGGTCATGCACAAAGAAGGGACACGAGGAGGTGGTTCTGGAAAAAGTGGTTCAAGAAAAACAAGGTGAGACAACGCTGCAGTGTTTATGTCAATGTTATTTGAATTTTTTTGCCAACAAATTTAATTCTGCTCTCCTGAAAATCCAAGATACTTGACATAAGCATCTTTTTTATGATTACAAAAAAAATATACCACAGTAAAATGTCAATGTGCCTTTGGATTGCCAGCGAAAGCTTACCTGAAAGCTGTACCTTTATGTGTGTTGTTAGTGATCAAATTGCCATTTCTGCCACAGGAGAGAGCACACAAATTCATTTGGAGGAGTTTCAAGTGAAGCATTTGTAGAAAGTGAGGTGAAATCAATTAAACGTGAACAGATTTAAAAATATGGTAAATATTTCTAATACTTAATGGAGCGAATCAGCGCCAGACATTCTGAAATCAAGGAGAAGGTAAAAGTACCCAGCACTTCCAATGTAAGACTCAACAGCTCAGTGCTGAGTTTAGTGAATGACTACAGAAAAATCCACCTAAGTAACGGGGTCTGTCAGCAACCACTGAGCAGTTATAGAACAACAGCTTGTAACTTGCAGAATAAAAAAGGTACTGAATGTGAAGAACAAGTGCACGAATTATTGGAGCTGCTGGTGTGTTTTATTCGTGCTGCTGGCAGGATTTTACCATTTCCAAGGAGAGGCTGGTGGTGTGCTCCATCAGGGTGGCTGCAAGTGAGAACTGAAACACTGGAGGATGAACCCCAGGTAGCCAAAGGACCTGGGCACCGGAACAAGGTCAAGAAGCAAATCCATGCCAGAATTCCCAAACCTGGAAGAATTCCATCATCTATCACACCTCAGAGTGACTAATATACAAAATGGGAGCTGATAAAGTTGCTGCGCAGGCTGCAAGAAACTGAATGGGAGCCATTGTATCATCACTTATGTGGGACCCAAAAAAGTACCATTTTTCCTCAGAACTGAGGTAGCTGGGTGCACAAATACAATAAATACAATAAATGAATGCATAAATGCAAACATGAAGCCAGTCTGATGGAACTCTTGCAGATGCAAAGCTACACAGAAGGAGTTCAGTGGAAAAACAAAATAAAGATTTGAGGAAACCACTTGCGTTACAGCAAAGCTGAAGACATCCTGTGTTTGCAAAAGTAGGAAGCAGATGAGTTGCTGAAAGCAAGCAGTTAGACATTAACCTGGGAAGTTCAGGAGGCTGACAAAATATCCAAAAAATATGTGCTTCATCTTAGGTGTCTTACACATGGTACAGCTGCTTAAAAAATGGTCCATCTGAAATGTCTAAGAGCTAAACTGGTTTGGTGAAAAGGTATGAAAAATTGCTAGGAAAGAAATGGAATGGTTGTGATAGCAACATCATAGTATTAAAAAAAAAAAGTTCCTGAAATTCAAAAACTGAGTTATGAGTTGCTGTTCTGAGATAGACTAAGTTAGTTTCAAGTTATAAAATGAGAAACTCTTAACTTCTTTTCATAATTGTGGCATTACTGCAATAATGGGTCCAGAGTAGAAGTCCACAATGTCATAAAATCTGTATTGAACCTACTGTTTCTTTATAATGAAGATGGTAGTTAAATTAACTGAGGCAATATTTTTGGTGCTGCTCTGAGAACTCTTGAGCCTGGAAATAATTTAATCTCTCTCTAGCTGGAGAGGATGTTAGCTTTCAAAGGATATGTTCAGCACAGCTTACCTATTTTAACCTGCTGATTTCTGAAGCTACAAAGAAGAGACCAGAATGGCTTGCCAATGAGGAAAACACAGCTTTGTTAATGATATCAGAGAATTCAAATATGCGTGTTGTAGTGTAAATTACTTATCAGTGAGCCCTCATGAAGGAGTTCTCACAACTGCAAGATTTAGGGGAACCATGGAGCCAGCAATGGGATAAACAAGGACTGTGTATGCACAGTGCACCAGGGAGAGAGCCAGCTGCTATTCAGAATCCCTCTTGCATTCTCCCCCAAAATTATGCTATTCCTTGTCTATACCATTGTTAGATAAATGTCCCAAATACCAAACACTGTTCCTTGCTTCTTTTCAGAATATCTGCATGTTCTTCACTCACAGAAGCAGCCAGCCCATGAAGAAAACCTCTTAATTTTGCCACCTAGAGCCATTTCCCCCCAACAAACTGTATTTTAAAATAAAGACTAAATAACTTATCATAATTTCCTCTCTGCTGAAGATCATACAAATTAAAAATATATTTGAATGTACTGATCACTAAAAGACTTGACTTCAGGTAAGCACAGAACATTCCCTTGTCATGCCCAGGGTGTCTATTGGCAGGACAATCTGAAAGCCTGTGAGGCAGTGTGTAAAAAATGTCACTAGAACATTACAGCAGGTGACTTGTCTCTGTTCAGCTCCAGTTCCTAGAGCTGGATGTGATGGAACAGAAAATTGAGCTAATATGCCTATTCTTTGGGATTTTCTCTCCTAAGTGTTTCCATCTTACAACCCCATTTTTTTTCTGAAAGTTGTTGAAAAGTTTTCTCTCTTGCTTTTTCTATGAAGAAAAAAAGAAATAAAAGAAGCAAAATTCCGCAGAACTACATAAAAACAAAAAATAAAAAGTACACATTGTATGGTTTAAGATTCAATTCCTAAAAAACCACAGCCTTTTCTTGAATCCCATCCCCCTGAGGTATAAACAGGTGACACAATCATGACTTCAGAATCTGTGAAAAATGCACATCCAGATAGAGACTCACATTTATCAGAAATCAGCCCAACTCTGCATTGCAATAAAAGCCCTTATCCCTCAGGCTTTGTAGGGGTCGTGTGACAACCGACTGCTAATTAATCACACTGCAAAAGGAGTTTGAAATTGGCTTGGGAGGAAAGGGAATGCAGTGAGCACTGCTGCTTGCTAGCCAGGAGTGTGTGGCATTCATGAAGCTTCAGGTTTATTGCCAGATTTTCAACACGTGCAGACTTCAGCTCCTCGTTTCTGGTTGCAGCAAAGGGAAAATAAAAGAATCTTCAAGTGACCAGGCTATTACAAAAATAACAATTCATCCGTGCTTGAAAGTACTCCACAGGTATAAATTGGTGCAGACCCATTAAAGCAAATAGAACTTTGCCAATTTATATCAGCAAAAGATGACCATGACTGTGTATTAACAGCAACTGCATCCTAGTGCTATTCCAAATTCGCTGAGCTGAAAATTGACTTTTGATCCTGCCTCCCACTTAAATCTCACAAATCAAATGTAGGTACAGCGCTCGCAGTTTTCCACCATAGATCACATAAAATTAAAGCTTTGGTTCTTAGCCTCACTGTTCCCTAGTTTCCACAAAATAGAAGTTATTATAGATGTTTCAATAGAGTGAGGCCTGAACAATCTTCAATCTCTGCAGAAAGTTCATTGCAAGGAGTGCTTGAAACTTCATGTCTGTGTCTGTGCTTTGCTTTATTTGGCCATAGAACAATTTAATTTTCTGAAGATCAAGAGCTATGTTATAAGTCTAATAATCAGATATTGTTACAGAGTTACATGTACCAACAACAATCTTTTTTTTCTTAAAATCAAGATGAAATAGCACGTCAATTGCGAGGTGAGCTATTCTATAATAGATGAGTCCTCATAATTTTTTTTTCATGCTTTGATGTAAATTAACTAAATTATATTTAATTTTTTCATAGTCTTTAAATATTATACCAAAATTTAAATTATTTAAAAAATGATTGTCAAAAGCTTTACAGAGTTGCTTTACTCTGTTTTATTTTTATTCATTTAAATAAGACTGCATTGATGCTTTGCATGTGGTAAACAAACAATACAACTGTACAGAAGCCTATGTCAAACCAGCAGTGCCTGTGGATAACAGTGCAGGCAAAAAACAGACTACAACACACATTCATGCTTTATTAGACACTCCATACTAAGCAAAGAGCACAGGAATGCCACCTACAAACCTGTTATCTTACAGAACATATAAAATGCAAAAACCTTAGCGAGTCTCTGCTTCCTCACTCAGTCCTCAAAAGTACAAGCAAGTGCAAATGCAGAAAAACCAACAGAAATACTTGGTGAGAATGCTCAGGCTCTTTCCAACTGTTTGTGGCTTCCTCTTGCACAACTGTGGATCATAAAAATAACATGCCTCAAATTCAATCACTGTACAGTGGGAGCCAGTACGAGCCATCTCCAGTGGACAGTGTCCAGCTGCTGGTACTGTTAAAGCCCATCCCTCCTCAGGAAAGGTCCAGAGTCCCAACTTTTACATAGTGCAAAGAATACCTTGGAGCAACATTTAAAATTCATGCATACTCACTGTCGTGGTACTCAACCCAAAACTGAGTTTGATATGGTCACAGTGAAAATAGAAACATTATTGTATTAAATATACTATACCCTGCCATATTCTAAAATCCAAATGTTGTCCTTTCCTAATGGGTAAAAGGAATCTAAATCAATTGCTTATTAGATCCTCACAAAAATATTAATTTTGACTGAAAGGATTACCCATCACTGCTTTTGGTCTTTGAATTAAGCAGGCCTTTAGGAAGTGCACACTTTTAAAGAGAGTGGTCAGTCTTCCACCTCCTGATATATATGAAAGATCTGTAAGTTGTGATATATTCCTTTGCATTGACTTTCTCTGCTTATCAAATGCTTTGGCAGAGATGAAAGCCCATTCTTTGGTCTCAGGTACATCAGAAAATGTGTTGAAATGGAAATGCAATCCATATGAAAGGCTGAGAGCTAAGAACTGGCAAAGCTAATTCTTACCAAAAAAAAGGGGGAAATGGTTGGGCTCCTCCTTTGGGGAACTACTGTTCAGGGTGTTGGACTTCTCATTTGGAGCAGCTGGCAACAAATTCACTAAAAGAAAAAACAGAGAGAGTTGATGTGAAGCAGTCAAGGATGGGATATGCAGACACATCCAAGCTCTGGGAATCAGCTGTGACTGGTGCCCTGCTCAAATCCAATACTGGTGCCAGTTGCCAAGCCACGTCTCTAAGGCCTGAAGGTGCA
The DNA here is from genome assembly GCF_963662255.1 of Cinclus cinclus. Lineage (NCBI taxonomy): Eukaryota > Metazoa > Chordata > Aves > Passeriformes > Cinclidae > Cinclus > Cinclus cinclus. Next base: position 3,191,871 of record NC_085066.1, on the reverse strand, counting down.
GGAAACTCAGCTTGCTGAAACATCTTCGCAATGGGTTCCTTTTTCTTCCTTAATTTTACTGATGTAAGATTTAGATTAGAATACACAGCTTGGTAAGGTTATTTTTATACTACCAGCAGACATTCTAACCTTTGCAATTGTGAGCCTTTTTCAAAATATGTATTGCTGGCAAGAAAGCAGCTCTGAAGCTACTTTTAATGTTAATGACTTCCCCGTGCTCAGATATTTTCAGTGATGTACCTGTCTTCAAATAAATAGGAAAAAAAATCAGTGGACAAACCAAGGAGCATCAAAGGGTTGAATATAAACAGCAAAAGCAAATTCTCACCAAAAATCCCAGGAGACTGGCTGGGTTCTTCTGCTGGGGAGCTGCTGTTCACAGTGCTGGGATGTTCTTTTGCTGGGGAGCTGCAGTTCACAGTGCTGGGATGTTCTTCTGCTGGGGAGCTGCAGTTCACAGTGCTGGGATGTTCTTCTGCTGGGGAGCTGCTGTTCACAGTGCTGGGATGTTCTTCTGTTGTAACAGTTGGCAACAAATTTGCTAAATTAAAAAAAAAAGTGAAAACTGTTAAGAAAAAAACAAACAAAACTCGGTATCAATATATTCAATATTTCAAAAATAAAAACTTTGATCTGTTCAGACCATGGTAACAGCCCCTAACCCTCTCTTCTTGTGTGTTCATGCAAATTTACATGAAGGTGTTATTTTAGACTAAAGTAATGAAAAAGAATATTCTGCAGCTTTTAGTCCAGAAGGTAAAAGTGGAATCACAGCCCAGGAAAAAATGCTTCAGCAAAAGTAGGGGAAATGCACATGACTCTATATTTATAGTTAAAAAAAAAAAAAATCTTTAAAAAGAAGCATAGGGGGTCTTTTCTACTTGAAGTGTGAATAAGTTCGAGTTCCCCTTACCAAAATGACAGCTTCTGAAACAGTGCTGGAAAAAGGCCAGCTAGAGACAAGCAAGATAAAAAGGTCTGGAGGCTCTCGATGGGAAAATATATTTGCCTTCTGAATAAAATGAAGCATTTGGTGAAGGGAGAGGAGTTCTGTATCCTGATGTAGAACAATTTGTTGGAAGAAGCAGGACAAGGATGCAAATGACTGGTCTGTGGTCAGTCTGAATGGCTTTTGTAGCCTAAGGTGCACAGCCAAATCACTCCCAAGGACACACAGGTGTTCCATGAAGCTTTGGTGGGATACTCGGTGAGTTAAAAATTCCTACATGGGCATCTCTTGTCATTACAAGACTCGGTTTGAAATGAGTATCTGCAGACCTGTGAGTTAAAAGCATACACTAGTGTTTTATGGTACTATAAAGCCAAAAAAATGGCAGATTTTGGGTTAGTTGTCATGAGTAAACACATAGGAGTTCTGTAACATTCCTTAATTTGTACCCACCAAGTGTTTACCTCATACTTTACATTTTACTGTATATACTATATATTTTGATGTATATTTTTATTTAAAAATATACATCATTATTGTACATTCTATATATAAATTACTACTGCCTCAGGGCACCCTAAATTGCCTTTTTTTTCCCCATGCAAAATACCTTCAAAACACACCATTCTTTATACAAGAGTAAAACAAAGAGTGATTAAAGCCATCAGCTTACAGTTATCTTGGCAGGTAGCCTGGCACTCCTCCAAACTCCTGAAGTTGTTCTGGTTTCCTAGACACCCACCGTACTTGAAAGCTTCACACAATTTTGTCTCTTTGTTGTAGAAGTACCTGGTGAAATATCCTCTGCAGACCCCTGGCTCTTGGGCGTGCAAGCAGAAGTCAGGCTTTCCTAGAAACAATACTGAATGATCAACAGCGAAGAAAAAACTTAAATGCATCCCAAGACAGCAACAGAAGTGGAGGAAGTTTGCAAAATAAACCTGTGACTTTGGGCTAAAGGCCAATTATAAAATAACTGCTGCTTTATTGTGCTGCTTTTGTTTTATGTTTAACGCTGCAATATTACAATGGAACATTATAGGGGTATTTATTGCTCTGCTCAAGTAGCCACTCAATTACATTTTGAAAAATGTCAAACAATGTGTGCTTTAACGTTCCAAAACACTGACACTCTAAGTTGAAAATTACTTTTTATTCCGATTTATAAAAAAGACCTGAACCTCAGCTGGATCACTTGTACCTAAGTACACATCCTCATTATTTTTCAGTCAATGTTAATGTGAATTATACACAAAGCAATGCTCAAATAGAAGAAAAAAAAGGAAGGAGTTTCAAAATAAAACAGAAAAAAAATCTACTAGTGCCGTTTGTCTAAAGCAGTTTATCCTTATAAAAGGACACTGAAAACAGGAGACAGAGCAGCTATTTCCAATATTTCAGTCCCAGTTCTGAGTCTGCAATCAGTAACTACAACATCAACCAAGGAAAAGTTAACAAATGAATATATTGCATAATTTGACTGAATATCACAGCATGATGTCACATCCTCTGGCAGGAAAGAAAAACACATAGCCATATGATAATCCCCAAAAGTCAACTTGTCACCATATCCAGATTTTTCTTCAAATAGTATGCTTAAAATAATGATAACAATAATGAAATATATGTAGAGGAGTTCTCAGATTCTTGCTTATACATATTTTGAAATATGATTCTTGTCTGAGCTGACTTGCCGAGAAAAGTCTATTTAACCATCATATAAGAAAATCTTATCAGGTGTAACATATAAAGGCCTTGCTTAGTTGTGAAAATTCACAAAATAATGAGACTAAAATGGTGTGCAGTGGGATGTCATTAAAAAAAAAAAAAGGATATAGAACAGTTACTTTGAATTTCCTAACATTTTAGAAATAGTTTATCAACTTGCAAAGAAGATAATCCTATTACACCTATTTTAGGTAGGTATATATTCAAATTCATTGCTAGAACAAGATTATTATTAAAGGCAGTTGATGCATGTGTTGAATTTATATAAAGTATTATAATAGCTCATAACTAATGTTTTTCTAAGAATTAATTTGCAATATACTACACTTCAATTTTTATAATTCTTAATGAACAGCAAAAAATAATTTTCAGAGATCACATGAAAAATCAAATCACTAAAGTATTCCTGAATAAAGAAACCAAATCAACTGTTTTTAGCATTCCTGAATAGTTCAATTTTGATTCTCCATTACAAATTTCATTCTCTGCCAGCAAGTGTAATCCACAGCTCAAGAGTTTATTTTCTCTTACTATGCAAAGGCAGCACCTATTGATGTGCACATGTTTAGAAAGATAAGCTCATGCAGAGCAATAATATTGAGAAATATGTGCAAGGCATACGTGCTTTCAGCTGACAGGGAGCAGCAAGGCTCCACCAGGAGTATCTGTTCCAGCTGCCAGCTGCTCACAGACAACAGGAGCTACAGAAAAAATTCTCACATCAAACATCACACAATACCATTAAATAACACGAAGAGAATATTACACAGATATTAACTGAAAGAGGAAGGCAGATAAAAGTGTGCAAAGTAAGCTACAGGATTATGACTGACTCTTAAAAACTGATGTCCTTAATTTAGAATATTCTTATATTAAAATGGTTCTTTCAGGTTCTTGAAAATGAAGTCCAAATTAGTTAAGCTCGCAGCTAACTTTTATGGCCACTTTTGAAGAGAGAGTTCATGAAGGCAATATAACCCTAACCATACAAACCAGTACTGTACTTCTAAATGCCACATCTTTCCCCAAGGACTCAATATTCAAGACTACATTGGTGGAAATAACAGCACATGTGCAATAATGCTGATGATAGCCATGAGCTGAATTTTACAGGACGTGTTCTGGTTTGTTATTAAAAGCAGGGAACTAGGGTCAGCCCTTAAAGGAAGCAGTGCCAAAATCTTCAGCATCTGTGGAAAATCAACCTTAGTAGCTTCCACAGTATAAACACATTTTCTTTTTTTAATGTATTGAGAATAGAAAAGAAAACAGAAAACAGGAAAAGAAAACCAGAATCTCATAGGAAAATATTTCAAATACCGTTATGTAAAGATAGGTGATTTGATTATAGTTTATTGCAAAATGTATGTACAAATATTTGCATTTCTGCAAGCTGCTAAATGCATTCCCATTCAGGAAGTCCTGAGTGGAAGGAGGGAGGAGAGTGAGCAGAAAAAGAGGAGCTGACTTGTAAAAAAGCCTCCTCAGGTGTGTGTTTGTGGAGCTCTGGCTGCCCAGGTGGGCCCCATCCAGGTGAGTCTCCAGTGTGCCAAGGGGAAGGGTAGAGTAAGTCTTCACAAGTTCTACTCCGAGCGTCAAACTGAAATATCCTCGTTAGGCAGAGCAGTTTTCTCAGCAGTGTTTCAGTAAGGGACTCCCAATACTTTAGCACTGGCTATTTTGCAAGTCTGGGCTATCAGGAATTTCTGAAGTTCTGTTAAAAGTCTGTCCCTTCAGGAATGGGAAACCTGCTCCCTTGTTTGATTTGCAGTTAGGGCATCTGCCCTAACCTCTGGTAGCTCCTCCACAGACAGTGCTTACAAAGTTCTGCTTCAGAGCAATTTTTTCCGTTTTTTCTAAAAGCAAACAGGCATTAGTACAAAGCATTTAGCTTGTTCTCAAAATGCACAATCAGAGTTTCCTGTTGTGGCTAATTATACCATGCTCGAATCTCTGCCAAGTCCCTCTTTCTACTGAAGAAAGAGAAAAGAATCACGATGTATTTATTTTATGGAGATTGCAGCTACCACCTTCAGTGACCACAACTGTCCTCAAATCCTTTGATGAAGATAGGAGAAGATTCAGACTAAGAACTCACTTTAATCTGACATTGCTGTTTTTGTTACAAGATAAATTATGTATTGTTCTTAGCTAACAAAAGAAGATAATAAATCCCTTATTGTGGCAGAAGAATCTTGGATCATGGTGTAAACATAATTACCTTTCTTAATTTTTGCTAACGCCATCTTCTGAGGCAATTCTGCAAGATAAATAAAAATAAAAATATTTAGCAAAAGCACACATGTTAAGTCTCACCTGTGATACCAGTGTGTTTAGCAGTGACAGTGAGCACTGAGAAGCAAGAATACAGCATCTCTTCCTTCTCCTCTTTGTTTGGGAAGCAGCACAAAAGCTCACCGTGGAGAACTGAGGTATCATTTCCTTTGTATAGGAAGACCTGCTGTATTGGAAACTTGACAATGTAGAACGTAATGAAATCAAATTATGCCAATATTGAATTGAACAGGGAAATTGGTCCTCTTGCTACTGGACCCAGGGTCCTGTATCATGCAATCTTACTCCTCAAAAGAGGCATAATTAGCAGACTAACCACCCCACTGCTGTAGCTGCTAACACTGCCCAGCTTTGGAGCTGACTGAAGGAATCACTAAGACTTCCCTCGTCCTATCCAACTCCTTCTGCTCTGCCATGCAGGGCCCGAGTGAAGCTTTCCTTGTGCAGTTTCCTTTGGCCAAGTACCTCCAGGTGTCCCAGGGGTGTAGATGAAAGCTTTGTCTGCGTGGTTCTCTCCGTGCACAACCTGCACTGAAGAAGTTGTTATTGCCATTTTTAGTGTAGGAACCTGGGTTTATTGGATCAGCTCGAGAAACTGGGTATCTTAATTCAACCCCAAATTCCTTTTTAGAGACTGAAAACAAACCTTCTTCTCCTTGTAGGAGACTGTCTAATCGTAAAACTGCACAGGAGTCCAAGGGCAGAGCAGATCATCCAATGTCTGAGAAAGGCTGACTATTTTGACAGCTGAGAGAAAGGTGGCCAGCAGTTTCTGGACTCTGCCTTAGTCCCCTTATTTGCATTGCTTCATAGTTCTTGTTTTGTGCTTTGCTGCCCTTTTTTATCATAACTCTACCCTAGTTTTCTCTGGAAACCTAATGATATTTTCAAAGCTGATCTATTGGGTAGAAATTCTGTCATGACACATTTTTCCTTCCACCTCTGGGATAATGCAGCTGTTACCCTTTAAAAGAATATTAAAGACATGGCATGCACTCCAGAGTGACATAGCATTTCTTTGAACAGATTTCCAGTTTTTCCTATTAGCAGGAGGCTTGGCCCTCAGCATTTAAACCCATGACCTAAATGATGGACACGCACGTCGGGCTGTTTCACTAACCTCCCTCAGCTGTCCCCTTCAGGGCAAAATCAGCAATCATATTTTGGCATGTGATCCCTACTCTTCTGGCAGAGAAAAGGAAAGTTTTATTGTGAGTTTATATGGGCCTAGAATCTTTTAATCTCACTACCATGTCAACAGTGTTTTTGCTTCTGGTTTCAGTTGAAAAGCCAAATCCACATGTGAGTTGATTTCTTTTTTTGTAATCAAAGCATTTCTTTGTAGATCCACTCTAAATAATAGACATTAGAATCGCCATCGTGAGCAGAACCATTTATCAGCACGTATTTTCCCATAGCAGCAAGGTTAAGTAGCCTAAAATTTATATTCACTGCCTCAAAAATGAAGGTCTTTGTGCTAGTGATGACATTTGTGATTATACTCGTATCCAGTAAACAATGGAGCCTCTGCAGGAAAGCTCCTCTTAGAAAGTACTTTTCCATTCCATCAAGTTGAGTCTTGGGCTCAAGAAACAAAAAAATACAGCTGATTTCTAGGAAGCTTGATTCAGAACTAGTCATCTTGAGTCTGAACCTTGTCTTGGAGAGCCTTAGAGTGGCCAGCCTGCAGCTGGGCTCTCTGAACTGTGTGGGACTGACATCAATCAGTTCTGTCTGGTGGCTTTTTGATTCCAAACTACTAACAGGTTATCCTGATCTGGTAATTCACTCATGCTAGCTCATTTATTCTTGTATTTGTGCTGAATATTGAAAATTAAACGCTTTGACTAATCACATTATTTCTTCTGAATTTCTACATATATTAGATAGCTGCCCTTGAGCTTATTTTTATCAATATTGGCCTTCACATTCTTCAAAGTGGTAATTTACTATTTCAGATTTTTCTATATTTAAAGAACTTTTGTGTCACTCATACTGTCTCTTCAGACTCATTTCTACAGTCACTAAATAGTGACCTCCTACAGTAATAAATACTGGAAATGAGAGTAAGATGAATACAACTGTATACTACAAGACTGCACAGACCGAGTTAGATTTAACAAGAATTCACAGAATTATACAGGGTATTGCTGAATTATGTTAGCAAAAGGGATTAATTAGAGTTCACTTTGCTTTATGCCTGTTGGTCTGCAGCACACAGTACATAACACCAAACCATTTGATCTGCTGTTATCCATTCAGAGAATACAGGGATCATGAACCTTTGTTTCTCCTCTTCCTCCAAGCAGATCCAGCTCTTGGAGAGTCTTCGGTCACTGTTATTCATACACTGAAAAGTGGTCACGGGCTGAGTACCAAGATGTAGACACTAAGTCAGTTTTCATTTTCGGTACTTTCAGTTTTATACTATAAAGTTATGGCAAATAAATGCCAGTACAGGATTTGGTCTAGAAGATCAAATACACTACAAAACCTACTTACCTTTCCAAATCCTGACTGTCTGCTTGCACCACGTAAAATAATTCAGACGACTACAACCTACTTGGGAATATAATTAGAGGAATCACATTTCTGTATTAAGAGGAACTGAAGAGGGCTTCTACTTCCCAAATTCGAGTGGTTTGTGAAGGAGAAATAACAGATGCAAATGAAGAATTGGTAAGAGGGTAAGAAAACAGGTACTGGCCTGTTGCCACACACTTCTCCTGGCATTCCTCCAGCGTTAGGAAGTTGTTCTCATTGCCATGGCATCCACCATATTCAAATATTTCACACTTGCGGCTTTTAATATTGAAGAAATAGCGGATGTGGATGGCTTTGCACGGGCCATCATCTGCTTTCATGGCACAGAATGAGTGCACAAGCTTCAGTGGTGGCCAAGCAGCACCTGTAGCACAGAGGAGAAGTAGAATAACTGAGTCAGTTTGCTGCATGGTGTAACTCCCAGATGAGATTTCTTGTGTGTTCTGCTAGAGAGGCACTGCACATCTGTCTGCAAAGCTCTGAACGCACTAAACAGATGTAAAAAGAAAAACATCATCTGCATTGGAACACAAATTCCATTTGATCAAATGTGTGGTTTCAATTTTCCACTGAAACAGCTCATAGTATAAACCTCAACTCCTCATCACAAACCTCCAAACAGTTATGGAGTGCGGCTTAGTCACACGAACTGGGGTGTGATGCTGAATAACAAAAACACCGACAAAGTCTTGGTAGCTCCAAAAGACACGATGACCACCAGGGCACAGAGGTTTCCTTGAGCTCTCCTCCATGCACGGCTCCCAGTGAACTCGGCTCCTAAAGGATCTGCCCGGGAACAGTGTGGGATGGCCAGAGCCCTGCAGAGGGCATCCCTGTCCTGCCAGAGGGCATCCCTGTCCTGTTACAGAACATCCCTGTCCTGTCAGAGGACATCCCTGTCCTGTTACAGAACATCCCTGTCCTGTTACAGAACATCCCTGTCCTGTCAGAGGACATCCCTGTCCTGTTACAGAACATCCCTGTCCTGTTACAGAACATCCCTGTCCTGCCAGAGGACATCCCTGTCCTTTCAGAGAGCATTAAATTCAAAGAACTGAGATAAATCCTCGTAAGTACGGAGGTCCATGAAAGTTTACTAGCTTTATTCCATTTATAACTATTAAACCTACAGAGAAGAAACAAGTTTCACCACTAAAATCTTTTAAAGAATAGCATTTAAGTGAAAAACTTGAAAAACTAACAGCCTCTATTACACAATTACTGCCAACAGAACAATTGCAGCACACAATCAGATCTTCCAAAAGTGTACCATTTGGTATTAAAATACATATAAAAAGGACTGATTTCAAAATTCTATTTAAATATTCAGTCCCCAGAATAGTTGGTGACTTAAGCCTTATTGGTGAAAATATATTTTCAGATTCTGAAGTTGGCTATATAGATTTAAAACTATTATTGAAGACTGTACAATAGAAAATATTGAAGAAATAAAATTAATAATTTTAAGAGATGCTAGATTTGGTAAACTTGCTATGAAGTTCAGCTTGCCAAACAAGATTTCAGAATTTTTCTTCTTTCCAGTCTCATTAGCTGGGTCTTCCCGAGTCCACAAAGATTTAATATTTACAAGTCACAATAAAAGGCAAGTTGGACTTCAAAGGTCCTAAAGCTCTCCAAAAGGCTTGGGAATCCTTTGGAAGTGACTTTAAATAGCCCAACTTAAAAAGTTGAGAGGATCCTGCATTGAAAAATGAAACTTTGGATTTCCCCCGCTCAGTACCAGGGAAAAAATGCTTTGAAAACATCAAAGTTTTCAGTAAGTTATGAACTCACTCCTGAAATGCTGAAATCAAACACTCAGAGCTCCACAGAAACCAGTCCAACTCAAACGTGGTCAGGGTGAGGGCTGGCAGCTGCTTTAGAAACACGTCATTTTCTTGGCACCCGAAAAATGAGATCCCCTCTGTGACCTCTGCCAGTGACCCAGTCCAGTCTACAGGAGGTTGTGAAAACTTCCCAGGTTTCTTAACTGCTGAGATTTCAGACACAGAGTTATGTCAGCTCGTTTTCTTGCTGCATTGCACCACCCCAGTGTTGTGGGCTATCCAAACAAAAATAGTATGCAAGCATAGTTGCAAAACTACACAAAGAGGATGAACAAATGGCTTAGCAGAGTTCATCCTGGGAACTTTCTGCTCTCCACTCCCAGCCCACTTCCCATCAGACGCACAGAACAGAATCATTGTTTTGGTTACCTCCTAAGGCCTTTCCCCTGCAGTCACAGGGATGCTGTTAACCACTGTCAGATGTCCTGACATCTGCAGCAAACATAATGACTAACTGTGTCACACTTCTTGGCAACCACTCAGGTTCCCAGGAATGCTAGAAAGTTGCCATAGTTTTAGTAAAATCTGTACCCTGTCAAAGCCCTAGGGGCCAAACCCTCCAACTCCAAACAGTAACCAAGTGACTCTGAAGAAATTGGTCTCAAAGGGATTCATCGGAACTGAATCACTCTTCTGTCTGGAAACAGTGACAGAGTTCTTCCCCATTATTTTACACCTGGGAGCACTTAGCTCCCACAGATGATATAAAATTAGCTTTCCTTCTCAGATTAGAGCAGCAGATGAGAAGGCAAGCAGGAGTGTTTGCCCAGTAGATCTGCATAGAGACATATCTGCCTGTACTCATTTCATTTGTGGAATATACCTTGACAAAACTAATTCTTAGTGTAAGGCCTCATGCTCTGCTCTTGAACACTGGGACAAAGTGTTATTACATTTTAGGTGCTGTGTGAAAAGCACAGGATGTGACATTTAGCGAAGATGTGTGCCCGGAAGGTCAGTGAAAATGCATCAACAGAAACAGAGGAAGATAACACTTGAAGGAATGTTAATGGAGTTTCTCATCCAAGTGAAGTAAAATTCCAAGTAATCTGAAGCAGTCAGTTCTAGGATTTCACTATTCTTCTTGTAAGACAGCCCTTTTTTGGTAATATACTGCCTGAATATCCTTTATTATATATTTAATAATTTTAACTTCTTTCATACATAGACAAAATAATTTAAAACCATATATACACACATGGTAAATCAGTTTTGATTTTCCAATCCACCATTCGTGTCTTGCAGTTCAAGGCTGCTGCAGGAGAGAAAGTTGATTCCTGCACTTTCAGCCTTGATTTTGGGCTCTCCAAGCTCAGCTGCTACCATGGCTGCTTGAAGCCTTGGTGATGCAAGCACCCTGCACTCACTGCACCACTTCAGTAGCCTAAACATCTTCCGGCTACTTTCTTCTTATTGGAAGACTTTTGTTTCCTTTTAATTATCTCTGTAATAAATAAACTCCTTTCTTCCCATCTTTTTATTGGCCTTGCTTTCTAATCCTCTCATTACTCTTATTTGGAAGTTTCCTACTGGTGTGTATTCCTGGTAAAATGTGCTGCAGAGTTGAATATAATTCCCTACCTGAGGCATTACTAGTGGCAAATAGAGTGGAATAATTATCCTTTGGCTTTCTCCTTAATCCAACACAAAATCATTGTCTTTGTTTTTAAAACAACACTGAATTACTTTTGTAATGCTCTGTAAACTTCCATTTACTTTCCAGCAAATAGAACCTTGTTATACAGGTTCTTCAACATTAATTTTCCATCTCCTATTTATGATTGCATCAATTCTCCTTAAGTATAGCACATTGCATTTTTAGTTTAAAAATTTTTATTTTAAACCCCCACTTTATATCTGGCTCTGTCAGATATTTGTTACTCATCCAGTTTAGACATCTGGTCCAAAAAAAAACATTAGGAGTTCCTGTATAACTGTAGGACTGTACTAGCCTAGACCAAGGCAACTTTGTTAGAAATGAATTAGTGATTACACCTGATGTTCACTGTCACACAAATTATTACTTCCCATAGTAAAATGTTGGGAAAGATGAAACAGGAAAACCTTATAAATGTGATTGCCTGGCAAAAGATTTTGAGAATATGGAAACTGTAAGTGAGATTGAAATGAAAGCCATCTTTGAGCTACCAAATCTCAGTTACTGAACAACTGGAAAACAACAGTATGGGCAGCTGAGAGTAATCCCCTCTTGACTGAACAATTCCCTCTGCTTGCAGACAGCTCCAAGGGTCAGAGCTTGGTAGAAGGTTCTAGCTTGGCAAAAGGGTGCAAAGAGGAGTTTTTAGGCTTTAATATGTAACACGTTATGGTAATGTAACAATTCTTATAGGCTGCATGTAAATGCTATAGCATTTGTATCTTGTATTAGATTAGTTAGTGAAAATTAGAATATTCAGCACAGAAGATTTATTGTATTGTAACAGGAACTTTGCTCTTAACTCTTACCTCTTACTTTTTACTCTCTTACTCTCTTGCCCTTCCCTTTACTATTGCTCTTACCTCTTACTTTCTTGCTCTCCTGCTCTCTGGTGCCTGCTCTGAGCTGTGGCTGGCAGCTCCAAGCAGGGCCCTTTCACCCAGGCCCTTTGCAATAAACCACAAGTTCCAAGACGTGGCTTCAGAGATCTCTTGTCTCCGTCCATCCCGACCGTCCAGCCCCTCGACGCTCCTATAGTGAAACTGAAAATAAACCTAGCAAAATCTCCTCTGCCCTTTTTCTTCCCTCTCCCCCACTTTTTAATGTAATGGCTCCCTTACATCAGCTACATGAGCACTAAACACCCACTGCTCTGTTCTACAGTCACTGCACTCCACAGTCTGTGCTAAGAGCAAAGTGATGCCCATGCAATGGCTCACAATGACAACGAGCTCATTGCAGGTATATTTTGTCACTACTTTCTTCCTCCAGTCCTTCAGCCTTCCTGCTTTTTGCAGCTGTCAAACAAGCTAGGGGACAAGACTGCTCCTATCCAGCTCAGGTTCACTGTCACTCTCCTGGCAGCTCAAGAGGACTGTTTAACACAAGAACACCACTCCTCATTTCACAGAGAGCTCCAGTCAGCTGCAGCCAGCCCTGAGCACACGGGCTCCGGCTGATCCAGGCAAGGCACTGTTATCACTTCACTAGAAGGCAGGGTAATATTAAAAAAGCTGAAATGGTGAATAATGTCTCTAATCCTCTTACATTAGTACAAGTGATAACACTACCTTTCCCCTGGATGTAGGCATAACAAAAAGACAATCTGCATATCTGGATAATCTGCAGGGCTGCTCCATAAAAAGACCTCCTTTTAATTAAAAAATGAACTGATTTCTGTACTACACCAGCAGCATAATAAATATGAAATGTAAGCCTTATGGAGGAGTTGCTTTTCAGAGCACAACAATATAAACTGGGAGAGTGAAGATCATGAATATTTCTGAATTTTTAGGTAAAAATGCTTTGCTTTAGTTTGCTTAGGTTATACATTCTTAACATTATATGAATTTCCATGGTCATCCTTAATTGTAAAGATAAGCTGTCATCTTTCCAGCCTTCCTTGGCAATGTGTCACTTTGATAAGTGGTATCAATACTAAGCACCTTGTCTCTAATGAATAGCTGTTTCTTTTCTCTCCATCTCTGTCAATTTGACAGCTTCCCACCCACACACTGTTCAGTCCTCTTCCTACCCTGTGTTTCCTACACTTTCTTTAGGCAGGCACATCTATTCTTGGCAAGCTTTCACATGTGAATAAAAAGCATATTCCATTTGTGAGTCATTTTCTTCAGGCTTTGGAACATCAGCTAAAGTTCTGCCTACCACATAAGAGATTAATGAACAATACATAACCTGGTTATTTTTATACCTTTCATTTTTGTTATTATACTTATCTATTGATGAAAAAAATGACAGATTTTGCTGGAAGAGAACAAATTAAAAATCCTTTTTTACTCCATTGGACTTGACCCTGCAATCTTGATTATTACTGTAATTAAAATAGACAAAAAACTTACCTCTTAAATTCACAAAGCACTTGTACTCAATGTGATCCAAAAGTATGAAATTAAAAATAGTGGATGCACACTACCAATTTCATCCTTTAATACCTGAAATTTATGGAATGCTGTGGTAAAATATGTCATTACTTTATAATCATCTAACTTCAACAATAAATGTTATCAATGATATTGCAGCCCACAGAATTTCAACATTTAAAGTCTCTGGGTCCAGAAGTTAAATCTTGAGAAACCACAAATGCAATTTTAATTAACAACAATCTAAATATTTTGTGAAAACAGAGTACAGCAAAAACTTTTTTATTGTAAACACTGCAACTGAGACTTCAGTAGTCACAGAAACAGGATCCTAGTTTAATATCTAAGCCTCACATTTGATGGCTTTTTACTTCAGAATTAAAGACCAGAAGTTCAGAATTGTTTCTCATACTAAATCAGTTAGTGGTCACATTATCCTAAGTAACAGTTTGCAAAATAACCAATGAAAAAATAATTCCCAGTAAAATGACCATTTAATTTCCTTGAGATTATTTACTTATTTTCTTTTATAAACAAAGTAAGTAGAGGGAAAAATTAAGCCATCAGATTTCTTGTTATGGTGACAAAGTGTGCAAGCTGATTTGGCCTTCACGACCTGTAAGTTTGGTTAAGAATTTTTACAGCACTAAGAGTTGTGGGGCAAAGATAAATGTGACTTTGCCCTCAAACAAAAAGGGCATTTTTGTACTTCAGAGTTCAAAAGAAAAGATTTTATCCTGCATGAATCAGTCTTTTACTACACAGTCATTCTAAGGATATGCTTAACCTGGAACAGGGCATACCTTAAACTGTAGTGACTAATTGTGACATGGTGCTATCTTAGTATAGCCAGCACTGTGCACAATTACTATTTCTGTCTCAAAGAACCTGCTGCAAAAGTCTGATAGAGAGAAATAATCTGGATGGAAATAAGAGAAAGCATAACAGAAAGATTCCCCTTAGCTGCACTTTCACTTGCACTTGAAAATCAGACTTGTCAAACAAAAGCACCCACTTCATAGTCCTCTGCAGCTTAGGGAATTTATCAGAGTTTCAAGTCATTTCCTCAAAGGAAAAAGGAATTTTTAGTGTGGCTCCAACAGTGTATTTTTTCCCTCATCTTTCTCAGAATTGTTTGGGAAGAAATTGAAATACCCTTCACAATGATAGCCAGTCTAGAATTCTGATCCATCTTAATTTCAGTGAAGTAAACACTGCTCTTACCATAGTGAAAAATCGAGAACAACCCCAGTTCTAAGAGTCACACTGTTTTTCTAACAAAAATTTTCAACTGGTGAGTTTTTAGTCACAGAACTGTAGAATATCCTGAATTGTAAGAGATTAACAAGGATTGAGTCCAAGTCCTTATCCAGGGACATCAAATCACTTGGGGCAATACAAAGACCTTTGTTAAGGCCCAGGAAAACCACCAGGACAGTAATTGTACCATCTTTAAATCCAACTTTACAAATTAACTGTGACTCAAGAGATCTGTGCATGGAACAGAGCAACAGCAATCTACAATGGTATTCATCATATTTCTGCTTTTTCTGTGTGAGGAAATAAAGCCTGAGTTAATCAGTTCTGTGTTTCCTTGACTGAACATTGAACTTTTCCATGCTCCTAAAGCAGAGCTTTAAAGGAATTATCTTGATATCTAACTCAGTGTTTGATTAGGATTAGATGTTCCAAAAAGCTTGGGAAACAGAAGACTCAGTACAAGGCAATTTTGCTAAATCTTAATAGCTAATTCTAAGCATCTCTCTTGTAGTTAGAGACCATTTTTAGCTTAGTCCCAACTTCAGAAGTTTCCCACCAAGTTCTCAATACAGAATTACATCTGCAGTGCATAGTGGGCTTTGTTGTTTGAGTGATTGGATTTGTTGGTTGAGTTTTAGATGTTTTCTAGCATCTCTTACCCACAACGTGCTCTTCTTTGCTGTCATCCAGCTCGGCATTTGCGCGCCCCGTGATACAGAAGAACAGCAACATAAAGGGTGAAGGCAAGGAAAGTCCCTTCTTTCTTCCCTTCATCCTCCCTGTGTAACACAAAAATGACAATTGACAGCCTCAGTCAGGTTCCTTGAGAATTCTGCAAAAGTCATTAGTGGGGCAGGGCATGGCCCTGTGGGCAGACACAGCCCGAGCGCTGTGGAGATAACGTGAGCTCTCTCAGTGTAATCCTGTTGTTAGCACAATGGAAAACAAGCCAAGGATTGCAGTTGTGCTCAGCAGATTGCAGGTCTCCTATCCCATCTCCAGTACAGGTTAGAGGCACTGCTATTGCTTTCATTTGTTTCAAAATCACCTCCCAGAACGCGTCACCACACGAAACGCTCGGTACTTCCAATGCCCTGGCATCAACTACACAGTGTAGTGCTGCTTGCCCAGTCAAATCATTCCAAGTTTTATTCCACCTGCAGAACCTAGATTCGTTGCCACAACATTTTTAATGAATATTAAATCAATATTCAACTATAATCCCCATGTTCCCAGACCCCTGAGTAAGTTGCATTTCAGAAGAATCTGTGAATTTTTTGCGATGTGGGCTTCAGCGCTTTAAGCAGGATTTTGTGTCTTGTAGATCTCTTTAATACTGAGAATCTCACTTAAGTACAGAGCTATTATTATTCCATGGCAGCTGGCATGTTAAGGTTGCCAAAGATGAGGCTACGCATGCACACATGAAATTAACTCTGGAAAACCTCTGCTTTAACTTTTTTGAAAATACATATTTTACAACTAACTAAAAGTTCCTTAAGGATCTCTGGATTTCAATTAGAGAATAGGCTCAACATCTTCTTTTTTACCAACAGATCAATTTCCTGTTCATATCCTTAGTTCCCTACCCTCTTCTCTTAAAGGACAATATGAAATCTTTCTTTTGCTATGCTAATTAATATTAAGTAAATAAAGCCTAAAAATCTAAGGGCTAGGAAGTTCTTAGCCTTCAGACACTCTTTGGTCTTTAGTGGCAGAATGTGTTCACCAAATCAGAGCCACAGTTCTCATTTCTCTCTAGAAATCTTAACAATTTTTCCCTCTTGCATCCTCAGTGTTTTCCCAGCTTGCAGCACACCATAGAAAGGAAATGAATACTTAAAAACAACTCTTGGTGAAATCATGAGCAGCACTAACTTTTTAGGTAATTTTAAAATTTGACAATACCCTGTAGAAGGCTTCAGTACATAAGACACAGACTTCTTCCATTTGCCTTTGGAACAAAAAGTTTGGGCTTTAAAGGAATTTCTATTTTAGCCAGACAATATGGCCATGATAGGTTCTATATCATGATGTGTTCCTGACAAAATAAACAAAAAATTGTATGTCTTTGATTCCTTCTAAACTCAATTATTAAGCTTAACTTCTATGGAAACAAATAGGAGGCTTTATCCACATACAGTTTGGCAAAATGTTCTGCAAGTTAACACAGATCTCATTTTGTGCTTTTAATCATGATGTTAAAATCTTCCTCAAAGACTACTCTTTTAATTTTGCGAGCAAATTCAGAAATTATTGTTTTCCTGCAGAGATGGAATAACCTCTCTCGGATTAGAAACCAATGCACAAGCTTTGAAATATTCTGTAAATGGAAAAAATGAGCAAGAGCTGGAGTTGCTCATTTTCAGGTATTATTCAAAGAAATAGAAGTAGCATCGTTTATCATAATTCTAACTGGAACTCCAGTTTTGCATTCCTTTATATGCAAAGTTTTGTAGTACCTGATCTTGGAGGAATTATGCATTTTCATCCAAAGTGTAAAAACGACAAAAAAAAAAAAAAGTTACAACAAATCTTTCAATTCACTGTGACAGAAAGTCCAGTCATGCTTTAAAATAGAAAGTAACTCTGTACAAGGAACCTGAGGTTGTCTAAGACTGACCTTTGTGATTTGAGAGTTTGACATCAATTAAAATTAAAATAAAACCACAACTAATAGAAATGGTATGGGGAGAAATATTAAGTAAAAAAAGTCAAAGAACTGCACCAATATTTAGCATTACAATATAAACAAAGTTGATGATAGTTTGACATTATCTAGGCTCACTTAAAGCAGAAATCAGATTTGATACTTAGATAAAATAACTTTCCAACTACCTGGCTCCAATGAGGCCACTGAAATAAAAAAAATTACAAAATACAGCTATAGTTCTTGAAATTACATGGGAAAGAGCAAATTTCTAGCACATTGTTTTCCTTAGAAGTAATCATTAGCACAATTGTGGCTCTTCATAAAGGAACTTGCTAATTATCCACAACCTCAGTAACCCATGGACTAGTGCCATGTTTGTCCTCAACAAACATGACCCTTCATTTTCCATGCTTGAGTTTTTCCAAATATGCCATCAAAACTCTCGCTAGCTCAGCAAAATTCTATTTGAATTTGGTTTTCTATCACTTAAACTGAGGCTTTGGTTCCTTCTTCCAGGAATCTGCAGAGTATAGATTTGGACTGCAAAATTTCGTAATCAGTTTTCAGTCAGTTATCCCATATTCTGAAAAGCTTTCCCCCAAGCAGAAGAGAGGCAATCAGGCAGAAATGCAAATCCTTAATAAGTTTGTATTTCTTTTTCATTTGGAAATAGAATTTTGTGTATAATGAGCTACCATACAGAATTGTCACTGCGTGATTATGAAGACAAATTACTGCATTTTTACAAAGAACAAAACCCGTACCAGAATATTTCTATTCTTCCACTCAACTCCTATATTTCCCTCAAAAGGAAGGGTCAAAAGTGTGTCAAAAGCTGAGCATCTCCATGCTTGGGCCAGTTCCCAACAGGAACAGTGCAGGCTGTGCTGCATTATCTGCCTTGCTGCAAAGACTCCTGACCAAACAATCTCCTTTATCTTCCTGCTCACCTTCCCAGGAGGTCACACAGTCCCACAACATTGGGTCAGCTCTGGGTGGAGGTGGGATGAGTGGGGTGAAGGTTTTGGTAAGAAAATGCTTAAATTCTTCTGTAGTTTAATTATTTCTTATTATTCCTAAAAGAAGAATGAAATCCCAGATCAAAGCGTACTTGGCATTGGATTTTCAATTAAAACCCAAACCCTCTAGAAATAAAGTCCAGGTCTTCTGACTGGATGTTCAGCTGCCCAGTAACACAACTTGAAAGCTGTAAGCCTCTTATGATATTGGCATAATTTTTTTAAAGTATTTTTATTATTTTGTTGTTGCTGTATTTGTATGGAGTGCAAAATTCAAAATACTTCATCTGTGATGTTTGACTCAGTAAAATGTCAAATACACACACAGGTGAAAAACTCTGTCCTGACAAAAATAGGAAAAGTTTCCATTTTAAATAAATCATGTTTAATTGTCTGATTATTTCAGGCACATTCTGAAAACTTCTGAGAGTAAATTCCTCCAGGAGGATTCTAGCTTAGTACAGCCAGTCCAGCATTAATACTCTAGTATCTAACACTCTAATATCATTAATACTCTACATCATCGTGTCATTAATGCATATTTCATACAGATAATTCCTTAGGAACAGGCATTCTACCACTCCCAAACTCTCCACCTTACAATGAGTCATTTTATAACAGACAACAAGAATTTTACTTGACTAAGAGAATGCTTTCAGTAGCCTAATAAAAACCACTCCAGAGCACAAAACCCACTAGCAAAACAAAACAAAACAAAACAAAACAGCAATATTAGTTACATCTAAGCACTATAAAGCATCTGACCTGATTTTTTTTTCCTAGCAGTTTGGGCTGGAAAATCCAGTCCAAGTGTTCAAGTCTCAGCTGTGCTTTTTGATAAACAGAAGTGTCTTGAAATGTCAGTTATCTTAGCACAGCCTGCTTTTCTAGTGGGGAGAGTAATTTCAGTACTATATTATATATATATATATGAGCTAGTGGTGTGTAATTTCCCATTTACACATGCTGTGGAAGCATGACTATTCAATTGTGAAGCTGTCAGACACTGAAAATACCACAGGCAGGCCCAGGAGGAAAATAGTGCCACAGAGATGTCTCCTGTGACTGGTTTTGATCGTTCCCATTCACCTTTTGTAACCTCATCATCACATCAATCACATTTTCACACACACACACACAGGTTCAAATACAAATTTCCTTGCTCTGTCAGACAAGGTTAGCTCACCTGGTCTATCCTCCCAGCTGGAGACACCAGAGACACTTTCCCTGCAGTGGATGTTTGACCATCACACAGGTTAGAAATGCTGGAACTGCCTTCAGTGGGAATCACCCAGGATTCAGACTGCCTCAGATTATCACCCTACAGCCACTTTAAACCAACATAAAATAACAATGTCATAGAAAAGAAGGGTTGCATTCCCTTCATCTCCCACCACTCTATAAATCATGCTCCTTGTTCTGATGGCAGTGCCATCTCCAGTGGACACAGAGCAAATGCCAACACACTTTGAGAGACTTTTATTGAAGTTCATAAAGACAGTACCAACCTAGTATTTACTTTGCATAAAATCTGTATTTCTAACTTACTTGCTGCAACTACTCTTTTCAATGTAGTCACATTAAAACTAGTTGTCCTGGCATGCTTTCTTTTCAGAAGGAAGGCTAAATTTTCTGAAAGAAAGTTGGACTTAAGTCCAACTTATACCCTGCTGGTCAAAAGCCTAGTTTTAATTTCTCACTAACTGTAAATCTAATTACCTGGTTAACTTCAAAGCTACACTCAGTTATGAGAGACACTCATCAGGGCAGATGGCAGCAGTACTAAAGATGGGAACTAAACAGCTGTATTAACAGCACAGGAAGTTATTCAGAAACTGAACAAAGAGTTGTGAGAGAAAATTAAAAGGATTAAAATAAGCCCATTTTGCTGTGAAGTAACTAAGAGTGGAAAGGAATTATACAATTCTCCATATGGTTTTGCTTCATTCTGTCCCCAGGGGCACTCTGTCCCCATCGTAAAGTTAAATGGTTTCATAAGAGAAACATACAGAAGTGGGCAATTTGTCCCTGTTTTTAAGGGCAGTTTTCCCTGGTTTCACTGTGAAGAGCAACTTCAAACAGGAAGACTCCACCAGCCTCTCCTGACTCTCTAAAGAGAAAACATGACTGTTCAGAACACAGCCCAAATAAACACTAGTAACTACTGGAATCTGACAGATTTTAAACACTTTGCTCCAAAATTGAGATGTGACAGTCATGCAAACCTCAATACTACTAAGTTCTCCTTTTAAATTTAAAATTTTCTTTTCTTCTTCCTATACACATGCTCTGACTTCTTCTGGCAGACATTCTCAGGATGAACTGAATGCACACCAATGAAATCATGAGAGAAAAAAAACACTTAAAGCAGATACCACCTTATTTTACAATGCAAGCCACTGCCAGAATTACCTTTTTGAAGTAAATATAGATCCTAAAGCAACCTTCCAAAATGTAAGAGACTGTGTAATAGTCTTTTTTTTCCAGAGGAGATTTTTTTCCCCAGAAACAATCTTAAGCCCACTGATATATCAGTGGGGAAAGTCTGTATTCTGTGCCCTAGAAGTAATCCAAAATGCCCAGAAGCAGAAGAGCATAAAGGATACCAGTGCCCCTGTGCTGGAGAACACCTGGGTACCAGGGTCTGCTTCTTTATATGCACTTGGAAGGGTTATTTGAGAAACAAACAGTCTTTGCAGGTAGAACTGGAGCTGAGTAATTCTCCTTCTCTAACTGTGGACCTGGACGTGTTCTGAGAGTCTGCTACGATGCTCCTTCTTTTACAGCCTTGCTTTGTTTCCAAGATCACTTTTCCACCAATTTCTTACCATTTCCTCTTCCCAGAAAATCTGCCTCCTATTTGGATGCTGTCCCTCACTTCCCTTCTGATCTAAAATAGACACCAAAGAGTAAAATTTTTACCATTGGGTTTTCAAAATTACTCTCTGATGAGTTTAGGGAAAGATAAACTCAATGCCATTAAATTTTTTTCTGTCCTGAGTCAGAAACATAAAGCTCTAACTCTGCATTTAGAATATTACTAGATGAATAACAATTAAATTTTCATGAGCAATATTAGTAAATGCGAGCACTGCACTAAAAACCTAAATGCACCTTAAACATCATGTAGCTACACTAGAGACTTGAAATGCTTTAAAACTCAAAATCACAAACTATGCAATGTACAATGTGGGGACAAACATACAGATTATTGAAAGGCAATTTAAAGGGCACTTGGTGACTATCTGGCATAAAAATAATAAGATTTTCAACTAAATGGATTAATCAAGCAATTGGCTACATGGCTGCTTTTTAATGAACCATTTCACATGGGGCATTATTTGACAGGAGAAAAGGCCAGAGCAGGATGTGTTTTAATCACCTTTACCTCCTCAGCATTGTTCTGTGTACACTACACAAAGTAAACTCGACTAGAATTCTCAAATCCAGCTTAAACAACAATCCAGAGAAATGTACTGTGGATACAGATACTAGCTGCCCTCACAGACAGTAATAAATGTCTGCTAGTGAAATTAAAGAGTGGGCAGAAGGTTCCAAAGGGCGAAGGCTGTCAGCTTTGCCCAAGTAGGTGCCTGGCAATTCCTGCAGCACGCCCTTGCTGTCCCTATCTGCACTGACAGCTGCGCTTCCTGTCCCTGCCTCTGCCCCTAAGGCACTCAGGAAGGAAGGTTTATATCTTTACATGCTTCCCATGAAACTTTCATGGTTAATTCCTGGAGCACTGAGTCAGACTGACCATCCACACACTATTTCACACCCCCCCCCCCCCCCCCCAATCCAAATTGCTATTTTTCTTCCTACTCCTAATTTTCTGTTGTTGTGGATCTTCTCCTCATTTAAATTGCCATTTTTAAAACATATTGGACAATTCTAGCAATATTTTAAAATGCAGGCTAGTATCACTGCTTTATTTTTTTTTTACACAGTTTCTAAAGCTGAAGTTTACATCAATTATTCTAGGCAAAATATTACAAAATATTCTGCTTTTTGGGGGTGTAGTGTGTGTTTGTTACACTGATACAAATGGACGCATCATTCACTACCCTCGTTAAGGGTTTCTTGCAAATTTCAAATATACTGTGAGTGAAATTTGCTTATTTGATTCTCCTAAAATCTTCCTGTACTTCTCAAAATATGAATTGCTTCAGATGTTATTTGCCTCAACTTGAATTGAATTTGAAACAGCCTGGCAGACCAGTCTGCTGGAATCAAGCCTCTCTTGGATCTACTGCAGTTGAGAAATTGCTTCAAAAAGCAAAAGCTTTTCTTCAAACTCGAGCTATTGAACAGAATTAACTTATTCAGCTTTAGGACAGCTTCCTTTCCAAAAACTGTCTTGGAGCTTAAAATACCTCGGACTGAGATTATGGCAGTTAAATATTAGTTGTATTAATCATACAAATATATTCATTGTTGTGCTGTTTCAAATTTGCAGAGGAAAAGAAGTCTCCCTTTTTGCAGCACTCTTTGCTGGACTTTGAATCTAAACATCTGAGTGTTGCCTCTAAAGAAAAGCCACCAGCTGATACTGCTTTGGGCAGCTAAAGGAAAAAGAATTACTCAGTTAGTACCGAAAGACTGCTGCAAAGTACTCACCAAACTCCTAGCAACAGCTCTCGAAGAAAGAGGGAATTCCTGAATCAGAGCTGGATGCGATCCTCCCCTACTAATTCCCGTGGAAGGGGTGTGGTGTGAAGCCCCAAGGCAGGGCTGCAGTTCTGTCAGTGCACGCTGGTCAGGGCAGTTCAGTCAGGGCAGTTCTGTGAGTGAAGTTCAGTTACTGCAGTTCAGTCACTGCAGTTCAGTCAGTGCAGGTCTGTCAGTTCAGGTCTGTCAGTGCAGTTCTGTCAGTGCAGGCTGGTCAGGGCAGTTCTGTGAGTGCAGTTCTGTGAGTGCAGTTCTGTCACTGCAGTTCTGTCACTGCAGTTCAGTCACTGCAGTTCAGTCACTGCAGTTCGGTCAGTGTAGGTCTGTCAGTTCAGGTCTGTCAGTGCAGTTCTGTCACTGCAGTTCAGTCACTGCAGTTCAGTCACTGCAGTTCAGTCAGTGCAGGTCTGTCAGTTCAGGTCTGTCAGTGCAGTTCTGTCAGTGCAGTTCTGTCACTGCAGTTTGGTCAGTGCAGTTCTGTCAGTGCAGTTCTGTCACTGCAGTTTGGTCAGTGCAGTTCTGTCAGCGCAGTTCTGTTACTGCAGTTCTGTTACTGCAGTTCTGTCAGTGCAGTTCTGTTACTGCAATTCAGTCAGTTCAGGTCTGTCACTACAGTTCTGTCCTTGCAGTTCTGTTACTGCAATTCAGTCAGTTCAGGTCTGTCACTACAGTTCTGTCCTTGCAGTTCTGTCACTATAGTTCGGTCAGTGCAGTTCTGTCACTGCAGTTCTGTCACTGCAGTTGAGTCAGTGCAGTTCTGTGAGTGCAGTTCTGTGAGTGCAGTTCTGTCACTGCAGTTTGGTCAGTGCAGTTCTGTCAGTGCAGTTCTGTCACTGCAGTTGAGTCAGTGCAGTTCTGTGAGTGCAGTTCTGTCACTGCAGTTTGGTCAGTGCAGTTCTGTCACTGCAGTTCTGTCACTGCAGTTCTGTCACTGCAGTTTGGTCAGTACAGTTCTGCCACTGCAGTTCTGTCAGGGCAGTTTGGTCAGTGCAGTTCTGTCACTGCAGTTTGGTCAGTGCAGTTCTGTTACTGCAGTTCTGTCACTGCAGTTCTGTCACTGCAGTTTGGTCAGTACAGTTCTGTCACTGCAGTTCTGTCACTGCAGTTCAGTCAGTGCAGTGCTGTCAGTGCAGTTCTGTCAGTGAAGTTCTGTCACTGCAATTCAGTCAGTTCAGGTCTGTCACTGCAGTTGAGTCAGTGCAGTTCTGTGAGTGCAGTTCTGTCACTGCAGTTTGGTCAGTGCAGTTCTGTCACTGCAGTTTGGTCAGTGCAGTTTGGTCAGTACAGTTCTGTCACTGCAGTTCTGTCACTGCAGTTCTGTCAGGGCAGTTTGGTCAGTGCAGTTCTGTCAGTGAAGTTCTGTCACTGCAATTCAGTCAGTTCAGGTCTGTCACTGCAGTTGAGTCAGTGCAGTTCTGTGAGTGCAGTTCTGTCACTGCAGTTCTGTCACTGCAGTTCGGTCACTGCAGTTCTGTCAGTGCAGTTCTGTCACTGCAGTTCTGTCACTGCAGTTTGGTCAGTACAGTTCTGTCACTGCAGTTCTGTCACTATATTTGTGTCACTGCAGTTTGGTCAGTACAGTTCTGTCACTGCAGTTTGGTCAGTGCAGTTCTGTCACTGCAGTTCTGTCACTATATTTGTGTCACTGCAGCTCGGTCAGTTCTGCAGCGCTCACGGGCTCACTCCGTGTGCCAGTCGGAGATCCATGGCAGGAATGCTTCCTGTTCGAGTTCCCATCTGCCTGGAGCCGCTGATTTCCAAACACGAGCTGAAGTGAAACGCGCCTTTAAAAGTGACAGACTGCAGGGTCATTTATTCATTGTACCTGATGCGGCTCCTGAGGATTCCCTTTTCCTTGCAGATTTAAGAGATGCAGTGTGATGGACTGCTGTGTTTTGTTTTTTGAACGAAGCCACGCTGCTCACCCGGCTGTCTGGAGCTTTTCACAAGGGCTATTCTGCCTGCAGCTACAACGTCCCGTCGATTTAAACATCACAGCAGTACAGGCTAAAACTCCAGCTGAGGGTCATTAAGAGTAATGTGGCTGGCGATAGGGAGACCTTGTAACTCGCACATGTAGAGATTCGTGTCCGGAATCTCAGTCTTGGACACTCAGGATGGGAATTTCCCACGTAAGGAATTAAACAGTAGGAGAGACAGAAATGACGGCTAAAGTGCAATAATTTACACAGTGAGCAGCTGTAACTCACTGGAATTATTCATAGGCAAAGACAAGCAGGCAGTTAAATCACTTCCATGGAAGGTTATATTCAGCTGCTCTTCACCATCCTGAACCAGACTGGCAGCTTGTCCTGGTCAGTTAATGGATGAACAGAAACAGAAGGGCTCCTAGCAGCTCCTTAGATCTTCTGGCTGTTGTTCCTGACTGTAAAAACGTCTGTAACACTTTACCAAACAAAGTCAGTCAGCTGAGCCTACTTACTATTACCTGGGTCAATAATCAAATGGAGTAAGTGTCCTGAAACGGGCTAGAAGCACTCCCAAAGAAAGGGACAGCTCAAATGCTGGCGGCGAGGTTCGACCGTGCAGTTGCTAATTACCAGCTCAGGCAAAGCAAGAGGCAAGCCAGCTGCAGAGGTCAGTGACAAGGAAATGGTCAGTCTGTGTCACACCACAGCAAATGAAAAACATTGCTTAAGAATTAGTATCGATCAGTCCTATCCATAAATCTATTTGATGGTCGCCAGGAAGACAGTCCAAAGCAGATGCACTAAAATCACACCATGACTTAAAGAAATGTCTGTACATTTACAATAGGAAGAAAACACCAGATTTCAAAATATGTACATACTTCTCCACTTTGATAATTCACCTTTATGGATGAACAAGAATCTGTGCAGTTAGTGTCAAACCTACTCCACTCTACAAGAAATTCACAAAGAAGTTGCTTGGGTTTTAGTTGTACTGGATGCCAAATGGTCTGAAATTGCAAGTCCATGCAAGTTCATTTCAAATTTGGGGACTAGGCCTGGCCATAATTTCAAGTGGATTTTTTTTTTTTGTTGCTGGTTTTATGCTGGTTTTATTTTTTTAAAATGAACATACACAAAACAGAATTTTCATAGTTTGTGTCAATATGTTAGCATCAGTCTTTTTCTCACAAGATCTTATTCAAGTAACTCAAAGGAATTCTAAAAGACATAGTCCATGCAGACATCAAAAAATAAAAGGGAAAAGCTCCAGTTTAAAGCACGTTTGACATCTTATTGTCTAATAGGGGGAGAACAGCATATAAAGAAAAGTACTTTAAAGAGAATGAAGTACTTTTATAGAAGAGAATGAAACCCTTATTTTGATTATAAGTTATGCTAAGAAATCTTTGGAATATAACAAAACAGGATGAGAATAAAAAGACCACCATGTGCCCAAGGAATGCATACTCAAAAGAAAAATTCCAAGAAAACTCTTTCCTTTTCAGATAAGAAGTTTTGCTTTCTATTCTGTTGATGCCTCTCCAGCTCCCACATGCAGTTCTCCTAATTCAGTTGCTGGGAATTAATTTAGTTGCCCTCCTAATTTAGTTTGCATTATAACGACAACATAAAAGGCTTCAGTTGAAACTAGAATCAGACGTAGAAGATGAAAATAAAACTTTAGTGTGATCAGAGAATTCCATTCAGCTATAACAGGCCTAGACAATCACACTAATCTCCGGCCTGCCCTAAAGCCTGCTGCTAACTCCTGCCTGTCCACGGTGGAAAATGTGAGGAGGTATCAGTTAGTAAATGCATACAGTAGCACAGCTAGAGTAAAGTAAAACAGAGATGCCATGAAAAAACTTGTTTGTATGTACTTGCTATGCCCAGTACTTGGTTCTGAAGAGTCCAAAGCTGAGATTATTAGAATTTTGTCTTCTGACAGTGCAGAGAATTATTCCAAACAAACTGGGAGATCAGGGGGGAAAAAAATAGTCTGCATAAGAGGCCAGCATCATTACAAGCCTGACGAACAGATACTGCTTGAAAAGGCACACTGCCAGCTACCCTCTGGCCACAGAAAAATCCCTTTACTCCATATTGGGAGCTCAGCTGGGAGCTCTCACCATGAAGCTGCTTCAGGTGACAACCTCACCTTTTCCAAGAGCCAAAGCAGGAGACAGTGTGCAATCGCAGGAAACCCCCTAGCCTGGAGCTCTGTCTACCAGCCTGCAGGCAAGGATAACAATACTAAGATAAAAGTCTTTGCGTGTGCAAATGCTTCCAACACACGGGTTAAAAACACCTGACTCTTCCGTGAGACACAGCAGTGGCTTCAGGTACTCCACCCTTCTCTCTGCCATGCCACTGTGCTACACAGCCTGCATTGCTACCAGAGTGTGCCAAGCTGCTTTTGCACTGACAAAAAGTCACTGACTGACTTGTGCACATTGTTAGTGCCAGCAGAACATCAGGAAAATGAAGGTAAGAGCTAATAACTATCCTGAAAGCTGCAGAGGACTGGGGCAGGGTCACTGTCCTCTGCAGTGTCTGTTATCAGCTGGGGTTGGTGCTCATGCTGACTGAAATGGATGGAAGGAAAGACAGCAAACTACAAATACAGATTTTCCTAACCTGTAATTATTTATTTGTATATAGCGCATGGGTTTGTAGGAGAATAAGTTATACTACACCACAGCTCTAAGTGTGTTCTGTTCAGAAATAAAAACGATGCACAATATCCAATCTTGTAATTGTTTTACTGTACCGGAACAGAGATAAAGAAACACAAAATCGCATTTTAACTTTTATTTGTGCATATATAATAAAATTAATACTTTAAGCTCCATCGTTTCAAAGCAAGATCCACAGTGTCACACAGTAGCAATATTCACAGGGCAAAGACAAAGGCTTGCATAAGCTGCTCCTCACACAGTGAGGGTGCGACACCGCTGGAGCTTCAGCTGCGCTCGCTCTGTGATGCCTTGTTGCCCTCTAGCGATGCCTCTTGCTTTTCCTAGTGCTTAGGTCTTAAACATTTCCTCAGAGCTGAGAGCTGTGTGAGCCCAGGGAGCTTCGGGGGCCAGCTGAGATGTGGCAGTCACTGTCACTGTCACTTAGAGAAGGGAGCAGCACAGCAAACGCTGACGGGGAACGGGTGCTCCCTGAGCAGGGACCCGTCAGAGACCCCACGCCTGCACTACCAGCAGCACTTCTGTGCCCAAGGCTGAGACTACCTGAACATTACTTATTGTATGTCTTTTCTAAGGTCTTCTGCGTGTCCACGATGGACAAAACCCTGACGAGGTTCTAAAAGAAGACCGTAGCTTTATTTCCTTTTAGCATGAGTTTTACAAGCGGCTCTATTACTGATTTGTACTTGTTCCATTATTTTTATTGTGGTCTCTGTAGTATTTAATATTTCAATCCCAACTAAAAACACGTGAATGGAAGTGAAAGATCTTCCTTAGTGAAAGAAAAATCAGAATCCAGCAGCTGTCGCTTGAAAAGCTCTCGCTGATGCACTCCTCTGTCCTCTTATTGCTTATTTAGTAACTTTCTGATTGTATTTAAAAACCAAGGCTATCTCAAGAGGTTTCTGAAGACTGAAACTGAAATGAACATAGAACGTGGCTATTTTTTTCCTGAAAGCAGAACATTGAGATAGTACAAGGAGACAACTCCAAAAATTCAGGGTTTTTTTCTGTCCTCGCTCTAAAGTAGTAATAACTATGTAACACATTAAGGCAATATATTACTAATGGAAATTTAAGAACATCTTTAAAAGGGAGATTCTTCAACACTTAACACCCAAATTTATTTTTGCTGGGATTTTGTGCTTTGAAACCTTTGACAGGAGTATCAAGGGTAAGGTGGGTAAGTGGACTATCCTAACATGCTTTTTCCTTCGGGGTAAGAAGAGGAAAGGAATTGGGTGGTGGATGAGAGGAAAGTGATTATCAGATCAATTTCTTACTAGTTGAAAATCTTCCCAAGCTGATACCCAGCATGTTTGAATAGCAGCAAGGAACACATTCAGCATCTGCCTTTCTGATTTCCAAGCCCAGTTGTCTTATGGTGAGCAATCAGTTCTCTGGAAATTAAACTGCTTTGCCCAGAAGTACAAAGGTTCTGCAGTCAGGAGATGCTGTTGCTCTTCCTGAAAGAGGCTGAGCTTTTAAAAGCCCAGAGATAAGCTAACTCTGTAGGGCAATTACAGGAATCAAAGTACAGGACATGTCATGTGACATTTGGAATAATGTGGAGATTTCAAGACTCATACCAAATCAAAACAAAATTGGACAAGTAAGGAAGTAGGGGGTCAGGTCAGAATCAAATGCCACTCATTTTTAGAGCCAGCAGCATTATGAAATATGAATGTCATTAAAAAAAAAAACCAAAACCTCAGAGTACCTTCAACCAAAACAGAAAAAGGGAGGTTTTATGGAAAAGGACATTAAGAATTTTGTCACCGTCCCTGCAAAAGGCAGGTTTCTTATTTCTTTTAGGTCTTTTATTTAATTAATTTGAAAAATGAAAGAAGGTTCCATCCTATGAAATCATCCATTAGATCTGAGGTAGATCATATCTGTAGCAAAATAGATTAGAAGCATTACCTACTGAATTGTGTTTCGCTAAATAATAAAAATTAAAATAAAAACAGGGGGGTGTAGGCTCATCGAGCAAATTGCCTCACTGGCCAAAGCTCTTGTTTTAGAACAATACATTCTTTACTTGGCTTTGCAAATGCCTACTCTGAAACACATACGGGTTAATTAAATATATAATTTTTCTTGATTACCTCTTTATCATGATGTTCATTCTCCCATGGCATTTCTAATTATCCTCTTAATGAGTCCAGCGTTGCACTAAAGATGTCAGTTAACAAATGTCCCTTTCCATCCACGTCCTTTAGTTCTCGTTCCAAAAGCAGACTGAGCCCAGCTCTAGCTGCCTTAGTCACTGGATGTCACTGTTGCAGCACTGAGAGCTTTGGTGTTTTATGTGGAAACAGCCAGCAACCACACTTGTATTTTATTCCTTCATCATCATCATTATTATTATTATTGGTTTGCATTCCTGTTCAGGCTGCAGTCAATGTAAGTTTTATCGTAAGTTAAATATTGATAAGTATTCAGGCCTGAGGATAATTTCTGCTTTGATGGGAAAATATTTCATTAAACTTTTAAAACTCTTCCATTTTTAATTTAAAAGTGTGTCCTTTTTTATTTCCACTGCTCTGATAAGAGATTTATTTCTGAATATCTTTTTATGTATGCACAGTATACATATTTCTGCCATTAGATATGTATGTACACACCATGCCAGAATATTTTAATTTGTGAATATGTATGAACATACGAAATTGATATATTTCTTTAATCATCCCATTAGTCATTGAAAATTGACTAATTTAAGCATGCATGTAAGCAGCTTACACTGTCAGACTTCTTCCATGGGTTTTTTCAACCCCCCCAAAATGTGTTCTAGCAGCACCAAAATCATCTATTAGAAGTATACTCTGGCAGTATTATTTAGCTGTTTCTAACTCTTGGTTAAATGAAACAAACTGAAATTAAATGGTGCATGCTTTTTGATAGAAAACCACAAAACAAGCAGAATTTCCCATTCATTGGACTTTTTACTGATTTCTCAGAAAGCTGTCAGAGCACGTGTGTATTTTCTTTATGGGATGAATAGGATAAATAGAAGTGAAAGTCATTTTATTTTCAGAGAATGTGACTGGGAGGCAATAGCTACAGTTGCTCCTCCAGTCTGCACCCAGGCCACCTTCTGTGTCATTTTGGTTATTTCAGAATGCCAGCCTCTCCCAGGCTGAGCCCTCCTCTGTGGTGTGGCCGGTGAATAAATGAGGCACAGGAGATGCACAAGCCGTGCCATAAGGACCAGCAGCAGGAGTCCCACAGCACGCTTTCAGCAAAGTGTTTTAAGGGTACGAGTGGGTGAAGGAGGTGGCAGCTGAGGACAGCGCCGTGTGCTGCCAGTCCTGGGGAGCCCGAGAGGCCTTTCCTGGCACACGGAGCTGGCCCCAGCCCCAGCTGCCACAGGGTCAGACCTGCTGCCTTCTGCTCCCCCAGCCCCCTGGGTACCCTCACACCACGAGTGCCTCCCAGCATCCCTGCCCCTCTTGTCCTTTCTGCTCCATCGCCTCCTGGCTCCTCACGTCTGCACCAGACACAGGAAGGCAGCCCGGGCACACAAACAGCAAACCTGTTTTCCAGTCTGCTAAAATCCAAAATAAAGCATTACCAACAACTACGGTGATAAAGACCTGCACTTCCTGGGGCTGGCTGCTTCCTCCCCAAACTCACTGACTTGCAGTCTTCCAGGCAGACATTTGGAGAGGAAAAGGCTTCTCTAGGAATCACAGAAACAGCAAAAGTCATTTGGGAAGCACCGCCTAAACTTTGGCTCTTCTCAGTTGCTATCCAGTATCTAAGACAGCATCTCTAAGCAAAACAAACATTGCAAGTGTGTTCAGAAGAAGTCATTAGACAGCAAAGCCAGCCAGTGGTTCCTGTGACAGTCACTGCAGTGCACGTGCTTACCAGGGAATTGTTATTTACGCAGTGCTTACAACTCTCAGAACAATTCTCTCTGCCCTGTACCAAGTTCCTGCCCTCCAAGAAACTGGAAACAATTTGCGTTTCACAGATGACAGAGCACTAATCCATCTTCACCAAAGCTTAAATTGCCTAGCAGTGAGAAAAAAGGTTTTATTCTTTTAGTATTTAATATTACTTTCCTGGCAAAAGAAAATAAGTTACAAATAATGAGATTAGACACATGGAAGAAGTCTAAACACCAGATCGCACTTCAAAAGAAGGGAGAGATACTGGATTAGAATGGAATGAAAAAAATATCTTTATTACAGTCCAGCACCAGCTTATTTCAAAACTAATCAATCAAGAGAAGACTGTGCCAAACGTGGAATACTCTGTACACTGTAATACTGTAACTCATGACATGATAACAGCTGTGTGTCACAGGTCCTGTTGTACAGTTCCAGGTGGGAAAGCCCTTTCCAACTCATTAGGCAACAGCCACATTAGATAACTAATATCCATCAATTTATTCACTGGTAAAACCGTTTGCTCCTTTCTTCAGAAGTAAAATTACTGCAAGGAAGATGCTGCATTCAAAACATCTCATCTGTGCAACTGTTTCATGGCAAACACACAAAACAACAACAAACCAAAAACAGATCCTTGGCAAGATTGCCTCTCCCAGGAGACAGAAAACAGAACATAATGCCTTCCACAAGAGTTTTCCCTTTTGGCTTGATCATTTCAAAACAAAGAGCAAACATCCTGAATGCTGACCAGCCAAAGTCTCTCGAGTGTGTGCCTAAACAGGTGAGTGATAACTCTGGCATAAGGCAGTGCTTTTAAAAGGAGAGGAACACAACGGGCTGATGCACAGAAATTTCCTGATGCTGCATTCTTGTCGCATGCACCAAGTTCAGACACGTTGGTCTGCTCAGTAACTGGATGAACGAAGCAATTTAAACTGTATCCACAGCAGCTCTTTCATAGAAATGACTTAGTGGTGGCTCAGGTGCAAGATTTACTGGGAATGCTGTCAGAAAGGAATCTGAGAAGTCTGTGGAGGACTGAGAACAATGCAATGAACTTACTTCACTCATTAGAAAGAAACACCCATTTAAAGGTGTTTCCTGGGTGCTAAGTGCATCCTCAGTAAAGCAGAGTTTAACAGGACTGTTCAGAATACTTACAACAGTTGCATTTGAGACATATGGAAAACTGTGTGGCTCTTGTGGGAAAATCCAAACCATTACAGTAAAATCCTAGTTTGCTGAGTGGTAAATTTTTAATTGGCAAGAATCTCTCACTGCAATATTCTCATCACCTTTCCTGAATTAGTCTATTTTAATAAGAAAAAGGCAGTGAAGGAGTATTTTTCATAAAGCTTATGCATTGTTGGTAAAAGATTAAGAATTACTCTATATTTTTCTTTGATCCTCTGCAATCTGTTTCTAGCACTATACAAATCTCCTCTAGATTCTGACAGAAGCCTGTCAGCTTATTTGATTTCTTTCCAGCCTGTGAGATATCAGGGGTGATCTTTTTTGCTTACTTACACCCCAAGGTAACAACATTTTCCCAGTGCTAAGACACTGTAATACTCACACCCCGCTCTAATGCACAGCTATCTCTTCTAATAGACACATAAATTTCTTTGACAGAATAACCCTCACAAAAATAAGTTACAATTCCTGGCACTTATGTTTCAAAGAAGCTTTTGATACAAGCTACTTGCAGTAAATCAAACACAGAAACAGTTTCTTCTCAATAGCTAAATACAAGCTGAACACAGATTTATTTTTTTTTTCTAGGATAAGAGTGCTGTGTTGGACCACATTCAATTAAAGCTGTTTAAATATTCCCCCCAACAGATTTCATTTCTCCAATTCCATTTTTAAAATTTGTTGTTTGTTGGAGAAATAGCTGCTGTATAGATACAAGATACCTGTTCATGGGGGCTTTTCATCCTATCAAGATACTCACATATAATTTGACCAAATTAATTTTTCCTTTAAATGCTCTGTAATAATAATAACAAAAAACACAACAAAAACAATAAATAGAAGCAGCACCTCACTTTGATACTAGATGCAAAAGAAAGCATATAAATAACAGATTGATTTAAATATTCCCAATTTTAAATATTTTGAAGGACAGCTACAATAGATAGGTCCATCCTTCCCCTCCCACCCTGCAGTTCAGGAATATTGGCACGGATTCCAGCCAGGAATGAAAACTAAAATGTGCAGAAAGAGTGATTACCAGCTTCCTTAAGAAGGCTCTGTTTGTTCAGTTGTTCCTTCCAGTTTTATTTTACAATGAGCTGTAATAGCATGCAGAGTATTTCCTACTTGTACAAGACAGAGGATGCCAAGCTTTGAGGGTAAATTATTTCAGAACTGTGACAAATTGAAAACTTCTCTCTTATTTTTGTTTCCTTACTATTGAACAGACAAAAATAGAAGTGTGGAAGCTTTGTAATCAAGAGAGGCTCGAACAGATTATGCACCCAGACTAGGATTGGAATTGTTCATACACCAAAATGCAAGAAGAAAATGAATTTTTTCAGGGCTTGTTCCACAGAATATGAAGTGATGTATATACTGGCAAAAGTATTTTTAAATTTCAGGATGTTTCTTCATTTCTACTACTGTAGTGCAGGGAATAGAAGATGGGGCCAAGAATAACAAGCAAGTAAAGTTGAGTGTTTTTCAGAGTAACCAGTTGCTCATTAGAAAAAAAAAATTAAATTATTCACAAGAACATGAACTATTATGATTAACCATTTTCAACATAGTCATCTTGGACTTTCCTATACAATTTTCTTACACAGTGATAATTGGTTAAATTAGTGCTATCAATCAGGATACAAATTTGGGCTTTTTTGGTATGGTTTAGTTTGCCTTTTTCCATATTATGTCAACATTTTTTAAATAAATGAAGAACACAGGAATTATCATTGTTTTCTTTCCATCTAAAGCAGAAAGATCTTTTGCATTTCTGAACTTTGCTTTTTGGATACAAACTGTAGGCAGGTGGACAGGCCAGATGGAAAGCAGAAGGAAAAGAAATAAGAGTAAGAAATTTTAATTGCTCAAAACAAGAGACACTTATTTAAAGATGAATCCCTGTGGAGGTTTCATAAGTATTTCTGGGGTAAAATAAAAACCACGCTAAAATAGATCTTCCCTCAGTAAAGAGCATTTTTCTGAAAGTAAAGTGCTCTTTTATTAACATAGGTGATTCACATCATTGAAAGAAGGTCCTCTGATTTTTAAAGAAAATACTTGTTTTTCTGACCAAAATATCACTGACAACTATCAGTGCTTTGCTCACAAGAGACAGCAGAAAAATTTTAACCCAAATATCTGTGTGAATAATGAGCTACCAGTTCTTTCTTCTTATGAAACTAAGGAGTGCTGATTAATCAATTGAGTGATTGACCTGGGGTTGCTTTAAGGCGTATCAGGGCTCAGGTGCTTAAAACACCAAACATGAAAAGAGTTTCTTGGTGGTTTGTTACTGCTCTTTCATGAGAAGGATTAAACTTAATATTCCATTTGATTACTTGCTCCTGATTTTTCAGGATCATTTGTGACTTAGGTGCAGTTTTTGCTGCTATTAAAGAAGGAAGATGGCATTTCTTCCTTCATTGTTGCCAACTACTCCTTCTGCCTGTGAAATCCAAGAAAGTGCCTTCAGCTCTGTGATAACTGAGCCTGGAGCTCTCCCCCCAGCTCACAGATGGACCTTTATGCTTTATGCCAATGCCTGCAATGTGTCTGCAAAGAACTCATTTAGCTTTTATTCCAAAACAGCCTTGAAATCAGATAGCCTGCTCAGTGCACATTGATACATTCATTATTTACATTCTTTCCATTACAAGCCACACATCTGAGGTTAAACTGTACAATATGTTACTGGATGAAAGTAGGATTTGTGATTTGTTTAACCACCGTATGATATATGACAGGGGTTTTTTTTATGTTCACATGACTGGATTTTCTAAAATATAAGGATTAAAACAAACCCCCACAAAAACACCCCTCAACAAATAAAAACCCCAAAACACCAAGTGTTTTTCTCACTTATAGGTGATACAGCAAATATTCTCTGTTTGTGATACAAAGCAGTGGCTGTGGGGAAAAAAGTCATTCCTCCACTGAGTATATTTTTGTATAGTAAAGAACCACACTAATCCTCTGGCATTACAGTGGCTACTTGTGAGAACATCTCTTCTCCTCCAAAATAAGCAGACTTTATTTAAAGTGGAAAGCTGAATAATTACCACCTCCCAGCTGGAGATACTCCAGTATCCTCTGGCACATCTGCGAGTGTTTGGCTCTGGCAGATTTTGGAAGCCCCCTGCTCAGAAAAGCAGTTTAACCACTAGAGGGGGAGGAAGCATTCCCAGGGGCTCAGCTGTGTGCTGCACGGCCACCATGTGATGCATTGCAGTTCTGCAGCACGTGCTCATTCGTTTCCATTCTTTCATTTCCATGTTCTATGCCTTCTTGGAATTACACATTAATTAACTTAGAGGTGTTTCTATAAGCTGGACCATACAGAAACCTGGACCATACAGAAATCTGTGAGGTTCAGCTTCTCTGTAGACAAGGGGTTCCTGTTAATCTCAAAGCCTAAAGTGTGCAGAGGATCTAGCCAGGATTTAGAACACCATTTTATAACACAATCTGATAAGAAACTACCTTTTCCTTATTGCTGTTGGTATAAGTTTTGAGGCCTTGAAAACAAAAGCCAGAACCTGAAAACTGGGTATGTTATGCCTCTAGTAAAGAGCTCACAGATTTGCTCTGCTTGGAGTTTCCAGAAAGATTGAAGCAACTGGGGAGTCATTTCAATTCAAAGACATTTTACATTCTATACTTCTCCCCCATTCCTTTGTCTACCAGTACCAGCAGCTTGAGGAATGTGTATTTTCATTTCTTTCAGTATCTCTGTTTGTGAAGAATGGCAATTATTTCAGACAAAGCTGGGGCAGATCAACCAAAATAATGCCGGAAATGAACTCAGGCACAGGTTTGACAGCAACAAATAGCTCAGGTCCGAGTTTTCACTTAAAAATAAAAAATTGAAATACGGTTGAGTTAATGAATGGCTCATTAGTGATCGTGAGATCTGTATCTCCCATTTTGCCACTTATTTATTGAATTATTGTAGCTAAATTGCTTTCAATTTTACTGCTGCTGTTTACCCATCTTTTTCTCCTCTTTCTCATTCTCATTTATTTAAGACTACAAAGGCTCTTAATGTGGTGTAGCCTGAGTTCTCAAAGCCATAAAGCTTCCAGTTGCAATGTAGTACTGTAATAATTTTTTAGACAAAAAGAAGAAAATAATTTCAATTTTGCCTCTCATTTATCTCAGTCATCTGTTTGGCTCCTGACTGATTTATTCTTGGGCCAAAATACTGGGTTTGTATCTGTGACATGAACTGAATTTGGTTACGAATAAAAGACCTGAATTTAAAGAAACACTTTAAAAACCAAATCAGTTCACTGACATAGCATAAAATACCACATTCCAGTCTCAACAACTGTTTTGCCTTTCTAGATACATTCTATACTTGTATTAGAATATTGTAATCCTCATTTTCTATCTCAAACTTCAACTCAAATCTTCTCAAGAAGTGCTAAATTTTGTTAGTTTTGCCATGAGTTTCATCTGAGATGTAGATATTGTCTAAAAACAGTGACCATGCTATCAGAAAAACTGTCACCATAGTAGTTCCAAATAAGTTGTAAGTGATAATCAGGCAGACATTCTTATTTTTTCATGGATTCTGACCAGAAAATTCCCCTGGGTGCTGA
Organism: Cinclus cinclus; assembly: GCF_963662255.1. Classification (NCBI taxonomy): domain Eukaryota; kingdom Metazoa; phylum Chordata; class Aves; order Passeriformes; family Cinclidae; genus Cinclus; species Cinclus cinclus. Next base: position 3,154,537 of record NC_085066.1, on the reverse strand, counting down.
GAGGTAATAGAAGGTTGTGCCACTCATAAGGTAATACGAGATCCATATGATTTTTATCATGCTTTTTCCCCCAGGTCTTCAAAAAGAATCTGTACAGTTAGTTCTCTTCACCCTGCACCCCATTCTATGAGGTTAATGTTTATTGTTCTAAAACATAGGTTAACAATCATGGACAGTCCTGCTGGGCACCATGGCATGAGGAAAGGTGGGGAACATTGTCACTATTAATCTGTAATTACAATGTAAGTACCAGAACGAGGCATTCTGCTGACATTTCTTCCTCAGTCTGAAAATCACTGATTTAGGGCTACTTAACATAATGATGCTAATGGACATTCTTGGCACAATCCATGTCTAGGTTAGAAGGGGTTTTTTCTCATTTTTTAGTTTCAATGTTTCCATGATAACCCTCACTTAGGATTGGAAGGAGAAAATCTGTCATAACCAGAGCCATTGGAACTGAACCTCATGCTCATGAGCAAAAATAGAATATTAAATTCAAATTACCTTGGAATATGCAGGGTAAAGCATTCTGTTCTTCATTACACTGATCCTTTAAAAACACTTTTTTGTAAACTTATGCAACACCTGGGTACAATAAAGCTTGGCCTTATAAAATATTAATCACAGAACTTAGCTTTTGCACAGTGATACTGATGAACGCAAACTAAGGTCAAATGTGACCGTACATCAGCTGTGTAAAATTTTGTAACTGATTTACCTGAACAAAAATTTAAGAATCTGAAGAGCAGCTGGTTCAGTTTCAGCAGAAGAACACCAAAAATGGTAACTTAATGTCTCGAGATACTATTTCCTGTACTTGGCACGCATACATTTTGGAAGGTCAGAATGATTTCTGCCTGTGTATCAGAACATGATTCACTCCTAAACTTCCTGATTACTACTGCTAATCCATGTTATTGCATAAAAAAAAACAACTCCCTGTCATTTTTACTTTTTTAGATTTCACTTGCACCATAATGGAGATCAAAAGTTAATTGCTCTAGCAATTGCAACCTTGATCAATAGGAAAAAGAAATTAAATCTGTCATTTACTTTTTTTTTTCTTGATTATACACCAAATTAAGTCATCTTGCTGTTCTGGAAAGTGTCAGTGTTTTATTGCAAAGAAGAAACTGATCAAGTAGTTTTGCTTGTAACTTATGGACAGCAATTATACTGAAGTATTTAATGTATCACAGCAATTATTTTCAGTTCTTCAAAGTTACCTATCATTTTTTCTGTGAAATACTGCATAACAGCATGAAAGAGGGGAGAATTTGAAATTAGAATCAAATCAAACTCTTTATTATTATCTTTAATCATAAAATAATAGTATAATCTTTTATTATTTAAAAAAAAAAAAAGATGAAAGAAAAAGTTGGGGCTTTTTACAAAGATGTCTGGACATTACTGACAAAGGTCCAAGAAGACAATTTTGAGGCAGTAGTGGGAAAGAGAAGAAATGAAACATTTAAGATGAACATTAGAAATGTTTTACTAATACTGAGATCTGCTAAATTCTAAAGAGTCTCCCTGAAGAAAAGGCTGCAGCCTGTTCAATAGAAATGGAAAGAATGCCAACACTTGATAGCACATCATAACAAACAAGTCAGCATTGAATGCAAAGATGAAAATGCACCAGTGTTGTGTTTTTAAAGATCTGAGAAAAATGGAGAAACAGGGAGCCACTTGTGGCACAAATCAGAGTTTCAAGGATGGATGTGGCACATTGGTCTGCATATCCAGAAACATTCACAGCTAAAATACAAAATACTCCTGTGCTGGAACACAAGGAAGTCTCAGTATAATTGATCTCAGCATAGCTTCCATATTTTTTTATGAAGAATCATTTCAGATGAATGATTTCAACAGTCATCACATTGGATATTTTTTAAAACAATCTGCACTGCAAAATTTTATCTTTCAGTAAGTATACACAGTCATTAACTTCACCCACCTATTACACTATACTTTTTTATGTTCGATTAACTGTAACAGAAATATTAATTAAAAAGAAAAGTTTAATAAAAATCTTGAATTACCAAACTACATAAGTGACATTGGAAAATCAACTTTCTAAATGTAGTTTGGCAATCTGCTACTTAAAACAAAAGACAGAGGGCCAGCTTCAAACAACCCTTTCAAGAAAGTGTTATTTCATGTAGAGTCATAAGAAGTGCATGAAAAATACACATGAATACAATATTATTGTGCTTAAGGGAAGACAGCCCTCTAACATGAACAATTATTTCTCTGGTAGTGATTTTCCTTGACCTCAAGGGATGGTTTTCTTTTAATTGCACCTAATGAGCTGGCTAGACTATCAGTTCTCTCATTTCCACACAAATTAGCTCTTGCATAACTGGAATGCTGAGGGGATGAGAGAGAGCAGAAAGCAGCTCCAATTTCCACATCACCAGAGCTATCAGAAAAATGCCAGCACTTCCATTTAGGAAAGCTTTTTTGAAAAGTGGAATTCTACTGTCAAATAGTACAAAGCCACTGTATTGGAAAGCATCTTATGAGCACATTCCCAGATTTGCATGCCAAGAAGAAAAAAGGAAAAGGAAAGGTGAATGCACTTAGAATCATTTTAGATGCATTTCTGTGTTGCTAGGTGATCTCTTACTGCCATTCAAAGCAAGGTATTTTAATCATAGTCCCAGCAATAACACAGTTAATAACACAGAACCATTTCCTCATGTGATGAAGACTGCTCTTACTCCAGTGGAACTGCTTTAAAGACCAGCTGAAGATCTGATCCTGTTTGAAAATCCCTCTGAAGTCAGTGAGCCAGCACTGTGACTATTAGTTGAGATACAGAGTTAAAAACTTGCCTAGAAAAACACAGAAAATGTAAGTAGCCATGGTTTTAATCAAAGTAACTTAAGATTTTACATCAGCATCAATGGCAGTCAAATCTCAGAGCTAGCACTTTGCATAAAGATCGAGCAAAATCCCAATAACTGAAGAACAAGCCAAAAGTTCACACTGATCTCTGTTTTTCTGGAGAGTAAAATTAAACCGTAATGAAAACCATGAAAATTCTGTAAAGTACATGAATTCACACACCAAAAACTTCCTGAAAGACAGTTTTCCCAGCAACAGGTATCTCCAGATCATTTCTTGCAAAGGATTTCAACTATGCACAGCAGATTTTCTTTTTTTTTTTTTTTTTGGCTGCTCCAACAGTGGCTTTGATGTGACAGTGCCTGTGAAAGACATTGATCCTGTGGGATGACAACTGCCTTGTTTGAGTCAAGGGCTTGGATGTGCTATGTGGGAGACTCTTGGAAAGAGTCTGATGTCGTACAATAGGCAAATCTCTGCTCCCATGCATCTGAACTTCTGTTCTTGTGCCCAAACTCCTCAGGAAGACCTGCAGATGATGAAAGCCATTTGTGGCAGCCTGAAGTTTCACATCACTTGTTACAGCTTTGCTTTTGGTGAGGTGTCCCCTGACTCTACTGCTCAAGAGGCTGTTTTTACCTAAGTGCCACTCAATTGACTTAACTTCATATCCACTAAATTGTATCCACTAAAACAGGTACTGTAATGTTAATAAGGACACTGCAAAAATGGAGTTTACAAGTAATTACAATTGTCTCTCTCACCATCCTATCTTCTAGTAATGAAGAGAAAGGATATCAGAAATTCTGTTTGTTATATTAAAATATTTCTTCCCTCCCAATCAGCATAAGTAAAAGTATGCATTGACTCAGGGGACTAATTATTGTTAGGTCACCAAAACCATTCTCTTTTAATTGGTGTCATATGAAGACAAAACTCAGCATCAGTTGCCCGCTGTTCATCCAAAGCAAGTGTAACAACAATTAAAACATGCAATTTGCCCAGGAATGAGATTTATCTATCAAAATTACATGTAGCTATGGACTTGGGAACAATTTTTTTATTGCTTTGGTATTGCATCTGCTACTACTAAGAGGCTTGCAGGTTTACATTCAATTTTAAAATCATGCACTTAGAATGCAAAATAACCTCTATTTCTAGGATTTGCTTGATCCCTTTTGAATTTGGTTTTACGGTGGCTTTCCATAAATAAGGACATAGAATCTCTTATACTTGAATTAAACACACAGTTCCTTCCTCAATTTGATAATATAATCTTGTTTTTGTTAGAGCTTATGAAACAGAAAGCACTCTTCCCAACTTTTGACTAAAACTACTCCTCTATGCAGCAGCTATCAGCCACCTCTTCTGTGTAAAACATTATTGTAAGGGGTTCTCACAGATTCTCCTATCCCTGCTAACTGCTTATGGAAAACTGCAGATTTTTAATGAGTGTGATTCGAGCTTTGGAGAAAATGAGTACATTTATTCAGGTATATTTAGTAGCTAATGAATCAAATGGAAAAACATATTCAAGTGATTGTATGTATGAAACATTACGCTGAGAAATAACATTAAAAGTCTCACTGTGTTTGAAGCTGATTTATCAGACTAAATACTCTTCAGTGACGTAAGCAGAGATAAAATGGGATCAAACTACATCTCTTCAACTTACCAGCTTTCAGAAAAAGTGGTGACATGAAGCTCTCTGTCATGGAGATGATGAAACTTTCTGATGCACATACATAAAGTGTATACATAGTGGAGAAAGTGAAGGTGAATTCATTGCAGGACCCAAGTTGGATTACACTGGAGAACAATGGTGTCCCTATTGCCTTGGGTGGTGACCCGTGACACTGACATCACTGTCTGCCTTGGGCATGATAATGCCATATAAAAATTTGTCTTGCAGTATTCTTCATTTATGATGAAAAGTAGGAAAGTGAAAACTAAGATCTGTCTGAATTCAATAATGTATGCAAAGCAATGTTTTGAATAGAATTCACCTGTGATGCGATATTCAATAGATGACATTTTTTATACAGGAGGATTTCCTGCTTTGGACAAACTTTAACTCAATCATTCTCAGCCAGAGACAGTGTCCTTGTAAGCTGGCATTCTTTGATGCATGTTTTCCTCCTAGGAATAAATCTGGGCCTTCAGAGTTTAATTGCATGGCCTGTGACAGACATTTTTTGTGGTGCTCATTTATGTCTGGCAGTTGCAGTGCTGCTGCACAGCACATCTGTGTGGGGTCAGGCAGTGCCTTTCTGAGCAGGAATCCTGAGTGTCTGGGCACTGCTAAGGCAGATGTCTTTTGCGGGCATTTTTGCCTCTCTACTTTGAACACTTTCCAAGCACCCTCACTTCAGGCACACTTATAGAAAAACTCTTAAGCGAGGTGCAAGATCTGTAGTTCAAGCAATTTGTGAGTTACTGCCCCCAGCTGTCCCCGTCAGGAACTCAGAAAAATTGAATACAGAAACTCTCAAGATGCTGTCAATGACTCTCTGGGAAAGGGTTTAACTTCACTGCTTTTATGGAACTCGGGAGCTGACAGAAGACCCAAGAGGGACGATGGACCTCGGTCTCTCCTTATTTTAATTAAAATATAAAAGTCACAGAATATCTTCCCTTCCTTCAAAGAACTTATCAAATTAATGAAAATATGATCCTCCCATGCATTCTAAAGTGTATTTCTTTACAGCTCTTTCATTCATCCACATCTGAGCAAAATGTGCTTATTAAAAATCAAGCTGTCTAAAATACCTCATATAGCTCAAAATTGCAGAACAGTCTCCATCTGAAGAGGTACATTTCTCAGAGCTGAATGCTCCATTGGTGCTTTTGCAAAAGACACGAAAGAAATTAAATGTCAGTTACTGAGAGACTGGGATTGATCAATATCATATAAAATTATACTTTCAAAACAAAAATAGGAAGAAAGTGGACCTTTGATATTGGGGTTTAGGCTTCAAAAGGGCTTAAAATTAATAATGGAAGTTTCTTTAAAAGTTGGTGTTATCTGCCACAGAGAACAGGCATACTAGACCAGGAAGCCTGCTAGCTCAACACCAGCTCTCAAACCAGGTGGACCTCCCCAGGTAAAGGTCTGTGCTGTTTGAGACCACCAGACTCCATTTGTTTAGCTCTCCCATTAGCTGGTTTCATAATGTGTCTTGGGGTTTTTTTGCATCTGAAAGGAAAGTAAGAGTTGTTTCCTATTCACCTGCTCAGCTTTCTATTGCTAAATAAAAAAAACCATAGGCTATCCAGACTTAATTAAAATTAATTTAAATTTTAATTTAGACCTCTGGGTGCTGTTCCACAGTATTTCTGCTTATCCATCCCCCTACAGGCACAGCCTTGATCATGAAATACATAGAGGAACACTGAGAAATTCAATGATGAGGAAAACTTGCAGTACTTCATTGGAAAGGTTACCTCCTGTCATAGCTCATTTCTGTAAGCCAGGCCTTGCTGTGTGTGCTAATGAGAAACGAGTCCCATTTCCTTCAGCAGCTCCCCAGAGCAGCAGCGTGTCGAGGAAAGGTAAAGATCCTTCAGAGCTTTCAGGTAATCTCAGCAAGTTTTGGTAAGGTAGAAGATGAATTTTGTCACTTCTACCAGAACAAAAAGAAAGGTTTCTCATGCTTTTCAGTATTTTTGTTAGAGATTTAATCCATGCAAGTAATGGAGAGAGAGAAGCAAAATCTGAATTATACAGTGAGAAAGAGGGTTGTGAGGGAGCTAAAAGTGATCACTTTAAAGTTGCTGGCCTGTTTTTATACACAGAGCCAATGTAAAAAGGCAGCTGCAGGAAACATTAGAAATAATGGATGGCTCAGGCCTATCTACAGCTTTGACTTTTCAAAGGATGACTGATTTATATATATATTTTTAATCACTTAGATTTTTGTCTAATTCTAGGCATGTAAACTCCACTAAAGCTGTTGCTGGAACATGGATGCACACTTGTTGAATGGGAAGGCTTTCCATGAGAGAGAGAACTGACTTGGTTTCAAGTGCTATTGTAAGAATTTATCTTGATCATAAATCTTATTTCACTGATAGGAGGGCTGGTAGGAATCTGGTGGAATACCCACCCTAGGGGGTCTTGAACTTGGAGAAAACAATAAGAGCTCTGTGAGATGCAAAAATATTTTCAAAATATTTTGAAGTTCATATACTTGAGAGCACAATTTTTTACTTCTTTCTCAAGCAGGTGAATAGCTAATTTTTATTGCCACTGTTTTGTTGCACACTGATGTCCAAAAGGACATCTGGTGTGCTCAGGAGCCAATGCAATCAGAAAGTGCTCTCCAAAGAGAGATGATCACTCTCTCTTCCTGTGATGTGGAAAGGGAAATTGGAACAATTGTTTTCTGCTACTTTTAAAAAAATCACATATTTCCCAGCATAGGGTTAGAAGTATGATTTAAGACATCAGTATCTTGTAAGGATTCAGTCAGAGAATTAAAATACTTATTACTTAACACCCAGTTTATACATCGAGACAGTGTAGTAAAAGATTATCCAAAGAGGATTGAAAAGAGATTAATTTACTACAACACAAGTTGGATTGCTAACAATAAATATTATTGACGGGGGCTGGCTCATAAAGAAGCAGAGCTGCAGTCAGCATGGACCTTGTGAAATAACTCAGTTTCTCCCAAGAGGGAGTTCTGTCCTACTTCAGCCAAGTGGACTTTGAAAACTTTATGATAAAGGTCTTCCATGTACTGACTTTTATTTTCTCCACGTGCTCTTTTTTTCAGATCACACATATGCTTTTAAAAACAAAAACTGAAACGAATTTTAAAACACAGTTGAGTAATTACTAAGGTACTGAATTCATTTTTAAATCTACATCTATTTCTTGAGGGCACTGGACTACAAAGGTTATAATGAGGCAAAAATTGGTATGAAAGGGATAAGAAATCTAGATGTTCTTGGTCTCCACAGACTGCTTCAAACCCTAAAAGTTAGTGCTGACCTCTTAAAACAAATTACAAATTTCTAAAAATTGTTAAATTTCAGTAATATTTTCTTTTGCATCAACATCATGTTCTGTGGAGAAGCAAGAGAGCCATCCCTATCAACTTGTGATTTATTTGTGCCAAGCAAAGCAGTTCTCCTGTAATAACTCTTCACACACACCCAGACCCAGTTACTATAACAGAAAAATGAGAGATAGAAACAGAGTGCCATCAGCAGAGATCACAGGCCTGTCTGCAGGGGCTAACAGTGACATTGAGAGCAAAGTCTCTTCACTTGACACAGTTTCATGGCAGTTGGACAAGCAAATGCAGTTTCATGATTTGTTCAGTTTTCATGGTATCTTATTCAGGAAGAATAGCAATCCTACATGTGTGGACATTTATAGATTTAATAATTTTTCCTACCTCTCACTGCTTGCAGACAAATGATATTGATATTTGAGTTGTTTAGTTGTACTTTCCACTAAAACTAGGTTGGCACAAGGACTGTGGCAACCTTCCATGTGAGTCTCAGAATTGTGGAATTGCACTGACAAAGCAGCACAAGACTGATACTTGGGTGGCAAGTGGAATCAGGAAAACACAAAATATCCATTTTCTGAAAATTCTCCTAAATGGATAATGCCACCTACAGCTTGACTGCTCATAAGTTGTCTGTATTTTGCTTGGAAGTTTCCCTGATACCCTCTTGCTGTTCAGACACTGGAAATAGTAATTCTGCATAAATGACTGAGTGAACACACGACTTGAGAGATTACACAGAGATCCTGTGAGCACCTTGTGCAGCTGCTCAGCAGTCCCTCTGTACAGACATGGAACGAAACAAAAGGAAAACTCCTGTTCTCCACGTCAATTCAATGTCCATCTGGGTTTTTTTCAGAGAGAAAGAGAAAACAAAACCTGTTTTAATTGATTGGTCATCTGCCCCGTGGATGGTTTTTTCCTCCTTTCCACACACATTCTGCAGTCATGGTTTGTGAATGCTGCTAATCATCAGCACAGCTACCAGCTGCCACTTTGGTTTCACCAGCAGCCTGATATACTGGGTTTGGGTAATCCTGTTCGTGTATTGATCTTTCTCTTGAAGCTATTACTCTTCTATCAAAGAATCATGAACCTGATGCTTCAAATTTAAATAGCTGCGGAGTCATTAATTAAAAAGTAACGCATAGTAGTAATTTAAAATATGTGCATCAATATTTATGTACCTCTCTGAACTTGAAAGTGAGTATACAGCACTCATCAACAGAGATTTAATTTAATTCGTCAGTTTTTTTGAGTTAAACTTCACTAGATTAAAAATCAACAGTAAACAAGGAAAGGAGCAGCTGCAGCTACAGCTGCTGCTTTGTAGCCACTTCAGTTTGCCTCTCCCCAACATGTACATGTAACTTATAAATTACATCAAAAGATGCATTAAAAAAAATTGAGAAGTTGTGCAAGTGTGGAGGAGGAAGAAGAGAAAGAGAGAGATAGCGCTTAGCAGGACATTAATTTCTTACCAATAAATTGTCATTTGAAAACCAGCGGGTGACAAAGCAATAAAAACTGTGGAGAGCTGCAGTGAATACAAATGCCAGGAATATACTGGAAGAGTCCAGCAGTTCTGCTCTGCAGCAAGTCTGCTTGACAAACATTGCTCTACAGCAGGCATAAACTCTTCAGCAGAATTAAATATTTAGCTGTGCCATATCTCATTCCTGGGCCTCTGTGAGCCCACCTTTTAGCAAAGTGACAGTTCTGAGGCAATACCACGGGGCCATTGATTGCCACTGTGGTGGTGGCCCCAGCACGAGCAGAGCTTTGCACTGTTCAGCAGGGTGTTTGCAGAAGTGTCGTGGTTTGCAGAGCTGGGCTCTCTTTGAACAGTGCTGAGCACTGTTCATACTGTTCACCTCCGAGCACAATTAGAAATAAAATACCAGATATTTAGAAAAATGGTGTACAAAGAGTGATGTGGTTTAAGGTCAGCTGAAAATGTTTCACTGCAATGGCTCCTGCTCAAGCCTCTCAGACAAAGGAGCAGCAGCTCAAAGCAAATAGAATAATTTAAATTAGTTAAATGAACACCTCTGGAATGAGAGCCACGTCAGAGCCTGAGTGAAGCATTGATGAGCTGGAGACACAGCACTCTCCACGAGTTTTGTACCATGGAAGCCCAGGTACAGCATGCCTAGATACCATCAAGTCAGGCCACTTGGGTACCATGAAATCTCTAAGCAGAGGATTGTGTTCTATCAGACAGCTAAAACCCCTTTTGATTTGTTCTAGCTAGTAAAATCTTAATTTCCAAAAGAAGCAAAATCCACAAGTCTGTTTAAAATAGAAAAAACTGTAATGAAAACTGAAGGAAAATCAGTGTTTATAAGATAAAGTGTAAAAAATGAAGAGATGTAGTCAAGAAAATACATTCCCTCGGTTTCTTTCTGAAGGAAAGTAAAGCTTCCTAGAAATAATGTGAGATTTCATCATAAATAAGGGGGGGAAATTAGAAATTATTTATTACAATAAATACAGGAGACAGCTGTGTTCAGTTTGAAAAGCCTGACTTGCTCTTGGATCTGTACTACAAGTGTGTTAATTGTTCCCTTTGGAGAGGAACCACCTTTTTTGACAAAAAAAAGAAAAATAGCTTTTGCATGTTTTGTACTACAGTTGTTCTACAAATCTCAAGCAAACTATTTTTATTTTTGATACTAAACTGACAGGGGGATCCAAAGAAATACATATAACTAATGTATCATTTAATAACTGCAGATGGTTCTACACAAGCACAGCCCTGGGAACTACAATTCCCTCTGTGCTAAAGAAAAATACATGAGTATGGCCTGGAAAAATTAAAATAATTTTAATAACTAAAGATTTACAGTGGTAAAATGTAGAACAAAGTTATGTTCTACAGTCACAAGCTATAAGAACAAGTCACAATTGTAACTATATTAAGCCCCTATTTCTTTTTTAGCTTTTTAGTTTAAAAGACATGGAGGGAGAAGGTATACATGAAATAATGCATTATTTAGGTCAGGAATTCCTTTCTACAGCTTTGTATGCTGATGATATTAGACAGTAGAGTCAATCTCTGCTGAAAAATGCAGGTAAAGTATTTGACATGAGATTCATACTTTTAAATTTTCTGTCCAACCTACAATCCATGCAGTGTTGTTCCATAAGATTCCAGTAATTCTCTTTTCATCCTTTACCTCAGTGTTTAAGTTTTCTTTCTTGGAGCATTTCTTATAGTATTAGAGGTTTCTCTGAACCAGACCAATAACTTCCTACCTGAGTATTTTTGTGAACTACCTGTTATCTAACACTATATCCAGTTTGATAGACTTTTTATTTCTTTTCAAAGAGCAGTTTGATTGTAGTTTCAGTATTCTGGGATGGAAATTGTCTATCTCCCCTTCATCCTTATTATGACAATTAATTTCCGTTTTTCCCAGATATGTTTATTTTCATTTCAGCAGTTACCCTGTCTCCATCCCCCTTCTCCCTTATCACCCTTGCTGGGAACTGAGTTAATGTATTCCTTTAGTTCAGGCACAATATCTTGATCAGCTCTGATCTTATTTTCTTTATTGTCCAAACATGGGCTCACCATTTTATCTTATGACTAAAATATCATTTCATCAGTTTTAATTTCCCTCCTAAAATATAGTTGTGTTTTTCTCTTGACAATTATTGCTTAAGTCTGAATCTCACTTTCTATGGGATACGTCTTTCTCCGAGGGCTGCTTTTAATTTTCCTTATATCCTTTCTGAGACAATAATTCTTCCATTTCTCATTACACTTTGCCCCTCCGGGAAAGTTCCCTTCAGGAAGAGTTCCCTTCCCTTCATTGCCTCCCCACTCCCTTCTGGAATACAATACAAAATGTATGGTTTGCAGCTCCCACCACAAATATTTGCAATGAGTCACTCATAGCAGTTGCAAAATCCCTCAAAGTTTCTTGACTTAAAGGACAACTGAATAATTCGAAAAGAAAAAAAGTAGAAATATGTAAAGTCTACTCCCTGAAATAATAACCAAACAAAAATAAAAGAATGATACCTCAATATCATCCATCACACAAAAAAATTACCTTAACTCAGACAACACGTATTTTTTAAAGAATACAGAGGAATAAAACATCCAGCAGTGAGTTAACAATTCTGGGCTACCTTTGGAAGGTTCAGTAATGAAAACTCTTGTCAAATAATGTTTTCCATTTTTACAAACATGATTTCTCTTAAATTTTTCACTTTGTAGCAAAACACTAGTCAGATTAAAGTTGCTATAATGCTACTATAAATTCTGAAAAGAAAATAACTTTCAAGGACAGGAATTCATCAACAGGTAGGGATAGATGTTTGAATACCTTTATTTTCCCAACTGTGCCAGCTCAGATAAAATCTTCAGCCTAAACAGCTCTTCTTTCTCCCTGCATCAGGGTAAAGACAGTGAATTGTACCATCTAAGAAAAGGAGTTTTCCAAGTATTTAATTAGAATTGTTGTATTTTATATTAAAAAGAAGATCCTCTTTCAGAGAACAATCCCTGTGTAGGAGCTGTATATTTAGGGTGTCCATTAAGAAACACAAGCAGCTTCAATTGCACATAAAATGAGGAAAAAACCCAATTATTTTGCTATGACCTAAAGTGGAAGAGTCTCCTGACCAGGTTAGGAGTATTCTCAGTCATATTCTCTGTTTTTCTTCTTTATTTGGAATACTACTAAGCTAGAATACTATGGAAAAAAGAAATCCAGTTTAGGCATTTTGCCCTTGGAGTTAGATTATCATTACATTCAAGGTGGTTATTTTTCCACTTACAAATGCAAAGAAAATGAAATTGAAGAAATGCAATGGTGCAGCCCATAAATAAACACCAATTTCCTCTTTAATTCTTGAAGCTATCTCCAGGAGTACAAAACGATTTTCAGGTTTTAATTCCTACAAAGTATGTCCAAAGAATAACTTCCTCTCAACCACAGTGACCTAACACATTTTCAGTCCATACCAACTGTTACAGCTCCACTGACAATACAACTGTTTATATGGAGCACCCAAGAGTCTTAAAATGGAAAAACACTGAATTTCATTGCTTCTCTCCTACAGCCTGACCTTCAGGCAGTTTGCAGAGGCACCAACATCATATAATCCACAATACCATATGCTGCTTTATGTCTTAGTTCATGACTAAGTTGCACCTTTAAAAGCTGAAAAAGTTTGTGATATAAATATGCCACTGTTCCTGCTTCTGAAATTCAAGCATTTCCCTTTTAGACTCTTCTGTTCTTTACATGCCATTACAATGCCTACTTCAACTTTTTAACAAGGTGATTGTTTTCTGAGGACCTTAACAGAAGACATTTCCTGCTCGTATAGGGATGACTAGTTCATTAATATTCCTGTGCCCTTCACAGAAAGTTGTTTTTATGTTCTAATCATCTTTCCAGAGGCCAAAAACATAAACCAGGTCATTATGAGTTAATTCAAATCAATATCCAATGACTTTCTAATTTTCATTTCACACTTGATAGCCTTAGTGCCAGCTTTTGGCAACAGTTCCACTGAAATACTCTTATCAGATATTTTGGGAAGTTTTTTCATCTTTCTGAAACCATGCCTAATCAAGAGGGCAGCGGCATAAAAACACACACACACACACACACACACACACACACACACACCATCTCATAGGAAAATGCCTGGAAGTGGGAACTGTCTTCTGCTGAAACATCTCCACTCTAAAACTTCTCTAGGATTTATGCTGACTACATGCAGCACAGAAAAATGGCAATAAAGATTTAGGTTTAAATTCTATTTGGAGCATACTTTCAGTTCTGTTTATTTACAGGATGTGCTAATGGTTTATATAGCACAGACCATAATTAGTAAGCACACACCTAAGGACTTTGAGACTCCAAATTTTGGTACCTATGGAAAAGAATTGTTCTTGTGGGTCCGGAATTAGTGTTTGCAGAAAGGATTAGTGCACTTTGTCACTGTAGGATTTTATTTTCCTTCTGTTAAATTGGGCTGTAAAATTTTCCTTCCCAAAAGGATTTCAGTGATTTATGAATGTCATACTCTTCAAACAAGCATGCATGACTCTGTTCTATATGGAAAGAATAAAATTCTATTTTGGTGGTGTTTTGCCTCTACTGTCCTTATATTTAAAGGATATCTAACTACATTGCTTGAGTACTTTGCAGTCTGTGGAAAGATTCTTACTGCTGCGCTGCTAAAAAATTAATTTGATTCTTCATTAATTATAGGAAAGCACATATCTTATTTTAAACTATCATGACAATACAATAAAATGCTGTTTGGGGTGAATAGCAGCATAATACTGAATTTTTAAAATACCTCTTCTGAGAGTACTGTAGGAGGGAATGTAAACTGTGATGGAACAGCCATATGGTGAGCTCTTGGTGCCAGCATTAACTGAATCCCCCAAAGCAGCATTCTGCTCTTAAACAATGGGGGGGGGGGAAGAGAAAACCTGCCTGTATGGAGAAAGAAAAACCAACTGCAATTCATGTCAGAACTGATCTCAGTAGAAGTTATCTTTAGTGATATCAAACCTTTTTTTCTGAGGAAACTATCCTTGAAAGTACTTTCTGTTCTGGGTGTTAGGTCTGGACAGATACTGTCAGACAGTGAAGGATTTAAATCCTACAGTGTCCAGTGTCTTTGCCTTGCTTCTGGCCCTTGCTGCTCCATTGCTTTCTCTCACCTAGCTAAGATAAGAGCACCTCAGCCACTCCCCAGAGCAGTCCCAAGGCTCTCACCCTGCATTTCCCTCTTTATCGTGCGCATGTTCTGCAAGGTCAGAAGTAAAGACACATTCAGTCTCTCCCTTGCAATGCCACAAGTTCAAGATCCATAGAAGAAGGAGCATCAATTATATTTATGCATATTATGGGAAGCACTGATGTCCTGGAATGCATCATGTGCTCCGCAGAGACTCCCATATCCCACTACAGCAGCACATTTTGTAATATGTGTCCTCTGCAAACATCTGGCTGCAGAACAAGAGTTAGTCATCCCCCATTGAGCCTAACTGAGCAGAACAAGGTCCCTCTGAGCTTTTCTGGGCACGCAAGAAATTCGATTGATTCTGTGAAGGCCTGACCTTGCTGTCCCATTGAATTATATAGAAGAATTTTGTTGACTTCAGAGGAGTTCGATCCAGTTCTTCATAAAATCATAGATTTCTTTTTTTTTTTTTTTTCAAAATGCATCTACTTTAGGTAATATCCTTAAATGTGACTGCCACTGGGAACACTGAACCAAAAAATACTTGTAGTATTAAGCCTCAAGGTGGGCAAGTGCATTTAATTTTCCCCATGACAGAGTAGAATTCAGCAGAACACCTTCAGCATTTTCAAGAGATGAAGTAACACAGTACTGCTACCCTAAGAGAGAGCTCCCTGCAAAATCACTGTTTGCTTCAGATACATCAAGGAAAGAATTAATTGCTCTAATTTTCTCCAAATCAAAATACTATGAAGTACAGAATTTCTAAGTCTGTTTTAAAAGGAAATTATTCTACTGCTATCTTATCCCTATCTGATTTGTATTAAGAAAGCTTTGTAATGAAAAACTTCAAATATACATTAGAGGATGATTTATACAAATGTGTTATAAAAAAGTTTGTTTTATAGGGGTAATGAAGACAGTGCCATCTGCTCCAAAAAGCAGGACACTGAAAAAAAGCTATTGGGCACACATTCAACACACACTAGACACTAATAAACAGCTCATGGATTCATATATTTTAGTCAACCAGAAGAATATTGGACAATCCTTACTAGAGAATTCATTAATACAATTTTTTCAGCTTTGCATTCATAATAAAAATGTGGAGAAATATACCAAAAAAGAGAAATATTTATCTTTAAAATAATCTTTTCTGGAGGAGAGGGGAAGACAGATACCCTGAATAATGGAAAAAAAATCAAAACATGCCTTACAAAAATTTTCGGAACAGTTTTCTCTAACTTAAAGGTAGTGAATTAAGGTTTAATTTGGATACCCAGTATCAAGTTTCGTGGGTCTAATAAACTGGAATGTTAGATATCTTCAGAAAAGCCAATCCCATGACATTTCTGTTTTGACCTGAAGCTGAGACAGAAACAAGATAGAATTAAGTTATATAAATGGATACTTCAGAATTTTAAAGGACTGTTGGTTTGGAATAAGGGGAATTATGCTTGTATTACTGAAGTGTTTAATGC
This sequence comes from Cinclus cinclus, assembly GCF_963662255.1. Classification (NCBI taxonomy): domain Eukaryota; kingdom Metazoa; phylum Chordata; class Aves; order Passeriformes; family Cinclidae; genus Cinclus; species Cinclus cinclus. The sequence goes on along the minus strand of NC_085066.1, from coordinate 3,138,459 downwards.
ATATGTATTCATTCTAAAGTTTTTTCTGTATAATAAATCTGTCTCTTTTTAACATAAAGTCAGGCCAGGGAAGGCCTGGAGATCTTGGAAATGAAATAAATTTCTTTTTATTCAGAATAAGTAAATAAGAAGAGAGAACATTTAGAAAACCTACTGTTTTGGGAAGGGTCAGGAAAAGTAGAAATGTCCTAAATATAAAATTTTTTGCCACTCACCAGACATTTGTGAGCTTGTGTCGTTAACAAATATTGGTCTTTACTTTCACATAAACAGAAACAATTAGTCTAATTTTTTTTTTCTCCAGATTTCTTTCTTGTTCTTGATGTGGGCATTCCCCTTACGGGGTCTGTTAGAAAGGAAATTTTCAGTTTCACAGTCTCAAGAGTCTGTGGCAGATGAACAGAGCCAGCCCCAGGGCAGATAGTTCTGCTCCCACGGTTCCAAACAGCTGAGAAAGCAGGGTTTTCCAAATGGTGTCTCAAAACTCATCTGGGAAGGAAGAATTCAAGCAGCATTGCAAAGGAAAACAATATAAATAAAAGGCAGGAACAACTGAAAGCGGTGACTCAGCTGCCTGGGCTGAATTTGGAAGGCACTGCAGGGTAAAGAGGGTACAGTTTCTTCATTGTGGTTTTCTCCCTGAGCCAGGAGCTGCTGACTTCTGTTACCTGCTGGTGATTTTCTAGGGATTTTCTAGTTCAGAGGGCTAAGTGTGCTTTGTGGCAGCCAGAAATTACAGCTGCTTTTGATGCTACTGCACTAAAAACACTGACATCCTGACTAAATACTGCAGGGACGCGTGTCAACCAAGATTTGGACTTTTGGAAATCCTGTGAAATCCTAGTGGGAAGGAGCAAGTGGTGTGGCCAGCAGGGCAGTACCAAGGACAGGAACTCTTCTGCTTTTGGTGGATGCAGAAGAGGAGCTCAGTGCTCTCAGCAAAGACCAGGGACTTTCACAGCCCCTTTTCCTGTCCCTGTTTGTACAGCCACAAAACTTGCCTGCTTAGCCTTGTGGACTCTGTTGACTAAGGAGAAAAGCTGACCTCTGAGGCAGTCAGGACCAGCATTTTTGCTAGAGCTGGGCAATATTTGGGAGTCTGCTTGTTCACATGAGCCAGGAACACAAGGAATAAGTCAGCCAAAATCAGAACAGAAAATTAGGTGTATGAGAGAATTGATCCTGGAGGAAGATGGGGAGGAACAGAAGTTATCTATCTGGAAGAGGAAATTATGTTTTTGACCCATTTCTGATATTTTTTTTCTTTTCAAAATTCATGACTCACATAAGCTTGAGGGAAGAGACAATGCTTGGAAACCAAAACTGAGAAAAGATTTCTGTAAACTCCTTAACCTGAAACTACTGGGTATAGGACCACTCTAATCTGATTAAAATTGCACAAGCTAGTTTCTTTTAGGAAAATAAGCTGCAATTCATAATCATTTCCATATGCAGCAAACAGCCAGCACATTTCCCAAAGTGCACATTTATTTTAGAAAGATCGGCAAACTATTGAGCGATATCAATCAGGTACCCACCTTACAATATTTTAGGTTTTTTTGCCACTAAGAATAACAGGCTGCCAGTTATTAGGATTGTTTTTCTTTTGAGTGATGAGGGAAACGTCTGTGTACAGAGTAAGTGATGAATACATTCTGACAGTAAAATGCTCCACATTCTCATTGAAGTTATAGAAATAATAAGATTTACAAAACTGACATGGATAAACAAGATAACCATGGGTTTGGTGGAAAGGATGGTTTTTCAGGACCTGTTTTTCACTTTGATAGTGTGCATGCACTCAGGTATACATAGCAGCACTTAAGCCTCAGACACATATTATCTTTAATTACTTTGATACAGCTCTGAATATTACAGACCTGCTGGATAAGGAATTGCAAAAACTTGCCAGATCCCAGTGATTTAATCAGGATGGAAGTTCAGTCTCTGAATCAAGTGTACGACTATAAACAAAGTATCTTCTTGATTTTAATGAAGAGAAATAAATAAGCTCCTTCTCAGCTTGTACGAGCTTATACTGTATATTACCTTTCTCTAAACTGTTCCTCATGGTAGAACAGGAAATATTTTGATATAATGTCCCTTTTTAATCTTTTGAATTTAAATAAAATCCCTTCAGCCTTTCAGTAATAGAAATTAAACAAAATATTTTAGGCAATGCTTCTTTCATTTTTATCTATCAATAGCAAAACATTACGAAAAAAAAAAAAGCATTTGAAACTCAAATTTCTATCGATGGGAACTGCTCAGAATTTCAAAACAAGGGGAGAAAAGTGGAGGAAATCAGTGGGAGCTGAAAGTTTGTGATAAATAGTGAAATACCAAATCAAATTTCTACCTAATTCTGCTAAATTCATTGTGTCACTCTAGAAGCAAACTCTATATCCTGTTTCCCTGACACTGCAGTCAGTGGTTAAACACAAGAACAAGTTCAGACTGAAAGCAATTTAAAAAGTAAAGTTAATTTGTCTTGTAAAATGCAAAGTTCAGTTCTCATAATTCAAATGTCTTCAGACAATGCTGCTGCCTTGTGCTTTCTGCAAGCCAAGAACAGATATAAAAGATTCTGTGGGCTGACTCTATTAATCATAACTTCTAAAGAAATTAAAAACATGCGCTTGAATATTCTGCTGCAATTCCCTGCATTTTTTCTTCTGACAATTGTTTCTCTTGAGAAACCATTTATAAAGCTCTAATTATTCACAGTTCCATTTATTAGGCGAGTCTGAGGCTCTGCAATGGCTAGTGCTTTTCATCATTTCTTGATAACCATTGCACCATTTCATCAGGCGTTGCACAAAAAGCAGAAGAGCCCTCTGCTCACAAAGACAGGGGCTAAATGTTCTTGACCCTGAAATACATAAAACAAATGGAGGACTGCTACAAAATACTGTCGAAATACTCCAAGGAAAACTCTGTATACTGTTTATTTTTGTCCTAGTCAGATCAATCCTATTGACACAGACAAGAGATTGGAGCCCACCCACCTGCTCAGTTTTCTCAGCAGTTCATCAGTGAAAACATATTTCAGTGTATCAGAGGCTCCAAGTACCATCACACTTCACTCTGAACATGGTAATTGTGACAAAGGAAACTTTTGATCACACTAGCTGGGGCAGGAAAGGTATTCAGCCCCAGAGAGCTGCCTGCAAATCCATCCAGAGTGCAGAAAATCATCAGCAACATTTTCACAGGGTGAAGCATTTACTTCAAGAACTTGAGAGCCCCTCTGTCACAATGCTGTGCCCTCACTGACGATTATTAAAATAGCATACAATAGAATCTCTTGTCTTAAAAATAATTTCTTATGAAGCTAAAGGCTCTGCCAAGCGCCTTCAGGCTATCTTCTGCATACTTCTAAAAGCAATTTCTGAAGTAATGTATATGCTCTCGAGATACAAAAGCATAAAGAAAGCAAACAGCACCTCTTTACCCCAGTTCAACAGCGAGGCAGAATGCTCAGACCTCAGGGCTCAGCACACTCTCAGAGACCAGGAGGTGTTGGTTTGAGCACCACTAGTGGGCACAGGAGCCACGTGCCCTCCACTCTGGAGCAGAGCTTTATTCCCAAATGTTCTGCTCTTCCTCCATCTGTGTCTTCTTCAAAAGCAAGGTTCAGAAACACCTACTTTGGAAGAAAGGAGATGAGCCTTCAAGTAAGGGAGTCTTGCTAGAGGTAGGGGTATTTTCTTTCTGCTGGAGTGGAAGTGAAATCTCAGCTGGGCACTGACTTTCAAACCTCTCTGTATCCTTGCTCAGGGAGCTCCCAGGATTCCCCTTGGAGCAGATACCTGGCCCCTGAGGATCCCATCCTGGGGTGCTGTGCCCTCCACTGGGCACTATGCAAGGAACTGGGCTGGAACAGTGTTAAGGAGACTTCTTACTCATCCCATTTCATTAAGGTCATTTTTGTACCCTGAAAAATTATCATTGTGTAATTTAGATGCATTAACTTTTGGCCATAGCTTTAATGTCTCTGAAATGGAATGGCTACTGTGCTCTACATGAAGGGACTATTAACTCAGACTAAAGAGCGAACTTGGCAGGTACTGCACATACCCAGGATGAATTTTTATTTTGAGGCTTGTGCAACAAAGCAAATTCTCACTTGGCCAAAGGTGATCCTGTCAGATGACATCATGTCAGATAGCACTGAACAGCAAATCAATGTTCTGTGACAATGATTAGCCACATTTGCATAGCAGCAAAAAGTCATCACACAAATGGGAACGTGTGGAAGTTATCTGAGTGTGAGCAGGTGTCCTGGAGTGCAATTAGCACTTCACAGCCCTTCTGTTCCTTCAGACTAATCTGCCTAGAATTAGCAACTTGTACTGGCACACTGCAGCTGAAGGGTGCCCCTGCATCTGCCACACCTACCAACCTCAGATCATGCTCAGCTTTGGGAACCAGCTTCTTTCCTCTCTAACAGGCTAGCTGACAAGCTAGGCTGAATTTTCTAATGGTTTCTGCTTTTCACATTTTAAAATAATTTGTAATATACATGACATCCCATTTCCCCTAACATTCTTTTTAACTTATTTTGAAAGAGAGCAATCAAAGCCTCTTGTAGCAAATGTAGTTGTACATTCAAGATCTTGAGCAGAGGGAGAGGAACAAAAAATAAATTTCAATTTATGATCTAAGTCAAGTTTTCCATCTAGATTCAATTCTTTTCTCATTTCAACCTTTATGTGAAAAGAAATAGGACTCATTGTGAAACATTTAAAGAGAGAGACATGAGCCTCTGGATTTTTTTTCCAGGATTCAGCTCTGATAAGCCTATTACATGTTGCCAAACTAAGAGTCAAAGCACAATTCCAATACACCTTTTAAAGCTATAGACTATGTGCTTTGATTTAAATCTCTAGGTTAAAGTGGCTTTAGGGATAATATTTAAGTTTTTGTTAACATCCTGCTAACCCAATTGCCTAAGAAAAAAAGCCCATAAAACACATAACCAAAAAGAATTTATTAGTAAATTTGCTTTTGTAAATATCAGTCTAGTTTTCAAGAGAAAAATAAAGTATAAGTTCTACTGCAAGAGATCTGCCAGGGAAGAAAGAGTTTTTCTGTAACACAAGAAGAATTAACAATGAGATTAAATTTAGAAATAAAGGTTCATGTTTTACAGCTAATATTACGTAGGAAAAACAAGATTTGAAATGTTGCAAAAAGGAGATAACCAGAGTTACTAAAAATAAACATGGTAACAAAAATCACCAGGAACATCTGACAAATGCATTCACCAGATTTCCATCAATAAGACTAGTGCTCAAAATAGAAAAACTCTTTCAGTTTTTTCATGCCAAAATATTTTGGTGTTATTTTTACTTTAGTATAAATTCAACTCAATGGTGAAGATACTGAAGAGTTGGCTCTTTCCTCTGTGCTGTGACCGAAGCTTTGTTTAGAGTGCTTTTGTCACAAGCTGTTGGGGAACTCAGAACAAACCCTCCAGCTGCCACAGCAGGATGTGGTGCCAAACTAAACCTGCTAGGCTTGAGAAGTGGAAAGCAGACATAAATCTGCTCAGTTCCACTGAGAAAACTGGGAAAGCAAGTCTGCTCAGTCTGTACAGACTTGTCATGGGTTGCAATAAAGGATGTGACCTAAAGTGTGTATTCTATCACCATCTGTTAAACCAGGTGGGGCAGCGTTCTTTATCTTTCCACCACCCATCCTTCCTCCAGGAGATATCTCCTGTTAATGGGCCATTGAGTCCCACTGCAGGACTGATAAAATTCCATCAGCCCATTGGGAGATGCTCCACCCAGGGGGAGGAGCCGAGCATTCCCTACCCAGATAAAATCTGAGATTTGGAACATCAGAGCAGCCTTTTCCCACTGGATCCCAGGGGAAAACCAGACCCTTCTACATCATCACTGAACCTTTGGAGGAAAACTGCAGCTTCTCCAGGAGCACTGCTCCAACAGAACCACATCTGTCACTGCAGGAGGATGCAGCCACCATTTAATGGGACTGCTCCAACACCCTGAGTGACTGGATTCTGACTCTGGCAGTGTTTTGGGTTTGTTTTTTGCAATACTGTATTTCTATTTTAATTTTTTTCCTAGTAAAGAACTGTTATTCCTATTCCCATATCTTTGCCTGAGAGTCCCTCAATTTCAAAATTATAATAATTTGGAGGGGGGTTTACATTTTCCATTTCAAGAGAGGCTCCTGCTTTTCTTAGCTAACACCTGTCTTTCAAACCAAGACAAGACTAGAGGGTTTAATTTATCCCACTCGGAGGGCTTCCCTTTTCCAGGGTTACACATCTTTGGGAGAAGATATCTGGTAGTTGTTAAACCTTGAGTTCCACAAAAGAAAACAACTGAAATCCATCTCATAAAAGAGAAGGCAAATCATCTACTACTTTTAAGTAGCTATAAACCAGTGTGTGTTAGCAAATCAGTAAGCCATTAAATAAACTTGTTCCTGGGCTTGAATTCCTCAAGGTCCCATTTAAAAGAAATTAGGAGCTTTTTATATGCAGAAAACTCTAAAGTGCATACTAAAATGTCTCAAAAATTATATAAATTCAGAAGTGTTGGTTGACTAAAACAGCTTTGCTGCCAACATTGTGTTTATAAATGTATTGGTTGTTATTAGAAAGTACTAGAGCTGTTACAAAAGTATACAAATACATCAATATATCATAGTAATTACACAGCGTTTTACATCTTTACAGTGCCGTGCAGAAGTGTAGTGCACAAATACATTCCATTATTAGACTTCTATTGTTTAGTTAGATACTTTTCCTCCCACGTTTGTGGCAAGCCTGACAACTGAATAGTCCCTCAGAGTCATCCTCTGTTTTCTAGATTACATTAAGCCACTTAGTTAAATAGGAAAGACATTTTCAGGCCAGGGCAGAAATTTCTTTGTAAAATAGGGAACTTCAAAAAGTAAAACTAGAAATCAATTTCGGGTTGAAAATGATGACATTTCCATGTGAGAAACAAAAAAATCCCCCAAACCTCTTCAATTAATGCCTAGACTAAGTTCCTTCAAATTTTTTTTCAGGTAAGTCTTTGCACTCATGACATGCAAAGGGCAGGTTTTTTTATTATAACTCTTCTGAAGTATTTCATTTAACACAAAGGACTGAAAAATATGAGAAGGTGTCTATTGACAAGAAAGAAAAATTACATTGTTTAGCCTTCATTTACAATAGATATTCTCTCAGACAGATGAATACTAGGGGTTACATTCACTCGAGAAATATTTTTTCTGTGAATGGAATTTTCAGAGAATTTCAGGTCTGTACAATCGCATTCTGGAAAAGATGAGCCTTTTCTTGTCCATGTTCTTAGCCACGTAAACAAACCTTGTTTTGAAATTATTTTACATGAAAAATCATCAGTTTTTCAGAAACTACTAAGAATCAAAGAACCCTTGACTCCAACTACAGGAGACATTTGGATTAGACTCCATATGGGATTGCTCAATGGCAGCAAAAAAGAGACAGGATAAACCTGGAGGAAAGCTCACAGAAGTTCTCAGCCAGCTTGAGACAGAATAGGGTCAGTTCAGAGACCTCTGACAAAATGAATCTGGCTAAGAAAGTAGGAAACCTCCTAAGGGATCAGCATGAATAAACCTAACCAAATATCGGCTTATCTTCACAACTCTTTTGTTCTTTCCAATGCAAATTCTTGGCAAACAAAACAATATAAATCCAAATAGAATCATTTAAGAACAGCTGTGACATTTCCTTACCTAGACTACAAGCTGAAATAGAAAAGCTCTTTCGTATAAAGAATAACCAGTATGAAATGAAATGCTGACAGCAGAGATTTTCATACTCAATGGAAAAAAACACACATATTCTATAAGTCTCACTGCAATTTAAGTAGTTTGACTTACTCTCTGGATTTGTAAGTGTGATTGTGGAAGTAGCTCCAAATTTCACAACTAGCTGCCTTGGAATCAAAGGATGAAAATGCTTGGGGTTTGTTTTTTTCTTTTTGCATCAGAACTTCTTTTTGCAGAGCCCACACAGGTCCACCAACATATGAAATGTAAAATGTAAAATAAACCTCCACAAATAAAAACTGGGATAGCCTTAATTATATATCACCACCAACCCTCTTTTTCTCAGAAAACACTGAGGTACTAAAAAATAGACCAGAATAGCTACAGGCTTGAACTTGACACAAATTTCATCAGAACTGAGAATTTATTCTACTCCATGAAACAGCAAGATTCCTGTTGAGTGTAATGGGATCATTTCAAAAAACATGAGAAAATAGGATTCCATCTTACTGTAAATGGCCCACATGTAAAACCAGATTATTTTCTCACAAAGAGACCTATCTAGATCAATGTTTTTTTGAATTTGTAAAAAGCAGACTGGAGGACTGGAGGATTGGAGACTTCTCAGCTATACAGGGCTTCCTCGAAACCTCTCCTGAGATTTCCAGATATAGAGTATAGGTGCTCTCACTTTTCTTTTTTTGTTATACATGTTTGATAAGTTTGATAAGTTTGGCTCTGATGACCCAAAGGTTAAAAAGCTTCCTGTCAAATACTGGTAACAGCAGAAATGGTTTTGAATATAGGAAAATCTCTTTGCACAGCTACAGCAGCACGCAAGTTTTTAAAAGTGGTTGTCGATGTTTTCCCCCTAAGGCAGTAGGAGCTTGTGTGTAATATCTCTTGCCTTCCCCATCTCTGACCCAACAGCAAACATTTGCAGCACTCCACTGATCTGAGTTGAAATATGAAGAAAACAAACCAATTCCCTTCAGTTAGTAAATGCTAATATAATCAATCCCATCTGTATAAGACTTATGCCATTATTACAAATTGCCCGAGTTCATAATTGTCATATAACAAATTCCCTTTCCTACTTCTACCTATGAGGTATCTACTTATTGCAATTTAAGTGAACTTACTCCGCCTGTCTGCTGCTACATCAATCTTCCAGCTAAATCATACTTTCACTTAATTTGAAGAACTCCACTGGTACCAGGTGCTAGGGCAAGGAAGGTTTATTCATCCTAGAGACAAGACTATCTGAGAAATTGTAAAAGACACTAGAAAAGGCTAAATGCAATCAAAAGAGAAAAGTGGAGGGTGGGGAAGGAGGAAGACTAAAAATTAAGGATGATAGAAGGACTGAAAAAGAGAGCCAGAACTCCTTACATCAGAGCTCAGCCTCTAAGAAAGCAACTCAGTTCTTCTCTAGATGACTTGCTTCCCAAGGATTCTCAGTTCCTGACAAGGGACCCGTGCAGTGATTTTCTGACAATTTTCCATGCAGCCTTTCTCTTCAAGTGCCAGCTGCCCAAGGCACATTTCCAAGCCTCTGCTTAGGTGCACACATTTGAAAAGGGTTGAAGGGAGAAGAAATCTCTACCAAATAATGAAAATACAAAGCCTACATCACTAAGGTGACACTGCTTGCTGAACATAAGAATATGCTTAAATGGCAGATGCTTGCATCTCATACTGGAATCTACTTGCTTTAGTTTTTGCCATACCAGACCATAGCTACTGATTTTGGAGTGCTTAGGCAGATAATGTGTTTGGCAAGCTAAATATTAATCTAGACAATTAAATAACAAATATGGTGGGAACATGCAAGTCTGAGTTGATATGTCTCAGGATGTGTTTCTCTGATTTTAGACTGAATGCAATGAGCTGAATAAACAATTTATATCTGCACTGTTCCCAATCAGAGGCATCAAAACTCATTAATCCTCGTTAAGTAAAAAGAATCCTCCCTGTCAATTTGTTGCTTCTGTTGAAAAGCAAGTTCAGCAAAAGCATTATTGAGCACCCATGCATGTGTGCAATAGGTTATAGTAGGAATACTACCAGCTCTTATAAAAGGCAGTGACTTTAGAGGCAGCTGAGGTTGAGGAAAATGCATGCAGAGGAAAACATTAAAGTGTCCTTTGGAAGATACTGGATATTTTTTCCTGTTTAGAGTTTTTATACATGCTTATGTTGTTTATATTATCTTGATAATTGATAACAACATACTATTCTTGATTCATGAAATAGTGTTTGTTTAAACTTGAGCACACATAAGATACAAGTTTTATCTGATAAAATAATTGGACTGATTTTAGCCCTAATCTAGAGCTTGTCCTTGATCCTCCTGAATCCTGCTTCCTTTATATTAAATTTACCATAATGTCTAGGACTGCATCTCATCTGTCAGCAGCAAGTAAGAGCTGCAAGGCAGAAAAAGGCAACCCCTTCATCTGCCTGTGTGACAGCTCCTGGTGCCAAGTTAAAGCAGCTTTTCCAGCACAGTGTGGCCATGCAGAGAGAGCTTAGGTGGGACAAACTGTTCAGCTCTGAGCTGCAATGGGAGAGTATTGACAGCCCATACAAAACAAGGAGCAGGCTTAGTGTCTCAGTGGAGATGCTGAGCAGGGCTCTGTGGGTGCTGTGTCAGCACTCCTGCACCAAGCACAAGCACAAACTTCTCACAGCCAAATCACTTCACTCGGAATGAAAGAAGGGACAGGCACTCAGAAAATCGGTAATATTTAATATTGTGAGCAATGGCTTTCAGAAGCCAGTGTTTAGTGGCTTTTTAAGCTGAATTTCTGATGAATTTTATGTTATTCCATCAGCTCCTCTGACCTTGTTTCTGACCATAGCAAAGTGCAAAATATTCCAAATTTCAGATTACGTAGGAAAGCAAGTAACACTGGCTCCTGCTTGGATGTGAATTTAAGTGAATGTGAAGACACCAGAATTGCACATCTCTTTCATCAATCCCCTTCTGCTGAGAAAGAAGTAAAAAGAAGGCGTTTCCTGACAAAGAATTCCATGAAGCCAACAGAAACAGTAATGCTCATTCAGCCCAAAATAACATTTAAGACAATAACATTGCCAGCCTGACACACAAGTTCTTTGGTTATAAGCACATCAGGAAATGAGAAAAAATGACAAAGTGTCAATAAACTTTACTTTGAAATTACAAGCTTACCTACAGCTCTTTCAACTAATTTGTTTTCCATAGCAAAACCATCTGTAATGAAAGCTAGATTAAGACCATCATTGGGAAGAGTGAGCAGAGCAGCACACCTGACAGTCAAGGTTTATGAAACTTGTTTTTCTCAGTTTCATCTGATTTTTATTGCTTTGTTTCATTAAAAACAGTGACTTCTTTTCTGTCACAAAAGACAAGAACTGGGAAATACAGGAAAATATATAGAGAATAAAGAGGGTTATTCAACCTGTCATGAACAATGTCTAGTAAAAGCCTAAATTTTATTGTAAAAATTTTTAAAGTACTTCAATGTGTTTAAGTGGCTATTAGATGCAGAGGAGAACAACCAATGCTGTGCTTCTCAAGTGAAATGAGGCACTTTCAAGGAAAGAATTTTTGTAATAGAAAGACAATTACTTTTTTTGTATCTTCCTTGGAGCAATAACGTTACTCTAACAATCTTGGACACAGAAACCTCTTGTTTTATCCTTTTTTCCCCCATTGAATTTCGTTTGCTACATTCATACATTAAAGATTTCCCTGTTTAGACAAGGTATTTTACCCAGCCAAAACACAGATTTCCCTTTGCAAGAATAAGAGCATGGCAAGTTTTTCTCCTTTTCTAAAAAGTATGCCAAAGAGCCAACAAAACTTATTATTTTATGACAGCCATTTAAAAGACTTAGGAATTGACAAGAGAATTATTTCATGATCTCTGCTTTTGTTGGCAATTATAGCAATGGTATCTGCTTTCCTGAAAATTCACTTCAAGGACACAAGGAAATAAAATTACTGAGATTACTTTGTCAAGTCTTGTAAGTATATTTGACGACTTGTTTTCTGGAAAAATTTCCTAAAATCAAAAGACCTGTATGGATCTCTAACCTACAATATGAGAACCTTTCTAACCTCACTAATGAGAAATTGTGTTGAGTAGGGAAAAAATTGAAATGTTTAGAAACCTTCAGGGTATTTTGTGTTTTATGAAGTCAGTGACAGTTACAAACATCTGAATGGAGACATTACACCACTTTAACAGCACTGTCTTCAATAACCCAGCATGGAAACATGAGCCTGTGTTACAAAACAGCCACACTCTGGGTGATCATTAGACCCCCTAAGGCTGCTCTGTTTGGAGATTTTAGTGAATTTTTTTACAGTTTGGAATGACAAAGTAAAGAAAGTTATTCCAGGGCTATAACTGAGGACAAAACCCTGTCCTCTAAACATTTGTGCTTATAAATATGCTAATCTTGCTATCATTTTGCCTTAAAAGGCAGCAGCCTTTCCTTTACAGCTCCTTACGTGCTTTGATGTGCTGCCCATTTAACTGGTTTAGATGGTATTTTAAACCAGAATTTAAGAGCATCAGACAACTCTGTCACTGCTTTCAAAAAGAAGCTGTTGTTGCTGTAACCAAAGTTTAATAACCGTGTGGGAGGTAGACAAGTTCAAAGCAGAGATGGGAAACTTGGGACCTCAGTAACATCTGGTGCCTTTTTCACAGGTTAGTAGAATTAAATTGCACAGAGCCTCGGAGAAACAATTCTGTTTGCTTCAATATCCAAAGATAATGCAAGCCACAGAGGATGACAGGAAGGTTGGGGGTCCCGATAAATCAAGTATTTAGAACAGTCTATCTCCTTCTACAGTATCCATCAAAATCCTACCAGAGCTCTTGGGCAGAAAAGCACAAGCATTTTTTTTAAGTGCAAGGATCATTTGCACTAAATACCCCTGCCAAGCAAATTTAGTCCAGCATGAATATTCACAACACCTGGCTGTCTGAAAGCAGCCAGCTTTAAGAAGAGGTAAATATATCTTCAACTTAGTAGATGATAGGGCTGGGAAGTTTTATATTTCTTCAGTGTTAACCAAATCTAATCCAGGGACTAATGGGAAGAAAAAGATCCTTTCCTTTGACTCCAGGGAATTTTGGATTAGGCTCTTGATTTATTTATTTTTTTATTTTAAAATAATATCCACTATTTAGAATCTTCCACGATGCCTAAGAAGTATGATTAAAATGTATTATAGAGAAACCAGTCCCCTCTCTTCACATAAAATGGCTAAAAAACTCCAAACACCTTTTTTCAAGTTACACCTCTATTGCCAAAACCAATGAAAAATACAAATTTTGTTAACTCAGATTACTCATACTTATCTTTGAATCTTTATCTTTGTTTCTAAAGAGAGAAAATTAATAACACTTGGTGCTTTCTATTTCTCCTACTGTGCCTCCTCTCCTCTCCTCTCCTCTCCTCTCCTCTCCTCTCCTCTCCTCTCCTCTCCTCTCCTCTCCTCTCCTCTCCTCTCCTCTCCTCTCCTCTCCTCTCCTCTCCTCTCCTCTCCTCTCCTCTCCTCTCCTCTCCTCTCCTCTCCTCTCCTCTCCTCTCCTCTCCTCTCCTCTCCTCTCCTCTCCTCTCCTCTCCTCTCCTCTCCTCTCTCACTAAAGCAAGTCAGAGTTGATAAGAAAAGCAGACAATACAGAGAAAAGTGAGAAGTTCTTCACATTTCTCTCAGGTTGGAGGGTTTATTATTTTCATACAGCCTCCTCCCCCATTTTTGGGCCTCTCACACAGGAACAAATATTCAGCCTCAGGCTCCAAATAGGCCTCAAGAGAAGGAGTGTGGATGATTCTCAGATTTGTCCCTTTCTCCCAACAGACAAAAGCCTTTTTATTTTTCTGATCATTCTTTATAGCAGTACTTGCATAACATTGCATTTTTGTCTCACTGACTGTCAGCTAGCACCAAGCATTCTTCTTTTTCTTGCCCACTTCTAAAGCTAAATTGATTATTTTCAGCCCCTCCAAATTAGCCATTCAAATCTTGTTGGATGATTCTTTTGTTTCTAAGCTTTCATCTGCAGGGATATTTCACCTTTGGGAATTTAGTCCAGCTGACTGAGCCAAGCATTCTTCATCATTAATTTATATTTCTACTTCTGATTATAAAACCATTGCAGAAATCAGGTCTTCATAGGATGAATCCTTTCTTAAGCCCCAGACCACTGGATGCCACAGGTTTTTATCACACCCTGACACTAACAGTCCTTTGAGGCGCATTTTACTGGGGAACTAAAACCTGGTTAATTGTCTAGATCTGATTGCAAATGGGTATCTACTTTATTTTATGCTTCTTCCTGTTTTCAAAAACCAAGAAGTACCATATGTCTAAAGTAATTTGAACTGTTGAAGACTTTTGTTTGTTTATTTAAAAGTTAAATAAATTAGAATTTAGGTTTCTTTCACTTTTCCTTACCGTTTCGGTTCACAAACAGCATTGCCACTGCAGTAACCCATGAACACTGTGACAGAAAGGGCAAAATAGGAGCTAGGAGAAATTGGCTTTAACCCTAATTGAATCAATGGCTCATTCAATGAAACACCACCAAGACACATCCAGCTCAGTTGGAAAAAAGGGTTCACAAAATAGAGCTAGCCTGGGGAATTCCTCACTCCAGAAAAAGGGTTATAGAAATATATGGTGAGCTAGAGACATTTTTAAAATGAAAAGCCTGAAACACAGTTTTCAGACTAAGCCAGGATTTATTCATGTATTTCAAATATGCTACTGTACCAAAATAGCTGCAGATTCTTTGTCCTTACTGTGTTCCTTGTTGCTAGCCTTAAATTTGGTCTTGCATTGATCAATGTAAGGCATGACAGTAACCAAAGGCATCAGGATGCTTCAAGGACAGACTTTATGGAAATACAGGGAGATAACTTATAATAAATTTTATTCACATCACTGTATATGCTTTACATTTTTTCCAGCCAACAATTTCCATTCATACACCCCTGGCTGTAGGGAGAAGCAAAACTCCATGACCTAAACTCGTTGTTTTCTAAACATGAAAGACACTTTGTCATGGGCTTGTGAAACCACAACTGTGACTAGTTTCTCTACTTTCTGTTTATTGTGCAGAAATAAATTTGATTCCTGACACTTAAGAATGTAGTAAATTATAAGAAATGTTCCTCCATTTTGTGTTACATCACATGAGCCTACTCCTAAAAGGATGAGTCACTGTGTTCTCTGCACTTCAAGCCCTCTGCACAGCACTTTTATCAAAACTCTTCAAAGCATGCCTGTTCTATTTTTATGTTAACCAAAAGCAAACATTTTCAGGATAGGTATGTATTGGACTTCTCTTAGGCTATGATTTTTAATCCTTTGAAAATGCATTCACTGTCTTTTCCAAGCATTTACAGCCAGCTGATATTACACTGGCATTTTGCCTTCTCAGGATGCCATATGCCAATTTCTGGATACCATCATGCAAATGACAAGAATTTAAATAATTTGTTACATCCTAAAAGCTGTAAGTCCCTTTTGGATGGCACTATCATACAACTGCCTGGCTGCTAGCTTGCTCTTGTTGATTAGGAAGTTAGAAAAAAAAAGTAAAACATGGAAGCTAAAGACTCAGTAGCAAGTAAAATGAGATTATTACAATGACTGAAATTGAACGATAATACAACTTTTTGTCCATCACAAGCAGAGAAGGATTTAAACTTGAAAAATAAGCAAACACTTGTAGAGAAAGAAAGGTTTCTATATTTGCAAGGGCTGAAACCATACCACAGACAAATAAAACACAAAACTGATTTTCAGAAAATCTCACAAGACTATCCACAATCCTATTTTGCCAGTCCAAACTCTTACCAAAACTTTTAAGAGAGTACAGTTTCAGGAGTTTCTCTCCCCTGCCATATTGAAATATTTAAAAGACCCCTAAGTTTTGGGGTTTTTTTTCAAATAATTAAATGTCTACTTAACTAAACATTAAGATCCATTTACAGGTCTTATCCTGGCTCTCAAATACATTTAGCTGCACATGAGAAAAAAACTCTAGCTTGTGTAGTATGGAAATGAAATATAAGAGAAATAATCTATAAAACAAAAGAAGGGAAAAAAGCCACAAAATAAAGAAAATCTTAATCTCAGCACAGCTGATCCTGCAATGGACAACAACAGAGGGAACCATCAGGAATTTTTTCCTGCTAAATGCCAGCGTATTTCACTCACTTGTACATGCTCCTGTACAAAACACCAGAGCTGTGCTAAAGCAGCAAGCAAAGCATGGAATATAAAAATTGATTATAACTAGAGCAGCAAATTCAGAGCAGTGACTCTGCCCTATTCTCTCCCTGCATTATCTCCTGCAGAACACATATTACCCTTTTAAAAACAGTGACAGTAGGAATAGAACAAATCATTCACCAAAAGCCTCTCTGAACATTTGAACTCTATGACCATTTCCTAGAAGGAAAAAGCAAAACCCTCTAGGTGGCCTAGGCCACAGTTCACTGCTCCCATGCATCTGACACAAGGGGGTACTTAAGGTGAAAGGGATTGGAAACATTTGTTAAATAATATTCTAAAGCACACAAGGCAGGAATGTCACAGAGGTAAGGGGTTTTTTTTAAAAAAAGAAAGTTTCATAGTAAGCCCAAGACCTTTATAAAATGGGATTTTAAGCTCCTACTGAAAG
Source organism: Cinclus cinclus (assembly GCF_963662255.1). NCBI lineage: Eukaryota > Metazoa > Chordata > Aves > Passeriformes > Cinclidae > Cinclus > Cinclus cinclus. Next base: position 3,121,978 of record NC_085066.1, on the reverse strand, counting down.
TGTATCTGTCATCCTAAAACCAAAACAACATAATGGAGAAATTCCTATGGGCTGGTTACTGGTCCCAGATTTGCTCTAAGAGTTCATCTCCCTGAAAGCTCTTAGAGCAGCAGGAAGGACAAAGCAGATCTCCCTACATATTAACTCTGGGATAGTGACACAAATTCAGCTGATAAATGGTAACACTTAACTTGCTATTGTCTGGCTACACAGGAGACTTAGTTATATCTCTGAATATCTGCAGTAAATCACCATTTTAACTGGGGCACTGCTTCGGATTCCTGAGGGTGATTACTTTTGGGTTTTCATATTTTTTTTAACAAGCTCCTTATTTTGTAGCTAAACAGATAAATCATTTTTCACTGATACCAAGAAGCAGGTCACTGTAATTGCTCTGACATGAAAATAGGAGGGAAATACCCTGACTTCATTTGAAATCACACTGCTGATCCTGAGACACTGTTCCCTCCCTGTCCTTGTGAAACTCCTGTCATGTGTTCTTGAGAGAACCTGGCATTATTTCATAGTTTAGTTACTTTATTAGGTGCTTTCAAGCATCATTTGGTGAAGATATAGGTACAACTGCACAATTCTGCCTGCTCTTCAAAAACTATTTTCTAAATAAGTAAGAAAAATCAGGAGTGTGTGACCTTGTCCTTTTCAAAGCATGTAAGCCAAAAGAGACTAGTGACAAACATTTGTGTGATATGGTACTAGGGATAGGATGCCCCGTGGCATTGATTGGCTGGAAAGCTAATCAAAGTTTGCAGTCATAGGTATGAGCATTCAAACTCAGTTACCTTGATGCTCTGATATCAGCCCTTATCTAACTAAAGAACTCAGATTACCCATCCTGCTGAATTCTGTAAGGCTAACATATATCAGCAGAATAGATAAAGCAAGATTTGTATCAGGCTCAAATAGCTCTGAATTCTAAGTCTCAGTCATTGAGGTGTTAAGGACAACTCCAGTGACTCAGTGTCTTTTGATTCCATAAGTGTCATAGTATAGAGTGCATGGCAACAGTTCAATCCTAAATTGCCACTGAAGCAATGACAATATCAAATTCATTTATGACTGAAGAACAGTAGAGATGCCAAGTGCCCATTTAGCACATTTATTATCCAAATAAATGGTGGTGTCAATTCCATGATTGAATACGTTTCCTTAAGTGGCCTGACTATTTGAGGGAATTGAATTTTAATTACTTTCTGATAGATTATGAAACATATTTAGGCATAGAACTTAAGTATGTGGTTTAATATTTCCCTTTCACTGAGGAAATCAGTAAAAAGACAACTGAAGGAATATTTTCCAAACTGTCTACAAATTTCAGGAATCTCAATTTGAATTACCAGGACGGTGTATCCTGATAGAACTCGAACACTTGTACCAAAATTCAGCAATTACCTGAAGGATAAATAGCTGTTGCTTAGATTAGAGTAACCAAGCCAAAAGTTAAAAAAGAGCTGTTAGGCACCAACTGATAGTATGAATTTCTGTGATGAAAGGTGCCAGCTGAATTCAGGATAACTAAATGCAGCTGGAAACTATTGCTTAGTTAGGTAAAATAACTCTGCAGTACATAAGACAGGGACCAAGTGTGATTCCTTAGTCACATTGAAAAATAATTGATTCCACACAATTCCATTTCTAACAATCAAATGGTTTGAGGATGAGGATATTCACCTTTTGGAAGAAAGAGAAAGCAGACTGTGCTCCAGCATACTAAAGAGTTTTGAGAGTGGATAATAATTACAGAGAACTGAAAGAGCCTGAAAATATTTTCTCTGAACTCTTTTAGGGGTAAACAGAATACCAGGGTTGGGTTTTTAAAATTATCAGCAAGGGTAGCAATTAATTGTTTTTCCCCAGTGGCTGAGTAGTTTAGGAACTCTTTTTGAAGTACAAACTTGTGCAGAACTCTGCCCTTAGTCCAAGAGGATCAGAGTTTGAATCCTTTTTTTTATAGTATTTTCCTAAATAGTAATTTACAGTACTGAGTGCCAAGCACCAGTCCCCATCACTGAGGGGTTTCTATTCCTCATCACAGGTGTGAAATCAAGAAAGAAAATCCCTCCATCTGCACCCCCAAGCAAAGACAAATGCAGAGGACAAAAATCCTGAGCACACTGGAATCCTTCAGCAAGAGAATTCACAAAACCGACCAGACACTTCCATGTCACATTGAAATTTTACTAGTGGGGACAACATCCAGCCTATGAAGCAGCACCACAATCTTTATTGACTGCCCAACTATGGATCCTTGGAGCCATTCATGCTTGTTTTCTGTCCCATGCACTTATTTCAAAAAATACCTCCTTTTGGAACTAAGTCAACCTGTAAATAAAATCATTATACTGACTGTTAAAGGTGTATTGCTTTATGAGTTCCTCTTGGGTTTATCCTGTGGAATCTAAACGGCAGTGAACAGAATTGTCTCTGGAATTATGGATTAATATGTATATTTGGCCTCTGACACCTTTATCAAACTTGATAATGGCAGCACATGCTGCCACTGTGGCTCCTGCAAGGGGGCCCAACAGCCCCAGCCCTGATGCTGAGGAGCAGCACCTGCCTGCACCCAGCAGGGTGAATCCAGAGCCAGCACAGCTCAGGAGCTGACACTGCGTGACCTGGGGACGTTCATTCCTGTGAGCTGTCACACCGTTCACCTGGGCTGAACTATAACTGTGTTCCAGCGTGGCACTGCTTCTCCAGGCCCTGGCAGGAGCTTCTGCAGGCATGGCAGCTTCCAGTGGTGACACACTGAGTGGCAGCAGGCTCCTGTCCTGCACCAGAACGGCAGCAATCTGTGCAGCAAGGTCTCCATGCACTTAAATGCCAGATTTCAGCACCCATTTTCAAAACTGTTCAGTTAAGGTATTGCTTTATTTTAGCTCCTCGCTGACTTTCGTAAGAATTGGAAGGACTCAATGAAGAGAAAAACGTGCAGACACACATAAGACTGGTTGTATTTGTTACAGCTGAGACTTTATCATGGTACATTAGGATAATTTCATCTGCAAAGAATATTGACAGAGGCTTCCACAGAATTAATATTTCAAATCATTTCCTTGTTCCATCAGCACTTCTCTGCATTTGCCAGTCTTCCACATTTAATGCAGTAGTGTCAGTCAGGAGGAAAAGCTGCAGCTAATTTGACTAGTTTTTGACCCTAATGAATGAAACAAATTATTCTATTTACTTGAGCAGCATTCTGATTCAACAGCAATTTTCTCAGCAAAGCTATTTCAGTGCAGTTCCAGTGCAGAGAAATATTTTCAGCCAATGTTTAGTCATTCTCACAAGTGTTATTAAACACTGTTAGTCATACACCAGCCATCCGTATCTTAAAGCACTCCAATCTTGTATTAAGAAATGAGTATGTTACAGGGAAAGCCAGGAAAAAATAGCAGAAAATATTACTGAAAGTTCCAAGACAGTCTGTAAACTGAATAAGATTCCATAGGGTTAGATTGGATATTATTTGAAATGAAATGTTAATAACTATTGCACATTGTTTATATTTGACATTTGAGTATTTTCTGCAGTGAAGTGCAGATAACAATCATTTGTCCAAAATCATATCATTAAAAAACAGGACAAAGGATTAATGAATAAAAGCCTTAATATTTCACTCAGTTTATCATCATGAGAGCAGAAACACCATTGTTAGATCAGAAATTATCTATAGGGCAACACATTTGTGAGATAGATTTAATTGTATGATCACATTAAATTCAAGGTTAACTGCTTGGAAGTCCTCATTAGAGAGAGTTTGTGGTAAATAGGTATCATAAAATCACTGAATTTTTTTTGGTGTTGTTTCTATGCTGAACCTCATTTTGATATTGTTGGGTGCCTCTCTCATAATTCAGTATTTGACTGTTCTCTCTGTGATCTGATTAAGGTTTAAAAATTTAGGAATGATTAATGATTTGGATGTAAAATTAATACTTAGCAAACTCCATGTCTTTCACAAAATGGTTATTTGTACAAAATCTTTACATACATACATAACTTTGTTCCAATTTTAATATACAGGCTTTTTTTTCTCCCCAAAGACTTTTTTAAACAAATAATCATCAGCTGAAATAAACATAGCTGAAATGGTGTTTTAAGTTCACCTGTACTTAGAAGGAAATAAAATTATCCCCAAATTAAATTAAAGCAAAATTAATATGCAGGTATAGTCATGTGCATTCAGTGTGTATAGAAACAGAAAAAAGCCTTTTTCCAAGATAGCACCGCTCACACAGTGAGACACAACTCAGTATCTGAAACAGGCAGTGATTTTATGAAACCATATTCTCTCCCGTGCTTCAGCCCTGGCTCTCCACATCCCTTCAGGCTACACAAAAACACCACCCTAATTCAGAGAGATGACACTAACAAACATTGTTCTGATTCCAGCTGTGGGTTTGTCACTTTATTCATCTGTCACCAAGCTCTAGTGCCAACCTAGATGCTGAGCATGCATGAAGAGCTGGAAATTACTTGTGGGATGGGGAAATATGACCAATAAGTTAGGGGGAAATTCCAATTTCATCAACTTCTAAATGACAGGTATTTGCAGGTTTCTTGGGTAACCACAACAAGAACATGCCAGCAAAGTACTTCCCCACTCTGCAAATGTAAAAATTGAAACAAACTTTGAAATACTTTAGTCACAACAGACTTAAAGATTTACATCCAAACCTGCTTTTAAATCTAGTCAACTAACTGGATTTCATAATGCCAAGCATTAAATTCATAGGTAGCAAATGTGTTCTGTCTTTCAAGCAAGATGAGAAATAATGTGCACTGAAATGGGAGTTTCCCCACTGATTCGTCCAGCTCTTCATAATCCAGCAGCTGAAGATTCTAATGTATATCTGAGTGTTTTTTCATTATTTCATCTTCTGTCCTTACGATCCCAGTCTGGTGCCCACGGAATTCAAAAGAAGCAGATCAGTGGCTTCACGGGGCTTTCAATCAGCTGCAGAACTGAGATAAGGCTGGCTGCAGAGAGCAGGCACATGTCAGAGCAGGGAGTGAGGCAGCATCGCCCCAGCCCCAGCCCCAGCCCCAGCCCTGCAGGGGTGCCAGGGCTGTCTGAGGGACCACGCTGCCTCCAGCCCTTCCCAAGTGCTCTCCTGCCATCCCTAACTGCCCTCCACATGGCTTTTTCCAGGCCCTGTCTGGCTCCGGAGGAAGGAAACGTTGCTCTGTATTCTGTACACAGCCTTACCCTCGTTAGAGAATTTTGCACCCTTTAATACTCCTCGCAGCATTTTCGTAAGTGCTCTTCAGTGCCTACTATAAAGAGCAATCTTACTGGTACTTGTAAGAGTATCCTTTGCACAGCAGCTTTATACCACAGCTGGGAGAAAACACAATGAGCCTATCACATAAACCAAAATATTAGATTGAAAGAGCTACTTCATTCACCGAGGAATAACACACTGATGTTGTACATAAGCACAGTTTATAATTACACGAGTATTCTGCCTAATCTATTTAATCATCAAAGTGCAGACTTTATATATAAAGCAAAATCAGAACTTGGTATCTTCTCCCCCAGAGTGCTAAGCAAAAGAGCAGTTGTTATATGAATTCATACAGTTGAGAGTAGGCAATTCTTCCAGTCCAAAGATGGAAAATTTCATTTCTTACACTTTGGGCTTGCAGCTGAGATAAATAATCTGCATGGAAACAGATACCACTGTTTCCAGTCTTGAAAGACCTATCCATTTCAAAAAGGAAAAGTTGGAGGCACAACAGCAAAGAAACCTCAACAATCACCCCCCAATACTCAGAATAAACTGCATCTTTTAAAAAGATTTTGATCATTAAACTCGCAGGCTTGATCAAAAGAAATAGAAATGTATGTAATAGATTGGTTGATTGATAGCACTAGAATTTATAACCCTAAAGACAATGAGCTTTTTGAAATATCAAAAGAAATCCAATTCAGCATGTGTTTGGCACATCTAGTCTTTCAATAGAAATCACTGAAGTTCAGTTTGGAACCATAAATACTGAAACATATAGAAGCTAATTGCACAATATTCATGTTTGAAACGTCATTTTAAAATGGGAAATCTTGTACATTTTCATCTTTTACAACATGATTCAAATTCAGTTTCTATCACAACGTTGTTCTTTATTGGTTTAAAATGTTTACTGGAGAAATCTGGCAAATGCTATTAATTAAACATTTAATGAAATGTAAATCCCTTAAAATTTAGTCAAAATTGAAGCTTCAATTCAAATTTCCTTCACAATTACTTAACTGCTCTCAGTGGAGCTCCCTAAATTTACATAGTTTAGTTAAGATTAATTCAAGACTCCAAATGGTGTAAAACGTACAGTCTAGAGAGAAACAAAAAGTTCCTTTTTGTCTAACAGAAGGAGCATAGAAAACTACTCACTCTGCTTGGTCTTGGATGTGATCCTTGTTCCTCACTCTCATCAAAGAGACTTCCTCTAAAGGCAGGGGATAAAACTCCTTCCTCACTGAGCTCAGTGAAGCCAGTTTTTCATAAATTGCTTTGCTCTCAACTGATGAAGTCCCCAGGCAGCACAGAGCTAACAAAGGAATAATCAGCTTCAAATGCATCTTTACAACTTTTGGTCCACAACTAAATACAAAAACATTTTACAAAAGCAGTAAATTCTGCTGTAAAATTAAGTAGTAAGTGTATTCTGGCCTAAGTCAAAAGCAGAATAAATTGCTCAGTGTAGACAGGCCTGTAACACCAACACTGTTTATTCTGGAACCTTCACAACATCCATGGCCTTTAACACTAACTGGTGCTTTTCATAGGTCATACATGACTGCATTAAATTTTTGCCAATTCCCCTTGATAAAAAGCCTCTGGTAATATAAGGGTTATTCCATAGTCTCTTTGGATTAAAAACATTTCTTGGCGTGATCTAACACATTCCATCTCCTAGCAACTGAATTAACAATTACTTAAGTAACTTAAAAGACTGTCCCATGAGGCTGTAACTGGGCCAGGGGAAAACATCGGTATTGTGCAGTGCCACCCAGGAACTCTGGGTCCTTTTCCTCATGGTGACATTCCTGCGTTTGCAGGGCTGGAAATAGCGTGACAGGACTGCTTTGCTCCTTTGCTGCAGCTGTGACAAAGGCACTGTGCTGTGGGTGCAAGTGAGGCCGCAAGGACCAACGGCACCGCTTCAGCTCCCTGAAAAACCTCTCACGCTTCCCTGCAGAATGTCCTGTTTGCCTTAGGAGTGAATCAGGCTCTTTGGAAAACACAGCACCACTGAGTGCAGCTGAAGAATCTGTTGACTTGGGAAGGAACAGCTGGGGTCGTGACCCAGGTGTTACTGTTTAGATATGCCCAGGCAAACAGAGCAAGAGAACCAGAAGCAGGAAAATTTCAAAGTACAGCCTGTACTATTAATAGTGTAATTAAAACAGCAGTACAGGAAACTGAGGCACAAACTGTGTGAGTCCCTTGACTCACGTTAGATACTCCAGAGAAGAAACTCGGTAAAGCTCAAGGACATAAAAGGGTATATTCGACAAAGATCACCTAAACCTCATCGACATTATACATTGCATGTACTGCACACCAGAAACAAAGCATCAATAATCTCTAATCCACATAAAGGATTTGGTGTGAAAGCACTTCTAGACAGACTAGTTTGACAAAACTGGGCTGCATAGTCAGCTTTTTAAAAGCCATGCAGGAGTTACGGATTTTCATTTCTATTTAGATAAATGTTCTATACTCATTAAAGTTTTGCTTAACTGGAAATGAAAAAAAAATCACATCCACCTGCTACAAGATGGAACATAATGTTGTCAGACAGCAGAAGGGCAATAAAAAGATGCAGAAGAGACAGACAAGATCTTGGTGACAAAAACACCACTTACAGTATTTCTTCCCTCAGACCAATGCTACAGCTGTTCTATACACCCCAAACTAGGCAATAAGATGTTTGACCTTGACAAGAATTAGCTAGAGCATAGAGCAACGCTTCATGGAATAAAAATTTACAGCAACAGCCTGAGACATGGTTCAGAAAGGAGGCCCTGGCAGGCAGTGCCAAGGGTGCAGAGCTACTCAGTGCCAGTAGGGAGGTGATGTGGCAGAAAGTGGGAAATACCACAGTAGAAAAAATAAAAGTTAACAGGCTGGATTACTCTGTCTGCCAATACACCAAATCTGTGCCTGCTTTCATCAAGTAGTCTTTACAGCGAACTCCAGCCGGGGCCAGAAGATTTGGTAGATATCAGTCTCCCCATGCAAGAAGTAACAAATAGTGCTGCAAAATAAGATAGTGGTAGTGCAGAGAGATAAAAAGCCCAGCCTGCCCCTCAGGGCTACCAAAATGCAGCTGCTTCATAGGCCCATCACTCAAAGAGTTACTCTCCCCTGAAATTCCAGAATCAGTAGGGCTGAGATAAGACTTGGAGTGGTGCAAACTCCATAACCAGACTATTTAGAGCCCAAACGAAATAGGCACAGGGAACTCTTGGAGGAAGCCCTTCTGCACTGAAGGTCTAAAAAGGATGAACAAATAGAACCCTCAGGCTACCTCTGCTTTTGATGCTGAGCAGAGTGGCATGCATAAATCTGTGATGTATTTGCCCTGGCTTTGTCCTTGTTTCTTACTGAAGTTGCTTAATGATAACGTTATATTCCAGTCTTCATCTGCTAGAAAAATGCTGATCATTTTTGTATTTATTTCCTAAATTGAATCCAGAAGTTGTGAAAGACACAAGATTGATTTCACTGTGTTTGGCAGCTGCTGAGGAGACAGCATGGCTTCAGCCAACCCAGAGGACTAATTCCACTGCTTATTACTGCAGATGAACACCCGGAGCAGAGCCCTCTGCTCTCCCAGCCATAAGTCAATCACAAGAGTCAGAAGGCAGATTGCTCTTTGCTAGACTAATAGCCTGGCAATTATAAACATACTTCATTTCTTGCTAGACATCCCATTTTTTCCATGAATGCACCTTTTACAGAGTGCAGCCCAGCAGCTTTCACATCTTCATTTCCCTTCCTAGGAAGGCAAACAGGAATCCTTGGAGAGTTATTTTATTTCCAAGTGTTTTTCCACAGGGAAAACCTGCCCATCACTGCCTGTGTGCACACCTTTCTATCATCATTTTTAATGGGCTGCATCAACTCTACCTGCTTTTCTACACCTGATTAACTGTTTTACAGACTATGACACCTTAATAACAACCACAGACAATGAAATGTAGCCATGATGGAATGCACAGCTTGATATTTTAGTGACATGGATGTTTTCTGTGTGAGCTTTGAAAGAAATGCAGACTTTAGAATGATGTCTCCCAGATACATTCATCTAAGAGGGTAGAAAACAGCACTTTTGCTACACCAGGGTCTTTCCAGGGCATCACTGGTATTTATAGGGCAGTCCATGGCCCAAACAGATTGTTTCTAAATAAGTCACATCACAACACAACAATAATGAATTTATATATAGAATCAGGCAACCAGGGAAGATTTCTTCAAAAATCTTATTGGTGTCCTTGCGCCTCAGCTGCCTGCTAAGTTCAGCTGCATTCTAGTGGAGTCCGTGAAAAATTTTGCAGATTCAACAAAACTGAAAAAAGTATACTTTAGACAAATGGGAGATACAGAATGACCAAAGAGACATAAAAGTCAAATAATTCAGTACAAAAAAGACATTACAAGAAGTCATGTGTAGAGATCATAATCTAAAAATATATAAATAATGCAAAGGTAATCCTATATTTTAGGCATATAGATGGAATAAATAGGATCTTCTGAACAATCCTAAAAAGCATCAGTAGATATATTTTGACAGGTAAAAAAGTAAATAGCTTTACTTACTTTTTTTTTGTTTGTTTAATATTCGAACCTTTGTTAATTTGAATTTTTTAGCCAGACTTCCCCCTTTTGTCTTATTCAAGACCTTTTCATTTCAGTGAACCAGCTAACCTGATATTTCATGCACTGTGGGCTGTTTGGCAAGAAACTTCACATTTTTGTCTACTTCAGTCACATAATCTAGGTCAGTGGCTCAAGATCCAAGGAAACATTACAGGTGCTCTATTATTTCCATCTGACTCCATTATATAAAACTGAAAGCATAGCAAATTCTGATTTCTGAGCTCAGAAACGGCACATACCAATTATCTGTCCAAACAGAGAGCAAAAAACTGATGGCCCTAAATAAAATCTCAGCCACCCACCAGAGGCAGCAGCATTGGGAAGCACAAAACACATTGGCAGGGGAGAGGAGTCACTAGAAGCACAGCCCAAGAGCAACAGCTAACAAATTTAATTTGGTTCTGCCACCCTTGAAAATGTTTCCAAGTGGTTTCTTCTCTCTGGTAACTAGCAGGCACTCACATACTGCAGATACATGTCCATTGATGCTCCCTCCCCTAGCTATTTATTTCTGCATTTCAGCAAACAAAACAAGCTGAACTCTTTCACTCCTGTGGTAGTAGAGAGGTTAGATACTTCAGCTAAAAGGTCAATATTTTGAAGGAAAAAATGTCAAAACAGATTCTGATTTCATTTGAAAGAGTCAACTGAACTGTTGACTTTACAGCTGTAAAAATGATGCCAGCTAGTTTTGTTCCATACAGACTTGTGAGAACTCAGCCTTGCAGAATGAATAAAGAGAATGAAGCTCCAGGTCCCAGCCCTTCAGGATACTGCAACCACTAAGAATTAAACTCAATCCTCAGGTCAAAGGTTCAGGAGGTTGCTGTAGAGGACAGGTGGGTTATTACAGGAAAATATTTAGACTAAAATGAGGCTAAGATTAGCACGTTTGTTCCTGGTGAAATACCTCCCAGTGCCAACCATAACCATCACTTTAGTCATGAGTTTCCTGGATATAAATAGTCTTAAAATAATAGAACACAGAGGAATTCCCTAACATAGAGACTTAAATAGCTCAGGAACAACAGAAAAAGATATTAAAACTATGCTAGCAGTGTGAAATGTTATAAATGACTTTGGCTATTTGGACAGAAATATTGCTTGCCTACAACAGTAACTCAAGCTATGGTTGCAGTTTCAGCTGCAGAAGCCTTTGTGTTCTTTTATTGATTTTAAAATTGCCTGACACATGCCCTAGAAAAATATTTTGTAGTCTACAGTACTATGGCTAAACAAGTATGATTAGTTCCATGGATAAACCTGTGCATTTGTACCCAGCCTCTCTCCTTCCCTTTGCCTCCTGTTTTCCTGTTTGGTGGTAATGTGATGAAGGTGCTACCTGCATATCTTGTTCCAATACTGCTTTGATCTGTCTCTCTGGCTAAATTCAAAACCAAGTGAAGGAAATTTCTTGTTCATTATGCTGAGCTACAGGGAAAGGGCAAGCCTCCTCCAAGCAGAAATTAAACTTTGCAACTCATAATTGAATTGCTGCAGAGAGAGTCAGTATCAGAAAGACTCAGCTTATAAAAAAAGCTTTATGTTTGTAGGTATCACAAGAGTCTGACTTTTCTCTTTACTCTAAAGTAGTGAGTTTTAATTAACAATTATTTCTTGGCTTAGAGCAGCCTGTACAAGCTGTGGCAAAATATCATTCTCCCATTTTGTTTTATAAGCATGTACTTGCACTTCAAGTAACACCTATTTGAAACACCATCTTCAAAACTGAACTGTATTTTCCAATACTGAAAGGTAACACAGTTATATGAAAGAAAATTAATAAGCAAGCATGTTGCTACTGTGTGAATGTCAACAGGTCTTTGTTTGAATTCCTACCTCAACTTCAATTATATGTGGGGGTTTTATGTATATATACACACACAGGATTTTTCCTGGTATCCCATTCCCCACTCCTGCTGGGGTTTGATTGAAAACTCATCTTTCAGATCAATTTCAAGTTAGTAAAATATTTAAGCTAACCAGGTCTGCAAGAAATCTCATTAATCAACAGAAATAAAAAATGTCCTTCTGAATTAGTATCTAACTCCCCAGTCTACAAGGAGAATCTAATGCAAGGCTGATTTTCAAAGGATGTGTGTTTATAAAGACATCTTTGCAGTGGGTTGCTATCCATAATCCTTCATATAAAAATGTTTTTAATTATGATTTATCTTCTGATTTAACATTTTCCTTTAATTGGCAATTATTTGTAGCGATCAGGTCCTCCAGATTGACTCAGTGTGAGTCTTGCCTTCCCTTTTGGACTTTACAGTTACAGAGCTCTGCTTGTCCATACCACCACATATAACACCTGGATGTCAAGTTGCTGGAAGTGTTTCTGTCCTTACAAATACTGCAACATCCTAATGCTGCTAACTATGACATGTACAGAATTTACTGCTCCCTAGAGGAAACAAAAAATTCTCTCTTCTACAGAGTGTGCAATATTAGTTTTGTTAGTGAGAATTTTGTGGAAAATTATCTCAGAGCAGGAAGATGGCTGAAATTCTTTTCTTCCTTATGTTACACTTCCACAAATAGAGTGGGAATTTTCAGTAGGCACGCAATGTCTGATTTATCCAAATCTGAAATATTCAAAACCTCCACTCCTTTATATGTAAACATTTGTGCTTCCAAGTGCATCAGTTTGCAAAGAATTTTCAAGGGTATGTTTGGCAATATGTGCCTTTGACATCCCAAATTCCCCCGGAGAATTTTAGTAGAATAAAGCATAATGGTTGTGATCAGGTTTTTTGGAGTCTTGTTTTTTCTTTTTAGTAGTCCAAAAATTGGTGTACATTGGATCAGATCTGAGGAGGTACTTCAAAGGTCTAGTGGACAAATTAAATTTAACAGATTCATTACATGACAAAAAAAAATAATTAACATAAGAGGCTCGAGTTGGTATTATGTAGTTTGAGAGGAGTAGAGCAGTAAGCTGCATGGAATTAGCTGCTTAAATTTCATTAACCAGTAAACAACTGGAGCATGTTTAGTTTTCAATATGCAACCAGAGGAATGTGAAAAAGTCTGATTCTTGATATATAAGTGTTTAACTACAAAAGACCTCAGGTCCTCACTCACTCTTGGAAATCCTGACTGTATATTGACTATGTGCTCTTTACTAAGAGGATTCATTCCTTTTCCTTTGTTTCCTGGGAACACGAGAAGTTTCATGGGTAACCAGTCTGACTGCAAAGCTGAGTTGTTATTTCCATGTAACAACTGATCTGTGAAAACCCCCCTGCTTTAGAAAATCCCCTGCTCTCACAAGGTTCATCACAGCCTCTTTGTTGGGCTTTTCTCCTTTCAACATCAAATCATGTTTGAGCAGATGGATGGCATTTACCACATTTGCTCTTTTGGGGGAAATTCAGCTTTCAGTAGGAAAAAAATTTCAGTGTGTCTGAACTCAGTAGCAGGTGACCAGCAGAGACACCAAGCACACCATCAAGCTGGTTTTTGCTTGCTCTGCTTCATCCTGCTGAACACAAAGTTCTTTAATTTGAGCAATGCATGCTCAAGATATTCCAAAAACATGACCTTTACCTTATTACATCATGATATAATAGTTAGTATTGGCAGTTAACTCTTAAAGTAAACTATTTTTTTCATTTTTTTATGAATACATAATGTATAAATGACAATATAAAATTTTCTAAAATTCAAGTAGGCACATATCCAGTAAGCGAATATGGCAATCTAGCACTTTGGTAAGAAGACCTGCTGCAGGAAAAAGTTCTGCAAGTATTTCATGCCAGCTTTTCCTTACAGAAAGTTGAGAAACTGCTTGAAATTATTTTATTTTTTTTTTTTAAAATCGAGGTTTACAAAATAGCCTTTTTTCCCCGCAGCAAATTACTATCACCTCCTCTGAACCCTGAGAAGCTCTTTGATTATGTGTTTTCTTTTGGAAAATGTCACTGCTATTGAATTTCTGCTGCAGCTAAATGGTAGTATTTTCACCAAATTCATCTAATTTTCCCATTTTACCAGAAGAATCTGCCTTTTGCCCTTTATTCCCTGAAAATGTCATCAATTTAGTCTTTTAGGAATAGGGTTTGGAGGTAACAGAGGGGTAAAGTGAGGATGAGACAAAGAGAGTCACCAAAGCTTTTTAAACAAAGCTTCAGTCCTTATAAAATTTACTGAAAAATATATGACTTTAAAAAAGCTTTTATATCATACATCTCACAATATTGCGAGTTCCGAACATCCAAAATATGGTATTTCACCTTATCTGAGCTTCTTTTGTATATGTAATTACATTTTTCTGAAGGCTGATGGGTATAGCAGCCTATAGTTTCCCATCAATAACTATTAGAAAATATACTGTTGTCAGGGCATGTGACAACAAGTCTTCCTTCTTCAAAGCTCCAAGCTAAGGATTCTCAGTTTTATTCAGATTTTCTGAATAAAAACTAGTGAAAGCACTCTTACCACACCCTCTACATATTTAAGCTTTCTGTATTTTCCAAACCACAGAGCAGGGGTTTATTAGACCCAAAGATACTGTGTTTTTCCTATGTGATATCAAGAGGTGGGATCCCCACCTTAAGCCAAATTTTCTACAAGAGTACATTTCAAACACCAAGTTCTTCAGGCAGCAAATTAAACTGAAAGATTATAAAGGGCTTAAACATATATAAAAATTCCTTCTGTCTTTTGCTCAAAAGATCTGTAGGATACTTAGTTTATTTCTGGTATCATTGTAATATCATTAGGCACAAAATACAGCAAAAATGGGAGGGAGCTCACCTATGGTGCAAAAAAAAAAAAGTCTCAATGTTTAAAATCAAAATTAATACACTAATCATTTATGGCTCATAGATATAGAGACCTTGAAATAACCTCAATAAAGAAATGTTGAAGACAGCCTTAATTGTAAAATGTGTCAAGAACAAATTTTAGGAGCAATAAGAAAGGTCAAGACAATTAATTTGATTGGATTTTTCTCACTGATTAATGTTAGATAGAAATAAAGTGCTTCAGCAGACCAACACTGCTGTTTATACATCTTTTCCTATACCAAGAGATCACAAGTTGCTTATGAAAAGGAATCCTTAGAGCCCTTCATTTAGAATTATCATCTACCACAAGTATAACTGTCCATTTGGACAGGTATTACCATTGCTTCAATTAAATTTCCTTGCCCAATGCAAAAGACAATCAATGTCAATCAATTATTGTGTCAGACCAGAGTCAGGAGACTGAGGATAGAACTGGCTCGGGCTAAGGAGGCTGCTCCTTCATTTCTGGGATTTGTACAGCAGTGCTCCAAGTCCTCTCCTGACAGATCATTTATAAGTATTTCTCTTTGCAATTATATCCCCAGCTTGTTCAGTGAAATTGATTTTAAGCTAAATAATTGCTTTAGACAAAGTCACGGATTTCTCCACGATGACTGATACAGAGAGGCATTAATAAACTTGTGAACTACTTTGAACAAATTACACATATTGTTACAAGGAAGATTTACAGCAATAGCAGATCTAATTAAGTGCTTCATAAAGCAAAACATGGGGCAGATGTCAAACTGATAAATCAGGTTTTATATTGTTTTTCCAATGAGTTTTTACTTCTGTTAAGAAATATTTTTCACCCTACATGACAATATTGAGCTATGCAATGGTTTCTAACATTTGAGCAAGATGAAATCTGTAAATCTCTCATTTTGAAATTTTGTGTTGAGTGAATTGAAATTCAGTTAAAGATAATTCTTAACTTGGAAGTTAAGAAATGTTTATGTTTATGTTTCAGCTGGTCCTATGCCATGAATAAGCATGATAGCTGTCTTTTCTAAAAGCAGAATAGCACCTATGGAGTACATTTACAGGCAAAAACTTTTACCTAGAACTGCAGAGGGAAGTTAGAGAAAAATCAAACGACTAGAAACATGTTTTTATAATTATTTTGTGAATGAGCAGTTAAGCATTTTCACATCTCTAGGATTTCCCATATTTTAATAGTATATAATTCCATGTAATTTATAAAATATTTATGTGGGCATTCATGTACCACGGAGAGGATCAAAAAGGAATCTCAAACTTCTTTTCAAAGCTGAATGTCTCTTTGCCACTTGGGAAACACTCAGGACACAAATCAGATCCAGTCAAAATAAATGAAGGGAAGCAACTGCAGCTTTTGTGAGCTTCCAAGTCTTAGACTATTTTGTAGTCTTTGCACATCACTGAAAAAAGGTCAGAGGCAAACTGGACTTGGATAATAAAATAAAGAAAATTATGGAGAGGCTAATTAAGGCCTTAACTGAAATAAGTTTGTTCATTTATGTGACAGCAAAACTGTGACTTGATAGCCATCGATGAAGGCCTGCAGCATGTAAATAATATATTAGGAGAAGATTCCAAAAAGTGCTTTAGGAGGGGATAAATTGGAATACATCAATGAAGTAAGAAAATAGAAAATATATGTTATCAGAATAAGGAAAAATATGACTACAAATCCTTCAGAATAACTTTCTCACCTAGAGAGAAAGACTAGAAAGACTAGAAAGACTAAATTTGTTGGTGCTGGAAAGTTGAGTTCACCTGTAAAGGTAATAATATTCCTTTCTGTCTCAATGGCAAACCTAAGGGATAGATTTTTTGAGGTTACTTAATGGTAAAGTCAGCACTGCTCTTGCTTTGCATTACCTTTTTAATGTGTCTCCTGCTGAGATCCTGCAAGTTTCCATTCAGAAAATCCTTCAAAGAGACTACCCGAGAAAATTACTGCTGGCTTAAGAACAAGAAAAAAATTAAAAGGATTTCATGATCCAAATTATATTGTAGGAACAGGAGTTTGCATCCAGAGTAAAGATGTCTTGCAAAAGAACAAAGTCAATAGGACTATAAACCCATGCCCTGCCCATTTCACGATTGATTTGGTGTAGCAACAGAGAGAAAAGGAAGATTCTGAAAGCATCACAAAAGCAGAAGTCAGCAGATCTTACACAGACAAATACAAGTTTTAAGTAGAGCACCACTGATCTGTATCATTGATTTTCCTGCCAGCATCTGCATATCCCAAAGGGCAGTCCGAGTCATGAAAGGAAAAGGCATGCTAAAGAAAGGAAGGGACAGGCTGGGTGTTGGACCTCTGCCTCGAAACGGGGAAATGAAACCCAGACACCTCATTCTATCAAAAGCAGGCAAGGAAAAGAAAGGGTTGATGTTTTCACCACTGAAATGTTCACTCATGTCCCCTGCACTCTGTAGCACAGCACAGCAGCCCCAGGGTGCTGCTGATCACCGCTCCAGTCAGGCCAGAAATACTTCAGCGATGTCAGTGAGACTGGAGTCTCCTCGCTGTGCCAAGAGCAACACCAAGGCTTCCCAGACTAGTCCTGCTGGATCATCCCTCCTGCTGCTACTTTCCCTTCCAGTGCAAAGTGAAGCTACATGCCCTGGGAGCCTGCTTCAGGCAGTAGAGAGCCCCTGACTTTGTACAGAGCCTGCAGAATACATGTCAATCAGTACCTGCATTCATCAAAACTAATTTCGTGGTGTAAATGAAACCACGGCTCTTGCAGCTGAACTGTGATGTGGGTTACTGTCCTGTCAGGCTCTCTGACAGCAGATGGAAAGTCAGCATTATGTTTCCATATTATTACCTACATTGAAGCTTTGATGGGGCTGCAAATAAGGGGAAACTGAGTAAGACTCGGACCAGAAAGTGCAATAAATGAAACCATGTTTCATACGCCAGTTTCCTCTGGATCACCCCTCAGTTTTGCTTTCAGCTTGTGGTAGAGTATCTGCCTTTTCTGCCCCATTTCATCTTTACTCTAAAGGCATAAAATAGGAAGCAGTTCTACATATTTCTTACCTGGGCAAACTTTGGGCTTTTTCACCTTCCAGTGTGTACTCAGCTGGGCTGGAGTGGAAAAGCTGGCACTGGATGCATCACAGCTGCAATGGGGCCCAGTTCAGCAGGGTTTCAGCTGAGTTCTGTGTTACTCAATGGCATTTTGGGTTTTAAATGCCCACTCCTAAACAATAAAAGGCTGTTTATCTTACACACTAATGCTTCCTTCTGCCTCATGTCTCCTACTGTCTATATGAAGGTGAATGAATGGAAGATTTTATGGCTGGGTGTAATCTGCAAATGTACTGGAGCTGTGCCACTAGAAATCTGATGTTTGTACACAGATCCACATGCTCCCTTATATGTGCAAGAAAAGGCCATTTCTCCTCATTTTAAAACAGGGAAATGTATTTTTTAAATTTATATTCCAAAATATAAAAATATTTTTATCAAAAGTATTGGACAAAAAACAGAATTCCAGCCAGATAAAGGCATAAAACATGAACTTTGCTGTAAAGACAATAAGCCATTTAAAATTCTTACTCTATAGAATTCAGTAACATTCAGAAGGATTGAAAAAGATTTAGCTCATTCATTACTCTGACTTTTAGCCTAAGTAATTCTGACTCCATAGTTAAACAAATTAGGTAAATGAAAAGTAATTCCAGTGGGTTTTGATTCAAATCTATTATAATAGAAGGCACTAAAAAACCTATATGAATGACATTGGAATTTTAAGCAA
Organism: Cinclus cinclus; assembly: GCF_963662255.1. Lineage (NCBI taxonomy): Eukaryota > Metazoa > Chordata > Aves > Passeriformes > Cinclidae > Cinclus > Cinclus cinclus. Next base: position 3,103,516 of record NC_085066.1, on the reverse strand, counting down.
AGAGAAGTACTCTCACCTAATACTGAAAGCCACAGTCTAGGATGTGGTCCCTAAAAAAAAAAAAAAAAAAAAAACAAACAAAAAAAATAAAAACCCAACCATTTTACTCATTAAAAAATAAAACAAAATAAAACAACCCCCAAACCTCTCCTCTAAACATCAGGATATTTTGTTTTGTTCTTTTTACTACATATTATGAAATTTAGAGGAAATAGATTTTTCCAATATTTTACCAGGATGCAAAATAATTTTTGAAGTTATTCATTATTTTCCAACAGTCTTATACCTCATGACCTCACAGGATTCAGTCTCCTAAAAATAACTTATTCCACTGATACTTCCACACCTTCTAGAAATGCCTAGAAGGCAGCAAAGAAACCCAACTCCTTGTGCTGACTTCTCATAAAGCATCCCAGGTTATTTTCGTGTATTGTGCCATTATAGTTTCTATTTTACTCTAAAGAATAAGAAAAAGCCTTTAAATTTCACCTCACAAAGCATTAGGGCCATTTTTCCCAAATCTGTACGATTTTAATGTCTCTGGTAAGGAGTTATAAGATTTCAATAGTATTGCTCCTCTCCTGATTCTGACGGTGTCAGATCTGCTGTGCCTTACAAAATCAAGGGAAAGAAAATCTGGAAGCGTCAGGTCGCACTGAAACTCTTAGCAGCACATATTCCCTTTTCAAATAGCATTTTGCAGGGCCTGTCATAATGATCTTCAGAAGACTTTCTTCTTGTTGATGCTCATTTGGAAACTAGGACTGAATTCTAGATAGGAACTTTACAGCTCCAGGTTTCCTGGAATCAAATGTTCACTGGGTTCCCAAACACTTTTTGGTCAGTGGAGGAGGCAGCTCACATTAAGTGACTTGTGAAGGGGCAAATGTTAATCTCATTTTACCCATCTTTTCACTCAGGAAATGATTTCTCTTTTGGCAGCCAGCAGTGCCACAGATATGGATGACTAATGATGAAGGTCATTTGCTGAACATTGCTCCCTTCTGAAGGAGACGTTAATTTCTCAGCTGCCATGGACAAAATTAGGAAATTTTGTACAGCAGGCAGAATTTTAAGAAACAATGATTTTTCTTTTTGTAAAGGCAGTCGCTTATTTTTAGTCTGTAATTGAAAATGTTCAGTCACAAACATTTTGACGAATTTAAATACAAGCACAGCTAACAAATTAGCACTTAATAGCTTAACTGTCATTGATTTAATTCTTCAGTTACATTGATTTATTTGGTGAAAGCACCTCAGTCTATTTTGCTTCTTTCTTGATAAGAAAGGAAGTTTTATATAGGTATCAAATGACCATTAATAAAATTACTCTAGGGAAATTTTTGCAGCTGTATCCTCATATAAAACTGTGGTTGTAGTTCAGTGAACTCTAATCATTCTAATTACCTCAGTTAGAAGCTGGTTTGAAAATATGATTTACCTACAGTCAAAGCATCAAGTATGACAACAAATCTAAGGTAGAATTAGTAATTGCAAGTGTGGTGGTTTATCCCCAACCAGCTGCTCACCCACTGTCCCAGCAGGGTGAGGGAGAGAATTAAAAGGGTAAAAGCAAGAAAATTCATGGGTTGATATAAGAACAGTTTAATAATTAAAAAAAAAACATAATTAATACAAAAACAAAACCTCTAAACAGTAAGTTTTAACAAGAAGGAAAAAACTACAGAGACAGAAATAAAATCCAACAACGGCAAGTGATGCAAATAAAAACAACAGCTCAGCTCCAGCTGAGCCATGCCCAGCCAGTCCCAGTCCCCAGTAACCTCCCCACAGTTTGCACACTGAGAATGAGGCCACCCGGTCCGGGATGTCCCTTGGGCCAGGTGGGGTCACCTGTCCAGCTGTGTCCCCTCCCAGCTCCCTGTGCACTCCCAGGCTTCTGGCTGGCAGCATGGGGTGAGGAGCAGAACGGCCTGGACTGTGCAGTCCCTGCTCAGCAATAACCGAAATATTGCTGCGTTAGCAAAAGTGCTTCCAGCACAACTGCAAGCCACAGCCCCACACCTCTACTGTGAAGAAATTTAACTCTATTTCAGCCAAAATCAGCACAGCAAATCAGTTTATTCTTTTCTAAGAGGAACTGAAACTTTTGAAAGGTGGCACTGTGCCTTTACACCGAGGCACGGGGACTCAGAGAAGAAAAGGCTGAGCCGTTCTGTTTAATGACAAGCTTCATTTTTGTTAATGGCATGCTCTTCACAGATACTAAAGAGGAATTATTTTTTTGCAAATTGCAAAGTGTACAATACACAAAAAAGAGAAGAGACTTCCACTGTAACCATGCAACAGTCTTACACACAGTTAAAACTATTTTTTCCTATGAGAATGCTGTGACAGATGTTTGAAAGCAATCTATTTTAGCTGCTGATATGGTGGATCACAGGTTGTCACCTTCCCAGCTCAAAGGGAGAGACTGACAGCACTTTGGGACTCTTGGCTTGGGGGCTGACCTGGGCTCCACAGAGCAGAGCAGACCCCAAAAGCCCCGTAAGTGCAGCTTTGCTGTGTACCTGATTTATTCAAAAGCCCAGGGATTCCTTTTGCCCCAGTTCCTACACACATTTGCTCAGTTACAGACACAGTGCTGGCTCTGCGTGTGCAGTTTGCACATGGCTGGGACCTCGATCCCAAACAGACCACAGCTGGTTCTTCTCTGCCTCATCCTAAGCAAAACGGAAAACAAACAAAAAAACAGACTAAAGTGGTTTGGAACGTAAAGCAAATCTATTTCACAGTTATGATAAAAACAATCTGGCTTTCACTTGTTTCAGTATTTACTCAAAAAATAAAGCACAAGAGAAAAGAGCTGTGGATTAATTCAGTCTCGATTTATAGTTACGCACTGTCCTTTTCCCAGAATGGATTGCACTGCTATAAGCTAACCCACAAGCACAGAAAATAATCACAGAGCTCTGTTTGCCACGGCTTATACTTCTGTGGAACTATTCAAGTAGCAACATATTATCCCACAGGAAAGACATTATCAAAGATCAGAAAAATGCCTCAGAACACAGCAGATTTCTATGTAAAGGCTGCTGTGATTTACCAGTAACCATTCAATGAGAAGATTCCTCATATTTTATCACTGTGAAATAGAAAAGTATCTTTTGAGTGTAACACCTTTAAATTTCCCACATACTAAAACAAAACCACCAACACAAAATTTTCCAACCATTGCATGCAAAAAATAATTATTGATTGATTTAAAAAATAATTTTATATTGTCCTGATACAGTTAATTTGACAGATCATAGATAAGATGATTCATAAAATTTATTATTAAATAATGCATTTATCTTTTTCTATAAATATGCCCTTAAATATCTGTTTAACAATGTAATGTCATCAATGTTCATGAAATAAACTTCAGAGTGAAAAAACCCCACATTTTGGATATTTGAAAAACCCCATTGTTTGTGCATGCCCAGTGATTCAGAAAGAAATCTTGTGTGTGTGTAGATAACCATCAGCTAATTCTAGAGAGCTGGGATTTAAGGCTGAGAGAATAAGGGAAAAAAAGAAAAATGTGGAGCATGGAGTCTCCCAACTTCTTTTGGTATCTATTTCTGGATTCCTGTTTAAGTACAGAACATTTACTTGGAACATTCTAGCTTACACCTGGATTTTAAGTATAATTTTCTCTTTCATCATCTGCTGGAGGTCACAAATCCTGACAACTCACCTGTAATTAACAATTGGATCTAGCTTGCCTTGTGCTTTTTGCTTTGCTGAATTGACAGCTTTTGAAACAGCTCTGCAGGGTAGCTCGAGGCTCCAGGGCAGAGAACACAAAGAAAAACGTCAGAATTAGCAAAACAGGAATAGGGTGGGAGAAATACAGTAGTGGTAGTGGGAGCATGGGGACAGAAAAATGAGCTGTTCAATGGAATGAGGTGGCTACTAGCTGCACTTTGTTTCACAGCAGAGGACAGAAAGCACTTCATGGTGCTCATGTCCATAAGTGAATTTAAAATGAGTGATGTAGCATCCTCCTCCACAGAAGTTACAAATTCTGTTCATCCCTGAAATAACTACATTGCTATTCATATAAATGCTCTAAGTAGTGAAGTGCAAGTCTGAAAGAAACAGCTTGGTGAATATTTTGATGAGGTGGGGACTAGGAAGATTGAGAGCCGTGAACTACAGCAGCTAATTCCAATTTCAAATAGATCCTAGCTCTCATTAAAATACAAACTGACAAAACAGTTTGGTGCTGCTGTGACACATTGAGATTGAGGTTGAGGGTGTTAAAATGGCTGGAGTAGCTGAGCAGTAAAATTTACAATTAAATCTAAAGCATGATTTTGGGGGGAGGAAGAGGGGAAATGCCTTTTCCTTTGGAAAAAGACAGGAAAAACATCTCAGAGGGGGAAAAGTTTCAGTGATAACCCCTCGAATGAGCACGAAAGGGGCTGATAACACTCTTAATTCAGTATTTCACTCTTTGGTGACCCACCACACACCACAGTCCCTGCATCTACCAGGGAATTTTAATTGGCCCCTAAGGTCAGTGTGCTGCCTGGAACAAGTCACCACAAAATATCTCATTTCATTAACTCTTAATACCATCTTATTAGACAGAAATAGTTGAATATTTTTTTGATAAATAATTACTGTTCAGACATAAAATATCTGAAGAACCTGTTTATGTTTAGAGCTCTATAAATATTGGTGGAAATATTACCAACAAAGCAGTGGAGGGGGTCACTGGTGGTGCCCAGCCAGACACTGAGGTGTGGCACAGGAGCCCATCTGAGGCACAGAACGAACCATTCTCAGCTCTTGCTGAAAGTCACAGGTCTGTGCTCACAACCAAATATTCTCTTTGTATTTACACAGTCTCTATTGGCAGCATCCTTCTATCATAACTGAGCTTTAAACTAAATTTATCACACTAAAGCCATAACAAAGAATTTTCACTTTTAGAAGCATTTAAATTTAAAGAAAGCTCTTGCCTCTTTTCTTCAGGTTCTGCTTACTTTCAAGCATTTCACTGTCACTTCTTATACAAAACAAGACTTAACATCTGAAGCAGACATTTCTCCTGGATTGCATACAGAAATCTGTAAATCATAGTAATGTTGAAACATAACATTTAACTGGTGAAAGCATGACAAAACTGACACATAATTGTAAATTTATTAAAACATTCCCTTTAGTTGTGCTCGACAATTCACTTTAATGGTCCAGTTGTGACCAGCAATGCCAGCTGAATCCTTAAAGGCAGAAGATGGCCACGAAGGACACATCAGCTGGGTTCTGCTGGAGGTGCTGTGAAAGCAGAGTGCACAGGCCCCACAGTCTCAGCGTTCCACGAGCAGCTCTGCCAGTGACTTTCTTGTCCAGCCTGCATTTACTGGCCTGTGCTTGCATTCTGGGGCACTCTCACCCACCTGCCTTGTGTGACTCAGTCTCACTCTGGGTAAACTTGGAAATTTTCAAATGAGAAGTAGAAAGGCAGTAGGGAGTACAAAAAAGGGAAACTGCAAACAGGCTAAACCTTGCTGCGATTCAGAGCAAACTCTGAAACTTTTTTCACTTTATTTCTTAAACATCTGTCTCGTTCTGTTGTTGTTATACTGTACCACCAACTTAAATTTGTCTCTGTCAGATTTTAAACAGCACCTGGAATGCAATTACATGCCTCATGATGCATAAGCAGCAAGAAGGGAATTCATTTGACATTTTTAACTTGTCCTTATATGATATTACAAGGGCAGGGTGCTACAAGGAAAAGTGAACAAAGAAACAAAAAAAGGAGTACTCAAAATTCAAAATCCTCATGTTAAATTTCAAAAAATTAATGAAGTTCACCAGTAATACATAACCATAAAACAAGCACGTAATCACATATAATCAAGAATATTGTATTGCATAGCCTGAACTCTAGGTAAAAATTATAGTTAAGAATAATGTTTTATTCTACTTATGCCAGACATCTTGTTTGTATGAGCAAAGCATGGAAAGGAAGATAACTACTCAGCTTCAAGAAACCAAATGGACTATCATACCCTTTGTGATCTTTGAGAGAAAAATAGAAGTGTATCCACAAAAATCACTGTTTTCAAAACCCAGTGTATAATCAATGACTTTTTGGGCAGTGTTTTGGTTTTTATATTAATTGTTGCCCCTCTACCTCTGAGTTACAGGAAGTCTTTCCAATTCCAAAAATGCAGAAACAAATCATCCTGGCTGCTTTAATCAAAGCCACACAAAGAACAGATTCAGAAATTCTTTAGATGAGCAAGAAAAAGCAAAAGAACACATTTATTGATCAAAAGAAGACCAGGGGAACAAAGGTGCACATAGTGCCTAGTTAACAACAGGACAACTAGTAACTAGAAAAGAATGAATACTGGCCCTAATACCCCCAGCTGGTGAAAATTCTGTGTCATGGCACAGCTCATGCCATGGAAACCAGGTTGAAAAAATGAAAACTTTTGGTCTAAATTCCGATATTATTCAGTGACAATAGCAACAAAAGCTCAACTGTTCCTTGCGTGCCTGGTAGCAGTTTAGTTCTGCAGAAGGTTTGAGGAGACAGTGCAACAGCATCAGCTAAGCAAAAAGTTTTGGTGACACATTTCAACCCGTGCTGAACTTGAGGCAGAATCCCAGCAATTAACCTTATTCTATTAATGAAGAATGCTGCAAGGTTCACAAGATGATGCCCTCAAGGGCACAGACCTAGGGCTCCAACAGTCTTGAAGCTCGGTGTGGAAAAAAAATCTATTTATCTGTTTAATAAAACCCCCTCCTCTCCACTGCCAATATGCCACAGCCCTTAACCTGCATCAGGAATCACGTATTAAAATAAAGGATAAGAGCCCATCTGCTGGAATAGCATATACAGAGTTTGTCATAGCAGAATAATTAGGTATTCTATTTGTGTTGTCTTGTAGTTTCAAACCATGCAAGGTACCTACAAGGAGTAGGATGAACCATCTACCAGCATTGGTCTTTGAGAGGAGAGGAAAAAGGACTTTTTTCCCCCTAAAGACCACGGTACCTGAAGGAGAACTACAGCTGAGGGAGTCTCAGACCCAGAACCAGAGAGGAATGGTTCTGTAGGTGCTGGATCACTACCAGTTATATGAACCCTGCCAAGCTGACAAACCCACACTGACACCTGCAGCAGGTATTTCCTGCCTGTCCCAGCGAGAGCCCAGCTCCTGCAGAAAACAACCCAGAAAAGTTACAAACACCGAGCGTTCAGACAAATTACAGCAATTCCCCTGGTGGGGAACACAATGCTTTTAGCCATCAATACTGAATGCAGTGCTGGAAGCTTTGTAAATCTTCTCTGCCCTTCCTTATCCCTGGCACTAATTAATCTCAGAGGGATTTTGTAAAATGGTGAGAACAGTAACTGTAAAATGGCATTCAACAACCATTCCTAAACTGGAACAAGTTACTCCCCCAGCCACTACAATTTAAGAAACCCCAGTTGATTAAGAAACCCACAATGCAAACTGATGGCACCAGGATGTCATCCCTTGGAAACCAAGCCCCTTCAAAGCACAGAGTGACTCCATGCAAAGGGGATGGGGGTAAGGAAAATTGTTTGGGGTTTTTTTTTTTGGTTGGTGGGGGTTTTTTCCTGACACATCTCCTTTCAAGCAGGTGTTCAATGTTTCTTTTCAAAATGGGGCCAGTGGCAGAGTATGGCACCAGTACTACAGCAGGTCTGTGGAATAGAAGAGGAAGAGTTGATAGTTTGGCACGTAATTCCCATGATTTGGGGTTTTTAAAATGACATAATTTAAAAATTATTCTTATTTTTTTATAAATATTGTCTCAAATTACTGTTATGAGAGGCATTAGCTCATTTTAGGGAGAATTTTCATGACCACAGCTAGAGAAAGTGTTAGTTAGGCAACCACTTTACATTATTTAAATCATAGCACAAACATCCGTACATAAGCAAACATATATAATTTAAATATTTGTACAGGAAAATAAACATAAAATTATATTCCAGCTTTTTTAGTGCACACTTAACCAAATATATTATATTTTGATTGAAATTCCTATTAATAAATTAGGAGACTTTTTTCAACATTCTTATTACTTCAGAACAGCTGTTGGATCATACAAATTCATCATAAAATATGGTACACTCACATCCACAACAGGAAAAAAATGGAGAAGAAAAAATCTAAAATAACTTGGTGCAAAAAAGGCTAGAAACACTAGGGGAAGTTAACAATGATTTGCATAAAAATTACCTTTTCCAGTCTCCTCACCTTAAAATTTGACATTGGAGAATACTATATACTTGCAAATCATAAATAAAGGCAAACACAGAGACAGGGAGTCTAAGGAGTCTGTAAATTACTAGCAGTGGACAAAAAAAGCAGACTACAGTGGGATTCTCCTCAGGCATAATCTCAATTTTGCTAGCATTTTAAATGACAGTTTGAATTATCACTTCAGAAGTTCACCTTTGGCTGATGAATTTTAGTCATCCTGATACACATGGCATAACTTCGGTACCTCTGCACAGATTAACAAATAAATATTACAGAACCTGAACATAAAATCTATAGAAAAAAAAATCTGCAAAGTCAGTTTTAAATAATGGAACAAAAAGTCTCCCAATAGATTTAAAAATGAGGTCAAAATAGGCACTGTTTGTAAACATTAACAGTGTTTGGCATGACCTTGATTTCATTTCAATTCAAGTTGTCTCTATGAAAATTGAGGAAACACTTTAGTCACTTGGCAACTATTGAAGTAATAGCAATGATTTGCATGCATTTGTAACTTGCAATGTATCTGGGGAGAGACAAATATATATATTTAAATCAGAGCTTCTGAAATACTGCAAAATTGAGCTTTTGATTTAAAGTGCTTTAAAAGCACTTTACCAGCCCCAGCTCTGCCTGAGTAGTTTTGCCAGTGCTGACAAGCAGCATGGAATGGCACATGCCCAAAACTTAAGCAATAATTCTGGAATTATTTGTAATCAAAATGGTGTTATTTATGAAAACACAAATACTGGGCTTCACAGTAAAGTGTCTTCTCTTTTCTTATGTTATTGTGGGACTTACAGGGGTCCAGAAGAGTAAGGTGGTCTTTGTTTAGGAGGGATGTCAGATTTGGTATTGCAACACTGGCCTTCAAATCTCCATACTGCAATTTATACTTGCAACAGAAGCCTAGGAAAAAGATAGCAGTGCTTTTCAGCAGCTTTCTTCACTGGTTAAACTGACTTCTATGTGTGTTTTAATAGCAAAGAAACAAATATTAACCACTTAAAGCACTTGATACATGCACACATTGAGATCCCTTTTGTTATGATTGTTATTCTGCAAGGTTATCACATTCCTGCAGCATTTTGGTTTATCGAGAGGCCAAGTCTCCCCTGACTCAGGTTTGTAGTAACATGGCAAAAAATTCTTGTAATATGGGTCCTTACAGTAAGGCAAAGATCCCCTCCTGTGCTTCATATCATAATTCTCTTACACTGCATAGAGCTCTCAGTGCCTTGTCCACTTCAATTACAATGTCCAATTTTATTGGGTCTTATGATTATATTAGTGTCATGTAAATCAGCATCTGCTTGCAGTTACCCCAGTTTGGAATTACCAAGTGACAATAGCATTTTTGCTTTCTTTGTATAGGAAACAAGAATGGCTGGTGTGGCTGTTTTTGCCATTATGAGCTTTACTTCTTTCCCATATTTCAAATTTCTTACCCATCATACTATGGGCAAGATAAAGCAAAACTGATTTAAATTAATGCATGCCATAAATACACAGTTCTCTGTCCAAAGAGCCTTATTCCAAGTGATAAAACATGAATAAAACTCCAATACAAGCAGCATTTGTATAGAGAACGCAGCATGGTTCTATGGAAGGATTTTAATGGATTTTTTTTCCCCACCTACTTCTTCTATGTCTTCTGCGAAAGTCACAGCCCTGGGTTTTGGGCAGTCCAGTTCAATGGAAAAGTCAGAATACTGCACAAATCAGCTCTCCATCACACAGCCTGACCCTAGCAATGAAACCAGCTAACTACTCCCTGGTACAGTGTTTGAGGGAGAGAGCTGCACATTTATTGTTCACTAGAACAGCACTGGAATCCCAGTGCTACACACCATGAAAACTCATCCACTTCATCATCTAATTTTACCATCATCTAATTGGCTACAGGAAAGCCAACTCAGTCAATAGTGATGCACATGAGTTATAAAGTATGTAATTAATTTTTTGTTCATGGCTATGAATCTTCTGGTTTCAAATATTTGACTCTTGTCAATGGGACAAATGATAGATATACTTATGACAAAAATTGTAATTTAAAGGTGCAAAATCTCCACCAGCAACTCAAACCTTCTTTCAAACTTGTCCAATCTTATGCATTTTCAAAAGCCATTCAATATAATTTTGTAATCAGTGGTATTTGTCCGAACTTCCCTATAGACAGGGCTATGCTGTACAGGTATTTCTTCTCCACTTCATCTTCCCAGGCCATCACACATCATTTATACTGCTCTCCTGAGTCCCCTTACACTGTCTTTACCAATATAAAAAAAAATGGAAATAAGTCTCATCAAAATCTATACTTAGTCCGCTGAAGTAATAAATAGTCTTAACATTCTTCTGGATGTTTTTTCATTATACCTGATGTTTGTGATAATTTTTGTCATCCAAATTTATGGGCACATTAGGTATAATAATTCTGTTTTGTATTTTATCTCTGCAGAAACACTATTAGGAGCTGTTCTAGTCATCTGAGTGCAATAAAACTGTTATGCTTTTAACACATCTTATTTGCCTATGAATAGCTTTTAGCAAGATAACCACAGGCTTCTTTTTTATCAGCATATTAACATTTAATGTGTGTTTGGACTCAGGGCCTGTGTGTTTGTTTTAAAGCAAGATTATGACATTAAGATTTGTGAAGAACTCCCCACTGATGTCAGTAGGGAGTAGTTAAAACATGACTGACATGAGATTGTGTCAGTCACAGCCTTATCTAAGTTTCCTTTTTCTGCAAGACATTCACTGAAAGACCTAAAACAGGTGGTGCTTGCTCCCACCAAAGCAAGTAATTTCTAAAGTTCAAAGGGAAATATCTCCACGTGCAAGCATCACTAAGAGTATCCTGAAAGTGTTCTTTTATTTCAGTCAAGATGAAACGGGAGCAAGGACCTGCTGTTTACAACTTAAAACTAGGTTAACTTTAAACTGGGTTCTTTTGCCTGGAGGAAGGAGATGAAGAGTCCAAGCTGGCAGATCTAGGTTAGCAGTCTTCACCAGGGGATTGCCTGTTAAAACAAGAGCAAGGCATGTTCTCCCACTGAACTGCTGTTGGTAGAGTGCATGTGCTCGCAGGGGAAGTAGGTTTAGCCTAAAAAATAACAATGCAGCAGGTTAAATAGCAGGATAAATATATGCAATAGTACCCAGCTCGAGAGAGACACCAGCAGCCAATGTATTCTCAAGATAGCAATGCTGAGGTTTACATGCTGGGATTTACCAACAGTGCTGAGCATTTCTGAGAAATGCAAGTTGACTTTAAGCACACAGCTTAGCTCCCTTTCAGAGGAAGGCAGTATAGCTGGGAAATTGCAGCTGGTTAAGTCTGAATTCAATTAAATTCAAACATTCTGCAAATATTGACTGCATTTCTTTTTCATGGCCAATCACAGCTGCTACCAGTTAATTGTGCGGGGTATACATACACATAAAGCTAATTTTTGCTGAAGAGAGTCCTTAAGCAAAATACTATATAAAATATGGAATATGGAATGTATAGTAGTAAATAGTATAAACTTTGGGAAGATTGAAAAAGTTAGGCCTAAGCAGTCTCATAACAGAATTTCTGACAGGGTAGCTTTTTTTCTGTCCCTAAGATAGTCCTACAACATCAGCTAAAAAGAACATTTCAGCTGGATAAAAGAGACTTGAAAATAAACTCAATCATGCCCAAACTCATTTTGTCTAATGTTGCTTTCCAAACATTTAACATGCACTGCCTGTTCCAGTCATAAAAATTAGAAAGTTTAACTTCATTAAGGGAAAGCTACAACTGTTTGCAAACAGACAGTAATTATGGAGCTGTCAAACCAAAATAATTTGAATAGAAGGGAACTACTCAGCCTTTCTAATCCTAATTTTGGTAGGCAAGTACAACATGCCATTACAAAACATCACATAGCTAAACTTATGACCACAGAAAACCAGCTGAATACATTAAGGCAATTGAAGACAATTCCACTCAAATAAAATTTTAAGTGCAAATCTGGGCCTGCAGACATGAGAATTAAAACATGGGTGACAGGCAATCCTATTAATTTCTTCTATTTTTTTTCATATGTCTACAGTGATTAAAATGAGTATTTGCGGAAATTACTGTACTGGAACAATAACTATCAGCAATAGAACAAGCACAAAATCCCATTCTGATTTGTTGCATCTTTAAAAGCCAAATTTTCCTATGAATTTACTGTAGAAATTAAAAAACAAACAGGTAAAAGCAGTGGGAAAACACTTGTTACAAGTAATGGCTTTAATGCTTTTTTTCTTCTATTTTAAAAAGACCTTCAGTTCTTCATCAATGATAGTTACATTTAAGAAAATAAACTCATTCCTCAAATGTGCATTTCAAGTCTAATAGCAGAATCTAATATCCTGATTAATATTACATGAACATTTCCATTATCAGCTCAAGCTGCCTGAAAAAATGAATGCCTTCCTGACGCCTGTTTTCATGTGCAGTGTGCTCCCCTTTGTCTTCCTAGAAGCCATTTTTCTGTAACCCAAAGGTTTCAGAGCATCCCTTACAGAGCCTGCAGAGCAGCAGAGCAGCGCACGCAGACATGAAGCTGCCTCCCCATTCCTTCCCTTGTTGCCCAGCTCTGATCACCTGCAGGAACAAGGTAAGGGACTCCCAGAGCCTGAGCCCTGCAGCTGCCACAGCTGCTCTGCTTGAAGCTGGACAAGGATATTTGCTTAAGTCTGACCCCTGTGATCAGTCCTCAGTATCCTGATGCTTCTCCTCCAATTTTATGGGATCTTAAGTAATGGATTCTATTGATGAATGACTCCTCTATTTATTTGAATACTAACCTCTTAGTCACTCTGAGCTCAGTTCAAGTTGTAAAATGTCTCCGGAGGCCTCCTACATATTGCTGAAAGACATTAAGTTCCTCATAGAAGTAAGGGCTAAATAATATTTTAATTTATACAGCTGACATGAGTAACAAAATTCCATGCAGAAGTAGAGCTATTAGCTGCACTTCTGATACAAAAGTGTTTTCTACTTAATAGTCTACAGCAGTTATATGAACTACCACTTATATTAATTCATCTTAACTCATTTTTCTTTTACATCAAAGCAATCCTGTTTTCTTTTTTTTTTGCTTTTTTTTTTTGTACTGTCCCAGAAATGGGAGAAAATGGGATAATCAGTCTTGAGATACGAGTGGTAGAAGTAATATCTTCCTTGTACATATATTTCTTAATAGCTTTTTTATTCTGAAGTGATATAAAATATTTTACTTTCACTGCACTTCACAATTTTATTAATGGTGGCTTGAAATTTTTTTTTTTTTAGTGAAAAGACAACTTTTGTACAAGTAGAATAAAAATCTACCCATACACATATGCCGTTTGCTGACCATCTTTTCTCCTTCGGCCAGGCCACGTAAACTGAGGAAAATGCTTTCATTTGGTTTGCTTTAACCTGTTTCTAAAGACTCTAATTTTGCTTTTCCTGTCTTTATGAGAAGTCTGATGATGCTCATTCCCAAACAATGAAGTGGTGTTTGTGGTAAGTCAAAGGAACAAAGTGTTCTCTTAAATCTGTAAGCACTGGAAGTACACGTTGCAGGCTTAGTGTAGCAACGTGCCTGATATTTTACATGCAGCAGACAGCAAGACACCTGACTTATCACTGTTTTTCATGTTCTTTGATTTTTTGAAAATTAGGACCAAAATTGTGTCCATGTTTTACTGCCTCTGGTAGCTTTGGATGTGCCAAGGAGCTGCAGAGCTTTCTGACAGTGACTGATGGGAGTGCTGAGCACCTCTGACAGTCAGACCATGCACCTATTACTTTTCAGTTTTTTTCTTGCCACAGAATGTTTTTATGGCTTTCGTCTTTTCACAGCTCATCTCTTCATAGTTTAATGATGCATTTCCTGTGTTTCTCATGAGAGTTAAAGTTCCACATTCAACCTCTTCCCATTTTGTCTTCAAACTTCTCTGACTAGAGGTTCTTCCTTATAGATTTTCCAACATTCTTACAAAATACAGCGTCTATAGAAAACATTTTTAATGTTTAGAGCTACGAGTTGCAGTGGTTGATTTAGAGGCAGTCAACACAACCTGTTCCAACCAATAAAAATTCCAGACTCCAACCAACTGGTAGAACTCTCTCCCTGCAAGCTCAGGTCCCAGGACTGCCTGCCTCTGCAGGTGGAGGACAACTCACCATGAGCTCCTTCAAGGGGAGCTGCACCAGCTCTGTCACTCCAAACTAGACTTGCTAGTTCTGCACCTCCTGGGAGAAGAGAAAATTCACTAAATAATTCCTCTTTCACACTTTCCAGGCAGCTTTAAGAGGAAAAAAATATTTGCTGTAATTCAAGATTGGAGAACTGCATCAATGCTGAAGGGATGGGAAGAGACAGACAGCCAAAAGCAGGCACAAACAGCAACAGGCAAAGGCTCATCCAAACCACAGGACTTAACTGTGCTCAGTACGTGATGAAACCACTGCTGCTGTTGCAGTCAAAACTTCAGGGTCTGCCTAAAAACTGAGTTCCTGCCCCAAAACTGTTTAAGATATTTATGCACAACCCCTCCTATTCTTCCTTCAGTAGAAACACAAGATCTAATATTAGTACTTTTCAATACAACGAGTTAAACAAGTGCTTAAAAGCTCTGCCTTTGAGTATTCAAAGTTTCCTACAAAAGAAAATTAAAATCACGCTTCTAGCCATTATGAACACAGATAGAGAATTCAACATTCTTTATATGCAAAGGGCCTAATTATTAAGTGACAAAGGGAGAAAGCATCATAAAAATGTCATGAACAGTTTCAAAGTTTGGGGAATCACACAGATGAAGGCTGAAATGGAGTTAAAATGACACAAAACAAGCCACTTTCAACAGGCCCATTCCAATCTTATCATGTCCTGAAAACATCTAACTGAATGAGACTGAGAAGTGAGAAAACTACAGCAGCATTTTCAGAGTTTAAATCCAATTTTTCTACATGAAGTGAAACTAAACCAGGAATAAAATGAAGTCATGCCTGAAAGAGGTAATTTGTAAAGCAACATTACTGCTGGTTCATTTGAAGTTGATTTTTTTTTTTTCTGTAAAACCCTAAAAATATGCCAAATTGTTAAGGAATGAGTTAAATGCATCTGAATACACCTGAAGTAATCTTTTTACTAACATTTGGACAATAGGTGTTGCAATATGAAAGAATTATGACAGAGCCAGGTACCTCCTGTGTCTGTACTTGCTCCAAGCCTCTGTTGAATACCTGCCACATGATCTTGCTGCAGTGCTGAAACCACAAGGATTAAAATTGATGCAGCAATAGTGACTCTGGAGCAAGTTTCATTCAGGGTGAGGATGACAGCTTGGTCACACCAAACTTTCAAGAGCAATGGAAATGAGTGCAGCATCTGCTGACTCCACACATGCTCTGCTGGCCACGAGGCTCACAGCTCTTGTGCTGCAGGTGTGATTTCATGAAGCTAACTGGGAAGGTGCTAGGTTAAATCGAAAGGAAAGTCAATAAAATTCTTCTCAGTACACAGATTACAGATGAATCAGCAATCCCATTATGGGTATCAATATTAACCCTTGCAGCAGCCAAACAAAAACAGCCTGTGGTGAGATTCTTTGAAGCAGCGCTGATGTACTTAATTTTTTTTTAAGGTTTTGTCCTCAATATTTTAATCAGCTTTTTGAAATCAAAAGAATGCTTATTGAGGTTAGCCAACACAAATTTAAACTCACCCAGAATGCTGTCCTAATGCCATAGAAGACATATGTATTATGTAGGAGGCTTTATTTGCCCACCACTTCAGAAAAAGACTTCTACTTTTAGCATCCTATTTGTGCATTTGAAGAAATTACAAGTTCCACACTTATTTGGGATGGAAAAGCTGAGCAACTAATAAGAACCATTCATTCTGTATTCTCAACACCTTTTCAGTATTTTACAGCACATAGCATATTACTGAGTATATCATGAAAGCTGATGGAATAATCAATATCAGAGTGATAAAGCCAAATTGCCCTGTGTTTCTAGGAAAAAAATATAATAAAAATGAAAATAAAAAATTGTTCTCCAAGGCTGAAGCAATGTCATGAGCACAGAACCCAAAAGACTAAACGATCAAATTAGATTATGTAACAAATGTTATCCAAATTTGCTAGATTGTTGCAGGGGAAAAAAAATGCACTTAGGAAATGGCCTGGAACCTGAGAAGGAAGGACAAAACTAAAACAGGACAAGGTAAACAGAAGTACACCAAATATTTCACTGAAAAGTTTAAACGCTTCCTCCTCTATACTATTTTTGGAAGGGGCACAGATGAGAAGACAATTAACATCACATCAAAGTGAATAATCACGTATCCTACATGGAGACAAAGTGCCTGATCTTAAGAGCACTTGTGCTGATTAACTCCTGTGTAAAACTGAAACCAAATGACAGTATTCTCCAGTCAGTGTCAACAAAATTGGGAAGGGAAAACTGCAGGCAATTGAGGTAATTAGTCCCTGAATAAATCTGTTCTTAGGCAATCCAAACTGAGTAACTTCTCAGCTCTATTTTACACTGGTTCTCATGTAAGTAAATGGAAAAGTAATAGACATGAATTAAACATTTTCATTTCACAGTACTAAGCATTCACCCATCACCCATGAAGCTCATTCCTCATCCCTTGGGCATCAATTGCAGCAGTGCCTGCTTAATAAATGAGCACCAATTATTTGGAATTATTAAGAAATGTACTCAGCACGTACTCGCCTGTTTCACGTACATCCAAGAGTGCAGAGCAACAGTCTGGCATACAAAATATCAATGCAACTGCAACACATAAAGAAACTGAACAAAGACACAGCAGGGCTAGTAACTATCCTTAGGACTGATTACACCGTTTGGGTTCCTTTTAAGAAAAAGTCTCCAAGCTAGAAAAATATCCTCAGAAAATGTGTTACAAAAGTCAATAAAATTATTGCTGCTCCAATGGGCAATTTTTTTCCATAAAACATGCAAATATACTTACAATATCTCTTTTTTTCAGACAACTGTTATATGGAACTACAAATTCAATATCTGGAATTATTGTTATATGCAAATATACATACCATATCTCTTTTTCAGACAATTGTTATATGGAACTAAAATTCAATATCTGGAATTATTGTTATACCTTTTATACTATTTCTTTGCAGTTCTTAAAATGAAAACAGTTTCAATACTGAGACCTAACTAATAAGACAGCTGTACTAAACACCATCTGGTAAGAATCACAATATCTGAACCACTGAACCTCCCCAGCATGCTCTGCACAGAAAAAAAGATTTTGAAAAGATAATAAAATGTTGACTCAGGAATGCTTTTAATGAAGAAAACCTCTTGGCTTGTACTAGTTTTTAATTGTGTTCAAGCTTTCTCCATATTGTTTTATTTCTGGATAATTTCCCGCAATGAGTTTAAAATGTTCTTAATTTAAATATTTAATATTTGCTGATAATTTGGCTATTCTAGACCAACACTGAATAAAGTTTCATTTTTCAAACAGCCTACATAGAATCAAGTCGATCAGACATCATCTTTCTAAGCAGTAAATACAGATCACATTCATCTGGTAAGCTCTTATTCATTCCTGTAAGGAATAATTTTGTCTCAAGGAGTTTTGAAAGGAGTGTTAGTTCTGGGGACAAAAAAGCAATTCAAATTCTCTCTGTCCCGTTTTTCTCTCTAAGAGTGGGCCAGTTTGCAAATGGAAGGGTTAATCCACACATATGCTTGTGCACTGAGCCCTCACTAGGCAGGAATTGATCTAACAAAGCCCATCTGAACCAATTTACAGGAATTTACAAACTCAGATTCCAGAGCATCTAGCTATTACTCTCTTATAAAACAGTGACCAAGTCTAAAGCAGGAAGGTCCTGAACCACAGATCTCTGGAATCTGCCTATTTTCCCTCTAGAAAGACTGGAAATTATTCTGTGCTTTTCTCCTCCTGCCTCTTCTCCAAACGTCTGTGGCTGGCTCTTTGTCAGAAAATGGCTATTGAGCCAAATAGACCCAGTAGGAATCTTTCCATGTTATTTATCATTCAGCTTGCTTTCTCTTCACTTCTTCCGTATTAATTTTGATTTAATTTTAAATTTTCACACATTACCAACGTTCAGAGAGACAAATTTCATTTTTACAATGAAAATATTTCTGCTTTTTATGCCTTTTTCTGCTAATGCAGTGTGTTTGCACATACACAGAAATCTAAGTTCAAAACAAAAACTAGTCAAAACTTCTCATTAAAGACACAATTGCTATTCAAATTCTATCTGATTTCCCTCTGAAGAGGCACTGAGCTCACAACTAATCAAAGGTGTTGGCACAATTTCACAATGCTTTCTCAATCAATTGAATTATATTATCTGCAGAGTTTCTTCTGTCACAGAGGAGTTGAAAAAATTTTAAACAGGTCTTCATTTTCAATCATCCTATCCTTCCTGAATTTATTCACCTTTTCTCACTTTTTAATTTTTTGTTTGTTTTGTTTTGTTTTGTTTTTTGTTTTTGTTTTTTTCAGTTGTCCCTACTCCTAAGAAATATTTTAAAATCTCCTTTTCCTGAGCAAACCTCCAGAAAATTGTTGGGTATTTAAACAACACAGCCCTTTCCTGAAAAACCACAGAGTGTTTTTTTCTGATGTAATACATCCATTACTCAAAGAGCTGACAACACAAGACCATCTCTGGGAGGCTGTTGAGCTCTGAACTCTATCATTTCTATAACATAAGAATCATGCACTTACAGTGCTAGCAAGGCCTGCAGGGGTTTGGTCAGAATTAATTTGACCACAACTAAAGATGCTGACATTATTTTGTAATGCTAATTTAAGAAACATTTTATGGATTGGAGGAAAGAATAAACAGTACCAATTTGTATATTTTATTTCTGGGCACTCTTATACATGCCTTCTTGAGAATACAAAAAAAAAAAAAAATTAAAAAAAAGAACACCAAAATACTACAGGCAGATAAAAATGATGGTGGGATTTCCCACACACAGTGAAAGCTTTCTTCACACATGTCACAGCACACAGTGCCATTTGCTGTTCTCCTGTAGCACACTGCTGTCTCTCATATGGTATAATGGCACATAACTCTTTTGTTGCTTTCCTTACACTCCTCTCTTTTTCCCACTCCTAGGTTTTTTACTTTTATCTGACCAGGAGTTCCATTAGTGCCCAGAACATAGAGTGCCACAAGCAAACAAGGATTTCTCCAGCAGCAAATGCCCAAATACTTAGAAATTTACAGTTTTTAATATTTTAAATTAGGAGAAACTGCTAGAAACATTTTTGAAGTCACAATCTGCCAAAATACAATACTTTCTCATTTAAGCATCTCTTCATATGACTGCTGAGGGGGTTCATCAGACAACAGGCTACGCTGTAAATCTTATTGCTCTCAAGAGGACTGCAGTTCCATGACTAGTTTAGATGTCTCTCACACTGATTAAAATTAGCATTTAAAATATACACACAGGGAGTATTTTCTGAACACTAATATTCAGATTAAGGCTTTGTCTTGGTCTGCATTTCCAAGTTTCACTGATGAAGTTGCACCTGTTCAATTCAAATCACATATACTGCTCAGCAGGTTTTGACTTCATCAGAATTTCTGATATAGACAATTTCCCTGCAGAAGTGTTATTTTGCTTGATTAGTATTTGGGATGTTCTGATGACATTTGCTCCCTCTACACTAGAGGGATAACAGGGTTTGGCTCCAATTGCATCTGCAGCCATAGTTGCCTACATAAGATAGTCCAGCCTGTGCTCATCACTGATCCAGCTCATAAAAGATAATTAAATGATTCATGAGTCCTTCCCAACCCATCTAGAATTTGTGCTTCCAGACAGGTAAGCACAGGGCCAGACAATTTAAATTTAAGGAAAAATGCAGTGAAAGTGCTGTGGCATCATTCAAAACCTGCCATTGGAGCTTGCAGGCAGATATTCTGCATTGTGCCTACAACACACTCCAGCTGCACTCTCAGTGGTACAGACAGGGTTGTGCCAACACAGATCCTATAGCAGAGGAGATATTCCAGAACAGGGATAAAATTACCCACTGTAGGAGCCACAGTTCTGAAAAGTATTCAGTGAAAACATCCTGGAATCATTGCAGAGGCAAAAATGAAATATTTCCATCGGATTTTCTTTTTGGTCTCATTTAATTATTTAATTTTTTAAAGTTTTTATCATTATTTAATTATTTTTACATGGAGTAGAGGTTGGGAAATGTGAAATTGAATGTACTACTACTCATTAAAGAAAATTGGAGAGACAGACCTCAAGTTTAGCTAAGCACAGAAGTGAAGACAGAGCCAGTGTGGTGTTTTTTATACCTCACAGTAAAAACACACGGCCTAGAGGTTCCCTAGTGCTCAAATTAGCATGTTCACACTACCTGTGTGAGTTTGAACTAACAGCAGTGACAGACAACACTTCTTGTTTGGTGAAGCATTATTTCTTGCTGAGATTAAAAATATTTCAAGTAATTTTTCCACTTATCACAACTGTTATTAGTGCTGCATTAAGGCGAAAGTTAGGGCATGAAGCGTGACAGAACATCAGATCAATTCAGAGATCACTGGCCATGGCAGAGCAATCAATATACAACATGCCAAAGAAGCTGCTTTTTATCCCCACAGCATCTGACATGTGTCCTTACAGGGAACTGTGCTCAAGCACAAACAGAAACAACCCCCTCCCTTTCATGCATTTATATATTGCTTTGAAAGTGACAGTCAAGTCATTCCTATCATCCTTCATCTTCCTCAGCTTCATCTTTAAACCCTGTGCTGCTTGTATCATAAACCACTCAGGGCATAGAATCACAGGGAATTAAATTTTTTTTTGGTGCATTAACATCTGTTCTTCCTTTCTTCAGTTTGATCCTAGCTCCAAACTAAAGACTTTATTATCATAGCCACAGTGGTTTTATGTGTCATAAATTAAAAATCTTCACATTTCATGCAGAAAATAAAAAAAAAAAATTACACAGGTTCTACAATATATCAAGTAAAAACTTCCCAAATATTTTCAAGGGAGCAGGTTTGCAACAGATATTGTATAGGTTTTAAGCTAGAGGAATCCTCTTTATCCTCCAAAATTCCTAAGCTAGGACTTCAGGAACACAGCATTATTCTGGAAGACATTTTTATTCACTGTTTTGTTCAAAAATTAACTAGGATTGCAAAATTGCACCAGTCACTGCCATGAAGTATTCAAATCTCTTTGCTTAGACTGGGATAGCAACACAGCTTCTTTTATTTCACAGTAGTGCCTGGAAATAGTTTTTGTAGGTCTACTGTTCTTGTGCCTGCAGAACAGGTGTCCAACATTCCCAAATACTTCAAACATAGCTGGGTCAAGTCTATGGAAAAAGGCATCAGAAAGCCAAAACAGGAGATAAACTTTCAAAAACACTGCCCAACTGTAAGCAGTGATTTAAGTAGGCAAACTTTGCTAAAATATTTTTGCTACAAGCAGCAAATAATTAGTATTAGAGACCAAAAATGCTAAAATTCACAGGTCCTACAGGTGAATAGCCATATGAAAGCCTGTCCAAATTAAACAAAACATGAAGTTGTTAAACTAGAGTTGAAACATTCACTCCAATTTTTCTGTGTTATGGGCTTTTTTTTTTTTTTTTTTGTCCTGTGATACCATGGAAATTCACATTCATAGCTTCCCTTATCTGCCTGTCCACAAAGCTTCCAGTAAAATGCAACCATTAGAGACATGATAAGATCTGAACCTGCTTCAGGCAAATTTTCAAATATTTTAGGAGGCTATTTGATGATTATCCACCAAGCAGATTGAAAGCAAGAGAAAATAGACTGGTAATACATTCAGTGAAATGGATTTCTAGTTTGAGAAAAGGTCTCCCAGAATCCATGGAAATTCGTTGTTTACTGGAACAGCAGAGACCTCTGTAGACAGAAGTAATTTCCATCTGTAGGGTCGCAGCCCCTGTCAGCCTTTTGTCTCCCTTGGAGATGGCTTAGATGGAAGCTGGCTGCTGTGTCCCTGTAGGTCAGGCACGAGCTACAGGATGGCTCTGGAGGCTGATAATATCTGGGTACAAATGACTATTTCCGACTGGGACAATTCCCTGCAGTGTCTCTGGTGACTGTAACCCCAGCCAGGTCACACCAAGCCCCAGACCAACTCTTATCAGTGCTGTCCATCTGCTTTTATAGACACAGCCATGGCTGATGGAGACAATGATCTGAAATGCTCTAAGTTTTAGGGCATTTTCCTGTGATTCTTAAGTGAACACAATTATAAGGTTAATTATTTAAGAGTTAACAGAAGACAACAAGCTCTGTCTGTGTCCTTATTCCTCTAAACTATGATTGCTACAATAGGCAGCATTAAAGAAATACTGTGTTCATATGGGTACATCAGGTGGTGAATACTTTCGCAGACTTCAAAAAACTTAAACGTCACACTAGAGATCAGAGGTTTGTTTTAATCAGCTAAAAAGATAATCTAAAGAGAAAAATAGCCTTTTGCTTCCCCCACAGTAAGCATCACATTCCTCATTTGGAATATCTACTGCTGTAAATGTACGCTTTGTTAAGCAAAGCAGTAGTTCTGAAAATGGTCGATGTGACAGAAGATTAGGCATTATGTGTCTGAACCAGTATTCATTGTTATCTGCTTATCCAGTAATCAGTAATTCTTTTTATCTGCAGCACAGAACTATTCCTAACATGAACCTTCTGCTGTCATTTATAGCACAGTTAGCAGTATGGAGGTATTTTCCAATTAAACCCACTTGCTCTGATCTTACCCATACTAGCAGCCATAGGTGAAAGAAGGTGGATTTGACTCTTAATATTGCCATTATTTTAAAAAACCCCAAATCCCAAAAACCAAAACAACAACAACAGCAACAAAAACCAAAAAAAACCAAAACAAAACAAAAAAAAAACACCAAGGAATAAAATCATATAGACATACAAAGAAAATTAAGGGCTGCTCTTTAGGAAACTGCTTAATCCCTTTTAATTGCAATTGCCTAAAAGTAACCTTAAGCCTTAACTCTTTCAGCCCCATATGGCATTTACAACTGGTCCAGAGGAATTAGCTTAAATCTCCCACCCAGAAACTCCAAGGCAGGTGTGCAGCTTTGCCATTCCTAAGAAAGGCTCTTAAGCAAGGATTGTGCCAGTGTTAATGATGTGAAATCTGTACACTCATCTCTGCAGCACACTGTGACACTAATATTTTATATGATCAATACTAATAGGGAAGGAGGCAAAAGTCCCTGAGTTAAATTGTTCATGGTAGCCACAAAAGCAGAGTTGACAGCTTTTTTTTTCCTCCCATACAATTTACATCTCGTGCTTGGAGCTGTATATTTGCTACTCAAAAGGCAGACTCCTATCATCAGAACAACTTTGATTGTTTTGTTTCAAATCTGAACGAATTAGTTCTTCAGA
Organism: Cinclus cinclus; assembly: GCF_963662255.1. Classification (NCBI taxonomy): domain Eukaryota; kingdom Metazoa; phylum Chordata; class Aves; order Passeriformes; family Cinclidae; genus Cinclus; species Cinclus cinclus. The sequence continues at coordinate 3,079,760 of NC_085066.1, read as the reverse complement.
ATCTGCAAAGATTAAGGGACTTGTAAAACTCTCAATGAGCCCATAACAGTTAAAATTCCCAAGTTTGTTGGATTATTCTAACGTGTATAACATTACACAACATCTCTAGACACCGTGAGAGGATCAAATCCTAAGAAAGATTTTAAAGGTGAATATTGAGAAGGATTTTCTGACTACTCAACAAGGCAGCACAGGAAAAAGAAAGGAAAAGCCACAGAAATAAAAGAGTCCCAAAAACCAAGTCAAAAATATGGCAAAATAAGACTGGGAAACTGGATTTAAAGCTATCACAGGAAGTAGCAGCATAAAGTAGAATCATGGTACAGAGAGGTTAGGGTGCACAAAACTCCAACAAAATAAAAATATTTAACAGCACGAGACTTTAAATTACTGTTTTTTTAACAATAATTCATTGCGGTAATTCAATGACAAGAATATTTTTTGGCATTTGTTAAATGAAACACCATTTAATTTTGACATATAATGCACATGAAATAGCACATATTCAACCACCATCTTTCTGAATTTACCCAATTCAGAACTGTATCTATTTCTTCTGATTTATTACATGTTTATACTAAATTTTAAAAATCAGCTTAAATACAAGTGGATGTTAAAAGAGCAAAATAACAAATAAAAAAAATACGTTCTCTTGACAAAGACCACTTTCTTGGCTACAATATATAATTAATTATATAAATTAAAGAGATGAGTCTGAAAGAGACTTTGATAAACTTGTTAAAAACAGATTTGTTGGCTTACAAAAATATTTTCAGCTATTCCTCACAGAAAGATACAGCAGGTACATTTAAAGGGGTTTTCTTTTTGAAAAAGTCTGCAGGAATCATTGATGTCTACAGAACTGCAACTGCATATTTACTGCAATTCCAAGCATTTTGTTTAGGGAGGTTCAGGAAAGATTCCACTGTTTCTACAAAGGAAATGAGCACAGACTTTGCACTGGTGTAGTTTTACCAAGAGAAAGCTCAATTTATTAATTGCAAAGCATAAGAAATAGTGTCACAGTTAAAGAAAAATACTTGGGGGATGGATGTTAGCGGTGGGCAAATCAAGTAAAGAAACCCATCACTACTCTGTTTTAGGGCACATATTTACAGATAGTTTTCAAGTGTTAGGAGTTTTTCCCACATCTCAGCTCTGCTTTCATTCATGCCCTTTAAGAAAAACAGTATCAACATCCTTATCAATTTTCTACATTCTTCACCTACTCACATCCTTATCTGAACATTACAGCTGGTTCCTCAAATATAGGTGGAACACCATTCATAATAAAGTATATGCTTAAGACATCAAATAAATCAGGATTTAGAGGCTCAGAGCCCATTAATCTTCACAAAATCTCTGTGGATGAAGTTAAATCACATTAGAATCTAGGGATAACATTTGGGAGGTTGTGCACAAGACTGCACAGTAAAGTGTCTAAATAAGAGAACTTATTTCTAGGAGAAAAAGAATCTCACTTTATGGTGAGATACAACAGAAAACAAACAAACAAACAAAAAAGAAAACCCAAAAAACCCCAAACAATGTTTAGCCATAAGAGGGGACACTCCTCTTACACTGCTTAGATTGTCCTGGTTGGGATTTCATGATGCACATGCTCAGTTAAGAGGCACGTCCAAGAACAGAGATGCACACCCAACACCCCTACATTTGAAGCCCTCCTCTAACTCAGCAGTAATATTAACAAGCTGTTATTAAGGCCATATAATTAATTGTAATCCAAGAAAAGTGTCTTCAAAAATGAAATGAGTGCTGGGTTGTGTGTGCATCCTACAAGGGGTCAGTGCCAACTAGAGCCTTCATTCAGCTGGGCAAAGCAAGCACCCAAAATTCCTTAAAGTACTCCTAAAACCATTAAACCTGCTTTCCCCAGATCTGTACAGTTACAACCACCCTCAAGTAACTTTCCAGAAAAAGAAATCTCTTTGAAAACATAGGGAAGAAAACTTGCCCAAGCTACCAACTGATACATAATAACCCCATGGATGTAGCCAATCTGCAAACCTATTAAATACTCAGCAGTGGAAAAGAATAATTTAGCATATTTTTCTATTTAAAATCTTTATTATTCCTATGATGATTTCTAATTTCATCATCAAAATCAGAGGGGTTTTTTTATTCATAAAGCAGAATTTCCTGTCAGGAAAATACCCTTAGTACTTGTTTATTTCAGTTTTTATTATAAGTATTGGATTATTCTGACAAAATGCCTACGTTGATGTCTCTCTACTGCTAAATGGAATAAAACAGCAAGCAGAAAACCTGCTCTAACTCTTGCTGTAATGTCAGTGTAGGCAGTGACTGCAATTTGGGATGTCACATGTTGCCAAAAACTTAACTCACTTATAAAATGCCTCACGGATAAATCAAGGCTTAGGCCATTTTAACTGTGATCACAGAAATTTATGATCATGAAGTCTTGAAGCAAAATATAATTTATTTAATCAGGAATAAATTCATTCAAATAATTGTCATAATGATCAGCCCCCAAAGAGAACCAAAGCTGAGGTTCAGTATTAGCTGATATTATATGATGACTTAAACAGAAAAAAGCTGTTTGAATATCAATGCCATAAAATGCAATTTTACTTATCTCCTAGTTAAGACAGAATGGACTCACATATGAGTAATAAGGGCTTGAACTCTGGTAAAATATATCAAAATAAGTGCTAAAAATGACAAGAGGCTTAGCTGTTCCTATCCAAGCTGCCTGAGAAAACTACACTTGATACTTTGCAAAATATCCAGGATTTAAAATTGAAAAAATGTACCTTATTTGAGCTAGTGTTTTCCCGCCAGAACATTCTTGCAGTAGCATAAATGTTTTACTTTGTTTTACTTTGTTTTGCTAGATAAGGCACAAGTGAGCTCAGATAAGTCCTACTTTATGGAAGAAAAGCACACTGCCATCTGTGAAATAGGCCGAACATGAAAAGCAGCCTCCTCTGGCATCCAATTGCAAAGATACATCAGATCGATTTAGCCCTCAGTAAATCTAGGCCATGTTTCACTTTTAGTGCTACCTCATATGGTGTTTACTTCATGGCAGACTCTTCCTACATTTAATCCTTAAATTACCTCACTCTGTAGTTCTCAACCTGAAAACCCTGTAAATAGGGCTCAGCCTTATGGTGGCCAGGAAGTTACTTCTCATTTTTGCCACACTCACAAAGCAATGCTGTGGGAAAAGGGATTATTGTTTGCTGTTGCCGTGGGGAGGAGGGAAACAGAAAGAAAATGAGTAAAGGAAAGCAAGTAGAGTTTAGAGGAAAAACCAATTCCAGACAGAGTAGATAATCAAGCAAATAATTTAGAGGAAAAACACGAACTAATTTTTTCCTCTGCCAGCGCTGGAGGATTTGGGACCGAGGGAACACAAACCTGTGCCATGCTCTTTCCTTTCACAGTTTCAATCCAGTCACAAATCCTCCTGGGCTACCCCAGCAGGAGGAAAGATGCATTATTCCAGCAGGTACCAGTGTGCAGTGCTGCTGGGAGAATCACAGGAGCTCCAACCGCCCGCAGCACAGCAAACCCTGCTCGGATCCGCCGCGTCCCTGTGCCAGCCCTCTGCCTTTCCCTGCCTGCCCCACGCATGGGGGGTGTGCTTGGTGCTCCAGTACCTGATCCTGGAGTCCCCCAGCTCAGCCAGCAGAGCTGGTGCCACTCAGCCGTGTTCATGCCTAGGGACCTGAATTTGGGCAGCCCCTCCCCAGGGCATCCCAGAGATGGGAACTGCTGTCACACTAGTGCATGGTTAGCCAGAAAATAAGAAGCCTGCTTCATATACAGGAAAAACACATTTTTGAAAGAGGAAAAATGCAAGTATACAATTAAAATTCAGCTTTTTAAATTTAGTAGTAAATATCAGGAAGTATCAATAACAAATCAGCGACAAACAGAAGAGATGAGAAGTTGTTCTATTCTTTGGCATACACCTTTTGCCAGCCACCAGGAGCAACATATCCTTGTCTCCTAAAAAACATTCCAAAGATATTTGAATTATCTTATACCATCAAGGTTATGAAGGCTCCAAGATAAACTAGTTGCTTCAATTAGTGCAGGCCTCAGCACTAGCTTCACTCTGCTATAATTTGTGCACTTGAAAAATTAAATCTGTTATTTGCCTTAACGTGCCTAATGGATGAGTAAGATCTTTTCAGCAAATTTCAGTAATATTTTATAACCTTTTCACATCTTTAAGATATTGGCTGCTGGCAAAGCTTCCAGCTGAACAGATAGGCAATTTCCAATCCTGCAAGGACATTCTTAACTACAAACACATTTTGGAAGTGTTCTTACTGAAGGACTCACCATGCAGGAAGTCGAGCAATAGGCAGCTCTAGACAGCAATGCTGAGTCTCAGTTCTCCAAGTGTGTATTGGTCTGGTGTGCCACCCCTGAAGTCAACCACGAATCACAAAAACGCAGAGAAGAATTGCCTGAGTCTGGAAAATGTTGGCAAGAGGAGCTATATCTTAAAGCAGGAAGACAAATTATTTTTTTCTATATTTACTTTTATTACACACACACAAACTTCTATTTATTTGATTTAGTAAATCTTAAAGTCAGCCTCAGAGGAGGTTTTTGGTGTGAACAACTCAGGCTGCGTATGCTTTTCATGACAAATACTAAACTAAAAAAAATATCATGCTGTAGAAAAATTGTTTTTGTATTCTACAAATGTCATTGCGAAACTCTAAGCAAAGGCATTCAGGCAGTTTATTTAATAGCACTTATTTAAATTGTTCACAAGTGTGCCAAACTAGTTTAAAGTATTCATACATTGAGATTGTTAAACATCAGCAGTACACAGCTGCTCGTGGCTCACAGGCAGCAAAATTGGTCGGGATCTATTAATGAAGTGGAGAGATTGCATACAAGAGCCACATTAGAGGAACACCACTGTACAGGCACTCTTGTAACTCAATTTAATGCTTCCCAGAGAAAGTTTAAGCAGAACTGACAAGCAGTTACAACAGATTTTCAGACTCCTTTTCTCTTCTATTTTTCCATTCTAATTGGCACAGTACCCCAAGCTACCATACCCTCAGTGGTACAAAACCTGCCTGATCTGTAAAAGCCTCCCCAGTTGGGAATAACTCAGTTTTTGCTATATGCGCCAAATTAGGATTTGAATTGCACAGAAATAGCATTACCATAGCAGGAATTAAAGTCTGGGAGACAGATTGACAGTGTGTAACCAGCAGTAAGACATTTTAAGACGTTTAAGTAATTCATAGAATATTATCAGTTTTTGGGAGAGTATGTTACGTTATCCATCAAATAGCAGGTTTAATTTCATGAGTTCTTGAGTGCCACAAGTAAACTTTGTTATTTGTGAGGTGCTTAATAGCTGTTAGGTGTAGGAGAAAGAAGTAGTTTACCCTTCTGCTTGATCTATAATCCCAGTTTGAACATTAAGAAGAGTCCAAGCATTTGTAAGTTAATTCACAGCAAAAATCTCTATTATGGCGCTGATAAAATAACTAATCTGTAAGTGCTTTGAATGCATTGCCAAAGCAATATTCTGTATTTGTGAATAGCTGGTTTTTAAAGTGACTCATGGCCATCAGAAAACCCTCAGTGTCCAACAGACACGCATGGGGTGACGTGTTCATTGCTTTATGAGGGCACCATAACACAGAACTCTGTAAAATAATTAGGCTGTGGACATGGAAATAGTATTTGAATTTCTTTAACACAGAATTCTTATAGAGCTGCATCACATTGATTCTCACTGAAGAACTATTTTAAAAGCTTTCAGAAAGCATTTATGGCAAATAAATTCTTCAGGTATGTATTCCAGCTCCAGAGTGTATTCAGCACTTTTGTAGAGACACTGTAATGTATTGAACAGTGTAGCACAGAGGTCTAACAGGAAAAATCACAGGTGTGAGTCTTTGTGAATGTCTTGGAGGCAGGGGTAACAATAAAACAAATACAAACTAATATAAAATATAAACTATAAAATAAAATATAAAAGGGAAAAATTAAAAAATAACATGGTGGAAAGTAGCAGAAAGAAACCTCACAACTTCCAATACTGAATATGAGCCAAGTACCACCTTTTTTCTAAGTACCCTATCTTAAATATGTTTTTTTTTAGAGATATAGTTGACTTTTTTCAGGACACCAAGAGCCAATTTAAGAACTTTAGAAGTGGGAAATAGTGTTTCAGTTCTGTGTGCAGATATAAGTTATGGATCAAAACTACACTTATGAGAAGAACTGGCATTACTTTTCTGGAAATGTAAGTTTTGCTTCAGATTTTTCATCTCTGCTCAGGAAAACTTCTTCTTGGTCAGAATCTATAACATACTGAACATGTGAGGGAGGGAAAGAAACAGAGTCCTATGTCAGAACAATTCCTATGATCCACATTCTTTCAAAATTCGCTTTCCAAACCCAGATAGATAGTAAATGACAGCAGGAAATACAACAAGAAAAATTTAGTTTGATTGAAAATGAGGGGCTTCTGCATCAAGAAAGTCCACCGCTTTTTATTTGAGCTTCAGAAAAACAGTTTCTTGATTTATATTTTACAAATATTAGGCACTAGATTAAACTTGTTACTGTTTTATGAATTGAGTCACTTTAGAATTGAGGAAAAAGAAATTTGCAGATTTAATCGAGAAGGTATTTGGCTATTCTTGGCTTGCAGAATCGGAGTGGACAAGACTTCTCCTATAGCAGGTACCTGTGTTTGCTGTGGTCCCTACACACCAACGGGACATAGATCACATAGACAAGTTCCTCTTTAAATGTATAAACCTGCAGTAAGGTAAAGCATGCTACTGAACAGTAACATAAAATGTGACACTTCAGGAGTGAAAATAATCACTCAGCTCTCTATTGATTCGTGCAGCACTTTCAAGGCTGTGCCAGCATTAAGCAGGCATGCAATATTTGAGCTGGGAAGGCTGAATATCAAACCAGAATTCTCACAGTGAGGGACCCAGGCTTCTCTAACGTGCAATAATTGTAAATATTCCAGAAACTAAAACGAACAAATAAAATCTTCAGTGTTTCCTTGGTTTTCTAGCAAATCTCAGAGTAAGGTAAAGCTAGACTCAGAGGAATGGCTACAGCTATATCTGAGAAGTGGCCCTGATGTAGCCTAAATTATAGAGTTGGTTGAAAATCGAACTCAAGTTCAAACATCTGTGCACCCACTAGTCAGGAACATTCCAGAAGGTCTCTTGCAGTTTCAGAGTTATGTGTTCACCTCAAGAGGTGTCAGTGAAGTAGACTCAGTGTCAGTCTAGGACACCCTGGAACACAGAAAGGAAAAGTAAAAACAGAACCTGATGCTGGGTAATGGAGCTTGCAATGGTGTCTATTCATGAAGGTATACAACCAGAACATAAGAGAAATATGGCTAAAATATGGCTATTTGACAGCCCTCAGGATGCAGAAAATTTAAAAATAAAAAAAAAGGCATGATGAGAAATTAATAATTAAATCTTCCCAACATTTCTCAATCTTTCAAGCACCCAGGGCAGGATTCTGAAATTTATGTGGTATTGTATTCAGATGTTGGGTCTGGAGTACTGAGCAATAAACTTATAAATATTTGATGCAGAATTTCTCTGTTACCCTATTACAAGTGAAAAAATCTCAATTCAGGCTCTAACACTCACAAAAAGGAGTACAAAAGCTAGGGATGATATGAAAAAAACATACTTTGAAGCACCCTCCCATGTTGAATTTAAGAGCATAGAGGTACAGGAATACAGTATAACCAGAACAGCATAAACATTTTTTTTTTCAGGATGTTTCTTTCTTGTGTAATAATTCTTACTGTTCTCGACAGCAGAGAACAAAAAACGTGTTTGTGAGTGGGACTAGAAATAAATAGAGAGAGAGAACTGAGTGACATATTCTCTATCAAGGGAAATCAGTGGCAATTTTCCAAGAATTCAAGTACAGAATATTTAAACCCATTCATAGTCCACATCTATTAGACTGATTAGCTTTTAGGACACAATACCTATTAACTTTTTCAAGTCACATATTTGATGAGGACATTGTACAAAAGCATGCAGATGCAAGTATGAAAAGTTTATGGCACAGCATGGATAACTTAGGAACTTCCTGCTCTCTGTCACTTGCTACTTTTTGCAAGGTAATCTGAAAATTCTCAAGTGCATGCAGCAGCAATATTGATAAAGGCTTCAAATTCATGAGAAATCCAATTGTTTTCTTTCAAGCAGTCTGAGGAGCTGGTTTGTTTTACTTCCAAATAAGGCAGGAATTGAGTGCCAAGGTTGTGAGTTAAAATGAGAATATACGGTTGTGAAGTAGCAGGGGTTACTAGAAAGGTTTTAGAATTGAAGTAACTACTTACAGTCTATATAATATCTAATTCCCACCTCAATTTATTTTCTTGTTGTATGAAATAGTGTATAAACAGACACAAACTGTGATACACCTGTTTCACTGCCCTTTGTACTTGAAATACTTAAGGTATTTCAAATCTTGGTGTTTGTTCTTAGTGGATATCTCCAGAAATACTGAAAATTTCAGGACTAAAAGTTTAATTTGCAGTTTCGTGGAAGCTAATCTTCAGATTGTTGTATAGGATGGACGAGAATTTTTAGAGATAGACAGAGAAAGATGTAGTCCAAAATCTGAGGTGGAGGCTTTGATCTCTTCCTCTCTGGTCTCTCAAGCAGCATCATTTCAATACAGGGCTCCTGGTAAAGTGCAGATTCTGGAAATTCTCAAAAATAAAACCAGTAAAAAGTAGTCAAGAACAGCTCCTTTCCTACCCCATCCTCTCCAAGATCCACAGGGGAGCATATTCTGGGAATCAGGAATACTGATGTGGGAGGAACAGCAAGGGTAATCAGGTCTAGTTGTGTGGCACACTATTAATTATTGACTACCTCACAGTGACCTTCAAGCTGTACTTCAGAAAGAAAAGACAATATGGGTCAGACTAAATCTATGTCAACTCCTCCCAGAGAGGGTTTTCTGTTCCTGCACAGATATCTGTAGTGTCTAGCTGCAGCAATGAAATAAAGTGCACTTACATAGAGTTTGGAGTGCACACTCGACCTGAACACACAGCAACTCATCTTTTCTTAACATTATTCTCCAGTGAATTAAGAATTTAATTACAAATTTTGACTAAGTCATTCCATGAGAAGCAATTCAGGAACTCTGTCCTCTGAAAATTATGAACACTTAGATAAGCAAAACAGTTACAGATAAAAGTGCTTCAAAATAGGGAAGAAGTTGTGGTTTTTTTGAGAGTTAATTAGAGGACATGAAATGCCCAAGGAACAGAAAATAGGAAAATGTGAAGAGTTTAAAAAGCACTGGAAATTATTCTGTAGATTTTCAGCAAAAAGAATGCTACAGGCTATTCAGTAAAAGCACACAGGGAGTGATACAGCTCAGTTCCTAAGTTCTTCATAAATTACCTTAGCACTCCCTTAGAAATCATAATACAGGGCTACATGGAGCAAGGACAGCACAATTCAGCAGACCTTCACCTAACCTTAAAGCTGGAAATACTGCACGCCTTACAAGGATAAAGTCATTCAAGCAGATTTCTCAAAGAGCTAACTTGGCTTCTCCAGCCAACTTTTTTGAAAAGGAGCAGAAATCCTACATCACCCACCCAACCACTACCACCTATTTTCCAGGGCAGCATAACAAAGCAGAGCTCAAACTTTTCTGTGTGCTGAGCTAATTAAAAGAGTAGATTGCATATTAAAAACTGTTATCAAAGCCTGTAAAACTACTAGCCCTATTCTGATGTGTTCAAGCAGCTCAAAACACAGCGAGGATAAAAACAAAGAACAGATTTCTTAATACAAAAACCTGTATATTTAAACATCATATATCATGTTGTAGAAAAGCCTCCCACACAACTGAAGTTTTTAACTTCTAAAACTGCTTATAAATATTAATGTAATATCATAATCCATTTAATGCTAGACATCTTTCTAAATTTGTAACAAGGATTTTGCAAGTCAACTCTTTCATCTTCAAATATATGTTAAGATGTGAAGACAAGAACTGCAGTCTTTCAAAAAGACAGGGTGCAACCTGCTGGTGGAGTTACAGTTAATCCCCCAGAATGGTTTGAAAAAATTCTAGAGAATCAAGAATCAGGTTTACTCACACGTAGCCTTGAAAGCATTGATTAAATAGGGCTCCTCTTGGATATATTTCCTTCTGGGAACGCAAAAATAACACCTGAACTTAGAGATCTTCAGGCAGAGTTTATACAGCTTCATTATTAACAAAACTAACTTAGGCATTATTTGAATACATATCCCAATGACAAGGACTGTCTCTTAATTTACTGTCAGAATCTTTGTGACAGAGCAGAAACTTGCTCAGTTGCTTTGAAAAGAATGCTCCTCTACTCAAAAAGGAACAGGAAATGTAGCAAGTGATGAGAAGTTTAGTGAGAAACTGAAAAGTAGGACCAAGACATAGTTATCATCTAGACCTAGGTCTGCTGTGTGATGTTATCCTACTCATCATGTTAAAGAAGGCCAGCGTTAATTGGAACAATAATGTTTTTCAAATATTTTTCAATTCAACAAATCAGCAGGTAAATTAATTTAATTTATTCTTTTACTTGGCTAAGGAGTATCTCAGCAATTTAGAAGATATTCCAAACTCTAGTCAGTAGTGTTTGCCTCCTTTAATAATTGAATAGTGAATTATTTGAATTATGTACCTTTCTGCATTAAGATCTAAGAGGGCTTTAACTCCCAAATATTTGGTCAATTATCTTCAGAGCTCTGGCACTCCTATTAAAACTTGAAGTACACATTAAAATGCTGTTTCACATGGGGATTGTGGTGCTCTCTTCACACATGGAAGGCCCCAGCATATTTAAATGCATATTATTTCATAGAGGGAAGCAAAAAAGTGCAGCACAATGTTTTATTTCCTAGCAAATTCACACAACACTATAAATTCCTCACTTTATATACAGCCTTAATTTGCAGCATGTCTTCCTACTGTTCTATCAGTGTATAAGTCATGAATAGTATGGTCATAAGAACAAAGTTGTTAAAATGTTAAAGATAAAATATTTATGCACAAAGTAATTTCCTGCCATGCTAGTGTAGTATTTTAGTTTGCAGGGGATTCATATGTTCAGATGCAGATTTGGGCCAGCAAGATGGTCCTGAATGTCAGTGCAAATTAGCTGTGCATCTTCAATCAGAATCATTAACTTTTAAATCTCAAATACAGGCTCCCACTACATTCTGAACTGTGACAGTATCTCAAATACCTGTTTAAATTCCAGAGGCCAGGAAGGTTATTTTTCAAAACTGGCAATTCACTGATATCATTATCCCTCAAGCAATGAAAAAATGGTTGTGAATTCTTCATTGAAAAGTTTCTAAGTATGACAATGTCATGCAGGTTTAAATTCATTAAACATTGTAAAATAAAAGTGCAGTGGTTTACACAGAAATTAAGCATTCCAACATCTTCTGTTGGGTCTTGCTTGGGTTTTGGTGGATTTTGTTTTGTTTGTTGTTTTCCTTTTTAGTTTGGTGCATTTTGCTTCTTTTTGGTGTTTCTTCCCCTTAAAGCACCACCATAATATTATTGTCTACTCTAAGTTTTCTTGAAATGGGTAGGTTGTTAGTGGTTTATTGCTTTGATTTCTGGGCTTTTTTTCTTTTTACATTGGTATATCAACATTCCTCTCCAGAGGAAATTTGAGAAATTTGTCTTGAACATTAATAATTCAAATGCAGAGTAGGAAAGAGAGACAGACAGGGTCCTCAGTGTAGAAAGGAGGAAATTAGAAAGTTATTGAAAAAGTAGAACTGAGCTTCTTCACTTACACACATTACTAAGAACTTAGACCAGTTCTTCCACTTAATGGTTTGATGCCCCTAGAAATTTCAATTAATCACATTGCTTGAAACAAACTGCACACAGCTTTCAGAAAACCTACTGACTCTGGAATCTATGTGACTGGAAAGGCATAGACAGAAATAAAAGAAGACATGCCTCAGATAACTTAAATACAAATCCTTTTTGGATAACAGTCATCTATTTCTGTATAACAGACACATACACTGCAAAGTAAAATAAACAAATGACAAGATCAAGAGAAAAAAAAACCAAACCACAAACCTCCAATCCCCTAATTCTTGCAGGCTATATTTAGATTATCACAGCAAGTCTTCAGCCATGTGGAGTGAGTGGTTATGTAGCTATGGCTGGAACACATGAAGCAGTGATAGACACAGCAGATTTCTGTTTCTCATTGAAGCAGTTTGTGCTACAAACACAGCTGCACCACAGTTACCACCTCACTCAAACGAGCACAGAGCCACAGTAAACAGAGGTGGTATTTCTAAAATTCTCTTCATTTTCTGAGAAGCTGTGTAGTATTAGCCAGCGAGGCTTCAGCACAGAACTACACCTAACAGGCACAGATTTCAATACTCATTGTACTAGATTATCAGCATTGCTTCTGAGGAGACACTTAGATACACCCAAAATCAGAGGCCAATTATTATATATGCTGGAAAAAAATACATCTTGTTTCTGTAAGACTACCAAGTATCAAGACTAAATGGGACTATTACATTAATACATCATTATATTTGAGCTATTTCTTAATATTTTGTGGGTTTGGGTTTTTGTTTATTTTTGTTTGTTTTTCTTTTTTTTTTAAACTCAGATAGCAAGACTGTATTGGTTACATTATTCTATTTTCTGGGAAAAATAGCAGGGAACATAAAAATGTAAGAACACTCCCTGGCATTCATCCTTCCTGAAGCATGACAGAAATTTCTGACCTTTAAGGAAATGTCTTTTGATCCACAGAGCAGCAGTGAAAATCCTTTCGTTACTGGCACGTTTATCAGAACAAAGTTCTGGTTCTTCACATTCCTTGCTTTGTGCATTTACCAGTAGAAAGGACAAAACCCTTTACAATGGCTTCAGCCTCCCAGATGCTTTGTTTAGACACCTGCAGTGTCCTGTGAAATCAATCTCACCGTGAACATGTCCTGTAGACCCCTGAACTACCCAGGTGTTTACAGCAGAGTTGCAGTTGTGTAGGAATCCAGGCCAAGGACCTCCAAAGCTTTGTCTAGTTCAGGCTCTGACAACGCAGCCTCATTTCTCTTCAGCACTTCTCTCCCTCCACTGCCCACTCTTGCTGTAAATAAGTATATTTTGGCATTCTTGTTGCCTTCTCCCTCCAGCATGTCTAATGGGGTTTCTATTTACCACACTGCAGCCCATCAGATCGCTGTCATTTCAGTACTGCTTTATGTGCTGCATACGTCAGATTTTTCATTTGCTGGCAGGGAGTCTGAGCACTGTGTCCTCAGCAAGGATTCACTCACTTCCCTCATTGCTTCCTGAAGAAGTTGCAAGACATGAATAATCATTCACAGGATTTCTTGCTGAGTGCTTTGGGCAAATGTGTCACATTGAGTTATTCTGCTCTCTAATAGATATTTGAACCTGAAAAAAAGTTTAAGCCAAGATAGACAGTTTGAAAGTAATAGATCCTTGGAGGAGAGCAGCCTTGACAAAGAATTACAGCCTGAAGACACATTAAAAGCCCAGGCAAATCTTGTGGCAACACTGTAAACATACCCAGAGTAGTCATGAAAGAGATATCAAGAAGTAATTTGTAGAAAAGGGCAATTTCATCCCCCTCCAAAGTTGTTTTCCAGTACCAACTACCACAGCAGATTCCATTATGATTCTTCAGAATTCTCACCACAGGCGCTGTCGTGGTCCTACAGGCACGGGGGAGATCATGCGTTCATGCTGCTCTTCCAGGAAAGGGGGTAGTGTCTAACATTTTCTGGGGTTGGGACAGCAATGGCTTCTCATAAAATCATCATATACAAGGTTCTGCTCACTTCTTTTCTATAGGGTAGTCATGTTGCTGGTTCTCCTTTTAATCCTTAATAGTTTATTAAGGACAAAGGAAATCGGACTCAGTTTATGAGTTTTGAGATGCAATTTAGACTACAGTAGTACTATAATATTGCATGTTAGTATAAGCATAGAAATTCTTACGGTCTATTGAATTAATTCCCCATTCTTCCCTTTGCAAATAAATGCTCACAGTTTGTTTCTTTCTTTTTAATAAAAGAACTTGTGAAACATTAGAGAAATGAAAGTTGATCCTTACACACCTCTGTCAGCATAAGCCTTTTTATCTCCCTCAATGATATCATTTAAACGTTAACTACAAAAGGTGAAAGCATAGATTTTTTTCAAGATTGCTTTACTAACAAAGACCAGATTCAGTGCTTTTCACTGAGGAAAGTGAGCAGAGCCATCAAAGTGAGCAGGACCTCATTCACCAGCTCAGAGACTGACTGCATTCACCCACAGCTAGAGAAACAGCACGCTGACATCCTGATTTAACCAGCCTGTTCTAGTCACACCAACTTTATTTTGTTTGCATAACTTTATGAGTAATTACTTTGCTGCAATTTCTTGCTGCTATGACTTCAGGCTGTATTGTCTTGCTTATGCTGTTAATTTCAAATTTAAGGGCCATAGTGCCAAAAGCTAACAGAAGGTTTAGAAGAGGCTGTTAAACAGATCCCTTATTTGGTCTCCTTATATTTACACCTTTATCATTCATGCAAATGCATCAAAAATTGTTTAATCCCAAAATCCTTAGAAGCAGCCAAAAATCCCCCACCTGGATAGGATATCAGTGAATAGCCATTTGAATCACAAAACACAATCATAAATGAACCCGACATTCTGCAGTCTCCACTATTTCAAAGAGTTTTGTTCTACAAATCTAAAGTTATCTGCAAGAAATTGTCAAACGGCCTAAAAAATGTGAATTCAGATGTCAAAGTGGAATTCAGACTGGTAAAACTGAGTCGGGTTCCAAAGCCTGAAGTAAATGAAGGTTTATAACTAATTATATCAAATAAGCTTTAATTCAGGCCTACATGAACTGCAATTGCAGCTTTATTACGTCTCTCTCCTTTTTGGTATTAACTCACACCCTTTGTCTTACATTAAATTTGCTGCTGACATCTCAGGTAAGGACAGTGGCTTCCTAAAGATCATGCAGCACTTAACATGAAGGGCAATTCAGAGCATTTTGGGCTTTTGCTTTTATCACCACACAAACTCTGCCTGTGCATGTGAAGTCTGAGCATGTACATTCTTTCAAATGCAAGTTTTAGCAAAAAGCACCAGTATTGGGCAATTATCTCCACCCTTAATTTTTTCAAGCTAACATGAAATCCATCAGGTGTCTCACACAAAGACTAAAATCATGGCTTCTAGAACATTATGACCACATAGCTCAATCTAATTCCTACAGCTTGAAATCGCCTGAATGAACTTCAAAGTTGTGCTAAGTAATAATGACTTGGGTCATTAATTTTACAATGCCAGCTTGCCCTCATGATTGCATTTACTTTAATTAATGTAAGTGTAATTAATGGCACACTTAACAGAAAGGACTGCTTTAGCACATTGACAGTTTTTAACAAATAAAGCAATCTCAAAGTGCTTCAGGCAAAACTGGAAATAATCTGTTGCAGGTGGCAAGTGCAGAGACAAAAAGGCTAAGCCACAGTGTTTCATGGGGTTTTTTTTCTCCTTGTTGTTGTTGGGGTTTTTTTCGGTTTTTTTTTTAATATTTTTCTTTTTTTTATTTAGATGCAACAGGTTTAATTGTCATGCTAAAAGCTTGGCCCACATTTCATCACATTTCTTTTGATTTTTGCAATACTAAATTTGATTAGTGATAAAAAACTTCAGCATGCATCCACTGATTCTGTGTAAAATTATAAAACTGTTGGAAAGAGAAGTGTTATTCTACCATAGCAGTGAGGACATCAAAACAAAAGGAAACTCATCAAGGGGAAAACTAATTTCTTTGACTTTTCCTTCTCTATCCTGAAGGACAAAATGAGAGCATAGGCCTACTTAGATCTGTATGACATTATCACAATAATCATTATCCCAAATGTTTTCAGTGGCAGAGGATGAGAGGATAAAGACCTAGGAGGAAGAAAAAATAATTCCAGATATAAGATTTCTTTTGGATGATTCAGAAAGCCATCTGTCTGGCAGCATTAAGGACAATTTACTTTGAGAGCCATCTCTGCACCTGAAGTCTGGCAAAAAGCACATTTTTCTTGTAATGACTCATTAGTTCACTTTCTCTGCTGAGAATGATAAAGCTTCCATTCCTGTCTTCAGAGAGGAGGGTAAAATATTGGGAGAAAGTGAGAGAAAAATAGCAAAAACCAAAAGACATTAAAAAAAATGTTGGAGAGGGAGGCACATCACGTGCCCCCAAACCTTTAATTTTCATATTTTCTTCTGTAAGACTGCTCCTACCATCACAACAACGGTGAAGGATTCATCTGGAGATGTTAAATGTCCTGAATCTGAAAAGGTGTGCAGGAGTCCTTTCAGTCAAGCTGGAGCTGGGAAATTTATTTAAACAGATACTTAATGACAGGAGAACTCTGATAAAGTTCTGAATGAAAGCAGCCACCCCTGGGAAGTCTGCAGAAGTGACAAACAGCTCCAATATTTTCATGCAGTTATCAGTGCCAAGAGATAGCAAAACATGGGGACCCTCTATCGTCACACTACTGTCATCTCATCCTGGCCACTTCACTTGGTTATGGTCACCCTGTATCCTGACTACCCAGACCAGGATATATTAACCAAGGGATTGCTTACCCCAGGTTGTCTGGCATCAAAATCATTCATCACTGTCACATTTGAGTGCAATATCAGGTGATGCATTTCTGAAGGAACAGAGCCAAACGAGTCAGACTAAATTAAAGTAAGGGCAACTGAAAATTACCTTATTAATATGCAGACAAGATACCAAGATAAAATACCAGAATACAAATTATTATCTGTGTTCATCTATGTGCATAGAACTACAAGAAAATATTTAAGAGGAAAACTAACAATGTGTAATGATTTAGAATATTCTAAGCTGGAACAAAAAAATGCCAAGCCACGAGCTGTAGCTTACTATCATATAGCAGATAGGAAAAAGTCTTGAGCAACTCAATTACTTAAAAGATTTTATCTTTCTTCTAGAAATTCTGCCACTATTCCCACCTAAGAGATGCACTTTCCAAACTGCTCCTTCAGATGTAATAGCACCTGGAGTTATGAGTAAATAATGAACAATGTCTGACTGAGGTCACTCACTCAAGAGGCATGATCTGTTTGCTGCACCACTGGTATTTCTATGATTCTATTTCACCTTGGTTTCTCACGTACCTTTTACAGCTGTCATATATCAGTGTAAACCCAGCACTTGAAAAAGTAGTTTCTTTAAAACTGCATGTTGGACAACCCCACCCATCACACTGCTGTTATTTCAGAGGACACATTTGGGGATAGATATGGATGCATATGGCATCAAGCTCTGCACTGATGCTTCAGAACAGCTTTGTCAAACCTTATCAAAAATGACCACTTTTTTTTCCTTTCCTTTGCACACAGACCTTCTACATGGAGCTGAAAAGCCCAGAGCTTCTGGCCAAGTCGTCTGGAAATCACTTCACAGTTAGAACCACAGTATAATCCTTCTCCTTGACAAGACGTATTTCAGGCAAAGTCTGACAATACACAAGGACTTTCAATCCAGCAAATTCCAGGAAACTGTCCACGATGGAGTTTCTAATTCTACGTAGGTAATGTATTTTAAAATTCAGTATAACGGAGTTTAAATAGATATTATTTTTTTAAAAAAAGAACAAAAGCTACTTTCGTACTTCTTCTCCACAGACACTGAATTTGATTTGAGGAAGTAGTACAATATGTGATACATGCAGAGAGCCAAAATCACCCAATTTCAGCACTTAAACACATGCACAGGCTTCAGTGATGCCCACAGAGGCTACTTCTCATGCCCAATCACAGCAATGAACAAAGTCAGCTGTAATTAGCTCTTCACTGGCTTTTGCAGCAAGGCTTGCATAGGCTTGTGTTTGGGGCCATGCATTTGTGGGTTAAAGTTTTTAAGAGTGAGCAGAATTGGAAATTGTTGGCAAGCTCACAAAAATAATACAGATGAAGTCTGACAGGAGTCAGAGCACTACGTTAAGATTTTCTGTAATTGAAACATCAGGCAAAGGAAAGGCTGATTAAAATCAACATTTTCATCTGACTATTTTGGCCCTCCAGGACATGGTCCAGAGACCAAATTGCTAGAAATTAGTCATGCCTTGCTCATAACCCCAAAGGCACAGACTTGCATACAAGAATTTGAGCACATAACTTGAAAAACTCACTGTTGTCCAAATGGGATATTTTTAACAAAAGGTGACATGAAAAACAAACAAACAAAAAAACCAAACACAAAAACCCCCAAACCCTACAAAAGGCCTCACCAGATTCAAACAAATCCATAATATTTTCTTTGTTCCTTTCAAAAATTTTTCTACTGAACATCTGTTGATTTCATACATATCCTACCCACATTGGGATAAAAATGTGAAATTATCATGTTTTACCATCACTACACACAGAAACAGTGTAGTCAGTAACTAAATTTTGGAAAATCATTAAGAAATTCTAATAGAGATTGAAATACTTAAAACAAGGTACACAGATTTTATCTCCATTGCATTATTTGTGTAAGTCTCAAAGCAAACTAAGTTTATATAAACATACACAAGATGTTACATCCTATGCATGGAATATATATATATTTATATATATATGTATCAAAGTTGTAGTAGGAGGAAGAATAAGTCCCTAAAACCAGCCAAAGGTCCTATTGTTTTACTTGAAAGGAAGAGTTTTCTTGAATTTCTTAATTTTAAGCACTGCATACATCAAGCAAAGTCCTAAATTAATCATAACCAAAGATCCTTTTTTGATCACTACATTACCGTGGGATGAAGTCAGAAGCTTTATTAAACCCAAAAGTTTATATTATTAAATAATGAACTAAGATTCAGGACTTAAAAATTTTGGATAAAAATTAAGGCAGTAATGATTAATGTAGTTTTTTGAAATTCCTACCATCAGGTTATGTTTTAAATGTAACGTTAAACTACTGAACAGCTTTTGAGTTACACTTAATGCTAGATGATTATTTTGCCTCTTTCAATGCCAAGGAAAGGTTATGTTTCCTAGACATTTTTCCCCTCTTTGAGTCAGCTACAATCCAATAAGGCCTCAAGTCAAGAGAGGTTTCATTTGTTTCCAGACACATTATTTGTAGAGCCACCAACTTCCTGCAAGAATCTTTCCTTTAAAACAAACATTAATTTGTCAAGGGCAGACTAAAATAAACTTGTTCTGTGATGCACACAATGAAAAATTTCCTTTGTGAATACAAACTGGTATCCCAAAAGCATAACTCAACTGAAAACACTGACTGCTTAGACTGCCTATTCTTCCTTATAAATATTGAAAATTGTACATCAAAAAAGGTTTAATTAGAGTGCTTTTCCTAAGTTCATCTCTAGTATCCAAGATGTACATGCAGCAAGACCAACTGAAATTCAGCAATATCATATTAACATTAAATAAACAAAGCCAAACAGTCAAAAATTAGTTTTGACATTTTCACCCCCCAATTTATAACTACTCTAGCAAGTCCTCTAGGAAGGTTTGTATTCAGCTGTTAAAGCAGGGCTGTTGCATGATAAGCAGAGATTGCTTGTGCCAAACAAGGCAGCCTTTACTACTCCTTTCACATGAATAAATATCATAACCAACCTTAGAAGTGGGGTATCGTCAATATAATATGTTTATTATATACAATTCAAATGAGAAAAAGTTATGTTTCAATGATCCATGATATTTAAAATCATGGTGCCTGACTGCAACTATCGACACCACAGCAGGATGCATAGTATGAAGCAAGAAAGTAATTTCATTTCCAAAGGGCTCTCTTGAAACCAATTTTGAAGTGCCTAAACACAAAAAAAACCCAAACAAACAAACAAAACAAAACAAAACAAAAAAAAAAACCCAAACAAACCCCTGAAAGACTGCTGGAATAGCATTTTGAGCCTATACTATCTATATATACATTTTAACTTCAAAAATCTCATTATTCTGGAACAGTGATACAATCATAATCCTAATATTGGGGGAGGGATTATTTTGTTTTGTTAATATCCTGAGCTGGGTTGGATCCTCAAGATTTTCAGAAACTTGTATCTAAACTTAGAGATCAGAAATTTCTTCTCTCTCACAGGTAGCTTGGACTTGCCAATAAGGAGAGACCTAGAAATAGGATCTTGGTCTGGACAGAGAGCATTTTGAATGTTGGCTCTAAGTATGGAATTGAAGATAGAAGGCTCTGCATGACCATTTTGCATTTTACCAACTGTGCAATGGAGATACCAATTCAGTTAAACAAAATCCTAATACACCCTGTGCCATTAGCTCATAAATAATTTGAGGAAACATGAAATCAAAGAAACTGAGCCAAGTTCAGATCCTATTAAGTTTTACTAAACCTCTACCTCTGTGTTTACTACAGATTATTTATCTCTATAAGAAACACACTACAGGGAAACCTAGTCTCTCAACCCCTTTGAAGAGGAGGAAAAATCCATGGCCTAAAGTGTTGTCTCACTTTCCAAGATGTTAAGTGTTGGCACCCATTGCACACTTCTTAACCTGAACAATGAAAATACTGATTCCTTGGGCTGACCTGGAATTAATAGTGACCTACATACTGCTCTTCATCATCAGTGTGGCTCATGTTAAAAAGTACAAGACTTAACTACACTCGGAGGGTTTGAAATCCCCTTCTCCAAACTCCCCACCAGAGCCTCCTCATGCCCAACTCTCAGCCAGAGCATTTCTTTGGAAGTGCTTCAAGGTTCTCCCCATGTCAAATGCTCACCTGACACCCAGGCCATGTGGGACTGATCAAAGGCCATTTACAAACACGTATTTGATAAACCAAATGCATTACTTGGACATTTTTATTACTTTCAACCATTACTTTTAATACTTATCTATATATTGCATGATATTTTTTCTTACATCATTAAGAACAAAGCACTAAGCATCAGCTTCAAAGCATTTGTAATAATTTCTAGTTTCAGCCTGTGGTTCTTTTTGAGAAAGTAAAGCTTTTGGATCTATTTTATCATATCCTATGCAAAGTCTGAAGGTCTCTAACTTTGTAAATTGGATGCAAAATAGAAATAATAAAATGAAATTTTTCATTTAGCAAAAGTACAGTCTGAACTCAAAAAAAAGTGAATTAGCAACTACAGTTATGCAATAAACCATCCCAAAAGTATCATTCCAATAGAGTATTATTCAGATGCATTTAATTCCAAAAGCTATTTTTTCCTGAATTTTCAGACTCTCTGCAGGCCTTTGGTTCTTCTGCACGTTTTTGAACACTAAATTCATAATATTCACCTTGACCATGCACAAATATTTTGTGAAGCATTCATGCCAATTGGTGCAATAAATGAGCTAAGAATGAGTTTCTCTAATCACATTACAAGGTAGCTTTGTTGTGTAGGGCTTTTTTTATACAAAACGTGTACTTTTCCCACAACACACAGCTTGTACTCCTTTGTGACTGCTCCAGGAAAGGAAAAGAATGAGGAGCTGAACTTATTGCAGCTAATCAAATGGGTTAAGATTGGAAAATCCTTATCAAGCAAATCTTCAGGAAGCAAACTCAAAGAACACTAAGTGGCTTACTTTCTCACTGGCACACTGGGAAGGAGAGGGAGCAGGACACAGCAACCCCTTCTCTCACATAAGAACCATTAGCATTTACAAAGTCTAAGCTTTGAAGGGAAGGAAAGCTTCCAGACCCATTCTGCAAAGGAAACCTTTCAAACACCAACTGAGGGCAAATAAATGATGTGCCAAGTCTGCTGCAGAGAGAAAACCTGGATGCAAGAAAGTTTCCCTCCCCCTTCCTTGGAGGGCAGAAAGAGACAGATTGTTTATGCCTACTCCTACCCTGAAGTTCCCAGAGAACTCTTAACTCCTGATGGACAAACTCCAGGGTACAATTCACCCCAGTCTGGACTGTTCTATCCAGCAAGCCTAGAGGCAAGGAACAGGCAAAACCACATTACTCTGATTCCCTGTCCAAGTGTAATATGCAAGAAAAGTTTTAATGTTGAAAACAAAGAAACGAGGCCTTGGAAAAGGAATTTAACCAAATACTAGCCTTAGGACAATACAGCAGGTAAACTTAGGGCTCACTGAAATCTTTTAGCCATATCTGAACTTATAAACACTGTAGCAGTCCATATCAAATTAGATATTATTTTTAGATTTTATTTTACTCCGCTATGAAGATCCAATTTCGAGGACAAAGCAGTGGGTATTAGAAAGAAAAGACCTCCTAGTCTATTGAAATAAGAATAATAAGAAATAGAAACAGTATCTATTTTATATTCCACTCTTCTGTTGGAAAAAAATCCATGGAAATTGGGTAGAATTACTTTGGAAGAGGTGGAATCAGTTTCAGACTAAAATGATGTCTGAGGATTCCTGAAGTTTAACATATACATTTACAACAGAATCATGTCTGATGTTAGTTTCTACATAATTTGGTTAGTGTCTCAAAATAACAGGTCCTGTTGGCAGACTTCACTTTAGAGCTCAATTAACAGCTCCCAGCACCACATCTCATTTTTCCCTATTCTTGCTTCTGTCTTCTATGCCTCTCTCTGCAAAGTCCAGTAAGTACAAATACAAACCTACTTTTAAAGACCAGATGACAAGCAATTGTTATCTGAACCCTTTTGAACAGAATTATGCCATTTATTAAGCACTTGGAGTTATCTCAAGGTAACATTTCGCTCAGATCCTTCATGCAGGTAATCAAGCCCATAGGAATAAAGGCTAGACCTAAATATTTGTATACCAGAGTCTCACATATTCAGCATTTCAGTGGCACTATTCCTATCATTCTTAAAAATCTATCATCTAACTAGACAGACAGATACATTTAATCTCATTTCTGCATTAACAGCCCACATACTTTAAACTTGTTGCTGTTTTTGGGACAGATCAGAGGGATAAATAGCTTTTGGGCTTGCAGCCTTGAATTTGGAGGCAAGGGTATGTCTGATTACATTTTTGAGTGTGCCCAGAGAAGTTAATGAACTTAATGCATATTACTTAAAATCCAATTCTCTGTCATTAAGTTTCCATTTACACAAACCAGGAACTGGCAGGAGTCTACATCCTCTACTGACTATCTTATCTATCATTCAGCACAATAATTAATGCAAAAGTTCAAACGAACACTTTTGCTCATCTGCTCTACTCGTAATTTGACTAAAAGATTAAGACATCCCTTAATTTGCAGTTCTACAAGAAGACATTTCTTCAAATCTGACCAGGCAGTTCACTGAAATAATTTTGAAGCATGTGGCTATATATTAAATCCAGTGATTAAGCTTTCAGACAGACCTTCCTAGTAGCTTTCTTCCAGACTCAGAGCTTTCACCTTGCATAATAATCCTTGGCTGCCTTGAAAACTCTGAGCCTTTGTTGCCAGCTAGCACAAGTTACAGTAGTTAACACCACACTTAATGGTGTAATTAATTTATTGTGACTAAATTTCCAGCTGAAAGCTCCGTGAGTCACGCAGACCCTGCTCCACAGGTCTTTCCTCCAATTTCAGTTGAAGCAAAACAAGCATTAAGCAGATTTGTTTTTAAAGCTCAGCATAACACCAACATAGAGCTACTCTAACAGCTTGTAAACCCTTCTGTGCTATTTCTGTAGCTCCATGTGCAAGGACTGTTCTGTCACCAGCTTCCAAGCTGAAATGTTTTCATGGTTTAATTTCTCAGCCCCATGTCCACAAAACAAGGGTCTTCTGTTCGAGACCATTCAGATGACGAGTTTTTACCCAACAACCTTCATCCTCATAGTATTTTACCTTCCATTGTCAGCAGCTCCCTCTTGCAGTATAATCAGGACATGTAGCTTTCCCATTAGTAACATAACAGGCAGAAGATATTCACCATTTTTATAAAGTGCAAACTCTACCTCCTTTTCACCAGTATTTCCCATGGCTTTGACAGCATCACCTCAGCCATTTGTGAATCATTCTATAATTTCATTATTGCTATACCCAGACCACCAACCACCACCCCACCCTCCAGCCCTCGTAGTTGAAGTTGATGTGATTCCTTGCAGCTAAGAATAATTAGCTAACCTGCACATGGTGGCACAGCTAGATAATGTCTTCCTGAAGGCACTAATTACTTTTACTGTAGCTATCACCACATTTTCTCTAGCTAGCAAGAATATAAGTACATTTTGAAAGGCTTTCTCCAAGGGATTT
This sequence comes from Cinclus cinclus, assembly GCF_963662255.1. Classification (NCBI taxonomy): domain Eukaryota; kingdom Metazoa; phylum Chordata; class Aves; order Passeriformes; family Cinclidae; genus Cinclus; species Cinclus cinclus. The sequence continues at coordinate 3,055,444 of NC_085066.1, read as the reverse complement.
TGACAAACTCCTCAGTGGATAAACTGGGAGTCATTTGTCAGGGCTGGTGACATATTTTATGCCTCCTACACTGATATTTCCCATTGGATTTGATCAATCCAGGTTTAGTCAAAGAAATCAAAGAACTGCTCAGAGCAAACACTATGTAGCTTAAGCTGAGAGTTTGAGAGGAACCAAGCTGTCTTTGTGTCTGTTCAGAACAAGATTAGGTTTAGGCTTGTGTAAATCACCTGAAGTACAAGGCTGCAGGAGTTCTGACAGGGAGCTTTGGAAAGTGCTACACATACCCCATTCTTTCCCAACAGGACCCTGTTAGCGAGGCCTTTGATTCAAGGCTGATTGGACAAAATCAAAACCCAAAGCCATGTCAGGCAGGTTTGTAACAATGCTCCATCTCTGACCATCACAACGGGATCATCTGCCCTTCCCTCCTGCTCTGAGGGGAGCATGCCCCTCTAAAGAGTTGTGTCTGCACAGACAAATGAAGCGCAACTCCAGCACACATGAGCACATTTGCACTAATATTCACACAGCAGTAAACCCCCAGATACTGCTGAAGGAGTCAAGCAACATCTGTAGGTCAGCTCTGCAGCAGATCCAGTGAGTCACCTGGTAAGTGTTTGTGCTGCTAATCCAGCTCAAACTGTGGTCACAGCTGTGGGTATAGATGTGGTTATAGCTCTCAGCAATCAGCACAGAAATGCCAGAGCTAAAGCATATCGTTATGTTCTTACTGAGATAAAGCCCAAAAAGCTTTGCATGTGCTTGTCTCTGAGTCCTGTTCAAAGCTTTTTAGCATGTCTCCAACCTGTTTCTGAACTTTAATAAGGAATTAAACCTGAGAGCTCCATGTGACTTTACTCCTAAAGGCACAAAAGTATCAGTCTTTGTCATTGCTTCTTCAACATGTTTAATAATTCAGCTTTCTAAACCATTGAAGAGAAAAACACACCGTTTGTCTAATAGAGAAGGTGAATATATTTCTTAAATAATAAACATATACTTTAATGATATTTTCTAGCTACAAAAGTAACACAGGCACCTTACTTCAAAGACCATCTCTATAATCTACTGATGATTATTTTATTAACTAGAAAGATGTTTCTTCTGTTACTATAATAACTATCAACTTCTTAATAGCAGTAGCTTCATCAGAAGTGAAACAATATATTCCAATGACTAAATTCCTCTAGAGAAATGAAATGGTAAAGAAGAATTAAAAAAAAACAAAAAACCCCAAAGCAACGCACAAACCAACACCACCAAAAAAATCCAAAGGAAAAAAAGATGAAACAAAACCCAAAAAAATCTCCCTCTGATTTCAAACAAACAATACTTAAGGTTAAGTGAAAATAAGCTCAAATGACAAATGTCAACCTTAAGTTCTTGAAAATGAAGAAAACCTAAAAAGCTATATTTCAATTGTCACCAAATGTGCTTAATACCAGGAAGTTTACCTTTGTTTGGAGAACTAAGCACCTCATGTAGAAGCAATCACAGATACTTAAGGCACTGCAAAGACAAATTCAAAATTATACTTTTACAACTACTTTCCACGTACCCACAGAATTATAGACTGATATATTGAAAACACTGTGACAGCCATAACGACAAAACACTTTGCAAAAACATATTTAAAGAAAGAGTAGATAATAAAGCAGCTCGTAGGAAAAAAAGCCCAAAGTTTCTAAAGCCTCTATAAAGACTTGACTGCCCCCACACTGAAGGGGTGCAGCACCTGAACCATTTATAGCAGCATTTATTGCATATATATATACAGCAAAATACCCGCAGGCACAATGCAATGGAACAAGCACACAGAACCTGGCAGGGAGCAGGGCCTTGGGAAAGAATTCCGGAGGCCAGAGTGCCTTGAGGAGCAGCCTCACCTGGGGCCTTCTGCAGGCAGGCTCCATGTAAACCCAGCCTGGGCCAGGCCCTGCTCAGCTTCTGAGGGACTGCCATAAAATCCTTGTGATCTTCCTGGCTGGGGTGGCCTTGGCTCGGTGCTGTGGCCGAGGGGGTCCCCAATACCTGGTCAGGTCTGCTTTTCTCTCCTGCTCTCTGAGGGGAATGGCCATGGTGGCTCTCTAATGACTGGTAAGGTCTGCTTTTCTCCCCTGCTCTCTGAGGGGAATGGCCATGGTGGCTCTCTAATGACTGGTAAGGTCTGCTTTTCTCTCCTGCTCTCTGAGGGGAATGGCAATGGTGGCTCTCTAATGGTTGGTCAGGTCTGCTTTTCTCTCCTGCTCTCTGAGGGGAATGGCAATGGTGGCTCTCTAATGGTTGGTCAGGTCTGCTTTTCTCCCCTGCTCACTGAGGGGAATGGCAATGGTGGCTCTCTAATGGTTGGTCAGGTCTGCTTTTCTCTCCTGCTCTCTGAGGGGAATGGCCATGGTGGCTCTCTAATGGTTGGTCAGGTCTGCTTTTCTCTCCTGCTCTCTGAGGGGAATGGCAATGGTGGCTCTCTAATGGTTGGTCAGGTCTGCTTTTCTCTCCTGCTCTCTGAGGGGAATGGCAATGGTGGCTCTCTAATGGTTGGTCAGGTCTGCTTTTCTCCCCTGCTCACTGAGGGGAATGGCAATGGTGGCTCTCTAATGGTTGGTCAGGTCTGCTTTTCTCTCCTGCTCTCTGAGGGGAATGGCCATGGTGGCTCTCTAATGGTTGGTCAGGTCTGCTTTTCTCTCCTGCTCTCTGAGGGGAATGGCAATGGTGGCTCTCTAATGGTTGGTCAGGTCTGCTTTTCTCCCCTGCTCACTGAGGGGAATGGCAATGGTGGCTCTCTAATGGTTGGTCAGGTCTGCTTTTCTCTCCTGCTCACTGAGGGGAATGGCAATGGTGGCTCTCTAATGGTTGGTCAGGTCTGCTTTTCTCTCCTGCTCTCTGAGGGGAATGGCCATGGTGGATGAGGCAGACCACTATGTTTAATTTCCCTCAGAGGTCACCTTGCCCTTCCTAAGGGAACAGTCCCACTCTTACCACTCACTTATGTGTAAACAGCATTTTATCTTGGTATTTCTAACTAAATACTCATTGGGAGCAGCTATTTTTTTTTCCCTGATCCAGTATCCAAAGGCTCCACAAGCCGTGTGGAAAAAGCAATTATTGCCTCTCACTATCAGGTTATTTTCCCCACATCAAGTCTACAGGAAACAGCAGACGTTATGGCAGCTTTCCACTGGGAAATCTAGCCTGCAAAAGGTAAGGCTTTAGATATCTCCTGGAGGGGGTGGAAAAATAATTTAGTATGGATTAGAAAAGACAGTAATAGCTGCTATAAAGTTAAATGTAATTTATAGAGGATAAGTTGTACTGTTTCTTGTTGTGTGTTATTAGGCACAAGGGAGTGTGCCCATGAGAAGACTGGACAATAGTTTTTACCCTCCTTCTAAAGACTAAAACCACTTTTCTAGGCTGGTAAGGGACACAGGACTCAGTGCTGCTTATAATTCCTTTACAAGATATTGAAAGGTGTTATGTTATGTAAAGCATTGAAATTAATAGAGTCTTATCTGATATACAGTGAAGCTTATATTCATCGAAGGATGGGTTACAATAAAGAACTTTGATACATGTAATTCTTATCTAATTGCCTCTCAGGGAAAAGGAGGAAAAACTGACAACTTCATTGCCTAAGCTTGGATCTCAAATACATGGTTATTGTCTTCTTTTCCACAGCTACTTGATCAAACCAATTTCTCTGCAAAAGGTCCACTACTGTAGAAACTTCAAGTACTCTTCTGAATGCTAACTAAGAGCAGGGGGGCACCTGTGGGTTATTTTGGCTAGAGCCTTGCAGTCTGAGATACTCCTGTATGCATCTGACATTAGCAATCACACTAGTTCTTTGATATGTCTGTTTGTTAAAGCTTCAAGCATGTCATGCCCATCCAACCTCACAGGTGGAGCAGGGAAACCACAATGAGTTATTGATTACTAACTGTGGAATCTAAAATTCATGTTAAAATGCTTTTGATGGTACATGAAGGAAGCCTTTTAGACTAGAAATAAACAAAATGGAATAATTTTTGTCAAATAGTGACAGATAATAGCTGATGCATTATTGGTCACAGTTCTGCCTTCAAACATTGATTTCATACAAAATTTAACAGGTTGCAAGAAATGATTTTTTTCAAATGGTTTATTATAAAGAAAACAGCCTCCACTTTTAGTATAGGGATTTTTTCATTTGTTTCATTTTCAGAAATCTAAGTGGGGCTTTTGCCCATACCCCGAAAGAATTGGTTATGTTTAGTTTGGTTTTGCACTGAAGCAGAGCTATTCCATCTCTGCTCTATAGTAACCTCTACTTTTTATAGTCCAAAACTGTAAAATATGCCAAGCAAAGTAGGGGGGAGAAATCAAACCACAACTTGATATATCAGGGAATGCTATAAGGCATGAATATTTTCTTGGAAATTATTAACAAAAAATAATAAATTGTGCTGGTTTTTCCAGAAATCTTCTTCAAAGGAGAGGTTTCTTATTTGCTTTCTTTTCTTTTGCTGGTGGACATCGGCTTTTTCCTTTTCCTGGGATACAGAGATTTGAACAAGTCTAACACTTATTTCAAAAGGGATAAGTCCATAGTATTTGAGGGGAAAGCTAATTTTACTGGCTCCAAATCTTTTTTGTACCAACAGGGTGCAGTACTATAAGTGACAGTTCCAACCATGAATAAATAACTAACATAATTTAGATTACTCCTTGACAGCACAACACACATCAATTGATAAATTGCTTAAAAATGAATGGAATCATTCCACATGGTGAACTACCATATTCTGGTTTCTCCACTTGTGGCCTGGCAGAAGATTTTTCTCCCCATTTAGGACTTAGTGATGTAGAAAAATCACATTAGCCAGACACCAGTTACTCATTGCTGTATCATGCCTGATTGATGGGGGTTATTTTACTATCATCAGATTAGAGATAAGAGGAGATAAATTAAAGAGACAGGGGAACTCTCTTGTTGTGGTGTCATGTGCCTAAAACTACCCCAAAGAGGATAATGAGGTTAATGCATAGCAAGGTACAACAGTAACTTAGCAATTACTTTTAAAACTCCTGTTACTTCTTTGCTGTGGATTTGTAAAGGAAGTATTGTGTCAACTCCCAGAGACAGGTAAGCAATTTTCAATTGACTAGCTGTTGGGAGATGGTACCTTCTCAAGAAACATGTGAATGTGTTTCATTTAAGGAAGGGGTTATCCAGAGCAGCTATCATTCTGCAGGCTTGAGGGAGACTGCCAGCACTAAAGAGAAAATGAACTTTGCCTGCTGAAGGCTCATCAAACAGTTCAGGGAAGGCTGTGAAGTTTATCTGCAGGCAGGTTCACCAAGCACATAATCCAATTTGCTTATTTTCTGCCCACTTTGTACCACCCCACCATCCTGCTGAACTGCTGCTGGAGTTCATCTGTACCTCACTGTACTTGACTTTTTCGGAGGATTTCCTGTAGTGGAAGTGTTGTAACAACTGCCCCTGGCTTCAGCATATGCTATGGGCTTGGTAAGGGTTCAGATAAGAGAGGACTCAGTATTTTACCTCCTGATAACATTTTCAGTGTAAATTTGGGAAGTGACTTGCAGTAGGACTTTAACATTTTTGTGTTCTTTTGGTTGACAGATGTTGACCTTAGAAATCATTAGAAAATATCAGACTTGTTGGGCATCATCACACTAATGTGGGACATATTTTTCCATGGTAAAAGTAGGGTGTAATTCTGCATTTCTGAAAGATACTCAGTCTTTTTGCTGAACATTGGAATGTGCAAACTTTCCCTCTCATTTCCTATTTCTTGATGTTTGGAAGCAGTGCAAATACTGTGACTGGTGAATGTAATTCGAGCTGTAGGGAACAAGTAATCTATTTTAAGACTAGGACACTAAGAAGTGAATAATTCAAATGATAAAATATTAAGACATGTTTTGCAGCCAGCGCAACAATGATCTAAAATTAATGCATGGACTTTTACTTGCATGGAATTTGGGGAACACAGGACGATATCTAAGAAATTCCTACTAGTGAATGCAGTTTGTGTGTAAAATCACAGCACACAGCTCTGCTCAAGTTAAATGTGACTTCAATCAGTTTCACAGTGGTGGAAGTGTAATTCAAATTAGAGTTTGTACATGGTGCAGTTGGCTTGCAAGGAATATCCAGTTTGTTCTGCAATCATGTAATGAAAAGGGTCACAACCTCATCTGTGCTTTGGGCTTTTGATGTATCTTAAGGCGTTTTGCACTCTGATGTGATGTAGTAGATTTTAGTATGAGTAAAGGCACTGACTTTCTCCTGTTCCCAAGAGGGAGAGACGGTTTTCTGAGGTCGAGTTTTGCCCAGCCTTAAAGCACACTTTCCCCTGATTTCCATTCTGTAACATAATTTATCTGCTTTAATAGTCAAGCCACTCAAATACAATAATGTAAAGAGAAAAGTGCAATTTAAGGAACCTTTAGTAATAAAATATCACAAATTGATCAGCTGTATTGTGCAAATACTCTGTTAATGTTTCTTTATGATGACATTTTTTTATTTTCACAAAAAATTGCTTTACTAGGATATAGTTGAATCTCTGTAAACAGTCTACAGTGTTTACTTGAGTTTATTTTTAGCTTTAAATATTTTTTAAATAATGTCGTTTATATGTTTTACCTTTCATAGGACTGGGAAGAGTGGGAATGTTTTGTTTTCAGTCTGCAGCCACATCTAGAATGAGGAATGAAGGGTAGTCATTATCTTTAAAATATTAATTTTAGTATTCAATGCTGCTGCCAACAAAATTAAGGGCCAAAGTTCTTATGCATTAACCTAATCTTGCAGTATTTGAACTGGGAATAATTTATACAATTTTTTGAATGCTGTATTCTTGATGGTGTTTTAAATGCCAAAAACCCTTTTTCCATTAGCATATATTGATCACCAGATTTTATAAAAAAGGCAAAATTCATCATTTTATTCCACCAGTGCACCTTGTTTTTTTACTTTTTTTGAAAGGTCATTGGACTCTTTTAGCTGTAATCTTAAATGAAATGCAAAAAAGTTACAGAGCAATTTTCTCTTGGACTATCACACACATGTTCAGAGAGAATTGCAAGATGTTTTTGGCATGCCCTTATCTAATCTGTAGTGCTTTCAACACGTACAACTGAAGATCCAAAGAACTTTACTCCTCAGTGTGCTCACATTTTATTTTCCTAAGGATTCTTCTCCTGCTTGTTCTGCTGCCCCACAACTGGACATTGTTCTCGTTATGTCTCATTATTTAAAATTTATTGCAGAACACAAAATCAAACTCAGAGTTGTGAAAACTCACATCCAGGAGTACCCTAGCTAATAAAAAATTTCTAACATAACGTGATAGAATAATATTAGTCAATTTACTGCAACCTGTGCTCTTTGGTCTGAAAGGTCAGCTTTCTATAGCACTAAACTCTCCCAGCTCTTAGAAGTAATTAGTGTTATACAGCAAGTTTAATTTAAAAATTAAAATGCAGCTGAGTCTATCAACTTCCAAGCACTTCAAACAATTTTAATTGTATTAAAGCTGGGTTTTTTTTTTCCTTCTACCAAGTGTCTCTTACTCCCTTTCCTATGATTTTATATGTATTATTAATTAAAGAAGGAGAAAATTATGCCTTCTTGCCACTGGAATTTTTTTTCTTGATCAGGAGTATCCTTGCATAGAAGACAACACGTTGCTAGGTCTGTTGGTTTAATGCAAACCAAGATATGGAGGGAAAAAATAAAGCAACGATAATTTATTGTCATAAAATAGTTTAGAGATATCTATCTTATATTCTGTTCTAAATGTATGCCTTACAATTGGGGGACAGAATAGATATTTTTTCAGGCTTCTGTTTCTAACAGGAATCTGAGATTTTGGGGTGCTTTTTAGCAGAATACTCCTGCTTTTCTTCCTATCACATTCCTTCAACAGAGCTGGCTGAAAGATTGGCTTTGATAAAACAAGGTAGTTTGGAAAGGTCTTATCTGTCCATGGGTATCAATACAAGCTACATTTTTCCTTCTGGATATTTTTATTAACCTAAGCAAGGACATCAAAGCAATTGTAACTTAAACTGCCAACTGGCAACTGTGATCTTTTTTTTTATTCTGGATTTTTTTTCCTTCCCTGAAACAAAGTATTTCTGCAGCAAAGTAAATCTCCTCTGTCTGAAAACAGCTGTTTAAACTTGTGATTCTGGACACTTTGTGACTGTTTTTCTATACTTCAGTTAAATGTGAAAAGGTTTTTTTGGAAATGAATACACAGATTTAAGCAGTAATTTTGACTGCTATTGATATTACTTTCTTTAAACTTGAAACTTTAAAGCCACTCTGTTTCTCATGTTCCCTTTCCCGCCATTGTTGTTTTTATGATGCTTTTTTCTTTTAGCCACATAAGAAAAATAAATAGACAACAGAACCTCTGTGTTCTTTTACTCACATACTGAACACACAGTCTTTATGTATTGCAAGAAGGACATGAAATCCAGCTGGTGTTGATTTCTAAAAGGAGACACTCATCAACCATCCTCTTTAATAAAATGGCACAAGAACCCTCCCAGTTGTATTGACACTGAAGATGTCCCCAAAACAATGAAACTGAAATAGAAAAAAAAGATGGCAAAAATAGCTGTTCCTTTATGAATGTATCAATGAATCTTAGAAAAATTGCATCTTCTTTGGCATTGTGGAATATAGCAAGATCCATGATGAAGAGAGAGATGCAGTGACATGTGAAGTTAGTTCCTAGATTCAGGTTCACAAACACTGCTATCATTTTTTGTTCTGAAAATCACACTAACCAATAATGTTTCTTCTCTTGCTGTCCTTTATTATATTTTAAGGCCATGATTTCAAAAACTAGTACTACATAATGTGTGAGAAACAAGAGTGGGAGACAATGAAATTGCAGGGCAGATGTTAAGTGGTCTTCACTGCCCCGTTCCTGAACTTGGCTCAGGACAGGGTTGGGTATGGCATAAAAGGCAAGATTAGTACAAGGAAAATCATAAAGGTGGGCTGATACCCTCGTCTCAAATACACCCCTCTTTTTAATGAGAAGGGTTAACAGTTTTCAGGGAGGGGAACATCCACTTATTTTGCTGCTGAAGTTGAGATCTTTCCTCTAGTGATCTCTGACAGCAAACAGTTAATACATAAACCACAGGTAAAGTGTGTCCTTGTAAATCCAATGTTCTATTATCTCTTCTCTTCGGGTTAACTGTTACTTCTGTTGTCATTGTTTTCTCTTCTTAACTCTTTCTTTTTTCAGTGTCCCCTCTACTCTCTATTTTTAAATACATACATTCATAAAATTCCTTTTTATCCACAGTAAGTGTGTGGGTATGTGTGTTTGCTAGACTTCATTTATTGCTGGCAGTGTATTTTACTGTTTTGCTGTAAGCTGTGCAAGAGGCCTCCTTTACCCATTTGCTGGCATATGGCACAACCAGATTTCAGACTGCAAGAGCCCAACCAGCCATGGTAACAAGTGGCTGAAAGTAAAGGACATTTCTGCTCCCATTTCAGCAAGAACAAGGATTTTCATTTTTGTTGCTTTTTTGCTCATTTCTTCCTCAGTTCTGGATGTATTTTTGCAGTTACAGTTTGAGTTTAAAAATCCCAAATGCCTACAATGACTTAACTCTTTGGATTAATCTGGCTAGTTAACTCTTGCTGTACTTCTACAGAACTGTGAAGTTAGATATAAAAAATCCTATCATTTCTTATATTAATTTGCATTTAATATGAGAGATTTTCTTTGGACCTTTATCTCCTTGGCGATGCTGAATCATTCTTTTGAAGTAAGTGCATGCTTGCTAGATTTCAAAGAAGATAATAAAGAATGTTAAAATTTGCTTTAAAAATATAATTTATATGCTATGTGTTCTCTAAAATAAGTATGATTGACTGTGGGTGTACACTGAGAAACAGTATTTCTGAGGAGAAAAGAACTAATTAAATCCTCCAAAATGTCACATTAGTGATTAGAAAACACTATTGTTTGAAAAGAACAAAGGCAGAAAGTGGTAGAAAGTGAGGTGTTCATAGATGAATTTATGGTTTTAAATCCAAAAATAATAACTTTAGAAAACCTTCATTTGTCCCCCTCATTTGAATAGATAACTTGTATCATTGACTTTGCAGCTAATACCAAGAAATTTGTTCATTTTCATTTCATGTAGAGAAGCCAACCTTGCATTCCTTAGGCATCTGTTTAAATAAAGGGTGATATCAGATCAAGGGCAAAGCTAAAACTGGAGTAATTTGCTTTACATGGAAGAGGCTAATAAATATCCCCCTGTACAGTGTGATTGCAACATATGACTTCTGTCAACCTACAGCTGATTTAAACAGCTCCTGAAATCTTAATCTGTTTCTTGTCTCTCTCAGTTGGAGTTTGCTCTTCCTAGTTGTCCTAATCAGTCATTTTTAAGACCCTGCTCTCAAATAGGCAAGTTGAAAAAGAAAAAAAAAAAAGAGCTCTCCTACTTCCAAGGTGCTCCTTTTAATGTACAAAATGCGTATCTAAACTTGTAAAGAGGCCACACAAACAGCTCAGCAGAAGAAAAGGTGAGAAAGCAAGTTTTTAAGGGTGAATAACAGTCATCCTATAAAATGCTTTTTGCAATCAGGAATTATCCTAGGAACTGCACAGTTTTCTTCAATCCTTTGTGCGTATCTTCAATTCAGCCCAGCATCTTTGAACGGGGGAGTTTTTCTGATTTTTGTTTCCTTTCAAGTTTCCTTTCAGTTCTCACATTAATACAGGGGAAATGTATCCATGCTGAATGTGTTTCAGTATTATTTACAATAACTAATCCCAAGCATGCAATACTTCCACCTAATGAGCAATATAGATTAAAGGCAGATGTTTGCTGAAACCATGAATTTGGCATTCATCTCATAGCAACATTTAATCTGTGTTGTATGTTTACTTCTTGGTATGTTGGTTGCCAAGTGTTTGCAGATTTCTTCTGTTGTAGTTTCAATTTATTAAAAAGTCCTCTCCCTTGGAATTGCAGAATCATAGACTGTCCTGGGTTGGAACAGACCCACAAGGATCACCAAGGTCTAGCTTTTATCTCTGTACAGGACACCCCAAGAATCCCACCATTTACCTGAGAGCATTGCCCAAAAGTTTCTGGAATTCTGTCAGGTGTGGTGCTGTGACCACTTCCCCGGGAAACCTGTCCAGTGCCCAACCACCCTCTGGGGGAAGAGCCTTTTACTAATATTCTATCTAAAACTCCCCTGAAATCTTGCTCCCTTCAGACATATAGAAAAGCAAAACTGATCAGTGTTTCATGCATTTAGCAGAGAACACAAGAAGGTCTGATACCCAGAAGCTGCTTGAGGCTGAAACTCAGCAAGAATTTGATTCTGGATAAACCCAGACACACGTAAAATGGCAGGAGTGAGCTTGCAAGTTTAACTTCAGAACCAGTTGTGCTCTTCTTGTTGACACTTGAATGATGTTGAGCATGTGTTAGGCTTCTCCAGCAAACAGAGAAGCAGGTGCATGAGTCTCTACTTGGAATAAAGAGGTCCTGGGGAGCAGTCAGCAACGGGTCACTTATTGTCATCTGACCATGCACCAGATACTCCGGTGCTGTGATCTCCTCTCACAGCTCAGGTCTAGTCAGTGTCAGATGCTGAGAAGTTTGCGTTGTGCTGTGTGAACACAAAACAGATAACTTATTAACAACTAAAGGTCAATATTTAATGATTTCTAATAGAAGAACAAAAGGAAAATAAGTAAGAATAAAACAACTTGTGACCAGAAACAAACTGAAGCAGAAATAACCAGCACTGGTTTCAGCCGAACAATTAGAAAACTAGGATATTAAAAAAAAAAAAAGAAAAGAAAAACAACTTAGAGACATTGACACAACAGGAATTATTTGAAATTATTTTAAGTTAGAGGCAGAAGCTGAGAGATAAATGATTAGAGGAAGCTAGGAGAATATACACTTTCAGGGAAGCTTATTTTTTCTGATGACATTAGTGAACAGGACTGTATTGTCCTAGCAGACATCCTTTAGCTTTGGTAAAGTAGAGAAGAGATTGTAGTGGGATGGTAGGAGGTTTTTCAGGGGTATTTCTGCTTTGTGTTGCTAATATTGGCCATATACTAATCCAAAATTACTTGCTGTATGGGTACATTAGTTTTTCTTGAATAGGAAAAGCTGAAAGAATCTGAAAAGAGATCAAAGGGAGATAAAATATCATGCTGAATCATCTGCTTTGTTTCTACAGCAAAGACATTCTTTAGAAAAGTTGAGTGAAAGAGAGGAAAGGAGATTGATGGATATTTTTTTTACTTTTGGATGTTTTCCTTAGGAACTTTATTCCTAGTTTTGTTATTGAGGCTATCTTTTGCTTGGTGGAACAAATATGCTGTTTACTTGCTTATTGACATGGTGGGATTAGCTACCCAGAGGTACTGAAATGAGCAGTGAACAGCAGAGAGCCACCCCACCCACCTGCGTGGGAGTGTGAAAGCACATGTTTGTTACTCAGCTCTAAGGATTAATTGCTGAGCTGACAGTGGGAACCATTAGTGTGCAAGAATTCATTTATTCCCTATGCTTTACCAAGCAAGAAGTGCGTGGTATGAAAAATACCTTATCATTGCAGAAGGCTAATGACTGATTACCAATGTCATTATAAAATCAAAGTTAAAGATGAGGTTTTTTTCCCCCTTGTGTCCTTAGGTGAAAGGATGCTGAAAGGTGCAGCATCCAGAACAGAGTCCCGTTGCCTTTTGGATGATTACAATGAACAGCTCTGTTTTGCCCTGTGACACGTTGCACTGCCATAGCTCTGTGAGCTGTTTGCTCTTTATTCCACAGATAAGCACCCATGACTTTTTTGAAAGTAATACAATAATAACATAAACCTTTACAAATTAGAACAGTTATTGCTTTCAAAGGGATGCTTAGACTCTGCTCTGAGGTGTGCTGAATGTTAAATAGTCACTAGGGGGATGTAGGAGTTCTGGATGGAGTTTGGGTTCATCTTGAATGAGTTTTTATCTCAGCATTAAAATGTTGCTTCATCAACAGCAATTTTTAATTGAAAATATTGCACTCCGTGTAATATAATTTAAATACACTCTCCTTGGCATTTCTTTTGAAAGCTCAGCTGGGCTTTTTGCCTGATCAGTTTAAGACTGGTTTTAAGCAATAGATCTTACAGATATAGTCTCACATATGGCCCAAATTCTGGGAAATGTTTATTCCTTTAACTTATCATTCTTTGTTTTAATGAAAAGCATCTGAAGATCATTGCCATCAGCAGACCTTGAACTAAAATGCTAACTGCATCTGATAAAGGGAAGGCAGGTGTTTAGCCTCCACTTGTGGCACATGGACAGTACTAACCAGGGGATTGCCTTGCCCATTACTGAAGGCACTGTGCCATGAAATACCACAGTGGAGTTCTGCAAGAGTAACAATTCCAAGACATAAAATACAGAGAGAGCTCCACTCGGTACCTGTCAGAAATGGATTTGCAGGTATGTTTTAATATTCTCTGGATTGCACAAGTTCTTTGCACTTGTTGCTCTGTTCTATAGAATGCACTATTACCTTTTAGACAAAAACTGAATTTTGCCTGCAACATTAAAGTCCATTTACAAGCTGCCTACAGGCCCAGCTGCTTTTCATTTAAAGCATAAAAAAAAAATATTACTATTAAAGGAATAACCCAGGAAAAATGATGTGAGATACCTACCAAGGAAATGGAAAGTATGGTTTTGAAATATTTGGCAGAGAATAACACAAAGCTTTCATGGTCTGATGGCTATGGAAATGTGTCAATTTGTGTCTGGTGAAAGCAATGAAGACTTATGAATGTGTTCATAAATCACACGTATCAGTTACAAGCTAAAGAATAATTCTGTTGATCATTTCTCACTCCAGTAATTCAAGAAGAGTACCTAAGAAGCCTAGAGGAAAACACAGAAGTCGATTCAAATATCTGAGCAAGGCTGTTCCAAGTCTCTATTTGCAGATGCTAGCTCAGGGGGTTGCTTTCCACTAAAAGGTTTGATGTTCTGTTCTCCTTGCTTGAAGACACCTGTTTATGCTGGAATCTGGCAGTTAGCACTCCCAAACTCCAAAGTGATGCTTCCTCGTGTTGTTTTACCTAAAAAGACAAATTAATTTGTCTGAAGTTTACTGAGGATTCTTAGATGGCACTGCCACAGGAAGAGACTAATGGCACTCTCTTTCTAGACAGATATATTCCAGAACAGAGGGCATACATAAAAATATTTACAGTGCTCAAATTTTGTGAATAATGTGTTTTCTGTGAAAAATTGTTAAGAAATGTCATGATTTTGGCTGGTATTTATGACCAACGATGAGAGCAGTGGGTTTAAAGATGATGGTAGAGCTGGCTACAAAGGAAGCAGGCTCATTTCTGCAGCACACAATGCTGATAATTCATTACACTCCAAAACTGTCAGCTACAAGGTAGTTGTCATTGGGGTTTATTCTTTCTCCTACAGACCACAAAAATGTGGTGTATATCAGGCCTTTATTTCTTTTTGCAGTGTTATGTTCTTTGATGCAATATCAATCCCATGCTGCCTTCAGCTTTCATATATTTCCCCATGCCTTTTAAAAGTATTACCAAATTTCTTTTCTTGTGACTTTTCAGTTATACATGAGAAGTAATCCAAGGGTTTTTAATGTGCATATTAAATTCATGCAGCACTTCCACTGTCTGTCACAAAGGCTTGTATATAGGATGATTCGTATCGAATGTGAATAAGCAAACTCAGTAAAGTAGAATGAAGTATTACACAGGGAAAAGAAAAGGAAGTTTGGATTATGACACATGTATATAAAATATTGATTTGGTCTTGATTGAAAGGCTCCAATAATGCTTATATTTTGTGAGGCCTTATCTTGGCTATTTTACTAAACTTTGAAGATTTCACTTTCCAATTTACCTGCTGATAGATGCTGTAGTGTTTAAGTCAGGGGCTTAGAGATTCTTCCAGGTCTCCTTGCAACATTCTGCCAATTAGAAGGCCTGAAAGCAAACTTTCTATTTTGAGGTTTTACTCTTGTACAAATATTTTATTAAAATATTGACCTTTCTGAAGTCCACAGGAGTTCTGTGGGAGCTAACTCGAAATTATTTTTTTGGTTTAAATACCACTGAGTAAATTTTTGTTGCAATTTTTTTTCAAATACTGTAAATATTGTTTTTAAAAACTTAGGTCCACGTGCAGTGTAGAGAACAGTAATGGTTTCTTTGATTCGTTATGCCATAAGCTAGTAGCACAGTTAGTTTTTTAGGCCTTCTTAGTGTTCTAGATTTTTGTCACAGACTAAGCAACTTAGAACATTCAGATATTTCCAGAAGTAGGTGTTCTACCACACTTCAAAGGATGACTGGCTCAGAAAAAGCAAAACCAAAATAAGTCTTTCCTATTGTTCTCCAAAAGGAATACTATATGTTAGCCTTTAGTTTTTAATGGAAATTCTCTATTACTTCTTCCTTTTCTCAAAACTTTAGAATGATGTGCCCAATGTCTCTGTTTTCTCTTGGCTTTTTGATGGAAGGTTTATAAGCAGCATTAGTCCGTGAGAAGTTCTACATAGAATATTGTTTTTCTATTTTGGAAATATTTTGTAGGGGTGACTACAATAGTTTTAATGTCACATAGTCCCAGGAAAAGCTTCAGGCTACAGAGTCTGACAGCCTTCTGGATGAAAACCCTAGTAGCTATGACATAAAGGACCTTCTTTATGTATCTTGTTATTACACAGTGATAACCAGCTCAGGTTTGCAATGAGCAGCAGTAAATCAGTCACCACCTGCACTCCAGCATTGTCAGCAGCTTGTTTTCCTCATCCATTTAGTACTTGTTTCCTCAGGCCCCTGAACGGGCTCTAACAACTCCATAGTTAAGACATCTGGTTGAAATTGTGTAGCCTATGGCTACCTACCAAATCAAAGTAAAGTAATAGTTCTTGCTGCTCCTAAAGTTTTACAAAAATGGGAAAAAAGAGTAACAGCATAACAACCAGAAAAAACTGTCAAATATCCGGCAAGAATCTTTTAATAAATGGGAACTTACGAGAAACACAAGAACTATTGTGATTTTGAGTGAATAACTCTTCACATCTTTGAAACATGACTACATTCTCAGTTAATAAAGCTAGAACAGACATCTACTCATGTTTTTCCTCTTTCCTAATTGTCTCCATATCATATCTTCTAGTGTATCTAAGCCTCTGTCATAAATCCTCACCCAAAAGAGGTTTTTATTTTGCCAAATCAAAGTGAAAATTCAGATACAGCTGCCTTACAGAGACTAGCATCAGCTCTGATGGTCTGACCAACAGTAGCCTTGTTATGTGCTTGCTTAAGTCTATAGGTAAGGCAAATAATTGGCAGGCAACTCGGGTCCTTCTGGCCTTTGCCATCTGTGATGCCCAAAATGATCACAGTGCTAATGATGTCCTTCCCTTTGCTGATATACAGAGGCTTGTTGTTGTTGTTATAGTCTAAGATCATTAAGATCAATTTTGGGTTGTTACATCTGTTTACAATGTGGCAATTTACAATTCTTTTGGCAAGGTAAGGAAAATTTTAAATGGGGATGTAAATTGTACAACCATAACAACATTAAAGAAACGACAAGTTAAATAGAATAACTTCTCTGGCATTGTTTCTTCGTAAGAAAGACTGAACAGGTTGTTTTGGTTTCTTGTTTCATGTCCTTGCAGAGTAATGTTGGGTAGCTTTTGGTCTGTGAGAGGTGAGAGTGCTCAGAAGGGTGGGGAAACTTCTCAGGTTTTGTAATTGGTGCAATTCTTCAACCTCTGTTTTCTCTAATAACTATTTCACTGGCAGATCAGTCAAAGGGATTGGTATTTATTCTTTATACTGGCATAGCTACAGGTCTAAAATACTTCTGATTCAATTGCTTTTGCTTGTCCTCTATGACCTCCACCCGGTCATCCCCATCTGTTTACATGACCAACATTTACAGTCTCAGCAGAACAACAGAACCAGAGCACTCACGTAGGAGCCAGGGTGCAAGCCTGAAAGGGGAGAGGGACATCTCATAAGGGCATGTAGTGATAGCACAAAGGGCTGTGGCTCCCAGCTGAAAGGGACAGCTGTTGGTTAGATACTAGGAGGAAATTCTGAGGCTTCCAGTGAGACACTGCACAGAGAAACTGTGGGTGCTGAAGCCTTGGAAATGTTCAAGGTTGGTCTGGATGGGGCTTTGAGCACCCTGGCCTACTGAAAGGTCTCTGCTCATGGCAGGGGATTGGAGCTGGATGAACTTTAGGGCCTTTCCAACCCAAACTATGCGTTTCTGAAGGAGATTTTTTTTTTCTCTGAGTATCCTCTTTTCATTTCTTGTGTGCTCAGTTCTTTGCTCAACTTCTCTGCAACACACAACTGTGATAATCTTGGTAATGACCTGAATTTGTCCACTTGGATTGTGGGGGATCTAGACTACTGAGCAAGGCAGGATTTGGTTCTTTTTGCTCTCAGTCTTTTGCTTTATGGACCACATCAATTAAAAACTAGGAAGAATAGATATTGAGAGAGTTCGAATTTTTTTGCTCTACTTTTCTCAAATAATGTCCCCATTCCACCCTGAGGTTACCACTGTTGATGGGAAAAAAAAAACTGACCATGGAAGAAAGATGTCACATTTTCTTCTCTTCCCTTCAAATATTATGCAGCAAATTTAAGTTGAAAATAGGTTTGCTCTACATTCCTTTTATTTAAGCATTTCAGTACAGATTATGTCAAAAATATATCACAGAAGTACTAGAAAGCTTCCTATGTACTGAGTATTTGTCTCTTGTGTTATAAAATGTCTCTCTTCCTTTTAGAGAAAAAATCTTGCATGCAGAAGGGATTTTGAAAAAAGTCCTTTCCTTGCTAATATATTCTATACATGTAATTTTATTGCATTTAAAATGGTATAACTTGCTTTTAGAGAAAATTTACCCTGACTTCATCAAGCATAATTTACTTCAGAATACCCAGTAAGTAAAAAACCCCATTCCTCCATAATAATTTATTTTTATCTTTCTCTGGTGCAACATCTGCTATGGTACCAGAAAAAAAAAAAATTAAAGCACCCTTAGTTTTATTTCCTTTTTGCATGACCTTTGAAAAACTCGTAGCACGTATTTCAATAGCCAAAATATTTTCTTGTGGGAGGATGGTTTGTAAGGACAGTGCAGAAGGCAGTTTCCCTCAGTGAATTAGAGCTGCACTGATTGCTGAGCACTGCAGACAGCCTTGCCTGCCCAGCGAGGATGGGGTTACAGAAGAGTGGGACAGCTGCTCCAGGGTGAGCTGGAGTTTGGGATCCAGAGCCTGCTGCAGTTTGGGATGGGGGCTGCTGGCTGTGCTGTGAGGAGGAAGGGACATGTGGTGCTGCAAGGGACAGACGAGGTAAGAAGATGCTGTGTGAGGGACAGCCAGGGGTAGGTGGCTGGGCAGGGACAGGTTGGGCTAACCAGTCATGGAGCAGGAAGAAGGAAGCTTGCAGAGAAAAGGACTCAGTGCTGTGTGGAGTCACCTGAGAGAGGCATGAAAAGTTTTTAATAAGGGACTGGTGATGGTGCCAGTCATGTCCATCCTGACAACTACATAATTACTATGTTTTCTCTTTGTCTAGGGTGTGCTCTGCTTTGCAGGTGACAGCTGAGCTTGTCTAATCAAACTAAATTCGGTACACATACAGCAAAGCTGCACCCTTGTTTATGATCTGAACCGGAGACCAACTTTGGATGCATGTTGTGGAATGCCAAATAGATCAAGATGCTTTCTGACACTGAAATGAACTGCAGTTTTGCCTAAGGAAGCACTGCATTAACTGCCTTGCTGCTTTAAAAACCAGCCACACAAACATGAAAAACAAGCAATTGAAGCCTAAATGTTTTATCTCAATTGTAAGTTTGAAACTTGTGCTAGATGAGTTTGTGTCTGTATCTTTGAGAAACTCTAAACAATAAGATTCTGGATAGCAGTTTACTTTTACTTTTCTTCAGTGATTTCATACAATTCATAGATTATCTCTCTTCCTATCCTCCCTGTCACTGTTTTTGACAGGGACAAATGGCTGAGGAGATGCATGCAATGCAGTTGTCAGCTCCAACAAGATGCTGCAGAGGGTGTATGGGAATAGCTGTCAGTAACAACAACAGTCAAAAAAAAATGTTTATTTCTGTTGGTGACTCGTGTCATCTGTGGAAGAAATGTGTTTTGCTCAGATTCCTCAGATTTTCCTTCAACTCTCTTAATGTTGCAGTAGACCAATTTAGTAGGGGTATTTCCTATATAAAGTACTTAAGATTTAGTATATGCAAACAGTAGTTGAAAACAATTCCTGGATTTGATGTTATTTAGGATATAAAGTTAACACAATTTCCCCAAGTGTTTCCCATTTTCCTTCTTTCTCAGAATTAATTTTCTATTTTTACTTTGGAATTTAGCTTGTTAGTTTCCTAGTAAGGTCTACAAATAACTCTGAAACCATATGAAAAGTTAGCATTTATTTCCTTTACTTGAGAGACTAAAGTGATGGAAAATTTCAGTAGTTTTGTGATGTCTAGAGCAGACAAACTACTCATTTATTTGGGCTGTGTGTACCTGTTCTGGAGTGTGATTGGTTTTGGTCTTTATTTTAGTCACGAATGGAAAAGGCAGCCACAATAATTTTTACGTGTTTCATATTTATGCATGTAATTATCTAGAACTTACTGATTTAAAGTAAGTTCCAGAAAAGTTCCAGTTCCTGACGTCTACACTTCCTTTTTTTTTCCTGTCATGATTTTTCCACTCTGGACCATAAATTGCCACCCTGAACTCTTTTTCCATCCTGTCTTCGAAACAGGAATACACCTGCTGCAGACAGAATGCAGACAAAATGCCTTTGCTTTGATTTCAGTGGCCATTCTCGAGGTTTGTCTACTGATTAATGGAAAATGAAAGGCATCTTTCATGTGCTGTTAAGAAAAAAAATATCAGGCAGGAATTATAGATGAGTTTCCTGCCTTTCCTCAGACACTACATGCCCTACTATTGGCAGAAGCCCAACAGGAATTAAATGAATATGACAGACATGAATTCCTCGCCTTTCAACAGAAAATGCTTTGTCCCTAACTTGCACGTAGCACGACTGCCATAAAAATATATTGGATTACACGGCTCTTATGTTTTTAAAGCACATTTTAATAGGGAGTGCACGCCGCAGACATTCTCCGAAGTCAGTGTGATGCGGCGCACCTCTACCCAACAAAATTCATTGCAGCTTTAACCAAGTGCGAGCGTGTCTACTATCTTTTCTTTAGGAGATGCTCCCTTGAGGAACGCGGAGTTACCGAACTGCGTTCCTCATTTCCCGAGCTGCCGCCTGCTCCTCGCTCCTTGTCTCCCCCGCTCCGCGTCGCGCCGCCCAGCCCCGGCTGTGCCGGCGGGAGGCAGGGGGAGCCCGGGAGCAGCGGCGGCCCGGCCCGGCCCGGCCCGGCCCGGCAGCGGGCGGGGTCCGCTCCCTCCTGCCCGCCCGCTCTGACGTCAGGAAACTTTCGGGGCGGCCGTGGCCGGAGCGGGCGGCGGGAGAGGCGGCGGGACGGGCGGCTCCATCCCCGGCAGGTACGCGGGACCCCGCGCCGGGGCAGCCCCTGCCCCGCGGTGCCGGGGGGCGGCCGGCAGCGACCGCGACACGGAGGGACGGAGGGAGGGAGGGACGGACGGGGGTCTGAGCGCCTGTTGATCGCCCCGGGCAGCGCTGACCCGGGCTCCGCCGCCGGAGGGGAAGGGGGAGGTTGGCAGGGGCAGGGAGCGCGGCTGCTTCGCGGAGCGGCGCTGGGCTTGGCGCCGGGGCAGCTCCGCGCTCCGCGCCCGCACGGACCCGGGGCTCTCGGACACCCGGGCAGGGCTTTTGGAATTTCAAGTAGCTGCGAATAATGAGATGCCTTTCATTAGGGGTTGGTTTCTTTCTTTCTTTTTTTTTTTTTTTTTTTTTTTTTTTCCCCCCGTTGTAAGTACAGTAAAGCCTTTATCCGAGACGAGGTTTTGTTTTCCTCGTGAGGCTCCGCCGTGGCAGCCGAGCTCGCCGCTGGGGCTGCTGAGCGCTCCGTTGTACAAGGGAGGATCTTCGGCTCGTAACCAAACCCAAACCACCAAGTTAATTTTAACTCCGCGTGTGTCGAGAGGGTGGAGTGCTGGAGGAGTTCGCTGGATCATCCTGCGAATACAGAGAAATATGAGCAAGGACTGCAGCTCTGTCTTGGAGACGGGGAGGGAGAGTCAGGGAGAAATTCTCAGCTTGAGAGGGTCCAAAAGTTATGTGACAATTAGAGGAACGTGTAAAAGTATGTTGCTCATTTAATTTCACTGTCCTTCTCATTTATTAAGGGGCGCCGAGAGTCAATCAAAGGCCCATAAAGGTTAATTGTATTCTTCACACAAAGGAATTGGCTCCCTTCCGAAGAAATAGATTTCTGGGGTCTTTTTATCAAACTTAAGACACTTATTAGATTCCTAATTTAAATAGCATGCAACTTTTAAATTCTTCAGTTCCTACAGTACCACTGCAGTTGCAAGTTCTTAAAAAGTCATCTTTATTAAAAGAAGAGGTTATCGTAACTAAGAGGATGTTAAAGCCCCCTAATAAACTGTAAAACAAGGCATACATGAAGGTGATTATGAAGGTGCCTTGAATGTGCAGACATTCCCATAAAGCATTATAGCAATACATTTGGTTTATTCAGTGTAAATATAAGTAAGCATCTATATTTGTGTATTACGTGAATACTTCCCCTTTTAGAAATTTTCTGTGATTTTCTTCCCTTGCATGTTAGATGAACATGTAACAAGAGTGATACTTTTCAGTTGTTGTGGGGATAAGTAGGACTTCAGAGCCACTTAGGGTGTTAATCAAAATAAGACAAAACAATTCACCAGAAAGGGAAAATAATATCTTTTTGAAGGTCAAGCTTCTAATTTTACGGTTATTTCAGAACGAACAGTAAGTTTTGCCTCATACTTGTAGATTACCTGGCTGATTTGTCATGTAGTAGTATGTCAGGTACAACTTCAGATACCTGGAGATTATCCACGTGAATTTAGGGAAAGAAACAACAAAATGGGGGAAATAATTTAATGATTATTAGCCATATACTTTCCTGGGATGTGTTTTAGGTGTATGAATGTGTTAGTGATTATAGATCTCATTAAAGGCATACGTTTACATGAATGGCTTGAATAAAGAGGGTGATTTAGGGCTTAAAAGCTTGGTGTTATGGCACAGAGTTGAAGGATGCAAGAGAGAACTTTGGTTTATACTCTCGGCAGAGCTACAGTGGCAGGGGTATCAACAAAAAGGGACTGGAAATAAGCAGAAACAAGTACAACTGGTTGCCTGAGAAGTTGGATAAAGTGATTGGGTGTGCCTTGTGAGTGATGAATACAGAAGTTAAAATTATTCCAACAGTGAACTGTGATACAGTGTTCTGTGTAAAGCATTTTAAATCTCATAGGAAATCTGCTACTGGAGGACCAGCAAGGAGGAAGATGTAGTAAACAAGAGGGGATATTGTGTGAACTACTGGTTGGTACTGCCTCTTTTGGAGGTAACTTTGTAACCTTTTCAAGGGTTTCTCTAGAGTTCAAATATTGTGCATCTACTGTTCTGCAAAGCACTACTCACCCGATGTGCCATTATTGCCTATAGACAAGGTTACATTTCATGGTTCAGTGGCAGCTTGTAAACATTGTTTGTAATGTACCATGTTTATAAACATTGCTGGATGCTCTAAAAGTCATAATCAGGATACTTACATGGAGCAGTCCAGAGGTCAAATACAATAAACTGGAATTTGTATTGCAATTACAGAGCTAGTTTTTCTCTTGAGATAATCCCTCAAGTGTATTGCTTGAACATGTCATAAGAACATAATTAAAACTACCAGCAGAATTAAAGGACAGCTTCAGCTTGAACCAGGGAACTGACATAGCTTGAGAGAGAACCAGAGGGAAACTACTTTAACACTAAATTTTGGTCATACCTAGCACGGCTTTTGTCAGGATTTTAATTGTTATTTTTTTCTAGAGAACATGTAGAACACTGAGAGCTGAAAATCCACCTGTTCAAAAGAACTGCAGGTCCCTTAGAATTTTTAGTTATTATCAGTGGTGGAATGCATGGCAGAGGATGAGTCTGTTCTGAGTACATCAGTTCTTGGGAGGAAAAAAATCATTTGTTCATGACTTAATAGAGTTGTTGCATAATAATATGCTAATTGGGCACAAATAAACTTTTTCCCCATTGCCTTTTTTGCCTTACCATAATCTAATTTTTGAAGGGATAAGCTCCTTTAGAGACTCGGGTTGTAATCCAGAAAAGAGCAAACAATACTGCCCCTGTTAGAACACACAGTTCTAACATAGCTACCTGACAATATTCTCGTTAGTTCTCTTACCTTCAGAATGTAACTATGCATGCAGATATATCTGCCAATATATTTGGAAGTCATTTCCTTCCTAGTATCTCCTGAATCCCTGAGATCAGAATGTTGGCTTTGTTCATGCAGATAGCTTTGCTACCTCACTGCCAGTGCTCCCCTGAACACTCCCTGTGATTTAAATGCTAAATCAGGCTGTTCTGTGGATTTGCTGTTATGGGATGGCCAACTATCTCCAGGATGACCTGGGTTTACAGTCATGGCCCCTGTTGGTTAGGGCTGGGAGGAAGGAGGTAGATTTACTGAATTACCTTCATTTTGTGGTCTGTCCTTGGGGCGCTGGCCTGAATGCAGTGGTGGCATCACTGCCCACCCTTTCAGTCTCAGATATGTTGCTGTGGACCTTGTCTGTGCCACTCTTTGCCCAGGGACACTGGAAACACTCTGGAAATGGTCGGTAGTAGCTCTTAAGTCTTAAAAATATTTTTTCTTGAGCATTTTAATGCACTTAAAGTGCATTTTTAAACCTAGGCTGCAGCTGCACTGCACTTAATAAAGAGACAGCCCTCCCTTAAGGTCCCCTCTTGCTGCATGGTTTCAGAGAATGTTTGTTACACTAAACTGAACAGCAAGAGTCTGAAGTGATGTTATCGTGGATTTTATCCATGATTCCAATAGAGAATATATCCAGCTGAAAACACCTCATGGATTCCCAGGAAAGAATTTCCACTTCCATTCCTCTTCTCCTCTGCCAGTTTAAGCAGATGTTCTTATCACCACGCTAAGAGGGCGCTCTGAATTGAAATACGATTGTTTGGTCAGGCTCAAGTGACTTACGTTTCTGATGTGTAATTACACATCAGGCAAAGAGAGAGAATGCAGAATTTTGTAGCTGAAGGAAACAAACATATTTGTACAACAGACAGCACCTGGGTTTTTGACAGCCATCTGAGTAGTTTTCACTGAAGCAAGAAGCAGAACTCAGGCTGTAACACCTACAGTTTCGCACAGGCTGCTTTGTGATTTGCCAAAAAGTACTGGAAAGCCTCTTACATTAAGGCACTGGATTTCTTTAACTTCTGCAATATTTTTTTTTTTTCTGTTTTGTAAGGCAACCATTAAGAAATGCTGTCGTTTTAATGCCAGAGTCTGACATATTCATCTTATTAGTATATAATCACTTGGTTACTACCACATTTATTTTATGTTGCACCCTAAACTGGCATATTCTGGTTTTATTCTGAGAACTGAGCTGTGTTTTCTCCATTACTGTATCACTTGGAGTTATAAAGATTCAGCAACATCTGTGAAGCCAAATGTTTTTCTGTGTATTCTGTCAGCAAGACCTGATCAACACCCTTGCCTTGCAATGGTGTGCACAAGTGAAACTTGGTAAACAATTCTCTTAATAATGTGCTACTTGGAGACTGCAGCTGGCTCCATTGATAGAATTAAGGTGGGATTTTTTTGGTCACCAGCAATTAGAACTATAATCTGTGGCAATTGTTCAGGTATTCTGGTTGATCCTGTGCTGTAGAGATATCCTGAGCAATGCAAGTAAATAACATATTTATGTTGAAAAATACGGGATTTCTAAGGCAAATGTTTTAGTATTCAAAAGGATGTGGTGGCTGTTTCTAGCTTGCTTTATTGCTCTGTGGATAAGGGTATTTGGGTATTCCAGTACTTGGGAATAGATATGGATACAGAAGCCTAATCACTTCAGTCATAATTCCAAAAATAACTTGAAAGATGTCAAACTGCATGCAAATTCCTCCTCATTCTTTTCAGATAGAATGGAATAGTTTTTTGAAGACTGTTGAGTTCTCTGGAACATTTCAAGATCTTTAATGTGATTATTTTTTTCCAATTCTTCCTCTGCTCTTTCCATCCTCTTAGTTTTAAAGGCAAAAATTCTCACCAAAGGCAAAATGCAGCAGTACCAGAGTGTGCAAAGTAGAATCCTGACTCTAGTACCTGTTGTGGCATTTAATATTCTATTCTGTTTCCATTTTTGTTCTTTTATATGCAGATGTCAGATCTTCAGTTCCTTCAAGGCAGAATGAAACATTAGGCACTTAAGCATTGTGTTTAAACTTTCCAAGTGATCTACTCTATATCCCTGTAGCCCTTAAAGGCTTTTTCAGAGATCTCAGCAATCTAGGCAAAATCAAAACTGTTTTCCTTTAGACAGAAGGCTGGGATGAGGTTGCTCCTGCAGTGGGGGAAGATTTCTGGAAGGGAGGTGGTTGCCCATTCTCCTTTGGTCCTGCAGCTCTCCTTGTGGCAGGGGACCCTGGGGAGGAGTTGGTTTCTTCCCAGCTGCAGGCTGGGCTGGCTCAGCTTTGGCAAGTCTCTTCTGTACTGGTGCTGGCAATTTATATCTGCTTCCCAGTGTCATTACTGGTTTTCCTGCACACAAAGCTGTTCCTGATATTAACAAATACATTTTCTCTTGTCAGATTGAGAACTTTTATTTGTACATCTTTTAAAGAAGGTATGTCTTGAAACAGCAGCATTTTTTTCTTAATCTGTTGTGAAATCTTCTGGAACATATCACTGAAGTGAGGTAATGAGCCTAGATAAAGGACTGTGTTCCCAGTAAAATAGATTGTTTTTCCTGCAGTCACATCTCAAAATGTTTGGATCAGCAATCATCTTTGCATGCCAGTTACATTAGGAGTTGTTTAAGAAAGTTTTTGTGTCCTCAAACCTGTTTTTTAGTATTTCTTCAGGCCATCTTTCCAAATGCCTTGCTGTTCAGATATGTGCAGTCTCTAATGCTTTCTTCCTACACGATGTGTTGGCAGCTGAGTGCATTCAAAGATCATGAGTCAGGGTTTCTGAAAAAAAAAAAAAAAGATATTCATACAAATAATTAGATTTAAAACACTGTAGGCTCCTTGTGAACATTTAGTATTGTTTTCCTTCTTTGGAGTTTTTTCTTTGCACAGGTGTGTAAATCTGATCTTTATTTAGCATTGAAAACAATTTTTTTTAGTACAGAATCCAAATTTTAGGACTTGGGTCTTGATGAAAAAGTCTCTTGTGGGGCTTGCCCCACAGCTGAAAATTGTAGCTGATAGCTTTTCTCTTTTGTCTGCTTCCTAATTGATAAAGTGGCAGAACCATAATTTTCAAAGCAGTGAACACTTGGGATTAAAGCTAAACGGTGATTTCATGTTGCAGGGTGTCTTATACCCAAGTCATGCCTGTTTTAGAGTAACTGTAGTTAAGATTAATGTGTGAAGACTTTTAAAAAAAAGCAGTAAGTGAGAAGTGAAGTGTATATGGTAAATGATGCTGAATCTTTACTTGGGATAGAAAATAGCAGCAGGGGTCTGATGATGCAGGCAGCAGAAAGTTTGAGACATTAACCCCCACCATGGTGCCCCTTAATCTGTATCACGTGTGTAAGCTCTGAAGCAGAGCCTGCTGTAGATTTGTAAACACAGAGGTCTTTAATGTCTGAGATAAGGACAGTGTTTTTCTTGATTCAAGCAGCCTAAAAATTGCATTACTAATTTTGTAAGTTACATGTTGCATTAATATTCAATTTATCATGTTGTGGAAATGGGCTTAGGATGGAAGAAATACTTTTCCAACAAATTGTGCAGCTGGAGCTGTTACTAATTCCCTAATCTTTCTGCGCCATATAGTAATTGCACTTAATTGTTTGCTTTTGCTGTGTTTTATGGTGTGAAATGCAGTATGTCAACACTGCTGAACAGGTACATCAGTGTGTGTAATGCCAATATTCTTGACAGAGAGAATTTCTGGGTTTCACCTGGCTGGATGAAATGGCTCATGTGTAGCTGCCATACAGTGCTTTATACATTTGCTTGTATTCAAAGTTTGTAGTTTGTTTTTCTTGGCGATGGGTTGATTTTGTCTGTGCATGTGTTTTTGTGCAGGTTGTTAAAATAAGAGTGGGGCTGGGTCAATGCCTGTGGCTGAGAAAGGGACACGTGAAGTAACATTTTCTTATGCAGCCACTTAAAACTGTTAGTATGCTAGTCGTTAACATTCTTGTTAAATGATTTGTGGTCCTTCTACTTCGGTAGGGCACTCCACTGCTGATTCTACTTTTTACTCTTTTAAAAGCATATTAGGTTTCTTTGGAGGAACTCACCTAGAACCGTTCCAGCTCCTAAAAATGATTCTCCATCTTCCCTCCCATCCCATTCTGTGAGGGGAGCTTTGTTTCTGGCTGAGTCCCTAAGGGTTTGAAAGGGTACCTAAGAAACCAGCCAGACTTGAAGAGGGCACTTGGGAGCTTTAGTTCCCAGCCTAAGTTCTCTCGGGGCCTATTGCTTCTGTGCTGAAAGACAGCAGAATCTGCAAGGTGTGCTTTAAGCTGGCCATAGTGACTGGCAATCCCACGTACAGCAAATGTGATAATCTAAAAGAGCATATGAGCTATTTATTGTTTTCTCTTTCAAAACATTAAGTCCGTCTCCCAGAGGTCTTGGTTCCTATCCCCATGTTTTATGGCTGAGGAGATTGAATCTAGTTATTAAGCTGTTAGAAGGGTTTTGTATTAGTAATTTTCTTCTCTGATATGAAGAGTAATTCCTGAATCCAAATAATTAGGTGGCATTTCAGCCATGCCACACTGAATTACGTGCTTGCGTGGGTAATATCCCCAGCTGTCAGTACAGCTATTTGGCTCTTTTTTACTGGTTTTGACTGGGATGGCATCAGACAGCTGGTGGCTATGGCCACTGCAAATCTGCTAGTGTGGAAAGCTCGGGGTGAGCAGAGCCTGCATGGGTGTTGCAGTGGTCTGTCAGGAAATTCAAGTGCAGCTGACTGCACTGTTGATTATTTCTCTTAGAAACAAGCAGGTGTTTGCTTGGCTTTGGTGGCGATTGGCAACATGAAAATGGTTTAACTGCACAAGTGACAGCGCTGCTGCAGGGAAGGAGAATTTGTGTCGTGGTAGGCAAGGATAGTGTGTTGTACTTTTGAGGAACTGCTTCAATGCCCAATGTATGGTGTTTATTTCTCCAGTCTTGCACAAAAGTGGAAATACTGGTCATTATCCACAGCAGTCAATGTAAAATTGTCACTCTGCACAGTTTTTTGCTTCTGTTGTTGAGTTTTCTGAGGAGGAGGAGGTGTGATTACTGAGCAATAATATGATGTCACGGCACCCTGCTTCATGCAGCTATCTAATTAAAATAGATAATTAAGAAATAAGATTATCCTGTGTGGGCATTTAGTATTAGCTGGCAAGCTAATGCCTAACTTGTTTCCTGTATTATTGATAGCTTTCAGTCTTCTCTGTTTTCCAAATGTACAATTTGCACCATGAGTTCTAAACCCAGCCTCGGACTCAGAAAAGACTGACATGCTTTAGTGAACAGTTTGCAGTCTTACTTAGCCTTGTTTTTCCCAAGGTTGAATCTAATAGGATAAAGGATATCTTAAGAGCAAATGTTACTTTGTTGAACTAGAATGCATTTATGAAATATCTATCTTTATTTGAAATTTACTCTCATATTAGACTGTTTTGTCTTTTAAGTTCTCAGATTTCATAAATAAAGCAATGACGTAGTCTTATTTCTAAATCTCCAAAGATAGAAAGAATTGTAGTCACTATAAAAATAGATGCAACGTAATTTGCTTGTGTATTTTATTCAAAGCCAGATGAGAAAATGATGTAGTGCTAATACAAATGAGGGGTGGTATTGTGTGGGTAAAGTGAATAATTTTCAAGTGCTCACAGATGAAGCTTTTGATGAAGTGCATCATGTGTAGCCCCGTGTTGGCCAAGGTGATCATTTAAAATGGAGTAGAAAGCTGCTTCTTCTGGAGGCTCTCTTACAATACAGGCTTTTTGGGGAGACTCTGTGTGATTTATATATTTGTGTGTCCAGATATCTTTACTGACCACTGACACTGAGATTTCCTCATGTGTGATGCTTTTGGCTTGACTCTTAAATTCGGTCCAAACTCCACTCCTGGAAGAATCTGGCACACTTCAAACAGAAGTTCAACACAAGAACAAACAATCATCATCTAAGCTCTTGACATCCAGAATTCAGAGCCAAGTCTTGTTTTGATGACTTAAGGATATTGTATTTTATTATGTAGCATTTTTCCTTACCATTCCTGGAGGATATCCTGAGTTTTTATAATTTAATGGCTTATGAAGAATTCCTAAATAAGACTTTCTCCCCCTTCCCATTTTGGAGTTGTGTTTCCTCTGAAGCACTGTTAGACTTGATTAGGATCTAGGAAATTTTTGAGTAATAAATCAGAAAAATAAACAAAATCTGAGCAAGCAAAAGGTGGGGAATGGAAAAGACTTCTGGTTTAGATGAATTTAAATCCTTTCAGCTCTAAACTAGAGGTATAGTTTCCCTCTCCTGCATGCACACCTTTTCCTTCCTTTTTCCTTGTCCTTTCTTCTCTTGCCCTTGTGCTCTCAAAAAATCCCGAGAGAGCAGTTGTGTTGTGCCTTACTGAGACAACTTTATGGGTTATGGCATATCTGTGGGATATATGTGCTTCTCTAAAAGCCCTGAAGGGAAAGCTTTCAACTGTGACAAATCTGTCCTGTAAAGGATGGAAAGCAGTAAATATGCTTATAGTTGTAAACACTAATGATTCCACAGCAGTCCCTTATGTACCTCTTGCTCAGAAAATGATCTTTGTTGTGACTCTGTGTGCTTCTCGGTTTGGGATTTCAGGTTTTTTGGCGTTGTAACCGAGCCGTGATTAAAAGTTATGAAGAAATGGACCATAAAATAGATGTTTAGTGAAAGATAAGTAAAAGCATACTTGATAGAATTAGTGGAATATATTTGAGATGTGTTATGTTGCTGGCATACCCGTGACTACTTTAGCCCCTGAAAATAATCTGCTGTTATTTAATCCAAATCAATTCCATTTGCCAGGTCATCTGGAAGTTACTGAATAAGTTACTTAGTTGCTTAGCCAAATGGCAGGGGGAAAAAAAAAAAGTCGAACTGCTGAAGAAATATGCCTTGACAGTAAAGAACATAATAAAATCATACATAAGGATCTCAGTTCTGAAAGAAGTAAGTGGTTGGCAGGAAATAATTGCTCGAATATTTTGAATTCATTATGGTGAATTTTGCCAGATGCTTTTGAAGAATATTTATGTATGTTATTTGCTGTGGTGTTTCTTGTGCTTGCTGCAAGGCATGTGTACTTCTGGGTAATTTGATCCTGTTTGTTTATGGTCTAAATACTTCTTTTCCCTCCAGACAGCAGTCTTAAATTGTGTATTATTTCAGCTGCTTTTTGGAAAATGTGAAACATATATAAGTCCCGGGCAGTGTTTGTCTAAGATAGAATCGTGTTTGTCTAAGTTAGAATCAAGTGTATTTCTTCTTAGCTGACAAACTTGGTGGAATCTTGACGTATCGTGACAGATTTCTGAAATTTGTGTTTCACAGTTTACCTGGGAGCATTGTACAAGGTTAGGTCTTCAAGGAGATGCTGCAGCTCAAATACATTTGTAGCAGGTCTGGAGAAAACAACTTCTTAGCTCTACTCTGAGCCTCAGCCACTGTGGAAGGGTGAAGGGTGGGGAGAATGTTTTCTACTCACTCCTGTCTTGTCACTTACCTGGAAATTTGTCAATTATTTGAGTCTGCCCTAGCATGTGGATATTAGGAAAATTGGTATACATGGTGAAGTGCTGAAATGTGGAGAAATTGCATTGTAAAGGATATTTGTTCTGTTTTGCATGGATGTAGGAATCCTGCTCATGTCTGTTTGACAATTTCCATCTCTACGATGTTTCACAAATACTCTTCCTCTCACCACTTGGTGATTCTCAGATCAGATATACATTCTGATACACATACTCAGATTTCCATTTATGATGCAGATGATAGGTGATAAAGATGTACCAAGACCTCCTGGGTTTTAATATGACCTGATGTTCTCCTCTGGATGAAAAGATGAGTCCTGTTCAAAATTGTTTTCCTTTTGTCTGCTGCATTGGGATGATGTCATGGAAGGGACATTTTTAGCTTCTTGTGATTTTTTTTTTTTTAAACACTTCATATGTTTTGCAAAGGAGGCTTTTCCTATTATTGTTCTCTTCTGTGATGAGAAATGCAAATGTCCCGAAGAAAACACCATGTATAATTTTAGCTGAAATACACTGCTGATCTAAAGACCAAGTAGGACTCTAGGATGTGATGATATCTCAAGTTTCAGCAAGACCTTTTGGAGACTTATGATAACTATTAGGGCCAATATGCTTCAAATATGCTTTTATCCATTTTTTGAATAGGAGGAGGAAATGACCATCCAACTAAAAAAAATCTGTCACTTCAGTCACAGCAATAATCATAGTTGTGGGGGATATTTTTAGTTGGTTGGTCTCTTTATTTTATATGCCATATGAGTAAAGGGAATCCATTAATCCTGATGTCCTGGACTTTGAAATAATAGTGTCATCAGTGTCCTGCTTCTTTTCCAGTCCTAAAGTGCACATAGAATGTGGTGATACCTGTGAAAGGAGAATATATGGGATTGTACAGAGCTCTGGACTGAAAATGTAAAGAATATGATGGAAGGTTTCCTTGTGGTGAAACAAGGATTTAAAGACAGCTCCTGGCTCAAACTGCAGAAGTGAACAAATCAGTTCTTTTTATGATGCAAACTGGGACATTTGTGGCAGAGAAGTAAGGGTTTTTCCTTTAAGCTTTGTGCATCTACATCTGTTTAGTCCATTGGTTATATTGTTGATACAGCTTGAGTTTATATTTATTGCTTGGAAATAGAGAATATTCTCAAGACTCTTTGCATATTATATCCTACATGAGCACACTATGTAGTGTTTGGGCTCTAGATAACTTTTATCAGTGTCCCCTAGCTGAATTTTGTATTACAGTCAAAAACTTATGCAAAATGTCTATTCTTACTTATATTTGTGTATTTCTAATTGATATTGTCTGAATAATTAATCACCAAGGTCAAGTTACTTAAAAAAATTATTTGTTAGTAATAATAAGTAGTCTATTTTACTTGTTTTATTTTTAAGCTTCAGTAAAAATCACTCAGTTCCCAAAAAAAAAGCCTTTTTTAAAAAAAATCCAGAATTTGCCCTCCTGTTCTATATAATCCAAGTGCAATTGAAACATTGTTCAGTGCTACCCAGCAAGTATGTCACTCTGCCCAGTCACAATCCCAGACTAACAGTTGCTGAGGTGATTGTGATTCATTTAAGGAGCTGCTTCCCTTAAGATAAATCTGAGTAGCTGCTAGTTTTGCAAATGGATGGCTGTGCGTGGGGTGTGTCTAATGAAGATTTTGGTTTGTGAAGTAGCAAAGCCAATGCAATTTTGGTTTTTATTGTCTCTTGAATTAGTTGTTGGAGAATATATAGTTACACTCTACAAAGGTCTTCTGCTGAAATTAGAATCTGTAAGTCACTGCATGATTTTTCAAGAGTGCTTGCTATGCTGTTTTTTATGTGCTTGTGTTTAGTTCTGTTTGTTGAACTCTGACGCTCAACGCAGCAGTATCATATGGTTACCAACATGCTCCTTTAACAGGAGTAAAGAAGTGGGGGAAAATAAAAATGCGTGTAATGACAACTTTTGTGAATCTATGAAGAGTCTTCTAAATGAAGAAAAAACCTCCAGTCCCATACTTGAGGTTATGAACTTGCACACCAGAGTGCAGACAGAACTGAACACAGCTTCTGGATTAAGCAAGCCGGGAGCAGCTCCATTCCAGAAATGCTGTGTGTTTACCTCCAGAGTCATGTTAGCATGCTTCACTCTTAAGGCACTTCAGGAGTGTGAGGGCATTTGAGACATGGCTGTAGGCAGTGAGAGGTTTCAGAGGTCATGTGGGTTTCATGGCATCAGTCCCAAGTGGGGTGGTGAAAGGCAACCCGTGGAAATATCTGGTTTCCATGCCGTGCCCATACATTGCTGCCTCTCTGCTTATTCCATGTATATTCCTGCATTTCTTGGTGCAATGTCTGGATGTCTCTACATCAGTTGTTAGTAGGTGAGCGTGGTCAGAATCTTTTTGTAGCTTCTTGACAGTTATTGTGAGTTTCATTACATTTTCTAGCACTTGTGTCATAGCATATTTGATATGTTGTAAGATATCTGGAGTAACTTAGTCATAATTTATTTGGAGAAGCATGGTAAGAGAGGCCTTCAGGTTAATTTTTATATCAGCTAGGTTGTAATTTTAATGAGGAAAAAGAGTTATGCCTGTATGTTAGGCTGATGAAAGCTGTGGCTTGATATAAAACTTCTGTCTGCGTTGCCTGGTTTGTTTTGGGCTGCCCTTGTGTAAGGAGTAGCCTAAAGATTTGATGTGGCTTCTCTGTGGGTGGCATTTTTTTCCATGGTCTGTGTACATGTGTAAGTCACTGTGCTCCCAGAGAAAAACACAAAGGGTTTATCTAGCATATGATAGAAATACAGAAATTCTTTCTTGAAAACTTACTGCTCTCTCCAGACCCTGAAATGGAACTTAACCAGTTAAATACCATTCTGGAGAATGGGATTCCCAGCCCTACCCTGGTTTTCCCAACTGATAGTGGTCAAGGTGCTGTAGGAAGCTTTTTGCTGATGTTAGGAGTACCTGTCTCTAGCTCTTGGCTGTGATTTGAGCAAACGCTGACTCTCATACCTGAAATCAAGGGCAGCCTGCTTTGATCATAAAATACTCCACATTTTATGGTTCTTTCAGAAATAACACCTGAGGGCTTGCACATGTTTCCTTGGCAGGTTGTTTGTGTAGATTCTGCCAGGTTTTACTGCACCTGCAGCAAATCAGTCTGAGTGTAGCTGAGTTTAAGACTCTCACTAGAGGAGACAGCAGAATGCTTGATGATCATTTCAGATTGGGACCCCCAATCCTCTCATGCTGAGTAGCCACACTGCCTAAATGTAAAACAAGGACAAGGCTGCTTTGGAAATGCACCCGAGATTGTGGACCATAAAGTGCTCTGGTGAGAGCTGTCTCTCGTGAGTGTCCTCTGGCTTTGGGCTGCACTTTGAGGAGTTTGTAGCAAATAATGCACCAGGTTTTGCAAAGGAGCATCAGACAAGATGTTCATTTGATGAACTGCTTCTGTTTTGTGTACTGAGCAAGGCAGTAGCCTACAGAAAATGTGTCATTGCACAATCACGCACTGTCATTATGGCTACACATAAAGGAATCCCAACTATGATCATATAGACAACATTTTGCCATTTTACAGCAGAGGACTTCAGTTTTCAGCAAATCAAACTACTTTTCTTCTCCTGGACTCTGCTGGAGGCTGGGCTTGTCTTTTTGTGGCAGGATTCAACTGAAGCAGCCACTTCCTGCTGTCCTCTGTTCCTTTAGGAAGAGGCAAGTTCACTATGTGATGGGGGAATTCCTTCTTTCTGCCTGATGTGCAATCCCTGCAGATTTATCTCATCTTTGATTAACAGCATGGCTTCTGCCAAAGGAAATATTGGTAAATCCAGGATTTGTAAGAACTTTACTGAAGCTGATCATACTTGGAATACTTCATGTGTTCTTGTTCATAATTTAGATAGTTATTGTCAATGTAGTTGAAGGAGTTGACAGTCACAGATATAATTCCTGTTGGAAAGCTGGGGTTATTGCCCTTATGGGGTTTGACAACACACTTGCAGAATCATTGTTTTTAGATCATCTGTTTCTTGTTCAGAGTCCATGACTAATTAGCTTATAAAAAAGTCATTGAGCTTATATCTTATAAAGAAACCTGTGATGTCAGATTTGATCCCCTAATTGCTCTTGTAATTGGCATTTATTGGAGCTCTTTCACAAGTCAGGGCAACAGAGCTCATTTGTTTTATGTAGAATGTTGTAAAAACAATTGAACTGGCAGCTGATTACAGTTTTCTATTCAGTAAGCAATTTTGGAAGACTGTGGGCTAGACAGTTGTCTGATTTGCCTAGGTTGTAAAAGTTGAATGTAAAGAGAGATGAATTTTCAGCATATGGCTCTGTGTTAGCAATTACATGCATTAGTGGTTTAGCTGGTGTATTGTGTCTGCTTTATAAATGTTTATATTGCAGCCTTCTGCTAATAGATATTGATGGCAGGCAGTGTTGTGGAGGCCCAGTGTATGGCAGTGATCATTAGTTATTGCCCTGTAATGATCCATCCACGTGTGCTTGGTGGCATATCCAGTTCTAACCCATGCTCATGGAAACATCAGCTGTTCTGTTGTTCCTTAATAATTCAGCACAATTGTCAACTGAGATGTACATGTGTAACCTTTTATATTGAAGCTTTAGAATTCTTTAAGCATAAGTGAGTCTGGAAATAAAATTATGCTGATGCTTACATAAAGCTTGTCTTACTAATTCTGAAATCGTTTGGAATGTTTTCTGATTGCCTAACTATGTATAGAAAGGAAATATGCAGTCTCCTTTTCTGTTCTGAAACTACAGAGAGCTCTGTGGTGAAAGGCAACTTTGAAATGTCACACTCTGGTCAAGGAAAAATAATCCATTGACCCTTGTCCGTAAAAATTGGTGGAAAAATTGTACAGTTTTGACAAGTCTCTGGATCTCTTGTCTCAAAAGTGTGAGGGATGTGATAAGTTTGAATTAAACTATGATGGCTATTTTGACACCAAAATATTTAACTTTTGCCATATGGCTTCTCTCAGATTCTATACTTCTTTCTCAGTTGCACATCAGCTCTGAACAGCATGAGGTTTGTGGAATGATCTCTTCAAGCTGCACACACAAAAATGAGCTTTTTATCCAAGTATTTGTCAGAGACAGTCTTCTGGAATTTAAATTTGCTTTAAATTTTTGTGATTGAAACAATGAGTATCTAATATCAATGAAAAGAATAAATAAATATTTCTGGTGGCATTCATCCTGAAACCAAAGCACAATTAGTGAGTAATTAGCTGTCTGTCACTGTTTTGCCTTTGCATGACTTCACTGGCTGGATCCCAGAAATACTGATTTTTTTCCTAGTGGTGAAAAAATCAAGGGCTTCTCTTGGATATTGAGTTCAGATGGCAGAGTAAAAATTCCTGTGGCAAGTGTGAAAAATGATCTGTGGACCTTATCCCAGGTGCATAAGCTGCAGGGCAAGGACTGCTGAGCTTTTCTGTGCTCACTGTGCTGTGGTGAATGCCTCACTTTTTGCACTGGAAAGCTTTTAATTTCTCTGGGAGTGTTGATACTTTTTTTTTTTTTTCAACATGGACCTCTTCATGCTACTGAAAATTGTCTTTTCTATTTTATTTCTCCACATCTGATAACTTCAGAGGAAATGCATCTGCTTACAAAAACTTATATCTTAATCTGCAGTATTTGGGAAAAAGTGCATTTGATGAGATTATCCAACATTTAGTGCCTTTTTTATAAACAAAGCCTCTGTACTAGACATGGTAAAATTGCCCAAAGCAGGCACTTAACTGATTTGTGCTAAGATCTCATAGGAGCCTTGAAAATTCTTGGGGACAGTCGTAGTGGATGTGTGTCCCAGAGAGAACACGTCTCCAAAACTCTTACATGTGTTCAGCACTTGGCAGTTAATTACTCCTTGGCACTGGCAGTTTTTTTTTCCTCTGTGTGTTTGAAAAGGTTCAACTGTACCACAAATAATCTCTTCGTTCATGTCTGAGAAATTATTAGGTCAGGTAAACTTGATGCCCAAAGTATTAGCAATATAGGCATTTATGGATTGAAAATATAAAAATCATTGTATGAGTTACGAAGAGTTTGATCTAATGATTGTGATTTCTGAACTTTGACAGATACCTTCGAGGTGAGATGCAAGACATGTGGAGAGGAGGGAACCACTAGATCAGGTTCAGTAAAAACTTTTTTGGTTTACTGTATATCTGTGTTTGATCACATAAATGTGCTTACTGGCATGAACAGCTAATCCCATATACTGGTGATCTGATGTAAATAGAATTAATTTCTGTTTGTTGTTGGAACAGAAATATTACAGGAGGTTTTAGTGTGCTGTTTACACAGGGGGGACCTATGGTCCTTTTGCCATCTGAATGCTTCTGTTGTCAGGGCAGGGCACATTAAATCATAATAATTGTGGAATAATCAAAGCTAATCCTTATCCTAGGTGAGTGCGGTTAAAATCTTTATATCCAGCACATATCTTCAGACCTATGTCAATTTTTATTACAAATTCATGGTTCCTTGATGTGCCTTTTCTTGACCATTATTTATCTCACTTTCACAGGCTGATTATTTTATCTGTTGCTTTGCTTTTATTTCAGTGCTCGATTGGGTTAGATCACAGAATGTGCAGATGTAGCTGTCAGTGCTTTAGGTGATATATCTTCAGAGTGAGGTTGTCATCACTGCTTGGAGAGAACACAAATCTCCTTTTTTCTGGTTCAGTTTCTTGGGGAAGTGTAGTATTTTAAAAGGTACACTTGTGACCTTCTGTTGAATTTGTTCAGTTGGTTTCATTTCCATTCAAGTTTTTGCATTCTGGTACAGGGAGCCAGTATCACTGGCCAGGTCAGATGGATTTTGAAAGTGGTGAAACTCTGGTTAAGATAAGCTGTAGGATTTGGGTTACTGGTGTAAATTGCAGGCTGTGTTCTGGGGAGTTGGGAAGGGGAAATCCCTTCTAGAATCTGACAATTTTATGTGCTGAACATACACAAGTAGCTAGGTAGGGATTTGTTCCTGATAAAGTCATTGCAAGACTTACCATAAAACTGTGATTTTTATTACCTGACTTCTTTACAAACCTTTTTATTTTCTCTCAAGAGGAAGCAGAATTTTACTCTGTATGGTTTATGTTAAAAGAATACGATTGCATTTTTGATCCAAGGCGTGTGATTAAATAAAGCAGTGTGGGGTGAGAGGACAATGTACTCAGGTTCTTCTGTCATGAGCAGTATTAAACTGCATGGCCTGTGCTCTCAGAGTGGGGAGTTACACTGTGCAACAAGTGATGGTGTTCTGGCACCTATCAACCATCACAGCTGATGCTGAAGTTTCTTCATTGAAACATTTCTGAGAAATAAATCAGTAATAGCTAGATGATCTGATATTCTGTGACAAACTATGAGCTTTGGCCTCTTAGCTTAAATGAAAGTCTTATAGAAACAGATTGCTGGGACTTTGCAAGTTGTTTTGGATTTATTTGGGGTTTTAGTGGGATTTTTTTTTCCTATTTTGGTGCTTGATTTAACATAGATAAATCTTGTCTATAAAGAAGTGGTGTTTCAGGGCAGAATTTGGTGTGTGCTTCAGCCCTTGCCCTGGTATTCCCAGGCATCAGATTATGTTGGTCTATGGCATGAACTGGGAGACGTGAGAAAGAACCCTGAAATATGAGTTCTGCAGAATCAGCAGCATACTGAAAGTCTTCTAAACTTCAGATCAGGCTCCTAAAGATACATTTCAGCTGTGATTGTTAGAGACAGAGAAACATAAATAGGCTCTTTCTGCTGGTGCTTGTCACATGGGACAGTCACTCTTTGTGTAAGAATCTGTGAGCTTCACTTACTTGCCTCTTTTTTCTGGCTTTTGCCTTTCTGCCTAAGAATAAAGCCTCAAATTTTGGTACTTGCACTGTGAAAATTGTTAGATACATTTGGTTAGAGTAAGCACTCTTCCAGGGTCGTACTTATTGGGACAGAATAAATAGAAGACTGTTGCTTATATCTATATTCCCTGATTACTCTTACTAGCATGCCAAATATCTAATGAAAAACTGCCTTGTGAATTGTTGGTTTATTTATTTATTTCTTGAACAAAGCCTGGTGTGATGATGTGATCTTACGGTTCCATAGGGGTGGGCTTAGAAGGTGACTGCACTCTTTGGTACACAGACCATGAACAGAGAAATGATGACTGTAATCTTCTTCCTTAGCCTCTTATATGTCCCATTAGGAAAGGCAAAGGCTATTCTGAAAGTCCAATTTTCTGGCCTGGATTTGAACAATGTGCTGATAGTCCTGACCTCCTTCTTGTTCTCCCTTTTTCTTGGAGGGAAAGGAACTAGAACCCTTGGGATGCATCAGTGCCTGTTGGCTGGGGTGCAACCCCTGCCGTGTTGTGCTTTTGCAGCTCTGCAGTGAACTGGCTCACAGGACACTGGGTGAAGGCTTAACCTGGCACACACTTTTGCAGAGTCTTTAGGGCATAAGGGGCAGGCAAAGGCCACCTTTGGAGGCATCTGAGGTTTGTTTTGCCATTGCAGATAAATCTGTTCTGCAGTGTGTTCATTGTACTTTGAATTAAAGAGCGGATGTTTTGATTTGAAAGGGAATCTTGTTTATAATTCATGAGTATAAACAAACCGTGGGGAGGAAGCCTTACTGGAAAGCAGAAGAGCCTTCCTGGACCCATCTTCTGGTTCAGCAAATACTAACCCTTGTGGTGTTTTGCATCAGTGACAATGTGTGTGTGCATGTATTTTTAGAAGGGCTTCCAAAGGGCTCCTTGCTGCATTTTGGATTTGTTTATGGTTCTCTTATGCAAACCGTGGGATATTCCCAGCTCTGCCCCGCTCCAGTTTAAGTTCCCAGCCTCCCTCTGTGTGCCCCTGTGAGCTGCTGGCTGGTGCAGGGAGCAGGGCTGGTCAATGATGGAGCTGTCTTTCTGCCTCAGCTTCCTCATAAATGGCTTCAAATGCTAATTGCTTTTCATTCTGCACTTCAGCAAGAGCAGAGTGAGGCAGAGCTAGGGTTTGCTTTTCCCCAGGGTGCCGTGGGTGTGACTGATGGAACAGAGCCAGAAGAATTTGGCAAAGTAGCCAACTGTAAAGGGAATAATCTCTTTTTCCTGATGATGGATGGCACTTAGAAAGCAGCTGAGCCTAAAAGCCATTTCTCATGCTAAGGCTCTGCAATGTGCAGGTCAGCCATTGAGCAAATGCAAGCCTTCAAAATGAGAGCTAATAGCTTGGCAGGTTATGCCTGACAAGCACCAAGTGATTTGCTTTTAGTTCTTTAGTGTGTTCGATTTAGTAGCTTTTTTGTGGATTGTAACATTTAGTAATTCTAATATTACATGGTCATCTTTTTCTAAGTTCAGATATATCTTAAAGGAAACACAGTTAATAAGGAAATATATTGTCATACTCAAATACAATACATTTCTCTAATATATAAAAAAATATTTCTATTTAACTGCTGCACATCCAGTTAAGAATAGAGGATAAATAATACATTTCAGCTGAGCAGTTGTTAAAATATTGGCCCCTCACTTTTCTGTGGAGCAAATTGACAGCTGTCTGGGGACAGAGTCGTGTGTCTCTCCCAGAGAAATGGTCAGGGAGTTGAGGAGGTGAGATTTGAGAGGAAAATCCATAGTGGAGTGAAGGTAGATTCATACAGGATAACAGCTGGAAAAGACACTTGTCTACTTTGACATGCAACATTCACATCTCTTGGAGAGCTTATGTTGTCATATTTACTGCAGATTTGGTAAAAGAATGCTGTCTGGAGTACTGCTGGAGGAAATGCTTCCTGGGAAATACCCAAATACTGAGTTTACCCCTGCAAGTTTCAGAGCAGTTTCTTGAAGAGATCTGAACTTCGAACAGCTGCTTTTGTCTGATGCTGTAGTTTGAGGAGATGAATGACAGAATTTGTGTATAGGAAGTCAAATAATGATAAAGTATCTGTATTTGCAACAAAGTCCTAAATCATTGTAAAATGTAGATTTTTTTCTTCTAGGAGATAGGTCTGAGACTCAGTCCTAGAACATGTTATGTGTTGCTCTTTGAATAAAGGCAGTTCTAATCTTTGAACTGCTTAAGTGCTGTACTTATTTCTCTTTACAGGGTTAGGTTTTGAGAACTGTTCTCCACAACGAAATAGTGCATTATTCATAACATAGACTTCACAAATAGCTTTTGCAATATTGTATTCGCAAAGCAGCAGCATCTCGACAATAAGTACTTATAGAGTGTCTGAAACTCCTTGTGCTTACCAGGAATGATCTGTGATGGTTTTGTTAATCACAAAGCTGGAGATCTGGTTTACAGCAATGCATTGACACCATAATTATAAATGCAAAGTTTTCATCTATGTTGTAATAAGTTTTATTATCCAGTATTTGAGAAAAATATTTTTCACAACAGACGTATTCATATCTTGATACTCATGTGCACTCTATGCAGTTTTCCTAAGTCTGCTTCAGCTTAGCAGTGGCTTAATAAAGCATTGAGGTGAAGTAGGAACCTCATTTAGACTTCCAGACCAGCCAGGAAGGTGAACTGTATTCCTATAGAATGAGCTTCCCTTACAGTTTGAATTCAATGAAACTGATTATGGTTCTTAATTTGTTGTATGTTAGTTCAGTACAGGATGGGAATCTGCTTCAAATTCCTTGTTCTACTTTATAGAGTTAAATATAGAGTTTAGGAGTTAAGTACTTCGATGGTCCTAGGACGTACAGTTTTTTGTGACCTTATTCTGAATTTGCAAATACATTCCTGCTTCTTTTCTTGCTCTATACCTAGATGTTACGAGGGCAGCTAAAACTCTGTTGCAAGGTATTTTTATCCTGTTGTAATTGTGGTCTGATTAAATCCTGCCCAAGACTAGGCTGTTTGCACCCAGAAGGGATTTTTCCCTTCTCAAATAGTTGTGATCAGCAGACTGTGGAGAGCAGTGGTTTGCATCACTTAGCCTCAAAGGGCCAGTTTAACATAGTGCCAGATGCAGTGTAGGGTGTTGCCTGTACATTTTGTCAGAACATCCAGTTAGTGATGGAATATGCTGGTGTGATTTAATTGAAATAATGCTAAAACCATGCACTCCTAATCAGGAGCTGGCAACCTTATTTACTGGAGCCTTAGTTGCTGTTAACATTAGAAATATGTTGAACAGAAGGACCCCTTAGAAATTTTAAAGGAACTAAATAAGCAATCTTGGGGAGATCAGAAAATGTGGGTATGAAATACATTATGTGGTAGATCTAATGTGCCTGTTGTGGGAGGTTATCAATTCTAAACTTTTGATTTATGGGAAATAAATAATGGAACAAACAGTAGATTGCTTGCAACGTGGATGTCAGATCCCCCAGACTGTAGAAATAACGAATATATTAGTGTTTTATATGCAAAATACTGTGTTCTCTCAAAATTTAAAAAGTAGCAATCTAAAATGTTCAGGGTGATGCTTTAGCTGAAATTTATCCATCCAGTTTGACCTTTGGCACAGTCTTTCTTCTTTCCTTCTGTGTGTGAAAGAAAGACATAGTGACATACTATTAAATTTTAAGCAGGAGCTAGAGCAACAGATGGATAATGGGAATGTAATTTCTGCTTGACTGAAGTTTACCAAACTCCTTAGAATTTCTCTCTGATTTTTGAAGAAGTAACAAACCAAATGCATGGAGAGAGGAATATGGAATGTTCCTGCTGCATTTTCACAACTACTCCTTTTAGTAGATTGATGCTCCAGACTTTGACTGACTTTGTGCTAATATCATGATACATTTTTTTTAATCAAGCAGTTAACACAGCATTTTATTACCCAATGAAGCAATGGAGTGGCATAAGGCATGCAGTTTGCTAGTGCACATGGCATTGCCATAGCATTGCTTAGTGTGCTTTGGTTTACCAATACTTCCTTCTCTTTATAAATTCACGGAATGCTGGCTATCAATATCTGCCACAGTGACTTAGCCAAAAATTAGCTAAAGATTCTGCAAATAACTGTTTCATTTTGCTTTTGTTAGTACCTGATGCTTTCTGCAGATGTTTCTGTTGTTTCAGATAGTTGATCTGACTCAAGTAAGAAGCATGAATATTGTTTGGAAATTCTCCTCAGTCGTCTTCTGTGGTGTCTCGGTATGGCTGGCATTTCTCCTGGATGTGACTGTGTGTCTGCATTTGCAATGTGACAGCCTCAAGCTGCTTTTCCTGCAAGTTCTATGAGGGTTTTTTTATGGTAAAGTGCCAATTTTTTTAACCAGTCGTCATTGTGAATCTTCCTGGACAGTTGCGAGGGAAGAATAGGATGGCTTTAAACAAATTTATTTTCTGAGACTTCGAAAAGTGCCTTGCTTACAAATAGTGGGTGATTGGTTGTCCCTTGACTCTTGTGGAAGATGAGCACTTGTCCTGCTGTGCAGCAAGAAGTGTGGCAAAAACATACTGACATATAACAGAAAAGGGCAGTAGTGCTTTATCAAGACTTTTTTTTTTTCTGTAGAAGTAGAAAGAAAAGGGCATTACTGTTAAGAAAAAGTTAATCTCTGGCAGGGTTTGAATGTATCCCAGGTAGCAAAGGTACAGACAAGGGCAAGGTAACAGGAGACTGCTGCTGCACAACATGGATCCTGATCCCCAACCCACAGTGATGCTTGAAACAAATTTGGTAAAACAATTTAATGGTGATTAAAAAAGGCAGCACATTTTGTTTTTCTTCCAAGTGTATAAAGAAG
Source organism: Cinclus cinclus (assembly GCF_963662255.1). Classification (NCBI taxonomy): domain Eukaryota; kingdom Metazoa; phylum Chordata; class Aves; order Passeriformes; family Cinclidae; genus Cinclus; species Cinclus cinclus. The sequence goes on along the minus strand of NC_085066.1, from coordinate 3,011,581 downwards.
ATTCAGGAGAAGCTGAAAAAAATGTATCTTCTAAATAACCACGCTAACTTGGTATCTGTATTGTATTGCTGATGTGTTTTCTGGGGTTTGGCCACACCTGGAGGAGACACCCCTTTGTACTTTATTCCTGCTCCTTATCGTAGATATCTGAGGTAGTAGTAGAAATGATAGCAGGAACATGGACAAATGTGTTTATTTTACTGATCTTCTCTTATCAGAGTTATTGCTGCATAAGTGTTGCTGTAACTGCAGTAGTTAAGGTCACTTTAAATTTGACATCTGAGTCTCCCAGACTTCTTGTCCTCCCTTTCACAGCTGCTGGGGACTATCAGATTTATAGAAATAAAGGATGAGCTTTTTATTGTAGTAAAGAGAAGACAGAATTAAAATTTCCAAGAGTACCCTATTATACAAATTTTGTGAACATGGTTTGCCAAGAGCTTCAGTGTACAAGAAGGGCTTGCCCAACATGCACTTAGAAACCCCATGCTGTGCTGTATTGGGAAATACTCCTGTTAGAAGCAATTAAGAGGACACCTGTAAAACAGCTCCTTTCTTTCTCAAGGCTGTGTACTCAGCATCATAAAAATTCCATGCATTATAAAACATGGAATTTCAGAAGTGATAATAAAAAAAATATAACCTGCTAATCCAATTTGTCTCTTCTTAAGTTTCTTTACAGGTTACAGAAACTCTAACCTGTGTGGATAGAGTTGCTAGAGGCCAAGCTGGAGCTGAAAATTTACAGGGTGTCAATACAAAGTGGAACAGCTCCATTTGACACAAAGTTTAAGAGCCCTGCATCACAATTCTTCAGGCTCATCAGTTATTCTTCCCCTTGATGTATACTAGGACTTTAATAACAGCCATGGAAATACTCTTCTGTGCCTTTTTACAGTCTGAGAAATGTGTTTCCAAACCTAGGAACTTTCATCTCTTTCAAGGTGTTTTGCAAAAGAATTTGGAATAGTGGAAGGAGAGGAGAAGCAAAGGAACGCTGCTACAGGATTAATGTACTTCCATGGCCCACTAGGATTAGCAACATCCCTGCTGCTCAAAGAAAGGCTGCAGTCACAGTATGTGTGGTTTTGTTTTGATAAAAGATACATGATCTTCTGTGATCTGCTTGAATGAAGTTTAATAGGGTCCAGCATCATCCCGGTGAATGAACCCTGGCAGCTGCTTCCATTAAGGATATTTTTTACTGGTAGCCTCCTAGGCGACATGTTTAGTTGCAAGATCTTTGTGTTCTGCCAAAAAAAAAAAAAAAAAAAAAAAGAAAGGAAGTATGTATTCCAAACTGTTCCTCTTGATCTTTAACCAGAGAAGTGGAAGTGTTTTCCTGATATAAAGGAATGAAGATTCTCTGCTAAGCAAGTACTACAGCCACTTTGTGTCTGACAGTGTATTATGTCATATTTGACAACGTTGGAAGCCAGGGGATTTGCCTTCTATTATTGTGCAGCATTTTTCTCTCAAAATAGAGTTTCTGTTTCTGTCAGCCTTATGTGAGAGGTGTTAAATGAAACAGGGGAGTTACAGCAGATGGTACCCCTGACTGTGATAACATGCAGTATTTCTGTATTTCTGTTCCAGAACTCTCAGGCCAGCTATTTCTTAACCTGTGTTTGTGAGCCATTCTGTTTACTGTCCTCCAGGAGATTTGGCCATTTTTCTGCCCCATATAAATGAAGGTGAGGTACTCTGTGTCTGGGTGTGTTGGTGTCTCTATGAATTACAGTTTTGAGGTCTTGTTGGTCACTGATGTCTGAAATAATGGATCTGTAGGGAGACTGCCCTCTGTGACACCTGGGTGTCAGCTGGAGGTACATCACTGTTCTGTGTTAGTGAAGGCTGGGAGAGAAAATGAGGTGAAAGGGAAAATGGAGTAGGTGATTTTTGCTTTGTCTCTATCTTAAGAAAGTTTGATTTTAAAATGCAGCCATGACCATGATGCATGCCTACAAAGTTCTTGAGAACATACAGTTGTGTGAGTGTAAAAACGAGCCATAAAAATGTGCAGAAGATTGGCAATTAGAGACTTGATGCTTTTCAGAAAGAGCAATTACAAATGCCTTTTCTATATAGGAAACGAGCAGGTAGTAATGCTTGTTTTCGTTTGGAAGGAGACATATAACAAGTATCAATCACTAAAACAGATGCTTAATAACTGACTTTGGAGGTGAGGCATACGTTTTTGACAATGAAGATGATTCATCTTTTGGACAAGCTACCATTTGGGAAAACATTGTAGCCATCCATTGAGACATTGAAATTGAAAATGTAAATTTTTGCTATAGCTTTTCAAAGGCTGAAATCCTTCCTAGATGAAATTTAATGGTCTGTGACAGGTGCAGCAGGTAATTTTGGTCATGAAATTTAGAAATGCTCTTGTTTCCTGCTTTAGCATTCTGAAGTGTTGTTGGCTGTTTCATCTGGAACAGTCTCCCTTGCTTACTGGTTTTTTCTGAAGTGTGATGTTGATCGAAGGGTCCAGAGGTAAGCTCCCAGAACACTTTTTTAGCTGGTCACTTATTGGCATTGCAGAAGCTTCTTCCTTCTTAGGAAATGTCTTTAATAGGCAGCTTCTATTTGATTTGTACTTACTGAATTTTGAACAGCATGATAAAAGAAGAACTTTGTATTTTAGAAAAGAGCCATTTCTTAGATTTGTGACAGGTGTAGATTCAGTTTGTCCTTTTTCTTGTTGCAATAAGCCATTTTAGAAACAAGGTTTGGCCTTTAACTTACTGATAGTTTATTTATTATTTATGGTTTCAGGCTGTACTCAGAAATATTTTGATGCTTTCACCAACTGAGTTGGACTCCTAGCACAACATCGTAGCATTGAATTCTTCATGTCGTGGACTCTTCTCATTATTGTAAGGTTGACAGCTCAGCTATGATTTTTAAAAAGGACTTAGGAGATTGAGGGGGTAGAACATCTTACTATTTTTTTTTGTGTAGAGATCAATTTCCTTCCCCACTGTGTGGATTTTGATGTAGTATCAGAGGTAGCGTTCAATTTGCTGTAGTTAAGATTTAACAAGAGATCTGAGAAGGCTGGCATGGGGGCTGTGGGCCTGACAGACTGCTTTCTTTCCATTTCACTGTTGTATGCCTGCAGTCCTTGTCAAGAGAGTGTGGATCACAGGTACCAAGTGGGAGACAGGAGGTGCAGGAGTCTGCTTTTGGAGAGCAGTTCCCAGAGACAGCAGGACACCTGGCAAGTGCTGCAGAAAGGCACAGCTCCCACGAAGTGACAGAAGGAGCAGTGAAGAGAAAAGCCCCAGAGACTCCACGCTCCATAAGGAAGAGAAGCAGCTAAATTAATCTACAGACTGACAAAGCTGAGCCCAAAAGGATTCACTGGCAGGGAACCAGTGGGCAGGAAAAAGGCTCTGTGGTTTTTTTTTTTTGTATCACTCACAGTGGATTCTCTTTTCTTAGCTGACTTATTATGACACATGCTTTGATGAAACTTAGATTTTTGGGTTTAGCAACCCCTGGATTGTTTTTGGGAGCTTGTTGTAGGACAAATTCAGTTCTAGCCCAGGTCAGCTTGGAGTTCTAGAAGAGCATCACACAGCAGTTAAGTTTCACTGCAGGACTTGGACAACAAAGGCTGTAGTTGCTCTGGAACATACCCATGTCAAGAGTTAGACATTTTAATAGTTGTGTAGAATCAGATTAATACTCTTTGTGTGCTGTCTTATGTGTGGACTAATTTTTTCCTTTATTACTTATTGAGGAAGAACATAAGAATGAAATAGTACAGGGAGTTACTTTCTTAGTGATGTGCAAGTCAAGGACAACTTGGATCAAAGAAGATTTATGTTATGCTTAAGGGAACTGGATGGACATTTTACCCCATGGGTTTGATCAGGCACTTTTGGAATGCTTGAAAATTTGGAACATGCAAAAACTATGAGCTTTTATGTGTATGTAAGTTAGAAAGTGTCTGTGCATAAGTATTGAATACATGGGGGGAACTGTTACTGTAATGGTATTGATACAGTTGACAAACATCTGTATTTTTTGCTTTGGCATGTGGATTTAAATTGACTGCTTAGGGGGTTAGTGGACATCTGTTAAACGTTCTAGCACACCAGCTGAAATAATTGGTTAATAGATGGTCCTAGCTGTATGTTGCATAGTGCTAACTTTGGGGAAAAAAAATTGCTTTTTTATACCAAGGCATAATATGACTTTTTTTTGTTCCTGTTAAATCATTAAAGAATTATTGCATTCATTAATGTAGAACAGGGGAAGTGGCTCTGAAGTTTAGCTAGTTATATACATAGTTAAATGGTGTGTTGCTTCCAGAGAAATGAGAGGCTGATGTAGGAAGGAACTTTTCTAATGGAAATTGAGCACAATAATGCAAATTGAATGTAATTCCATAGGGTAGGAAATCTAGTGAATAGCTGAATTGTGACAGAACAGAGGTATTGTAGTGGTTGTTCATCTTTTCATTAAAAAATCAAAGCAGTCATATGTTTTTTCCAGTTCTATGCACCGTGAAAAATGAAGTTTGTACTAGATTTGCAAAATACATACCATGTCTTTGTAGGAGAATGCAGGAAGCATGCAACATCTTAGAATTGACTTAGAAACTTTGTGGAATTTTTGAAACAAATGGTTGCTAGAAATAATTTTGATACCTATCAGTGTCCCGTATTTTATGTAAGGTTGAACTGGATCTGTCTGAAATCAGAAGATTTGCTGATACAAAATCATACAGGGTCATACCTGACTTAACTTTTGGAATATTGGAATTTATTTGATTTATTTACTATTTGGATTGTCATTTTCAGTCAATTTAATTCTCCTTCAAATCTCCTTCAAGTACTCTGTCTCTGGATATTTTGAACATGTAAAGGTTTGCTCTGTCCACTGCAGGTTTAGGTTGCTTTTCATCTGAAATGGAAAAATACAGAGATTTGGTGGGGTTTTTTATTTTTTTTTTCTCGTTTTTTTTTCATTTAGTTAGTTTTCTTTGTTTTAAATGTGGTTATTTCCTGCAGAACTGCATGCAGCCAGAAAGGACAGAGCTGAGATCAGGTGGAATTTTTGCAGGAATATTGGGAGGAGCTTGTGTTGGGTCTGGAGTTGGTTTCTTTGTTATCCTCTTGGAGCTGGGCTTGTATGGGGCTTCAGTGTTTGGTTCTAGTGCCTGTATGAGCATCACCTCACCAGCCTTCCCTGTGGGAACCCTCACAGTGCTAGGGTTGGAACACCTGGGCCTTGGGGGTTCAAACTAATGTCTCAGTAGTAGAGGAGCTCCATCTGCTCCTGCTTTGGAGTATATTACTTGCTGTACACGTTTCTGACACGCTTCTGAGAATAAAGATGGGATTTTCCCCACTTGGCAGTTGTGCTTTTGCTCATTATGTGTGTGCAAGAGGATTGCCTGTCTTTATAATGACATACCAGTTTTCATGAAAGTGAATTCAATATTTTGTCTAACTGAAATTTAGGAAATGTTAGAAAGGCTATAGTTCTGTAATACAACCTGAGTTATCGTTATAACATTTTTTCCTTTTTTTTTTTCTGATGTGTGGTATTACATTTTGCTGCAAGGCATGAAAAAGCAATGCATATCTTAAAGAATATCACAGAATATCTACCAGCATATCTACCAGACTTAAGAAAAGCAAAATAGAACTGTCTGAAGGAGTCCAGGAGGTTTTAACTGCTCTGAAATATTTATGGGAAAGTGAATGGTTACAGGGTTGAACCTGTGTTTGAAGCAGACACCCCTGTAACATGCACATGAAAAGGGATGTCCTTTAACTCTTTCTGCTAGGTAGAAAATGTTAAATCATAAAATTTGACAAATAAAAAATACCTGATAAACTTTTCATCTCATTGGGAAAGGAGGGATCGATCCAAACCCTCAGCTGGCAAGAAGTTGATGGGCTGAAATTATTATTAATATTACTGCATAGAAGGCTGTGGAGTGGCAGTGCAGGTTTTGAGTCTATTTGTCCCTCTGTACAGCCAGTACAACATTTGGACCTTTTAATAACAGAATTGTCTTTGGACAGCATTTAGAAGTAATATTCCCTAATTTATTTGTTCGCCAAGCATGACCTCCTCACCAGAACTCCACCATGCTGGTGTTTAACTGCAATAATACACTTTCCAAAGCCAGCAATGGCAGTCTGGTGCAGAGCACGTAATGCAAGGTCCCCTCCAGAAATTGTGGATTGTTGTGTATTGATTTCCCATCATCCCCTCCCATCAACATTTGATTGCTGTTCTCTCAACAGACAGAGGTTTTAACCAAGAAAACAAAGGAGGGAAAAATTAAAGGTGATTAAAATGGTTTTGAGTAGGAAGAGAGCAGGAGATCAGTTACTGGCTGCAAAATGAGCTCTAGAATCAGGATGATATTTCAGGAAGGTAAATTTACCAAAGAATATAAACTGTAAGAGCTCTTAATTTCTGTGAAGATAATTTTCATTCATTTTAAAAGATTAAAACAAGCTTTAGTGTGGAACGAAGATGTTTAATGTGTACTTTATTTTTTTCCTAATTAACTTAGTGTGCAGCTTCCTGTTTCTAGGACAGGCGAGACTGAATGTATTTACAGTGATAAATGACCTTGGCCTGTTGAGCCATTGCAGGGGTCACTGCATCTAAATTGTAGCAAAGCCAAATGCCATGTTTCAATGGGATACATCAGTTATTCATTTGGAACTGGAGTAAGATAAAGTGTACTACCTGTGCCTGGCTGGGGATGGCTCATTTCAGTGTAGGTGGGTTTACTCAGAACTGGAGCATGTCCATGTGAAATGCAGCTCTGGCAGCAGGAGAGCTTGTGCTGCTTGCTTAGAGTGGAGTTAGAGGAGGAGAGAAGCATTTTTATGTCATCTACATGGAATCTGAAAACAGCCTCCCAGATGCACATAAATACTGCAGGATGCCTCTTCCTTCACAGGAACTCATGGCTGTTGCTTTCTGTCATGGTGAGTGCTCGGGGAAGAGTGATGTGTGGCATGATTAGCAGTGATGTGCTGCTAGAGTGCCTGTGCATATTCTGAAGGTGTCACTGTACCTCTGTCACTGTGTCTGGAATCCTGTAGGCTGAAATAACTCCTGTAGTCCTTCTTTACATGGCACTCTACGATTGTTGTAATGACTGTAAGTTATTTGTTACTAATCAATGAACCCTTGATACATATTCATGTGCAGATGGCAGGGCTCATCTCTGAACCCTGCCAATCCTCTGCAGTTGGTTGAGTGTCAACGTGCAAAATTCTCTAGTTTTAATAAGGCATTTTTGATCAATAATCAGGACTATTACTGGGTGTTGATATCACTTTAATTCATGAGTTTTGATAGCAGTGCCAACTGAAGTAGTGGCATCTAATGCATCATAAGAGATGATTTTTTTCCTTGGGATGATTTCTGTACTGAGTGCATTTTCTCATGTGCAGTGATGGCACTATCAGCTGCTCCAAATGCAACTGTGTATCAATATGTGTTCACTATCAATATTGTGATAAGAGATATCAGTGAGCTAGGGTTGAGTTATGTATGATTTAGAGATCTTTTATTTACTGACTGGAAAACTTCAAATTGTTTACTTACGGTACTAAGCACAAAATAATGTTTCCCAATGCTTTGTGGGGTAGGAGGGAATCAATTTAGTAAAGTCATGGACATGAGATTCCCTCCCCATGCACTTCCTGCATTGTTTGTGTCTGTTCTTCACCTTTCCTGTCTCTACTAGCTCCATTTCCAGCTCTGCTGTGTCTTCAGACAAGGTTTATGGTCACTGTCTTCTTTACTTAATGACATAACAGATAATGTCTAGGGCACACACTGAAATCTCAATTAGTAAAACCGGAGTGGTTTTTGGGGCTTTTCTGTGATTTTCATCTCCAAATGAAATTTGTTAGTGGTGCTCCATGAAACTTCCCGTTGAATATGTAACATCTCCTCTTAAATATTTGATTCCTGGTTTTACACTTCTGTGGCTTTCCTATCACTACACCAGATTTCCTCAGAGGGAATGGGTTTGCAGTGTGTCCTCATGGCACTGCTGGTGTTTGCTGCTGCAGGGACTGCTGTTTGCATGGTGAGTGTGGCACATTCTGGGCTCACTTCAGCTGCCTGCATGAATTCTGCAGTCCGAGTGCATGAGGAGTATTTCAGGGGAATGCATGCAGTGTAGGAACTTGCCAGGCTACAGCAGCTTCATGAGGAAACCATCCTTCCCAAATGGAAAATCCTGCAGTGCCCAGGGTCACAACATAAACCTTTTTTTTTTTTTACAGTGAAGAGGTGCCCTGTGGGAATAAATCCAGCACAGTGCACAACAGTTTCAGAGGGAAAAGCTGCTCCGGGAGACAGAGATATTTCTCCAAAATGGTCCTGCATGAGTCATTTGGAGCTGAAAGCAATACTACAATTACATTATAAATTGTACAGAGGAATGAGTTCTGAATCCTCTTCTAAATTGAGGAGTTTGTGTTTCTTGATGCATAACAACTGCTTCTGAGCCTTGCATTGTTCCTCCTGTCTCAGTGCCTCTCCAGTTTGGAGTCAGGGAAGAGACTAGCTGAAGGAAAGATTGCTTGCCTGCTTTTGTGGCTCTCCTGGAACCAGTATTGCTGAGATCCAGACTGAAGTACACAACAGAAATCGTGTATTGGTGCACTCTGCACATATACACACACAAATGTGTGTTTGCATGTGTACATACTCCATTCCTAAAGACCTAAGGGAAAGTAATTCACTGCCTTTTGCATTTTTTTAGAGTGATGTAGTGTGCAGATTTATCACTGCTGTTTCAATCTCACAAGTCTGTCATGATCTGCTTGAAATTATTTCATCTCATAGATGTTTTGGTGCTGGCATGTGGGTGGGCACAGATCAAAAAAGCTTTTTTAAAACCTCCTCATGGATTAAAATGTTTCAGCAGTCCAGCATTTTGTTTTGTTTTTTTGCTGATAGAATAGACATTTTAAGATTTCTTATCCTGCTGTTTTCTAGCAGAATACAAATATTAGCTGGCCAGGGAATTTTTCTTGGTTTTGTTGCATCTCTTGTAATACCCATTAAAATGCACTGAGAGAAGCTTTTGCCTTTGTTTGTAGACAACTACCTCTGATAGCTGTATGTCTGCAGATTGCTTTACATGAGCAGAAGGGCTCTGTGTGTGCAAACACTGCCTGTGGAGGAAGAACTTGTGTGATCTGTTCTTAAGTAATGAGCTCTAGGCTTGCTGTCCATTGTAAGGCCAGGAGCTGGGTGTTGGTTGTCCTGGCAGAACTCTGTGGAGCTCTTGTTTGATAATTAGTTTGATTTGATTCCTTGTAAAAAGTTTTTTTGAGAAGATTAATAAATGAGGTATAGTAATGACAGATTTTTATTCGTACTTAGTACTTACGTATCATACGGCTGAACATAATCCAGTTTGTTAGTTTCCCTATTTAATTTGAGCTCTGAATTAAGTACCAGCTACCAATAGCTGAAAACTCATTTGAGTGTCTTTGCAATATTTCCAGGAGTGTTTTGCTTATTTTTTAAGCTTGATGTGCTCATACCCTCTCCATCCTTCATGTCTTAGGTGCAGATGATGTGTAATGGTCAAATAAGAAGTGTAGTGCTTTATCTTAGCATAAAATGCAGATTTGAGAGCTTTGTTGTTCTTTCATGTTTTAATGGAAAATTCTGTTGCCCAGCACTCTTGCAGCATGTAATTTGTCTACATTCTTGTTTTTTTAGTGAGAATAAGAATAGAATGCGAAGAAAAAAATGAAATTATGTTACCAAGAAAAACAAAATCTGAAATGTATTGTCTGAAAAGAAGATGGGTTCCCTGAGCGTTTTGTTCATTGTGGCGGTTAATTCAACCCTGGTCACACCAGTGGAGGCTTGGCAGTGAATCTCACAGAGCTGGCCTGCCTGTGCAGAGCAGAGTAATTCACATCAGCCAGTGACTTTTGCAGGCTGACTGAAGTGCCCTGTGCTCCTTCCAGTATCAGCAGGGGAGGACAGAGGGGTGATGTCCGGAGCCCCGCAGCTGCTGCCCTGTCGGTGCTGATGCACTGCCTGAACACGGGGGACACGAGCCACAGGGTGTGTGGCTGTAGGACTAGCATGGAGTGGCAGCACTGGGGAAAGCCTGTGTGTATTGCTTGTTTCTCCAGTCCTAGACACCTTCAGAGTATCCCTGGCAGAAATGTGTCTCGTGCACAGGAATTAAGCAGTGTTCTACTTGGATGTTTTTATCCTGTGTAAGGCTGACTGCATCTTTAGTCTCAGCTTTGCAAATACGTTATTACCTAAAGTGTGAGAAATTGCTATGTCTAATTTGGGGACTTTATTTTCTTTCCCCCTTAGTCTTTTCTTTTTATAGAGGACAGTGTGGTTTTGAACTGTAAAAAGTCATAGCTGGTTTCCTCTGAGAAGCACTCTTAACTTCCTGCTCCCTGAATTAACCTTAATAGAATAGTTTGGCTTAGTCAATTTATATATATATTTATGTTATTTTGAAACTGTGTTGTCAGCACTGCTCTGTGGGTATGTAAGTAAATCCAGTTGTAATGTGAAACAAATAGATACCACGTTCCTGAGACATATGAGACTTCTATTCTCATCTGTAGAAAACCAGGGTCTCCTAGGTCTGTTGAACCTGAGCATTTATAACAATTATTGTTATGACCTTGCAAAAGAAGAAGGTTAAATATTTTGCAGAACAAAGAGGAGATTATTAATGACATTAAAATTCTCTAAGATTTCAATAGGGAATTCTTCTGTGAACTGAAGAAAATAGACAGGGACGCAATAAATAATTTTGGAAAGGGGGGCTTAGGAAAGACTGCTTGCTTAGCTATGGTGGATTATGGAAACTTTCCTGTGTATTTAAGGTTTGGAATTTTGGGTTTTTTTTAATGGCATGACCAAGGTAAGTGTATTTGCCCCAGATGTGCTATATGAGTCCATTAGGACAAGTGTGGTTATTTATCTGGAGTTTTCAAAAAGACAAGTTGAAATGATTTGGAACACTTTGCTCTGAGATGGATGTTGAGCATACCGTAGCTGAGATTTTATAGCCTTCACTAAATGCTGTTTGTTGGCTTCCAAACCTGGCAGAGCTGCTATGAAGCTATAATTATCAAGAAGCATCCTCCCTCTCTTTAAGGAAGAGATAAAAATGGAGTATTTAGGAAGAAGTTATACTACATCCTGGGACTTGTACAGTTTGAAATGTATTCTGAAAGCTGAGTTTCTTATGTGTTATTTTATGATGAGGGTATTACTGAACCTGCTCAGGATTGCTTTGGATATGTATAAGTGAGAAAATACTGGTTTTGATGAAGACAGGTTTTGGCAACTGTCTGAGAACATCAACAACAACAAAAAAGCTAGAGCAAAACAGCTCAGGTGCTTCCATGCCCTTCTCTGATAATTCAGCTGAAGGACCTCTCTGTGTATGGTTTCTGCAATGTCTGTGCCTTGAATATAAACAGTGAATTGCTGTAACTTTCTGCTGCACGTCCAAGTCCTTTTGCTGGCAGCTGCTCTATAAATATAATTCCTGAAATATCGGTTACAGTGACTATGAGCAGTACAACACAAAGGAGTTTCTAAATAAATTTGGCTGGCAGGCAGCTGTGTCAACAGCTTCAGGCACTATGGGGTGAACAGCAAATAAGCAAAAAGGAGTAGAGCCATTTGAGTCAGTGTAATCCCAGTTCCACTGGCTCCTTTTGATCTAACCTTGAACGCTGCATTAATGAGTGTTGCCTTCCAGAGTGTCCTATGACCTTTTCTCTTGTTCTGCTTTAATATGAAAAGCTCAGCTGGAATGCTGTTAGCATATAGTTACAAAAAATAACCTGGGAGAGCCAAGTAAAAATGTTTACACTTTTTTTTTTTTTGTTTGAATCTCATGAGTGAGGTGTCAATCTAGGTGTGAATGACACTTAAATATGTGTTTCAGACTTGTCTTCTGAATCAAATCCTGTGTCACTTGACAATAAAATGTTAGAGTGGATGCTGTCTTTAAAACCCAAATTTGCAGAGGGGGAGGCTGAGAATTTAGAGTTTCTGCTGCATTCAGGGGAACAGGAGGTGCTCAGCTGTACAGTTTCAAGTAGAGTCACAAAGTCATTATGTGTGGAATAGTTAATGGTTTTATCTTCTGCCTGGAATATAAAACTCTTAAAAAGCACAAATATAGCTTAGAAAAAGAAAAGACAACATTAGTGAGAAAGCTGAAATCGACACTCCTCTGCCTTTTGCACTTCTTTAATGGAAAAATGTGAGTGGTAGAGTATCCGAGCGAGAGTGCCGCGTCTCTGTGTGCAGAGCTCAGTACTGTCATGATGAGGAAATGGTACAGGGTGCCTTTCCCATCAGATCAAGGGAAAAAATATCTTGTAGCTCCAGAACACATTCTCTTAGACAAATGACCTTCAGCATTTATTATCTTGGTATCCCAATGCACAATAGAAGCAAGTGAAACAGGCGAGAGTGATGCATTGTGTAATTACTAAAAGTGACACGTTTTGTTTGGCAGAATAACAGGGCAGTGAAATTCCAACACTGTGGGGCAGTGTACAGCCTGTTAGGGAGGCTTCCTGATGCTTCAGCACTTGGTTTCTGTTCTAACAGTAAACTGTACCATTAGTTACACTTTTGGGGTCTTGACCCCACTGGGTTGGTGAGGCAAGTGCTTAGATAATTGAGACTACCAGCAGCTTGCTAGGTGAAATTATTTGGGATATTAGGATTCAAAGATAGTAAACTGTGTTTGGTAGCTCTGACTTTTGTCCCCAGCAGCATAAACAGAATAATGAAGCACCTGGTACCATGTCTTGAAGCCTTCTTGCCTCCAGTCGTCTGCTTCTTGAATCAGCAAAAAGTTCCTTTACCTCAGATAAAATTTATAGGTCTAGATTTGAGTAATATTTGATCATGGAGCTTCAGAGGTTAAAGTTTACTATGATCTTTACTTTGTTACTGAATTGGGGCCGCAATGAAAACCAGAATTTCCCTTCAATAGATAACAAGTGCTTGTGTGATGATAATGCCTTAAAGATGACAAAAATAAAATAAAATGAGAGTTCAGACAATGATACAATATCAAGTTTGTAATTTGTTTTGTTACTGTTTCTTCTCGTGTTTCTGTGAAGATGAAAAGGTAAGATCTAATGGTAAGTACTTATGAATTTTATCACGTATTCATTCATTGCACTGGAGAAGATATTAGGTTGTAATTATTTTTTGTGGGGTCTGTGCTGTAGCTGAAACACCTTGGATATTTGTGCTTCTCCAATTTGTGGTTTAAAAATGATTGTGAAATGTTTGAATGCAAGAACTTTGTCTTTTGGTAACCACTGACTGCAAAAAAAAAAAAAAAAAACCAACAAAATAAAAGGTATATAAAATTGTAGGAAATTGTTAAATAATGTGCTAGAGGCATTGGTGTCACCTGGCTTTACTTGCCAGCTTGACTAATGATATAGGAAAAAGGGAAAACATAATTAATTGGATTGATTTTGGTGAAACTCAGTGGAGAACTAATGGAAAATAACCCCGTGGCAATTAACAGAGAAAATAGTACAAGGTGAGGAAGGACTGCATATAAGTTTGTGGTGTTTTCCTTAAAGTGGAGAGGGAAAAAGCAGCCATGTCAGGGGAAGAGGAATGAAGTAGAGAAACAAGAAATTAAGGAGAAGAAATAGCAGGGATTCACATTGCTCACAAAGAAAATTTTTACAATAAGGCAGCAAGAGATAAATGAATAAAAGGAGTATACAGAGGATGTAAAGTCATTTATTCATTTCAAGGATCAGGGAAATAATATTTCCTTGCTGATCAGGTAAAATTCTAGGTCTTGATGTCTCAATACTTGAAAGTTATGAGATCCAAGAGGATTGAAGAGAATAGTACAACTAAATAGCTCAGACTGAATCAACAAAAACATCAAGATTCAAACTGGGATGGTTCATTCAAGCATTCAGTAAAGAGCATATTTTCAAATCCTCAGCTCTGCACTAGAGGGGATTGAACTTCCTTAGGATGAAACAAGATGTGGTACCATTTCTACAGACACATTTCTTACAAGCTGTGAGAGTGCAGTGTTTTTTATTTTTCTCTTCTAAATAATTATGAGACTTCTAGTCAGTTTTTCCTTGAAGGTCTAGGAGTTCTTATCTAATTCTGCATGTCTTGTGCACTTCATATTATTGGAATTAATTTCAAAAGCGGTCAAGCTACTGCTCCATGTGTTAAGTGGTTATTTTGTTGGTGTAGGGCAGATGTGGATGAGGAAATTACAATGAAATATATGTATCAGAACTCCTGTTTGAAAATACAGATCTATTGCTCACAGGGTTTTAGTTTGATTTACACCTTTCCAGCGGAACTGTATTAAATTACATGAAATACATTTCCACTGAGATGTTGGCACTACATTTCTTAAAATGAGACAACAGTTACTGTGCTTTGATAATCCTCTAGTTCAGAATTTATCTCTGTCATTGCTTCTTCTTATTCTGCTGCATCAAAAACTATAAAGCAGCAGTAACAAAGGTCCAAAAATGTTGGCAAATGAGTGATCTATTCCACATGAGAATTAGTGTCTGCTCTGTACCTTGGCAAGAAATTGGAATGCAGAAGAGTAAGCTGGTGAAATTGTTGCTGTGCAGTGTTTTGCAGAAAAGGATTAAACAAATATTTTATTATTTTTTTTGTGGTTGAGTTAGAAGAAGGTTTTTAAGACTGGAGAGAATGACTCAAGTTGGTTTTTTGGTTTTCTTTTCCATATAAAGTGCCTGTAAGAAAGCCAGTTTATACACTTAGAGAGATGCTCATGATTGTTTCCCTGTTAAACAGCACCCCTGCCACAAGGCCTCTGAGTATCAGACCTGAGCTGCTGACCCAAAGCTCTCTGATCATCTGTGTTCCACTAACCCTGCTGCAGAATGGGAGAATAATGCTTGCAGGCATCACGCTTACCAACTGGCTTTGCCTTTTTTTTTTCCTTTGTCCCTCCCTTATCCACAGGTGATAATTCAGGGTTTAGGCTGCAGGCAGTGCTAGAGCCCACTGGAGCTGCAGTCTCCTTGCTTCACTTCTCCGTAGTCTAGAGAGAGAAAGACTTGCCTAGATAGAGAAAAGGCAGCAGCTGTGAGTTTCCACTGATTTACTGGGGGGGGGGGAAAGGCAAAATTTGGGGTTTATTTATAAAAGTGGTTGTAATATACATGTGAAAAATATTAAATGCTTTAAATTATTTTTAAGTGTGGGTCTGGAACTAGGAGCCTCTGGAAAACTGAATGTTTGCTTAGCTTTGTGAAAGGAAGGTGAGCTAAAACAATGTATCAAACTTTTATTGATTGTTATGCTTTAGCATGGATAAGTAAAAGCACTTGTGTAGCAATCTAGGACTTCCTGATGGGTCTGTCTTTCCACACTGAGGGGCAAAGCCAGACCCATTTGCAGAAACTCTTGTTGATACACTCATTACCAATCCAGAATAATTTTGTAAATATAGACTTATTTGAGACAGATTTGTGTAAGATCCTTAGATACAAGTTCTTTTGCTGATTTGTAGCAGGCTTATGTAGTTTGTGGAATTCTGGATTTTGAAGACAAATCTGGTGTTATGAATAATGGCTGTATTTTTAAAAAAAATTTAGTCCTTGGGCTTTTAAAGCTGTATTTCTTCTGGTGTCCATCATTTACTGAAGAAATGGAGCATGCATCATTGTAAAATTAGAGCAGAAAAAGTAGAAATGCACAGACAAACACTGCAGAAACTTTTAGGGCCAGGGTTAATCGCTGACATTTTCAAAATTGGGTGTGAAACAGTGATGGATCAACAACAACTGAAAACTCCAAAACAGAGACCAAGTTATGACTTCACTGCAGTGGAGAAAAGAGACATTTTTCAGTAGCTCTGTGATTTGCAGATGGTTAGATTGTTTTTACTGTAGGAGTAATATACTGCAGTAGTAAATAGTAGGAGGTTCTGGCATGCATGACCTGGTTCATCTGGGTAGCACTATTGATATGTTTTCTCAGTGCCTCTGCTTTTTGTAACTTTGTTTTCTGATCCTTGATTAGCTCAGTGGTAAGTTGTCATTACAGCATTCAACTCCCTAAGGACATGATCTATAAGGCAGATTTTTCCAGTGGAGGGTCATGATTCAGCTAGTTTACACATAATTTAAACAGCAGTTGGCCTAATACCCTGAAGTGGAATTTGAGGTACTTGTAGTCCAAGAGTGTAATACCATAAATTACTGTTTGTGTTAAGCACTCTTTAGAGACCTGCAGGAGAGGCCAGTGGGACACGTAATTCCCCTTGTGTTCCTTTCCAACAGGCAAGTGAAGTTAAAATCTCAAGGAAGATTTAGAAGGCACTTTCACTTGGAGCAGAACTGCCATTTAACGTTTCATCAGTGTTGCCATAATATTTGTTTGCCCAGACTCTCTATTTGGATTTGTTTTCACAGCCTATTCTAATAATAAGGGGTATAATAAAAATGTCTTAATGTGGCTAGAGCAAGCTAATGAACTCTGACTTTTGCATATATTGGCCTTCTAAATTTTGTGTAAGTTTAGTGCAGAGCTGCCTTCAGTTACTTCAAACAATTTTAAAGATACAGGGAGTTTGTCTCTGCCATAGCATCTAAATGGCTTTGTCAAGCAGAGCTGATGTCTCACAATGCCTCTAGAGGCAGCAAATTGAGCATAAATGAGTTGAATTCATGCCTTTTCTGTCTATTTTGGCACAACCTGTCTGTGGACTGAAGTGTGACTGTCACTGCACCTAAGAAGTGTTTGCTATGTACTGAAAGATTTCTGATGTACGCAGAGGCTGGGATTTCCAGTTCAGTGCCACAGCACACGGCAGGGTGGAAGGTGGCAGAGACACCTGCTGCTCTTCTGTTTTTCAGTGTTTATTGTCAGACCCTACTTTTTGCAGCGTGTGATTGGAGAAAACTTCAACACAGTTTTTTGCAGGGCTTTTTACTTTTTATTTTTCCCTTCACAGTTGCCTTACAGGAGCTGTTTATGCCAGCGCAGAAGGGCAGTAGGAGTAGGAGTAAATGTTTGGACAGAAGGCAGCAAGGAGCAAAACTGCTCCAAGAGTGTGTTAAATCAAATGCAAAACTATTTATGTGACTCATGATAGAGTAACATCAGATCTGCAGTGTTTGAAAGGCTGGGTGTTGGTGAAATGGTTTTCAGCCTGTGAGGGGGTGAGTAATTTTAAGTGCATTAGCAAAGTTTTCAAAGAAACAGAAGCTACCATCTAGATTGTTGGTTTTTTAAGTAGCTGTACTTTAACATTGTTGAGGCAAAACCTTCTCTCTCATAGGGTTATAACTAAAATAATGGGTGATGGTTGGATGTGGTTGGGCAATGGAACAGGGTCACCAGGAGGAAGTGGTCACAGCACCAAGCCTCAGTTCAAGTGTGTTTTTGGACAATTACCTCAGACGTGGTGAAATTCTTGGGGCTTTTCCATGCAGGGCCAGAAGTTGGACTAAATGATCCCTGTGAGTCTCTTCCAACTCAGGAAAAACAAGAAGTGGTATGTTTTAATAAAGCAATATTAAGCATCTATAACCAGTAAGAATATACATTCGAAAAATATTTTTCCCTTAAAGCACTTAAAAACACTTGCATAGGGAATGTGAATGGCGTTCTGAGTTTGAGCAAAATGTATAAAGATGATGTTCAAGTGGGTGGGCAGAATTATTTCCACAGTCTGGATTCTGAGAATCTTTCTTACAGATCTTTAAGCCTGTAAAAACCATAGTGAAGTCCAGTCTTAACTCCAAGGTGTTTGCATGACTGGATTTTCTGTTTTTGTTGTGTGTTTGATTTTCTTGATTCAAAAGTGGATTCTGTTTATAGGGGAGAGGAGTTTCAGTGCACCCATACCAATGTGAGTTCTCCATACTGTAGAGCATGATCTGCTTGTGTAAAGCTCTGTTTCTGTGCTCTGTGTGCTGGGCTGCCCCCATCCCTGCTGTCTGTCTGCTGCTGCATCTCTGCCTCCCCAGCTGCCAGACTGGTTTTAGCACTGCTTTGTCTTGGTTCCTTTATTGCCTGTGGTGTGGGCAGGGAGCCAGGCAAGGCTGCAGCCAAATGATCCAGAATGTAAAATGTCTTCCAGGTCTGTTTCAGTGCTTTACCTTGAGCTTCTCGCAGTCACCTTTCCTACAGGCATCCTGCCATTTGGGAGAGTCACTCCTTTTCACAGGGACATTAAACTTTCGAAAGTTTTGTGGGGGGGTGAAGATTCTGCTACATCTCTAATTAATTTCTTCTTTATAGGCAATTATCTTTTTTTTTTTAACCTGCATCTGGGTTGCATTATTGTTATTTTTAGTTCAGCATTAGCGTCTCTTAAAGTTGAGTAGTTATATCATTTTAAAACATTTTTATCTCCGACTTTCTGGTGTATTATTAAAATGAATGTATGCATTGCAGTGCCTTCTGGCAGAATATGTAAGGTCAAAGTATAACTACGCTTTAGTTTAAGGTATGTTTGAGATGTAATTCTAGCTGCTTTATCCCTTTTAAATAACCATAAGAACAGAGGCCTCTCCTGTGGAAGAAAGGGCTTTATCAATATCTAGATGTGCTCTGTCACTCAGAAGTGTCAGCAGCCAGGGAATCTTCATGCTGCAGTTGATAAAAGCTTTTGGATGCCCCACTGCATCTTTACAATTTGCTGTAATCAAGCAGAATAGCCCAGTTGATGTTATGCAGGACACAAGGAATGAAATGATGTCCCAGCCATGACCATTTCCAGGTGGAGATAAGTGTGTCTGAAGTGGTTGCCAAAAAATCAGTGATTAAAAAAGCAAGCAAACAAAAATCAGACGGATTTTGTTCCTGTGTTTGTCTTTCTTCCCAGCTGCCCTCCCCTAACCACAAATACTGTTGGAAGGGTGTTTGGAAGCAATCCCATCACATGCCTGCTCTCTTTCAGTTAACTTGGGTTAATTCCATCCTGCTATTGGTACTACTCCTCAAAACCACTCGTGTTACTCTTTGCTTACTAGAAATGCACGGTGGCTTGCACTTCCTGCATTTATAGAGCTGTAATTTCTTTAGGAGTAAACAGATGAATCAAAGTATCAGAGGCCACCTCAAAAGGGCTTGTGGGACAGCTCTGCAGTGTGTGTTACTCTTTGTAGTAGACAGGAGTTCCACAGCTGCCCTCTAGCTAACCCTGGGTCTGGTGTTTAACTGCAAGCTCCCTTCCATAATTCTGAGTCATGTCCAAGCCAGTCCACCTGTGGTCAGCAGCTCAGTGGCTTTGCACTGCAGATATTATTTATCAGGTCATTGCTTTTTGTCTGACGCTGGTTAAATCGTTTGTGAAATTGGAAAATTCATTCTCAACTTCCAAATGCAACCTGTTGCCACTTGTTAGTTTTGTTTATAAGTTGCTTTAAGATCTTTCCCCCCACAGTAAACATTCCTAACAAGTATGGAAGGGGTTGTGTTTTTCCTGTCCTGGACACAAAGATGAACTACAGTCTTTTATTTGCTGCTCTTGAGGGAGGGAAATAATTACATTTAATTTCTCTGTTTGGTTTGAAAACACATAATATTCTTGTTAAGACTGAAGGTACTGTCCCGTAATTCATCTTGTATTTATTCTCCCATTGTTTATGTATTGGTTTTATATTTACAAAGCATTGCTTGTAATTTTTTTCCAGAACTGGAAAAGTTACACATTTTGTTTATTATGTCAATCCAGGTTTTGAGGCTGTTTTATTCTTTTACAGACAGAAGTATAATTTAAATTAAAGCAATGTCACTATTAAGAGAAGTAGTGAAGCAGTAAAGTGCCCTTGTCCTCCTTTTGGGTTATTCCTTTTTTGCAGGAAGTTGCTGCTTCATGCTCAGCTTTACCAGTGCTGTACTGCAGGAGTGGGAGGACTGCAGCTCCTCAAAGTGTATTCAAGGGTCTAGATCTCTTAGGAATGATCTTTCACACTTCTGTAACCTTATTTTCTGATTTTTATTAATGTTTTTGGTACTTGGGACACTTTCACCTGCTCCTGGAGTGGAAATGAAAAGGCCAGCTACCCTTACAAATGTTGAAAAATAGTGTGAGCTAACATGTGGGTGTTTTGAGAGTCTCTACTTTGACAACTCAGAATCTTGATAAATGATTTAGTGATGAATAAAAATTTACTTAATTACATCTCTAAACATACAAACTCTTTAAAACATCTATATTTTGCATTTCTAAGTCACTATGGGATTTAGAGATGGAGATGAAAAACCCTACCAAAGGAGAATTCTAAATAAATATAATTTTAATATTTCTAATTTTAATCCAAAATCTACTTTGACCGGATCATTAAAGTTTTAGTCTCTTAAAAAAAACAACCCTAAATTAATGGTTATCAGTCCTGAATACCCAAACAGGTCATGTTTCAATGATGCAGAAGAACAGAAAAAGGCTTGCTGTGCTACTGTTTTTTACACTAGGACAATTTTTGGAAAAAATATTGAAGTGTCTCTCCGAAGTTTGTCACACCTATAATAAAAACATTTTGAAAAAAAAAAAAAAATAAAAAATCAGGAACTTGAAGACAAACGGTATTTAAAATAATTTTTTAGCTTCTGTTGTGGCAAGTAGAGATTCTGTCACAGGCCCTCTTCCTCATTCTGCCTGCATCCCTTGCTCTTTGAGAAGGTTTTATTTTCCTGGATGAATTTAATGTTTTTTGCAGACTTACTGCTCTGATAGCAGCTCTCTAGCATGTCCATTATCATGTGTTTGCCCTGCCAGGCTGCACATTAATATGCAAGACACTTTAAAAAAGCATTTGTGCCAGAAGCTCGGGGTGAGGTGACAGCCCAAAGGGTGACTGTTCTGTTACAGAGATCTGTGAAGGGTTCTCTGCCACCTTTATGTAAAAAATAAATAATAAATAAATGACATGGCTCTCTGCTTCTGCAATTTTCCCTCACTAAGGCACTGTTTGAATTGTCATTCACACAATGTTCCAACAGATCCCTGAACAAGTGTTCATCTAAAACTGCCAGTCTTAAAATTCCATTTATTCCCCGCCTCCGCTGAGGAGTTAAAAATGAAAACACGTCTCTGAATATTCTTCTACACCTCTTGATTGTTTTAATTTGTGGGCCTTCACTCAAAGCATAGAATGTGTTTCCAGGTGTTGGCTTCCCACCTGATTCTGCATTTTTATACATGCTGGTAAATATGGTCACTCCAGTGTTTTATCCTGGAGTGCTAAATGGTGGCAGAAATGTCTTCTGCTGAGCATCAGTCCCTGTGTCTCTGCCCTCCCATCTATAAAATGAAAGTGAGCTATGAAGGCAGCAAGCCTTTAGTATGTGATTAAAGAAGGTGTCAAATACTGTGATAATGGCAGCTCTATGCCAGGTGATTTTCTAGTAAGTCAATTGCTGTTCACCTTAGAGAAATGATTTTCTGCAGTTTAGAGAATTTCTGTTAATCAGATAAGCCATCTTAATTGCACAGATAGTGGCTTACTGACAAGTACAAGATAAACATGGAATTTTAACCTTGAGTCAAAGTGGTAATTTGTTACAAATTTAAAGGCAGGTCTATAATTTTTTATTTCTTTGCTTTGGAGAGTGGAACACATTGCTTTGTAAAAATATCCCTGACTGATAACATGATAAGACTGACTTTTTATTTGCCAATATCACCAGAGTGTTGTTATGAGCCTTGGACTGCACTCACAGTCATCCTTTGTGCTCAGATTTGGATGCTGCTGGGTAGGTATCTTTTCAACAGCAGAAATGCAGCTTATTAACTCTTGCTAATGAAGATGCACAGATCTCTGGCTAGCAGTCTGTTGAATAAAGATAGTTCTCAAAATTAACTTTTTCGATAAGGGGAGGAAGCAGAGGAAGAGGAGAAGCAGTGTCTGGCAGCAACTTTCCATTTATCACCAAGGAAATTCTATAGGATTTGCTTACTGACTTTTTGAGCCTTGAAAATGTACCAGTTTGAAACTATCACAATACAGCAAAGTGAAAACAAGTATCGAAGGGTGATTCTTTGTATGAGTAAAAAAAAGAAAAAAATAATTTTGACCTGGAGATTAAAAGTGTAGATCTTCTAGTGCAATGAAATATCAATTTATGATTTTGATCAACATATTGTAAGGGAGCACTCACAAAACAGGCAGATCAATAGATGTAAATGTCACAAGTGAGGTTGTTCATGACCCTGAGCAAAGCAAAGATTTGCTTTCATGTGAATGAATATTCAGTGCTGGAAAACAGCTGTGTCCAAAAAGACCCCGTAACCCCCCTATTTAATGTGAGCTGTGAGACAGAGTTGAAGGTGATATGTGGAGGAGAATTCAGGGCAGAACTGTGTATCTCATGAAGAGTAACCTAAGTGTTACCCAGGTAACTTTTCCTGGGTCTGTCCATGTGTTTGCTCCCTTTTGCCTTAGCCAAAACAGCAGAAGAGAAAACTTTCAAAGGTGCCATCCTCTTGCCAGGAAGCTTTGTAACAGGGCAAGCCTGTACTTTTATCATGTATTCAGAGCAGTCTGCAAGATCCTTATCTTGCTAATATTTTAAATAAGTCAGTGGCAGGCAAGATACTGACTTAATAGCAGCAAACGGTGCTAAAACCACAATTAATCCAGAAGTTTCACAATAGCCACAAATAGGTGAAGAAAGTGGAACATCAAATCTATGCTTGTTTCCTAAAGGAGGTAGTTGAGCAGATTTAAAGGTATGGAAGTGAATTGCTCCTCCTTTTATCCCAGTCATTTGAAGGTGAAGCTCTTGGTTTTAAGTTTCTTAAATGACAAATAAGAGTATAATTTGTCTAGGACCTTGCATGAGTGAACTATCCCCTGTTCATAGAGCATCAGCAGGGAATATGAGCTGCCCTCAGTATCAAACAGATTAATGTCAGCTTGAATGGTCAGCAAGGACCATTTGGAAGATGGAATACCTACTTCTGTCAAGGAGGGCATAGCATGTCACAGTCATAAACAAAGTGAAGAAAAAGGAGCAGAGCGTTGGCAGAGAGATAGGGAATTTCTGTCCACAGATACTCTGTAGTACCTCATGGCTCCAGTACTCCCAGCTTCCACCGTTGCTGCTTCAGTTTCTTTTTTGGTTTATCACGGTGTGTATTTTCACTGTAATTTTCTCTCCTAGCTAAAATAATGCTTTATGCTTTCACTTTGCAAAGAAACTGCTGATTAATCTCACTTTTTTTCCATCTCTTCCATACCTTCCCTACATTTATTTTTCATATTTTTTCTTTGTATATAGAAATTTGTGTTGCAGTTTGTATTGGTATTTCCATTTAGGTTTCTTTCTTCAAGAAAGGTTTTTCTCAGGCAGTCTCAATGCTACTGTTCTTTGGCTACCTCTTTATTTTTTTGTTTTAAAAGCAGAGTCCAAGATGTTAAGAATTGAGTTGCAATCCTTTTTGTCCACCTGCAGGAGACAGTGGAGAGTGCACGTCATCTATGTACGTAAAGCAATTTCCAAAGAGGAATGAGCTGTGCTGGAGTTTTTCTTGCATACATTTTTTATTAAAAACAGATTGGGTTTTAGACAAGTGTGGAAAACTGTAGCTAAAGATATGGTGTGTTTGAGCAGGATATTTATAACGCTGGCCTGTAATGACTATTCCCTGAAGAAGAAATCCTCATATGTTTCTGCATTTCTCAATTATTAGCTTTGTACTCATTTTTTACCAAAACAAAATTGCAACTGCAGTTGAAGCAAGACTGTTTCAGATAGTAATTTCACACAAGTTTAGCTTTTCTCAGTAATCCTAGCTATTTCTTTTGAAATGAACAGTGAAAATATATAAATACCAGTAGAAATGCACAGCTTGCTCTCTTGAATTGTCATTCTTTGGCTATAGCAACATTAGAGGCTTTTGGAAAAGCAGTATTGAAACAGTGTTTGTGAAGCTCTGTTTGTATATGAATCCAAAACATCAAATAATTTAATTTTCTTTGGTGACTACCAGTAGTATTTGCATGTGACTGTGATTGTCCTGGAAGGAACTTAAGGAATCTGAACAGTTACTTGTGGTTCATAAAACCAGCAGTATGCTGTTGGGAGAAGGAGCAGGGGAGATGAGCACGCGGTGTGCTGTAAATGCTGATGGTCCTGCGTTTGTTCCGTCAGCTGGTTCTAGGTTTGGCTTTTGAAAAAAAAGCATTTTCTGAAGTTCACGAGTGCACTTTGCGTTCTGTTGTTTGTCCCTGGAGCAGAGTGCTGCAGGTGTGTAGGAGGAGGTTGCGTGGCTGTGTTAGCAGGGTGTCCTGGAGGAGTCAGCGCGTGCTGGCGGAGCCGTGCTGCTCATGCAGGAGCAGCTCCTAGCCCTGGGGAACTCGGGCAGCTCTGGGTGCTCCGGTGCCTCGAGCCAGCTCACAGGGACAGAAGTCAAAGATGGATGAACAGAGCTTAAACTCAGTTTGCCTGCAGTCTTCACCTGCACACGTAGGTTTGGAAATCGCATTCAAAATATGTGGTGTGCTGTACAGCAGTAAAGAAAATACAGGAGCAGGTGTGGGGAGATGAAGGCACAACATCTCTTCTCATTCTTCTCTTGCAGGTTGTTCCCTGGTAGCTACCCAGAATTTTCTTGGTTGCTTTTGTCTGAACAGACATCTGGGGGTTTTACTTCTTCTAAATCATCTTTGGAGCATCAGTAATCAGCTTTTGAAGTTCAATTAAGGTTAATGCACATTGAGGGAAGCACATGAAGTGGTCTTCTGGGACCTGTTGAGCATATGTGCACAACGGTATGTCTGATGCACTTGTCAGTATGCTGACATATGCCAAGTATACTCTGGTAGAGGAGAAAAGAAATGCCTTTTGTTAAACTCTTGTGTCTCTGTAACAGATCTGCTAAATATGATGAGTTTTTACTCTAAGTGGGTCTAATCCTATTTCTAAAATTGGTGTGCTTTGTTTGGAGATTTACCTTCAGAATACCTAATGAGTCCTTTGGTCTCTGCCTTTTCTGTCAGCAGCACTTTTCACAATGTGATTATGAAAATGCAGTGAATGCAGTAAATGTAACTGGAAAAAAATCAGAAGGTTAACAAAAATGTGCTGCTGTTTTGAGACCTGAAACTTTCAAGTACATTCCCTCCCCCTAAAAGAAAATATAAATAGGTTCTCCAGATTGCTGTAGAGCAATCAGCTCTTCCAGAGGAGAAACAGTGATGCCAGCATAGAAGTAGCCATACTCTATGTCATGGAATACCTTTCTTTTGACTCTGCCTATCCATTCAAGCAAACACTGAGTGAAATTCTGAAAAATTACTCCTCCCGAGTCAAGTTTTGACCTGAGTCAAAAGCTCAGGTGTCCAGTTATCCCTTCCAGCAGAACTGGTTTATTTTTAGGAGCTGTTCTGTGTTTACCTATCTGTGGTCGACCCCAGTGGTGAGCTCTGTTGCTGTTTAAAGCAGAAAACTCACAGAGCTCCCCAGGCACTCCATCATCCATCTGGAAGTAATGGGACAGGCAGAAATCTTGTTCTGATTCCATCTAGTTGGTCAAATGGCTAATGGGATGGGAAATACAGAATACTCTTGTCTGCAAGATGTTTGTCATCTGTCTGTCCTTTGGAATGCAGATGAACGTGTCCGAGTTCTTTGAGGGAACATGCCTGAAGCCTTTCTGCTGGTCTGAGCACTTGATATTTGTAACTTCTTGTACAGTGGATTAAGAATTAGGCTAAGACTGAAATCCTTCATGTTTGACCCACTGGTGCTTGTGGACTGGATGAAAAAGAAATCCCCTCTTATATCTAATGGTTATTTTGTCATAATGAACCAAATAATAGAGCTGGTTTCTGTAGAAGAGGGTGCTCTTGTGTTTGAAATGACTTCTGTTTGGACAGTATGAAGTTCAGTTTGTTCAATGTAATCTGCTAATACGTATCAGCATGATTAAAAATAATTGCTTATAAGTAAATATGCTGTGAAGTGCAGTATTTTTTAAAGTTATGTTGTTCCTAATGCTTTAAAAGACACCTAGAGAACTATTTCTGTGGAACAATTGCATTTTCTATTTGTCTGAGGTTTTTAAAGGTTGTTCCATTATCAAATTGTCTGAGGATTTATTGGTGCTTGCAATAATTTTAAACACATCATCTTCATAGTTCTATTTCAATACTGAAGTTTATTATTGTTCTACTTATTGATGTTGATATTTCTTTTTGCCATAAAACAAAAGTTAGTGATAACCTTGCCTAAGGAATTGTTTTTGCTGCCATCTGTCTGAGTGATATCCCCTTGTCACCTGTTTACTCATCTCTATTTTCATTTTTTTCTATTGAAAGGAACGGATTATTTTAGGAAATGGAAGAGTGAAATATCACCTAGAGAAGTTTTGTGAAAACTGCTTTGGAATGCCTGAGTTTCATATAGATATTCTACTTCCTGGCCTCTCTTTGATATTGATGTTTATAGCAAAACACTGTCTGCTTGTCCTTGGTTACCTTTTGGCAGCCCTACTGTATGAGAAATGCTTTAGCTGTAGCCTGAAAGACTCCTTGCTAGGGCTGGGAAGCACTTGTCACAGCAGTACTGGGCTTACACTGCCTGAGAGAGGGGAAGGAAAATACAGGGCGTGTGTGACTTGTCCCTTCCTGGTGGTCTCAGGAGCAGGAAGGTGGTTTTCAGGAGAGCAGGGTGATCTCAGTCAGACCACAGGAGGGTCTTCAGCCTTGAGGTTGGGGTGTTCCTGCCCGTTCCAGTCACAGAGGAAAAATCACTATGTTGGAAGGTGAGCTCTTTTTTTAGGGCTGTGGCTTCCAGCTGTTTTTTGTTTGCCCAGATCATGCCTTCACTCACAGTGGGTGAGCCCCAGTGACACCTCTGGGCTCTTGACTCACACAGTGCCCTGGCTGCAGGCTCCAGGGCCAGCAGATCTGTTTGGGCTCTGTCCCATTGGAGTACTGTCATCTCCACAGCAACTCCTGCTTTGGTGGTGGGAAGGTGGGAATTTTACATAAAAGACCAGCTCTTTAGCTCTTTACCAGTTTGCCCTGCCTCATCCTCTGCAAAGTTGAAAAACTGCAAGAAATAATTTTGTATTTCTGCAGATTTACTTTCAGGTGGAAAGTATGGCTGCCACTGGGCTCTGGCTAATGAATGTTTTTGAGAATGTGATGATGAATAAAACTTTACTATTAAAGTTTTCCAGTGCATGAAAGTTTTTTTTTTCTTTATACGCCATTTGTGATTCTGTGAATTGTAAAGCACAAATGTAAGGCTAAGAATTGCAGCTGACAGATTTTCAATTTTGGCGAAGCCTGTAGAGCTCTGTTGGTTTAGAGTTATTTTTCCTGCAGGTTTTTGTAGTACTAAATTCTATTTAAATGCTCTTGTGGTTTGCAGTCCTACAGACTGTTCTATTATTGTTTATAAACTTAAAAGGCATATGTGTTTTCATAACCATGATTGAAAGTGCTTGCTTCTTTCCTAGCATGACAGTGCAAGTTGGGTCTGCTCCAAAATATGTTCACTGATGTTTCATTTTTTAAATGATTTTACTGTTTCAGAGGAAAAAGGGTTGTGGCAAGTTAGTGTTTTAGTTACCTTCATACAAAAGGAAGGGAAACTGCCTCCTAATATTAGGATGTTTACTTGGGTTTGCATGTTACTTAATGCAGTCTTGTATCATCATAACTTTTTTTTCTCTGTTATGCCCCGTGTCATATTAGGGTAATATTTTCATGGAGTTTTGGTCTAAATCAGAAAAAATATTTACAAAGCTGTTATTTTATTCCAGTTTCTCATCTTTCCTTCAGAAATATCTTTATAAGCTTAAATTTCATTTCAAGTCTATGAATCACACATTCCTGTGTGCTGTGGCCCTTCTGAAACAGGCTTAAAAACATTCTGTATTTCATTCTTTAAGGAATGTTACTCAGTATGCTTTAAAGGCTGGGATCTGAGAGGGGGAAGAGTCTGCATCTTCATGTCCTCTGAAGCTAAATTTGCCTTTGTAGGGAAACTGTATGTGTGTGCAAGGGAAGGGACAGATTGGACTTGTATTTTTTATTACAAGGAGTGGATAGGTGCCAGTTGGACTTTTTAGGGAGGTTTTGTTGTAATTATTTGTGGAATGAAAAAGAGGTATGAAATCCAAGATTCACACCAGGTAATTATCACCCATGCCAGTTCGAAGGGACTGAAACCTCAAATAAGTCCTCAGGATTATTTCAAAGAGGAAACAAAAGACAAAGGAGATGAATTACAGCTTGTTTATTCCCTTCCTAAGTGCATTCTCTTGGCTTGCTGCGTGAGCCAGCTCCAAGCTTAGAATACATATCAAACATATCAAACACACATCAAGCCCCAGTGTTCTGAAGGAGCCCAGAGGTGTGTGGAAGCCTGGTGCTGTTTCAGCAGGCAGGGAGGGTTTGTGCTGGCAGCTGGAACCCTGCCACTCCACTCCACTCTTCACTGCCTTTGCTGCATGAGGCAGAGGAGAGACAGAGACCAACGTGACTGTCAGTGGTAAAAAATAATTGCTCAGTAATCTCAGCTTCAAATCTTGCCACCCTTGCACTCCCCAGTCCAAACAGCTGCCAACACCACAGTCAGTCACCAAGGCCGCTTTGTTTTGTTGCATCCCTTGCTGTTCTGCAGCTTCCTCCTTGCTGTGACAAGACCCTGCTGTGAAAACCAAGTGGTAAATGGCAGTGAAGGAAAAAGGAGATGGCATTTGCTTGAAGTTTGATATGACAGCTTAAACACTCACCTGCCCAGGACACATGCCAGTGTCAGTGTTTAGGCTGTGGGTGTCATGTCTCCTGCTCAGCGTGTTCATCTGTCATTTAAATATTTTACTGTAATAAAATTATCTTCTAAGCATTTTTCTCTTTCTTCTTTTCGTTTCTTTTATCTCTGTCCTGAAGGAAATAACCTGATATTACCCAGATTTTCCCTAGTTTTTACCTGTCAGAACTCTTCACATTTTTTCAGTTAACTGTTTTGTGGAATCCTGTGCAGGTTTTCTGTTTCCCAGTAGGGTTTGGTCTCTGGACAAAGCTGAAGAAAACTCTTCAGAGTAAGGTGGAGAAACATTCTTTACCTAGGTGTGTCTTCCTGAGTGATGAGTAATGGAATTCCTTGGTCCACATTCCTATTCCCTAATGCCTCTGCTTGTTACAACTGCTTTACCCTTGCAACTCAAGTGGTTTATGGGGAGGACTCTTCCCTTGTGCACAGGGGTCCCCCCACCAGAGTGGAGTTCTTTGACTTGCCTCCCTTATGGGTCTTTACAAGTTTTTAACAGATTGGTCCGTTCTGGTGGTTTTGTGTGCTGAGGTTTGTCAGAAACTCAGTTGTTTTCTGCCAAAAAAAACCCATCTACCTTCCATTACCAGAGAACAGCTTGTTTGCTCCTTGGAGTTTTATTCTTTGTCATTGAAATATTGTGAACAAAGATATTGCAGGATACCACTAAACATGACTTTGCTCCTCTGATTGAAAACTTAGCAGTGGTGTATATGACAGTCTGATAATCACCCTTGTGCCCCAAGCCCCACTGGGGAGATTGAAATGAACCTTGTGGTGTTTGGCTTGATCTTTTGTAAATAGCACAGTTTTATGGAGCATTTAATCATCTGCTTTTTCAGTGTCTGAGAGGTCGATGATGCTGTTCATATCAGAGTTTGAGGGAATCGTAAATGTGGTTAGAGGTAGCTAATTCTGTTTCCCTATTTTATAACATTTTCTGTATGAAGTGGAAGTACACTGATTAAGTGTTTTGGTATTGTTTGTTGCCTAAACCACATCTGTATTTTCTTCTACCGCTAATTTCTTGAAATTGAAATTATGGACATAATTTTGGCAATACTGCCAAATTTTAGCTAAGCAGTTAATAAATTTTGGTTTTCATTCGCATAGGTTACTTCAATGGTAATATGTCCTTGCTCATGAGGAAGAAACATGCACTTAGTTACAGTGTGTTTTAAACAAAATACTTGAATGGTGATCTCTAGAAGTGTGTCCAGCCAGCTGCCCTGTGATGTGCCTGCAGGGTTTCTATTTAGAAGATGTTCTATGCCATAACCATCTCAAATACGTTCCTTAGCAGTCTCTTGAATGAGGACAGAAATACACAAAAAAAAAAAAAGGCATTCCCAAAAAGGACATGTTATGATCCCATCACGGAGAACTAAAGTGTTTGGTCTAGTGCTGTGCACAACAACTGCCAGAGGTATCTTAGAGGGGAAAGGAGGTATTTTGCTCAAAACTGACTGTGATAATTCATGAGGATGAACATCCTGAACAAAGTTGTGCTACTGCTTACATATCCTAAGCATATCTAGAAGCGCTCCTGTGCTAAACCTGCAAGCTCAACACACTTTTATGTGCTTAAAAAGCTGAAATTGTAATGTTCTTACACTGGTGGGGAGCTTTGGGGGTTGGAATTGCCCTGGTAGTGCCACTGCCCTTTCCAGGGATGCTGCTAAAACCATTCCTAGCACTTGAGAGCCCTCACAGGTTTTTTTTTGTTTTGCTTTGTTTTCCCTGCCCCCTGTGTATCCCCAGCTTTCTGTGTGGTGCTGCCCACTGTGTGAGGGCAGGGGATGGCTGTGGGGTTGGTTTTGTTGGCTCTACTCTCCCATGTGTTCCAGTCTGAAAAACATCAAATGTTTACATGGAAATTTGGATATAATTGCTCTAATTGCTACTGAACTTACATGGAGGGGTTAGCACCACATGAAATATTCATGAGCTGCATAAAGTATCTTAAATGAATTTGTTATCTTGATGCTGACATTTGAAATACTGGCCTGTTCTGTTTTTATTCAAAGCAAAAGTACTGTACTAGTTGATTAAAAAAAACATCTGATAGGAAAGTGTTTTGGTCGCTTTTTTTACCATCCCCTTTTTTTCTTTTCCTTTTCCTTTGACTGGGCTGCTTTGAGAACAGAGTTGCACTGGTGCAACTTTTCTTGGAAGATCTGAACAGAATGAAAAGTAGTAATGGGAATATCTTTCTGTGTTTGTAATAGTAAAAGCTCTGTAGTGCAGAATGGGATGGTGTAGCTTTGGGTGTAATGGATTTTGTTGGTTTTTGTTATGTTGGTAAATAATACAATTCAAAAATAGTATTGTGAATCAAAAATTAAACAAGAATTTATGTTTTTAAGGGAAGAAAATACAGAAATTACTGTACAATCTGATGAAAATGGAGCAAGGATGTAGTAGCACTGATGGAAAGCAATTTTATCATTGAGTTCCTGAGTGAAGAAGAATCTATATATTGTGATTTCTATTTTATTTTCCCCAGTGTCAAACCTCTGCGAAGACAAAAGCTTACCTTGAAATAAACTGACACCCTAAATTACAACAGGGCAGTGAAAATGTGAACTGAGTGTTTTTAAGGAGTCTTGTAGTCAGCATTCATTTTAAAGCTTTCTTTCCAACCTATTTGTGTGTGGTATTTGCCTTCATGTATAGGTATAATGCCTCCTGCCCTGTGCCTCTGAAATCTTTGGGAGAACAGCTTAAAGGAACCTTAAAATGTCTTTCTGTGTGAAGAACTGCTGGGTGTTTTGAACATAGATCTTCTCATTGCTGAAGTTTCTTCCTCAGCAAAACACATACCCACTCTCCCAGAATTATTTCAGAATTCTCAAGGTGATTTGCAGTGTCTTCAATAAGAAGATAAATAGAACTTCAACTGTAATAATGGAATTTTCTGTTTTCTTATGTGTGTTGTGCAGGTCAAAGTGGGGAGGAAAAGAGCAAACCCAGAGGTATCATTGACTGGGTAGATTTTGCAACATGAATCGTGCTTTTAGCAGGAAGAAAGGTAAGTAATTTAGCTTATATTTCATGGGCACATAAATGCCCCATAAAAGTTCTTCAGAATATTAAGAATTCTACAAGGAAAAACTCAATCCTTGTACTGAATTATCTAGATGACAGTAAGCAGCCTTCTAGAAGATGTACAGAGCAAAGCATTCTTGATTGGTGGTTGCAGAGCTTTCTGTATTCTAAGGCTGAAGTTGAATTTTGTATATTTTTTTATTGCAGGCTGTGTGTACACACACACATATAAATACATAAACATAAAATGCACATTCTGTTTTCTTATTCTACCGAAGGAGATCCTGGAGGGTTTTAGAACTTCTAAGAGTCAGTGACTTTTCTTTATATATATTTATGGGATTCTTCAAAGTTAATATACTTGAGATGTCTCATGCAGAAGGATATTTTTAGCTGTAAGAAGCTCTTCTGGATTCGTAGCAATCTGAAATGGCGTGCCTTCCAAAAGGATATCAGAGCATATTGCTCCTCTGGCTTCCTTAGTCTCTTTTCATGGATTGTTTATGATTAAATGTAAGTCTTTAGAAGGAGCATTAGGGGATGCAGCTTCTTTTACTGACAGCTTTGTTGATATTTCCCCCCTTTGTTTGTAAGGTAGAAAATACTCAGTAGATCTCATTTCTTTATTTTCCATGTTTTCTTCTAAATGTCCTTAAGTGTGGCACACACTGAGATGAAGGCCTTGTATGAATAAGTAGGTGCAACCTCAGGATCAGCCTGAGTCCTTGGACAGGATGCATATGGAGAAGGGAGTTTCTCCTGCCATAGCTCCCATCTTTTTGAACTGGGCAAACTGGGCACTAGAATGGCTGGGACTGTGCTGTTCTTGCTGATGGCATGTTCTCATGCCATCACTTGATTCAAGCAATGAAATTTTTTCTTCTAGATATTCAGGAAATTATTTAATTTACAGACACTGGTAGACAAAGCAAGAAAAGAAGCACTAAAAGCAAGCTTTCTTTACTTTTTTCCCCCTTTTTCTTCTCTTGGAAGCTGGATAGCAACCTGTGCTTTCACAAAAGAATTGCTGAGACAAAAAGTGAACTCTTTTGAAAATTAATCCTGATCCTTTACAGGAAAAAAATTCCTATAGATAAGATCTGTGGCATGAGTGTTTATGGAGAGAATCTGCTCCAGGAACAGCAGCTTTGTCATAAATCAGAGCAGAGCACACATCTCCACTTTCAGCATTACCAGTACTTCATTTTGAGGTGCAATTTTTTACTCTAGGTATCATATCTGAAGCCAGTACTCAGTGGAAGTCTATTTTTGAGGGTCATGCTTTGGGCATGAAATAGCCACTTGAGCTGACAAGGTGGGCTGAGTGCTCTGGCCTCTAAAAAGTGGTAGAGCCATTGAATGTCTGCCCAAGATTTAGTACAAACCAGAGCTGGTGAGCTTGTCTGCACTCCAGTTGGAATTATTTTTACTTGTCTGATAGTCATTTTGGTTGAAGGTTTAATTGATAAGCTTAAATCTCAAATTGAAAAATCTTTTCATCTTTCACCCTAATAGTGACAATGAAAAATACAAAAAAAATTGTGAAGTTTAAACAAATTCAGCTTGTTGGAGGAAGTACTTACACAGGTAATGATAAATAAATGGAATCTTCCAGCAGTCCAGGTTGTGATAGCTGGTCTCTTCTGTTACCCATGAGCATGTAAAACAGGGAAACAAACTTTAGGGACCAGTTCTGACAAAAAGGTTCATTTTGGGTTTAAAGCTGATATCAGCACTTGCTCTTTTAAATTGTGCATTTAAATATGGGGGAAAAAAACCCATTCAAAGCAACATTGACTTCAGTAGAGTTTGGTTGGACTAATAAATAGGTGTGTTGTGGAGAAAAGTCTCAGTTGCAGAAATGCTATATGACTCCACAAACTGTACAAAAGCAAGCATTCTCTTTTCCATTCATTGATCAGTGAGTGCAGTAAATTACAATGAAAAGATAATGATATTTTTTTAAGGATCTCTTTCCTTCTCCCACAAAAACAAATTGATGAACAATATATACCTTCTTGTTTTTTTGTTATGACAAAGCTTGTGAAAAGGTTTGTGTTTCAATCACACCATTGGAAACCTGCTTTTATATGTGTTCCACTTTTGGGGAAGGGGTTTTGAAGAGTCCTCTTTACCTTTCATTTTCAAATTTGAAGTCACACATGGTAGCACGCTCACTTTGAAATGCTGTGGTGCAGAAAGTCTGTAGTGCACATGGAGGTCTGTTCAATTTGAAATATGTTTGCACCTTGATAAATTCAGATCCTTAAGCTATTGTTTTAGGTAGCTAAGGGATATTAATGTAATTCTCCTCTAACAGATCTCTAAATACTATATTGTTATGTAATTTTTTCCTCATTCTTAATATATTTGTATCTAAACTAAATTACTTAATTGTTCTTAATTTAGGCTTGGTTTTGTCATGGTGTTTATTCACATAAACAAAATAGAGAACATTAACTATGAAGGCTTTATTTTCTCTCTTTTTTTTTTTTTTTTAGTGAGTGGAGTTGCCTCAAATAAATGAGTTTGGCACATTTTACTGATCCTGCATCCTTCTATTAAAAAATACTAATATAAGAACTGGTGCATATAAGTAAGGAAAAGATAACTAGTATTTCCTGGCTTTTGCCTCATCAGAAATGTGAAAGAAAACTACTGTTCCTTCGAGACAGAGACATATCTAAGTATGGAGTGACTGTAATCCAAACCCTCTGTGAGCAAAAGATTGAAACTTTTGAGTGACACAAAACAGTGCTAAAAGTGTAGATGTGTGTTTCTACTGAATTCCAGTGGCTGAAATTGGGTGAGGTTGTGGAGGATGTAGCAGTTGAATTTAGTTTTTTTTTTCTTTATTGCACCCCAATGATTCTCCTTCATCCCGTAAAGAATGTCAGCCTTAGCTTTCTAATGACATGAAGTTCAATGTATATGGGAATCTAAATTTTCTGGGGTTTTTTTCCATATGATAGAAGTTTAATAAGGCGGATAATTGCTGCCAGTTGTCAGCTCCTGAGATGTAGATGGCCTTTATGATGCTAAACAGGATATATTGAAGTAATTACCTGTTTTAAATCATAAATTTCAGTAATAACATTTCTTTGCAATGGCTTTTTATTAGTCTTATTTATGAAAGTGTAGACAGGTGCATTTAATGGGCAGGGGCTGACATATAAAATACTTCAATCAAAGGTTATAGGATGCTCTTTTACGTGAATGGGCTGGCTATAATATGATCTTTATTTTTATTATAAACATTTGCTGCATTCCAGAGATGAAAAATATTTCATTTTATATTTTATCTCTTAATGAGAAGACAATAGGTGAAGGCCCACAGGAGTGATGGGGATAAGTGTAGTCCTAAAGTAAATACTTTCCTTCTGCCAGAGTCTATTTCCCATCACTGATTTAAACAAATGGCCTATTGTGTGCTGGACTTCCACATTAGGAGTAATGATAAAAAACATAAAGAGGATATACTCACATGGTTTTAAAGGTACCTAAGCCACCATGGTGGTCTTCAGATATTGTTGTGGTTGTACTTTGTTCTTTCATAAAATCATTCACCTTACAGGGGAGACTGAAAAAAAAATTTAAAAAAATTAAAAATAAAAACCAACAAACTAAATCTAGGTCTAAATTTCTTCCTCTGCCCCCACTGCAAAAAAAGCTGCTGCTCTTGAAGTGTGGGAGGAAAAGAGGGTGCTTTTGTGGTATAACAAATATTTCTGTATTCAGCTGGTCTCGACACAAAAATCAGTTAACAGTTTTAGAATATCTTCTCAAAGAGGTCATATGTATTCCAGGTACTCTTCCTGGGTTTTCTGAATGTGGGGTCATGTGGAAAGCAAATATTCATTGGCCAACTCCCTTTCTTTAGATTGATTTCTGACTCTGGTTTTTGAAGTATTATTTGTACTGTTGTTCTCCTTAGGCTGTGGCAGGAGACCCCCAGGGTTTCCACCTTCACTTGGCAAGAACCCAGTGGTCTTCTCTTGGTGGGACAGGGAAGTGCTCAGTCTGACATTTTGTGTGTGTTTGCAAACATTTTTGTGCAACTTTACATTATACACATAGTATACTCACATTCTGGAGACAGAAGGGACAGCTCTAATTTTCTAGGAAAAAAAAAAAAAAGTTTTGAATTTAGCTTTTTCTTTATTGCTATTTTTTAATAGGAAAAAAAATTACTCAGTGGATATATTGGAAACCTTCTCGGAAGGATTCTTGGGTGTGTGCAGTTGAGCCTGATGTTTCTTTTCTTTCTGATCCCATGAGAACAGGAGGATCATTTCCTGTTGCTTATTTTATCTGCATTATCTTCAGAAAGGTATTGCAGAACTGATCCTATCTCTTGCCTCCTGTAAGGAATATTCTAGGCAGGTTAACATTGCTACTTACAATAATAACACTTTGTTACTTCTCCAAAACCTCAGGAGCTCCTTTCCAGAAGAAGTGTGCTGCTTGAACCATGGGCACAAATGCTGGCTTTGCAATGGGAACAGCATGGAAGGAGTCTGAAGCTTTTTGGCTTCTACCCTATTAAAATTTACACAGCTGCAGCCTAAATACTTGAGTTACACAGGTACACTGTGAGATAACTGGATGAGTATCTAGTTGAAGGCAAAATATCTTATCCTGTGTGATATAACAACCTGACCTTGATAGGAATCACAACGGCTACTTGATTTCATAAGAATTTGTCTTACAGAGCTGTTGGAAAATTGTAGAGAACACCCAAAATAGATCGCTCAGGAAAACACTCTTTTGTGAAATCAAATCCTTCTGGCACATAAAAGGATGTACCTTGGGTACCTAAGCAAGAGTAAGCTGTAGATCTGCATATTTTAGTTGCTCTCATTGGTTGATCAAACTCCTTTCTTCTCCTTCCAGTTTGAATTTTAAAGAAAGCTCCACTTAAACTTTTATATCACATTATTTCAGTGTTCTGGTATCAGAAAATTAAAATTCTATTTTAATTGTATATTTAGATTGTCATTTATGCTCCTTTTCCTTTGTTTTGACCTATTTCCATAATGTTCTTTAACAGCAAGAATTTCTTCAAAAGCTTGCTTTTAAAACATTTTTTATAAGTTTAATTGATACTCCTCCAAATTTATTTATAGTAATACTGGAATACTTCACTGAACTCTTTTTCTGCAAGATTACAAAAATGAAATGTGGAGTTGGAGGTTTTATCTCTATCTCTTAGTGAAAACTTACAAAAATGTCATCACTTAAATTGTTATGCCAGTAATCTCTTTTTTGACTTCAAATAGAAGCTTTTATCAAAGACAGTGGAGCTCTGGTTCTAACTAGAAGACATATGAGTTATGGGCTAAATAGTTCAGATTTATTTTTCTTGGTTTTGTCCCCTTTGGTTTGGGAATATGAGCTTGTTAAAAGTTCTTAACATCAACAAGTCAAAATTGCAAAAGCTAAGATTTGCTAATGGCTGGCCAGTTGCACTCACACTTTCCTCCTATATTCCTTTATTGTCAAAACTTACATCTTAGCATCTATATCTCAAAGACATAGTATAAAATGTGCAGGCTATGCAGCAAATAGTACTGTTGAAGGAAATGCAAATATTAGGCTTTTTTTTATTTTGTAACTATGCCAACCCAACGTTCTGTGACACCATTTTGCAATTATAGCAATCAGCTGTTCAAAGCCATTTACAAGGCCCTAAATATTAGGGGAGAAGGACACAGGCAAAGCATTCTGCCAAGATCACCCTGTTCTAGGGAGACATGGCTCTTTTCTTGTCAAGGAATAAATATGCATCCAAAGCATATCTTATGTTTGGGGGAAAAAAACTAGTTTTGAGCTGTGTGTATTGATGGGAATTTTCCTCTATATGTTTCTAGGGAAGGCTCTGACTCATAATTTCAGTTGCTTAGTCATAACTGTTAATAACTTGAATAAATTGCAGCTATCAGACACCCAAACTTTACTCAGTCGTTGCTCTAGAAGGTAGCTGGAACAGATGCTGCAGCTGAGCAATGCAATAAAGTGGGTAGATTTGTTTGTTAGTAATATTTAGGTATTCTGATGAAAACACTGGTGCCAAGCATTAAGTCTGAGGCTTCAGCCTATCCATTCACGTGTTACCTGCAGTGGTCAAGAAAACGGATTTTACGTTGCTGTCTGACCAGCATAAGAGAGGCTTTGTGAGCACCTGCCTGTTTCTACTGCAGTCAGAATAAAGGAACTTATTTAACAGATCTTTCATGTCCTGTTGTGAAGGTTTCCTTTCTTTACAGGAAAATAGATAATCTAGGAATAATGAAAGAAAGGGTACTTATGTACATACACTGAAGCAGGTAAGCTGCTTGTTCCTGAGGCAGTAATACCTAGATGTATTTCAGATCTCTTAGGATTATATCTTCTTCAGGACACTCTTATTAGGCTGCTTGTCACAAAAACATATATATTTTTTTATACCATGTTTTGAAAAACAGGAAAAAAAGACAGTTCCAAGATTTCAAATCATCCACCGATATGAAAAGATATTGATCCAGTAAAGAATAAAGGCTTTAGTTTCTACCTTTTAGAAATTGCTGTATTTTCAGTGCGGCACTAAAAAAGAAAAAGTTAAAATCAGAGTCTTTGTTTATCATATTAAATTAATGGCCATTAAGTCTAACATACTTTGATAAACACTTTAGAAACGTTAATTAATATTACTTAATGTTAATGAATTAATAATGACAGTAGGCTTTAAGGAGGCAGTTAACTAAAGCTGCACTGTGAAAATGCTATTCTACAATCTCTTTGGGCAGTAATATGCAAAGAAATGAATCTCAAAGGGAGACCAATTTCTTGGCACTGCTAGCACTCTCCTTTTCAGTAGATAAATGGTGAGCTGTGCTGTTATCTAACCTAATGTCATCCTCCTCTGAGTGCAGCACAGCTGTTAGGGTCCGTGATGAAGACCCTGAGTGGATTGCCTTCAGTGTGTGATTTGTCAGCACACGTGTCCCTGTGTCTTTGTGTCCCTGTGTCTTTGTGTCCCTGTGTCTTTGTGTCCCTGTGTCCCTTTGTCTCTGTGTCCCTGTGTCTCTTTGTGTCCCTGTGTCTCTTTGTGTCCCTGTGTCTCTTTGTGTCCCTGTGTCCCTGTGTCTCTGTGTCCCTGTGTCCCTGTGTCTCTGTGTCCCTGTGTCTCTTTGTGTCCCTGTGTCCCTGTGTCCCTGTGTCTCTTTGTGTCCCTGTGTCTCTGTGTCTCTGTGTCCCTCTGTCCCTGTGTCTCTTTGTGTCCCTGTGTCTCTTTGTGTCCCTGTGTCTCTGTGTCCCTCTGTCCCTGTGTCTCTTTGTGTCCCTCTGTCCCTGTGTCTCTTTGTGTCCCTGTGTCTCTTTGTGTCCCTGTGTCTCTTTGTGTCCCTGTGTCCCTGTGTCCCTGTGTCTCTTTGTGTCCCTGTGTCCTTGTGTCTCTGTGTCCCTGTGTCCCTGTGTCTCTTTGTGTCCCTGTGTCTCTTTGTGTCCCTGTGTCCCTGTGTCTCTTTGTGTCCCTGTGTCTCTTTGTGTCCCTGTGTCTCTGTGTCCCTCTGTCCCTGTGTCTCTTTGTGTCCCTGTGTCTCTTTGTGTCCCTGTGTCTCTGTGTCCCTCTGTCCTTCTGTCCCTCTGTCCCTCTGCTCTGGCTGTCCTGGTGACACCGAGCGTTCTGCAGGGCTCACACACGGGACCCAGCAGTGAGGGAAGGAGCAGGTGCTGGGAAATGCAGACTGGACAGCAGCCTCCCCTTTCGAAGGATACGCCGCTGGTTCCGGTGGCTTGGAAGGGAGAGAAGGCTCAGTTCTGAGCAGCATTAATCCTCTGCCCATGGAAATGCCCAGCTCCCACCTCCACCCTTGCAATTCAGTCTGTCACAGCCTTGGGTGTCCCCGTGTGAACTTGATGCAGTTTTCTCTTAGCAGACTGGTGTGTGCTGGCAGGGAACAAAACCTCACCAAGCCAGATTCCCTTAAAAACTGGATAGGCTGCTGTGCTGCTGCTCTGTGCCATGCTCTGAGCACATGCTGAGGTGCTGAGAGGCTCCACACAGGATTGCCAGCCCTGGTTCATCAGGGTTTACCCTGTGCCCTTGGAATCAGTGACCCTTTTTTACACATCTTGTTCCACACAGTGCCACTGAGCGTGGCAAAACCACCACATACTCAGACTTCTTAAAACTTCTTGTGTCTCAGTTAAGCATTAGGTTCTGTTGGACTCTGAATGGCTCAAACTCACAATTCTCAAAACCTCATAATTCTCAACAGCTGAGCGTTTCTTAAAACTTTAATGTAAACTCTAAGGCAACCTGGATTAAGAACATCAGACAACATCTAAAATAACTCTTGTTTTTCACCCAGTGCAACAGCATGAATCCTTTCACTTTCTATTACTGTTAACTTCAGATGCAGGTTGTCAGGTTTGGTTTTATCTGAGCTTTCAATCCTTTCGTTAGGACCTACAGTTTCATTTAGCTGGGAAATGTCTAGAACTCTTTTCTGTGTGACTAATAAAATAATAATATGGACTGTGATTTTCACTGTAGGGTTTCATATTTTTCTTGTTGCTCCAGAATGAATAATTAAGTTTTAAGCTGTGAAAACTCTTAAAAAATTAAAGTAGGTGAGGGATCATGCAAACTACAAGCTATATCTACATCAGATGTTTGACCAATACTTTTTACAGGTTTTCTTTTTTTGTGTGTTTTTCTGGTTTATTGCATGCAAAATATCTGAAATTTGGTCTTTTTTACCTGCTGTAAAATCAAACTAATTATAAGCAGCATTTCAAGCAGCTGCTGAGAGTGGTGTATGTCCATAGTCAGACCTTACAATTCAGGAGATGCTTGTTACACACTACCCCATAACAGCTTGGATGATTTTTTGCACATCTTTACTATCTGCCTGAGTTTTACCTGGTATTGATTTAGTTTAGCATTAAGAGCACTTTCCGAAGTACCACCACTCTGTAATTATTACTTGCCTCTAAGAAATGGACTTCCATCTTCAGTGGCTGTGGATCTACATCTGAATATTGGCCTAGTTTTACCAACAGCACTTGACTCCTGGAACCAGGTGCCTTTTGGTACCCTGCTAAATTACTGATTTTGTTTTAAGCTGAGAGCAGCTGTCCATATTTCCTTATCTTCCTCCCAGTTAGGGGCAGCAACAATCATGGCAACACTTGCCTAGCAGTGTTATTCCCTGCTGGAATCTCTGTCACATTACTTTTAGAGGCTGGTAGGCAACTTGATTTCACAGAAACATTTTGTGTAAAGCTTTGTACATGATAATAAAATTGGAAAGATTACCTGATGCTGAATTAAGACCTGCATTTCACAATTGACTCCCAAACTAAATACCATTTTTTTTTCAGATTTAAATTTGCCCTGATGGGTAGAAGGGAAGAAGAAACATTTGCAAAGGATAGTTATTTTTGATGGTACCTGTCTAGCCACTTGTCTGCTTGCAAAATTGCTTCAGAAGCTACAGCTCTGTCACTTGTCTATGGTGCTACTAGGCATAAAATGAGTGGAGAACTATTGCAATCTCCTTAAGAGGTTTAGCACTCTAGTTTTACTAGATTTTCCTGTATAAATGTATAAATACGACAGTATCCCTACTGAAGCTAGTAAAGGGTGATGTGAAGAACATGGGTAAGTTAACCCTTGGTGTTAACAATGTGGCTGCACCTGGAGGAGTTGGAATTGGCCCCGTGCAGGTGTTCTCAGAGCAGGTTGGGGCAGGGAGCAGTCCTGAGTGCCAGCCCAGGGCCTGCCTTTGCCAGCAAGCCCAGTGACCAGCTGCTTGCCTGGGCTTCAGGTCATCCCCTGGGCTGGCAGGTTTTGTTCTAGCAGCCCTGAGTCACAAATGCACTGGGATGGTTATTTCACACTTTGGGCTAACATCAGCCTTTGATACCGTGTTAAAGCAGAGATCAGGTTTCAGTGTTAAAATATTCTGGGAAATGATTTCTTGGTTCTGGCAGTCCGATCACAAGCCACAGTTAAAAGGAAGAGCCACTTTAATCATCCTCCTGGGTGCTGCTGAGTGAACAAATCATTCTTCCTTAATTAGGAAGTGATAATATCGCTTCTCAGTAATGGAGCTGAACATTACTGCCATCTAGAATGAAATTGGCTTAGGGAGAAAAGAATCCTCCCAGCTTTGTAGCTCTGATCCTGTTACTGTGGTGACTGGTGAATATCTTGTTTAACGGTTTTCTTGCTTCTGCATAATCTAAAATATTTAATTATTGCTTTTGTGTCAATCAGTGTCACAGCTTTTGCTCTTCAACAGTTTAAATTGAACAGGATTTTATTGTTCTTAAGTGTAACTAAGAAAAAGTTAGTAATTTCTGTGACTGCAATTGCCCATAAAGGCAAAAGGAATCATGAATATCCAAGGATAGAATTTTGCTTTAAGCTGCTGTTCTGTTACTTAACTCAATAAAGTTCCAGATTTGTGACTTTAATTAATGGTCATTTGAACCAAGATAGTCTCAAGTTAGAAAATGCTACTAAATGTTCAATATATGTAATATAAAATGTTAATTGGAGTTACAGATTCTCCCAAATGCGTGCTAATGCAGATTAGCATTTTGGAAAATTTTTGTTTTCTTAAGCCCTCCCAAGTGAGAAAACGTTAAAAATTGTTTTCTAAGATTGTAATAAAAAGAAGCTTTTTCTTAACATTTGGAATTCCATCTTAAATTGTGTAGAATATCCCAAAAGGCCATTAAAATAAGAGTGGAAGATGTATTTGAGAAATAATTACAGAATTATGTCCATGCAGCAGGAAAAGTAGGAGAATAACACAGTCTTGTAATGAGAAAGTTATAGGTGACTATGCAAATTTGTTTAGCATACGTATGGAAAAATTTCTGATGATCTGAACTTGCAGGATCTAGAATT
Organism: Cinclus cinclus; assembly: GCF_963662255.1. Taxonomy (NCBI): domain Eukaryota; kingdom Metazoa; phylum Chordata; class Aves; order Passeriformes; family Cinclidae; genus Cinclus; species Cinclus cinclus. The sequence continues at coordinate 2,968,815 of NC_085066.1, read as the reverse complement.
TGTGAATCTAATGCACATCATTTTTCTTTTATAAGGATTAGGGCTTTCTTCTTTCAGTTACAGCTTGGATTATTTTTTGTTTGTCCATTAGATATCTTGATAATACTTCAGAAGAAGCAGATAATTCATCACAAAAGCATCATTAGCTGCACAAGGTGCTTTAAACAGCAGGATACAGAAAATACTGATCTGAGGCAGAAATAGCAACCAGCCTCAGACCAATTAATACACTGGGGGGAGGAGTTGTAGGTCTTAAGGAAAGCAAATTTGGTTAAAATAGGGAGTGTGCCCAATAGAAAGAAGCAGGTTCTTTCTTCAAAGAGTTTGGGAAGGTGTGAGATATTTCCCTCCAGTCCCTCTAACTACTTCAGAAAGTTTGGGGTTTTTTTTCTTTTTTAAGTAAGAGGGTGATTGTTGAACTTTTCCACGGAGCTATTATTATATTTAAGTTAACAATTGAATAACCTATTCAGTGCTTCTTTTATTTTGCTTTTCTGTAGACAAAACATGGATGCACACTCCTGAAGCCTTATCAAAGCATTATATTCCCTATAATGCAAAGGTAAGAAAATATGAAGTTATTTTCTCCTCATACCTTTAGAACGCAGCGCATTCTATCATGTTTTTAACCTGAAAACTGCAAAACGTAAGATTTGCCAGATGAAATAAAGAAGACAAACTTAGTAAATGTCTGTTTTGCAGGTGAAAATGTTCTGTTTTGAATGGCCAGTTGATTCTTGTTCTGAACTATGGCTCACTAGAAAGCAAGCCAGTGTTCCTTCACTGCTTGATGATGGTTTTTTTAAAAATGGATGGAAATTCTGAGTGCAAAGGAAGTTAACATCAGGCTGCATGCTTACAATATTATTAAAATTAATGGCATAAACTTCTTTTGAAGAATATCAAAGGCAATAAGTAACAACCCTTTCTGCTGCATATATTGAAATGTCAAATACTCAGGAAATGTGGTGAACAATAATGGCATTTTTGCACAGTAAAGCCAGAAGCCTTACTTTTATTTACTTATCCAATTACGGTGAGATAAGTTTATATAAGTAATGCTTCAGTTTCTCTAATGACAGACATCCTTTGGCAGGAAATGCATTTTACCTAAATACCTTAGAACCTCAAGGTTCCTAAATACTTACCTAAATCCCAGCTTAGAAGATAGTTTGCTAAAAGGAGGAGAGAACATGCAGCCATCAGCATAACTCAGAGTAAACTGAGTAATCTGCAATTACTTGCTCAAACTGAGAGTATAATTCAATAACACTCTATTGTGGGCTGTTCTGGATGACATTCTCTTATGATTGGTATTTCTTAATATAAAAACCTGTCTTAAAATAATCTTAATAAAAATCAATGTCAGAATTCTGAATATCAAAAATTTATATTTTTTATATATATGTATGTATATACATATTTAGATATTTGTTTCACCAGCCAGGACTCGGGTTTCTTTGTGAGTGCTCCCCACTTTTGTATTTGCAATTTTCTTTTGCTTAGCATTGCCACACGTTGAGCAGGAGTTTGTAGTAGAAAACAGAGTCTTGTTCTCAACAGTTGCCAGGTTTTGAAGGTGTTTTTATTCTGGGGGTTCTCCAACTGAATTTTTGTCCAAAGGACATATCACCATTTAACTGAATAGCTTTGCCAGACACCTTGGCTTCATATTGCACTTCTTGAGAGGGAGGATTACTTGCTGTGGTGACTGTGCCATCTGTTCTAAAAGCAAGATGAAGCCATGAGTTTTGTCAAAGCACTGAACAGTGTCTGTTCATTTCGGGGTTTTGAGAGAAAAAAGAAACTTCCTTTGTCTTTCATGTTTCATTGTCTGCCTTAAAAGCAGATCTGGTGAGTAGGTGTCAGTGCAGCTGTGCAGAAAAAGAATTAGAATAAAGAAAATGGTGCTAAGGTGGTGGTAGCTGTGGAAACAGCAGCATCAGCAACTTCTGGAGTAGAAGAAAAGAATTCCAGTCTAAAGGAAGTCTGCTCTCATCCTGGTTAGGAAGACTCTTGGACCTGCATTTTTTTTAAACTGTGTCAGTACAAACGAAAACATTTTGGTCACACCATTTTTTTTTTCCCAACAGAAAGATTATTTAGAGTTTTTATAGTACCGTATCAAATACAGACTCATTTTTATGTGGTTGCATGACAGTTTTAATACCACCTGGATATAAAATTCCTAGGCAATCCCAAATTTCTGCTCTGTGTCAACTTTTTCTGTAATGGTCCTGAATTAAGAAGTGATGTTTGTGTTATTTTCTGTACTGCAAAGAAAAAAAACTCTCTTTTGCCCTTAAGGTAATTCTCTTGATTTGAGGCCTGCTTCCTTTATGCAAAACAGAAGTGATCAAAGTGTGGCTTTTTAATGGAATGAGACTGCAGCTTTTAGAAGAGCTGCTGGCTGTCATCACCTGAGTGTTCCTTTCTGCCGATCAAAAGCCGCCCCAACCAGCGATGGTGACTGTGCCTCTCTGTAGCAGTTGTGTCTGTAATCCCCTTGAGAGTCACTTTTCTGGCTTTTAGCAAACTTCCACAGGCACAGCTTTCCTTTTTGCAGACAAGGGGCTGTGTTTTGCCAGCCTGGTGTTTATGTTGGCAGCTGGCAAGGCAGGGGTCAGTGGCTGTGACCTTGAAGAAGGGTCTGCTCTTTTCCCTGGCACATGAAACCCTTGGGAGGACGTTTCACCAAGAGATGTCACAGCTCCCTGGTGCTCACACAGCCACTGGCCTAATGCTTGCTTCACACTCATTTTCAGGGTTTTCGTATTGTCAGCTGTGGATTTGATTCTTGATGCAGTAGTTTCAATTTGAAATCTAGTTAAATGAACAGTGCAAAAAAGGAGTTTAGTAATGGTCTCACATTATGATCTGGAAGGTTGTTTCCAGCCCAAATTATTCTGTGAGGCTGTAATAAAAGACCTCTCTTGGCAGTACCTAAAACTATTAGTCTTCACTCTAGGACAAGAAACAATTTTAGATTTTCCACTATATGCCATTTGGTATTCCATGTATTTTTTTTACCACGGAGGAATGTCAAATAATACTCTTGTGGAGCAGGTATTTTGTACAAGGGTCATAGATCAAATATCACTATGGCTTTAGGTGCAGCTCTGTCTTTTGAAAATCTGCATTTTGCTATCATTGTTGTAGAGTATTATCAAAGCCACATTTTTGAGGCATAAACTGCACTTCTACTACATTTTCTTTTTTGCTATTGCTATAAAATGTCTCATTTTTTATCCAGTCAACATTACAGCAGAATGATCGTGACTGGCATTAAAAGTAATGAAAAAATGTCAAATTGCAAATTCCCAAGTCAGCACAGTTACAAGGCACACTGTGAAAAAATATATTTAAGATATGTGGTAAAGTTAGATATAGCAAGATATTTCAAACAGAGCACAAAAGTGTTGAAAATTAGAAACTACTGCAGTAGGAGAGAAAATGTGAGAAATAATGAATTTTCCCACTTTAAATTTATTATAATTAGAATTAATAACTTAATACCAATTAACTTTCATTAGAGTACTGAAATGTCGTGCATGTCATCATAATTAATTTAGTGTATAGGCACAGAAAAAAATAGCATTATGAAAATAATCAAATGAGATATGAAAGCAGAAAATTGTAATTTTACAAGAAAATGCAAATTTGAATGTCTTAGTTATTTCTGATACATTGCAGTCATTAAATTACTCTTTCTTATCTCCCATATTTAATCTCAGCCTTTCTATAAACTAGAAACAGAGCTGGTTTATAGAAAATAAGAGAATGGAATGAGACTTTTAACACAAAATTCTACAAGGAGATACAATTTTAAAAACTGAACCAAGACTACAGGAGTCTGTCCAACAGCCAGGCTGTTCACCATTCAGAAAAATTTCACATATGCTGATCTCCATGAGGATTCATCCTCAATAAACCATCAGACAAACCAGCAGCTGCAGTCTCTGACTTTATTGACTTTAATAAAGTAGTAATTATGTAAAAATATAATAAACTAGTCAGCTGTGGATCCTGGACAGCAATGAATATTTCTCTCAGAAATGCCTCCCTCGGATTACTCTGGCTCAGAAAGGGTAAAACCAATCTTGGCTTCTTTTAAAAAGCAGTTTGAACATGAAAATGTTAGGTGTAACTTAATAGAGGAACTCGAAATTTCTGGTTTGGAACATAGCAGAGAAGAAATATTTGCATTAAGTAATCTGTAAAGCTTTGTTGAAATGTTTTGCATTTCCACTAGGAATTATTATGTGCCACTAAAAGGGAGTGATGGGTTATATTGGTCTAAACCCTTTTTTCCCCCCTTTTTTTCATAACTAATATTCTCTTCATTCTGAATCTTCAAGGAAAATCAAACAGGGCAGGTCCTCTTGTTTTACAAGTTGTTTTTCAATGTGTTGCTGTATTATTACTGAAAATAAGGAAAATGTAGAAACAAGGATGTTCATTAAATCTTTGAAATGTGTAGAACCAAGGGTTGCATTTGAAAGAAAAGACAGTTTGAAGCATGAACTAGAAAGGTCCTCAAACCCTATTTTGTACTGTTGGTGTAGCTCCCAAAGATTCTGAGTAGGGAGATACCAGGAGGACAGACAAGTAACTCAACAAAACATGTTAATTAGAGCTAAAAGATTAGGTGGGAGGGAAGTCTTGTTTACTCATTAATACAGGTTTATTGTGCAAAAATCCATTCAAATCAGGGATGTAGAGATTTTTGTAAGTCAGAATTTAGGGGCTGTATCCTAACTTGCACTTCATGAGGCATTGAGGACCTGAAACTCTTAAAGGCAAACACATTCTCAAAATGAAAAAAACATTCCCCAGAATTGCATGTGCATATTTAATGTTCAGATTAATCTTAAATCTTTCAAACTAGGTATGGGTTTGGGGATTAAATTTTGGGGTTTGAAGAGGGGCAGGTGGGAAGGTGGGACCTCTTCACACGTGGTTTATGTTGTTTGTTTTTTCTTTTATCCTTGAAATCTGCTGAAGCACTCTGAGTGTGTGCTGTGTAACAGAGCACTCTGGTAATTTTGTAGTGGTTATAACTTTTTATTTGTGTTAGTGTCTGATGTGTACGAGGAAGAATAGGGTCGATGCTTTCTATTGATTTTCATCAGTAACACTCAGAGGTACTAACTGAAACTGTGCTGTGCATTTCCAAGGGGTTACTGCAATTTATCACAGTTCATTAGATCATAAATTCTTTGAAGCTAAGGGCTATCTTTTTGATGTTTGCACAGCCTCTAGAATAATGAGAGGCAGGCTGGAGGTGCTACCCTGATGCAAATACTCTTAGATCAAAGCTCAGAATAAGTAGGCAGCAGAAGACCTTGGACTTCTCTCATGAGCATTCTTCTCAGTTGGGATAATTAAATGATAATGAAGATAAGAAATGGGTGACTTATTATCCTCATCTTAAAGATAAAGAACTAAGGTAATACTGAAGGTTTTCCACATATCTGCCCCAAATCTCTGTTCTCAAATCAGACCCCAAATTTTGAACTCTTGCTTTCATGCCTTGAGCTCAAGATTAAATGTCTTCTCAACACCTGCTCTCTTAGTGAAAAAGATTAGGTTGCTCTTTAGGGAAGACTCCAAATCCTTATGTGAAGGATTTTTAAATACAGAATCAGAATTTTCTCTTTCTATGTTCACCTAATGACATGAGTATCACTATAATGATCTAGACTAGGTTAACTTTACCCCTTCAGCACCAAATTAAGGTCTCTTATTGGAAAACATAATATTTTTTATGAAATAAGAAGCAAAAGCTGATATTTTTGTTGGATTAATTGTCATTTTAAAATAATTTACAGATTACTTTCCATCTCAGTTATGTTCTCTGAAACAGTTCATACAAGATGTTCATCTCACATGCTGGTAGATCTAAGGTCATGATAATGATGGCTTCATTTCATGTCTGATGTCAGGTTGAAATATTTCTGCATTTTGCTAAAACAGTCAGTCTAATAAAAAAAATCAGTTTCTAATTTGTATTGTTCAGCAGGAAGACTGTTTCCTGTGTTTCAGTAGTGCTCTGCACATTTGTTGAATTATAGCATAAAGAGACAGTTATTTCTGTTACAAGTAATTTTTTTAAAATAAATTACACTCATCCTAGCCAGATTTTGAAAAAACCTCTGTTATGGATATTCTTCAAGTACCTGAAGGCCAGACATTGAATTTTGGCGATCACATCTGTTTTATAGCTGTCTTTTATGAGAGATTATGTGTAAAGAAGGGAGTTTCTTCTAAAAATCAGATTAACAAGAGAGAATATAGACAGTCTCATAAAACAGAAATCATCACAGAAGACACTTGCCATTCCCTGGAGGAAAAGTGAAGGATCCAGTACAGCTAAAGCAATGTCAGAAGTGCTTTTCTGGTGAAGGCCCATTGCCCGAGCTGTCCTTGCTCCCAGAATCTGTGATGGAATCGAAGAAGAGGGGTTTAGAGAAGGGTTTGTGTTCTGTGCAGCAGCACGTTCACACACAGAGTGGCACAGCTATGGTAAGGGTACGTTCCCAGCCCTGGAAAGGAACATTTCCAGCATGGTTGGGTTTTCCCATAAATATCTTGAATGCAATTCCCAAAAACCCTTGAGCAGCTTGCCTTGTGCTGTGGTTGTGAGCCCTCAGGAGATGAAAATGCTGCTGAGCTGCTGTGGCTGAGGAGCTGTTTCCTCCCCAGCCCTGCTCTTCATTTGCTTTTTCAGCTTTTTCAGCCTTTTCTTCCCAGCTGTGCTCTCTTGTTGCTATTGCCCCTTTCCAGTCCAAATATTCAAAGCACACACAACCAGCGCAGGTTGTCCTGTCCTTTTTTTTTTATTCCAAGATCCCCAGTTAAAGATATTTTGTCAGAACTTCAAAAATGTCGCAGTTTTAAGGGCATGGCTACTGCTCTGCTTTGTTACCTGTGTATTTATCTGCTGCATGGACCTTCTCTCTCTGCAGAATTAGTTCCTTCCACATGTAACTAATTTGATTTTGACTTGGCTATTCCAGTCAAATATTCTCTGAAAATTTCTGAGAGTGTTCTGTGAATGTAGCAACTGAGAAAGATGTATATGTGTCATTTGTATAAAATTACCAACACATTTAAAGAAGTAAATGGAGCTTAGGAAGTAGTTTCTAGCAGCAAAGAAAACAAATTCCTTTTTAGTTAAACACAGACATTTTCTTGTCCAGTTGTATCAAAATGCTAATATTACTTTCTGTGAATATAGCATTTAATTTAGCATATTAATGTAGATTATCCATGTGATTGTGGATTACAATTTGCATACTGACTCAGCATATTTTCTCACTGAAGTTACATTGCTAATAAAACATAAGGCTTATTCTTTACAAATTAAGTGGTTCTCAGTATAGGAAATCTAGAGCTTAGGAAAAAAAGCCAACCAACCAATGATAAAACAACCAAGTTTCATATTTTGTGTTCCTGTCCTTTAATACTCCTCAGCACCTGTACCTGTCCTTGGTGTCTATTATCTTGCCCAAAGAATGTATGTATAAATTATTTACTGCACACCAAGTAGTTATGATACTAGATTTTAAATTGCAGATGATCTTCTCTGGTTATGATAGCTTAAAAAAAGAAATCAAGTCTCTGTTCACATTTTTGGGTTCCTTGAAAAACCTACCAAAATTTATATTATATTTCCAAGCTGCTAAAGCATTAGCTGCACACATTCATGGCTCTTTCTTCAGAATAGCTCTTTTCTGGTGTGCTGCTTGTCCTCTATTTGACAGCACATTGATTCTCTGAATCAAGAATTAAATCAGGAGTCATTTATTCTAATTATGGTGCAGAAAGCCTCGCAGTATTAAAAGTCCTGATTCAGAAGCAGTGCAGTGTCCTTAAAACAGGCCATTTCTTATTTCACATTAAACTGGAAAAGGTCTTTAATAAACTGAGAGTCAGGGACAATAGTTATTTGTTCCTATTACTGAGGCTATTTGTGTTGGAATGAGGATTTTGTTCCTAACTGTGACTTCTGTTTTTTGTCCCACAGGGAATTCCTGTTTCTGTGTTTATAATGTCATTGCATGTTGTCATGGCAAAAGTGTGATAGTACAAGTTCAGTATTATGTTAGTCAAGGACAAGGGAGGTAGAAATTAGATCAAAATAAACTTAAACCACAAAATGGGAAGTGTCTGTGGAATTTCACCTCTGCTTTTATAAGATACTGTTAGTGTTTTCTGGTACAAAAGAATAACTTCAATACTTTTATATTGATATTTATTAATATATATATACTATATATGTACATAAATCCATCACAATTTTTTCTAGAACTCATAGAATTCATTTTCATTTAGCAGAGGAAGGCTGTAAGAGTTTTGTGTCCAGCTTCAGTTGCTACAAGCTGAATGCTCAGAATTGCACAATCCCACCTGGAGCTGGCACATGGAAACTCCTGGCTGGTCTTGTACATGTTGTCATGAAAGAAGGAATCTGAGGGCTGTGCTCAGAGCCCATCCCAACAATGAACTCACCTGGGAAACATCTCATGGCAGGAGCAGCTGCTCTCAGTGGTGTCATGGCCTGTTTGCTCCCCTGGCTCACAGGTGTGTCCCCAAAGTTCTGGGTGTGTCAAAATGCTCCCAGTTTTATAAAGCTTCACCTTATTGGTACAGCAGAGTGGATTTGTCAGTTTTCTGAATTAAGATAGCTTTTGTTATCAAATACTTGACAGCATATCTTGGTTCTTCATAAGGGCTCTGTCTCAGTTCAGTGTCCACTCTTTTGGGGAGATAGGCCTAATATTTGTAACAGGAAAAAAAAACACAAAAAGAGTGTCAGGATGCTAATACAGAGCCCACCAGTAGGTTCTGGATTCCAAGGAGCAGTGGGGCTATGAAAACCAAGTTGTTAATTCAGCAGGGCCAAATTGTCAAACCACAAGAGCAGCTTTGGATGGCTTGTGCTGGGTGTTCGAGTTGCTGTAAGAATACCAGCACTTGGGATCTTCATCTTGCTGTTCCTTTAACTGTAGCATTTTACTGGAGAGGTGTGTGTGTTTTTGATGTGGATGTGGAAATCTGTCCTTTCCATTTGGAAGTGCTGAAGATGATCTCTAACCTCAGCTTGGGTAGAGGAGTGGCTCTACACACGTAATGATAATTAAAGGTTTTCTCATACAGCAGTGCAGTGAAGTTCCTACTGAATGGCCGGGGCTGCAGGCTGGCATCTGAAGAGGTTAAGGGGGAAGTGAAGCAAAGTGGCCTCTGTGGTCTGAAGTTTATTTCACATCTGTACAAAGAATGTAGGAGTTGTTGCAATTTTGGAGTCTTACGTTTGAGGTAAATTAAATCAGTGCATTGGCATCTGGTTCATGGAAACAAAAAGAAAAAAGCAGCAAATGGTATCGAACTTGTTACATTAAGATATTTGAAAATATCTAGGACTTAGTGAAAAGCACTGTTTTAGTACATTTAAGGGCCTACTTTGACTTTTTTCAAGAAGAAATGATGCTTGAGTTAAATCAAGTTGCTGTGGTGCAGAGCTAAGTTTGTCTAATTATGAACTTGTAAAGCTGAAAAATCTGTCCACTCTGTTATTATTTACTTCTGAAGCTGAAAACTTGCTGTGTAAAGTAGTGAATATGAATTCTTTTTAGGTGGCTTTCTTCAGTGAAGGTAAATTAATTTTTTTTTTTTTTACTGGCAACAATCCAGTCAGGAATATAAATTTTCTAAATTGAGGCATTCAAGCAGTGTGATGTGTCTTCAGTGAGTATCAGAGGGTTTCCATATTTGAATATCCTTTCTAAAGGAATTGTTGGGTTTGATAATTAGGCCTGTTCTTCCTATCTTGATACAGAATGGTTCTTGTGCACACCTTCACCGAATATTGGTTCAACAATGAAAATTTTTTACAGAACTGAAATATGCTGTATTTTAAGACTGACCAGTCAGTTTAGAGCTGCCAGTTCTTAATTTTTTGGAGGTCAAAAACTAAATGGAATCTAAACTAACAGGATAGTACCCACAGAGGGTTGCAGGAGCTGGCAAGGATGTCATTGAGCATCTCTGGTTGGATAGCTCAGTCATTTTCTACACAAGTCAGAAGCAATTCAGGCCACATGTAGGGTCAGGCTAGATCACAGTAGTCAATACTGTGCCTGTTTGATGGGTTTTCTCCTGGTAGTTCTCCTTAAGCTTTCAGGCTGTGTCCAGCTGTGCTACAGGAGGCTCTGCAGAGTGGATGAGGAGTGGCAGAGAAACATAAGACACTGATTTGATGCCATTGTTTGGTGTGAGTGTCAACAGAGTGTGGAGTGAAGTAAAAGAGCTGTAATAACTTGAGGATGATGCCTTTGGGTTGCTCACAGACATCTCCTGCTGCAGTAAAAGGATCTGACAGTTTCTCCTACCAAAAAAACCCAGTCTTTTCACATGTGTAAAAAGCCAAAACTGCAAACACAGAATATGTCCAAATCTAAGCACAGTAGATAGATTTTGGAAATGTGCCATTCTTTAATTTACTCTGTCATTTTGTCCAGCCTCTGGGCACATGATTCTTGCACGTGAAGGCTGAAGGACATTGCAACACACATGTGGAAAGAATGCTATGCAAGGACCTGTGTGACCCACTCACAGCCAGGGAATATATGATGAGAAGTTGTGTTTTAAAGCGATGAGTTTGCTCTCTCTGCCATTTTCTTCTGCCTTGTTTATAACATGTCAAATGCTATCCTTGGTTTTATTTATCAGCTATGGGAAGTGCACCTGGGATTAGAAGGAAAACAGGCCTTCAGTGTGATATACTACTGGTATTAGCATCACTGCCATTTGTGCACTGGCAGTGTTCCCTTTCTAAGCCCTTTTCCCATACATCAAAGTTTTAAAGAATTTTCTGAAAGTAACTTGAGCTTGCTGGCCTTTTTTGCTCCAAGCTGGACTATCCCTAAGATGTATCCCTGTTGTCCTGCTGCTGCTGCTACTGCTCCTCACTCAGAGCTGGAGCGAGCAGTCAGCTCCAGCTAACAAGAGCGTGGAGCAGAGCCAAGGAAATGTTGTGTCCTCGTGGGTGCCTGGGGTGGGTGGCAGGGCAGTCAGTCCGGGGTAGCTGTGCTGCTCTCAGCCTGTGCCTGTGGTCTGGGTAGCTGCAGGGAGGCTGCTGGTCTGTGCTCAGGGTACACCACCCCAGTGCCCCTCTAATCTTCAGGTTCAGTCTGACAGCTCTTCGGGGCATGGTTCAGTCTGAGATGTGCTTCTGAAGTGCTGGGGAGATTGATGGACTGAAGAAGTGCTGGCTTTGTTCTCTCCTACAGTTGGTGTTCTCTGTAGTGACAGTCTTGACAAGATACATGTGTTACCTTTCCTACTGGCTTTCTGTATTCCAGTCTGCTCTTATCTTCCTTCCTAGCTGTATTAGCACTATTTTATCTTTAGGGCTAGATGCTGTAATACAGAGCACAGCTTTGATAGCTGTGTTGCAATCAGATTTGATTTTTTTACTTTATCATTGTTAATAGCTCCCTTAGTATGTGACCACACTGGAGAGGATTTTTGATCATTTAGCAGGCTTGTCCTAAACTCTTCTCAAGTTCTGCTTACAAACAAGCTGGTTTTGGTAATACAAACATCTAGTCTTACTGTGGGGATTGAGGAGGAATGTGACCTTGTGTAATTATTCCATTCTTTGGCCTTTAGGGTTACACCAAGCTGGATTCAGCTGACTTGGCCCACATGTCAGATTTCTTCCAGTCAGCAGCTCAATAATTTCTCTTCTTACCATGTATGAACGTGGGTTAGAAGACAGGTGTAGGCAGGGTTAGGGCTGCCATGTGTCCTCAGTTTCTCAGGTATCTTTGCCAGAATATTTCTGCAGATTTCCTGTTTCCAGACATTTGGGCAGGAGCTACTTCTAGGTGAAGTGCACGACTCCAGGGAAATGTCTGTTCAAAAATAGGTTGAGCTTTAGTTATCTAATAATATTCTTTAATACTGATTAATAGACCCAGACTGAAAGACTGAAATTACTGCTTGTACATTTAATGGTGGAGAGCTCTTAATTAATGCACTTGTGGAGAACAGGAAAAAGTACAAATTAAGCCAGTGGGGCTTTTTGAACCTAATTATTTTATGATCCTTTTGTAACACTCTTTTTTTTCCTCCCCAAATATTTCAATAACTTAATCAACAGATTTTTCCTTCTTCATATCTTAATTACTGGAAATATTTTCTATTGATGGATGAAATACTTTTAGATAACCTTTTTTTTTTCAGTGTTTTTAATTGTGCATTCATTGGTCTTCTTTGGCAGTAGTACTTGAACACTTCCTAAAAATAATACCTAGAATTTTTTTCATGTGTCAGGGCCACCATTTGTGCAGAACATTAGATGTCAGACATGCAGGGGATATTCAGGGAATGTGCTGATGTCTGTGCCACTTTGCTGTCTCATACTCCCATGTGGTGAGTTGGATTTCTGCTCTCATTTGAGTGGCAATCATGCCTGGGAGTTGCTTTTAAGGTGGCACTAGGAAACTCCAAACATTCATGTGCTCTGGCAAAAAAAGTGTATTTGTAGAGAACCGAGGGAGCTGCTGCAGGTGAGGAGCTGGACTGGGGGGTGGGGAAAGAGTAGGAACCCAAAAAACAAAGTACTGCTTATTTCATGGTCCCTGTTGTCCTTCTGCTGTTTGAGTGATGAAGAAGGCTCTTGTGTGCAAGGCTGAGCAAAAAGTATTCCTGGGCTTATGGAGTGGTTAACAGCTCAGACATTTGTTCAGAACTGGTCCCACTTCTCTTTCATCCTTGTTTTACACACTGTTGTTCTGGTGTTCTCACAACGTGGATACATTTGTCTTCCTTTCATCAGTAAATCAGCCTCCCTGTAGAACTGAGGAGGTAGAAGGAGCTAATTTGTCAAAAGCTGGCAGCAGGTATCCAGTAATTTTGTACTGCTGTTTTTCCTTTCTTTATCATATGAGTTTGGTAAGTACTGTTTTCATATAAGTGCATGTGAGTCTGCATAAAAGAGAACCTTTAATGTTCAGAAATTTCAGAGTAAAAAATACATGTGGTACTGTAAAAGACTGGGGTTTTTTTTAAGATTGAAATGTGATGACAAAGGAAAACAGATGTTTTATTATTAAAATATCCTACACTGCTCTCTACTGGAAGAGTGGTAGTCTACATTAAGTATTCAGAAGTATGCCTAAAACTATTTCTTAATCAGGAGTCAAGTTTATTTTTTTTTTTTTTTTTTTTTTTTTACTCTGGTAAAGCTAACTATTCCTAAGCATGGATAGAGGTATTTCTCCCCCCCCCCCTAAATTTTGAAGAAAATCCCCTGGATGTGCTTTCCGTGTAAAGCCAATAAAATGTTGAGGGTCAAAATCTAAGCTGCCAGGGGAGTAATTACTGGAGAGTTTCCTGCTAATGTCAAGGGAAAGAAGTGCACAGCTGACCTTAACAACTCACCTGGCCTTACCAAGACCTGTTGGGCACATCAGAGCAGCAGCAGACTTGTCAGAATGTAAGGGCTTCTGCATGCCTGAAGTTGTCTTACATTTGAATTGACTTTTAATTGAGCCAGCAGTGCAAGATTATTTACCTTTATACAGTTTCTCCAGTCAAAGTACAACTCTAAAAGCAATTTTAATAATTTCATAATGGAATTGGACCCAGAAAAGTCTTGTTCATGTTAATACATAGGGAAATGTCACCTGCACTCTGACAAAGGTATTCCCCACAAAGGGTCTGTCTGACAGCTTGTTGTGTAAGACAGCTCTCCTGGCCATTACAGGGCTGGATTTTCTCTCAGTTGCTGTCAGTGATACAACCTCTGTTGATTTAATATGTTGAAATGGTGTCTGTTAATTCTTTGCAGCTGCATTATCTTGCAAATCTTTGCATGTGGAGTGAACACATCTGGTTGTCTGCTGATATTAGATTAGAAACAGTTTTATCTGGCGTGTTTGTCTTGTATGTGGCTGGCCAACAGCTCACTTTCTTCATGGCAAACATCAGTGTGCATTAAAGGAACACTTAAATGGTTCTGACTGATAGGATCTGTTGGCCTCATAAGAGTTATTTCTGATTGCAGACAGCTGCAAGTGAAATGAGAATTGGTAATATGTTAGGAAAAGAACTGCTCGTCAGTTTTGTAGGGAATACATTTGGAAGAATGGCAGACTGCAGTGAAGAGTGTGTTGTAAAGAAAATTGCTTTAGCTTGCTTTAAAATTTAATACAAAAGATTACATTTAATACAAATTATTAGATGTCATTTTCTTCAACTTTTTATAGTATCCAATGAAAATTCAGTATGATCATCATGAACTTATTCTCAGTATTAAACAACACAAATATTTGAGTCTAGTGGCATGCCTAAATTATGTATTGTGTCTCTTTGAGTAGGCATATTATGCATGGAGTACACCAACCTCAGAATAATCTTTTTGCTAGTTGCAGGCAGTAAATAGATGTAGCAGTCATGTGTAAATATTTTTCAGCTGTATTGTGTATTTGTACATATTAGTTATGTAAAGAACACTTAAGCATTTAATGCGTTTATTAGTTTGCATTTAGGATTAACAGTGAATGATCTAGAGGGAAACTGTTATTTTCTGTTTCACTCTTCTGCAGTGAAGTGTTGGAATTATGTTAGCTTGACTCTTAGGAACTACTTAGGTTTCATATGCTGGTTGTTCTGCATCAGTCAAGTTGCAGAAGGAAACCTCAAATGCTGAAAACAAACACTGACCTGCCAAGTTCCCATCTGAAACTCTGGATCAGTTCTGCTTCCTAAAGGAGCCTGGGCTTGAAAAGGGGAGGTTTCACATTTGCCCCTTTTGCTATTAAGTTTTTGTTTCAGAAACTCTTCCATACTGAATAATTGTATTATTCATGCCGCAACTGGACCAACTTCCTGATGTAACAAATATTTGTTCTCCGTGTTTGTGTGAGATTTGGTGAGAAAAATCTGGTGAAAAGACCGTGATGAAATGGCCAGCTTCCCATTTCATGAGGCTGCTGAGTTAGTTATTGGTGGCTCCCCTTGAAACCCTGGTGGCAGCGTGGCTGCTGTGCCAGGGCCCGTACGAACGGCACGGTGACCTTGGCAGCTGAAGCCCCAGCTTTGCAAATACATCTGTTTGCTTGGCTTAACTATCATGAGAAATACCACAGTAATTGGTACCTAATATTAAACAGAAAGTGATGATAGATGAGATGGAAAAGGTACAGAGCAGATGAAAAAGCAAGCAATAAAAAACCTCCCATTAAAACATTAGCTGTTTGTTAAGCCTTTATTGCATAGTCATTCTTTTGTTACAAACCTGTCTTGGTCTGAAATTGTGTCTATATGTTTTCCCCAAACAGAACAGTCCAGTTAATAAAAATGTTCAGAATATATCCCCTTAATTGCTGGTTTTCTTTTTATTACTCTTACCAAGAAATTAAGAAGGGAAGTCAAGCATGAAATGGGTAAGCAATTTGAGCACACCTGAATTTTAAAAAAGTACAGTTGCAGTTAAGAGTTAGAAATAGATACAAACAGTGCAATCCATAGTACAGCCTTGTAATTTTTCTTGGTATTAGCACTTAAGCTACAAATCTTCTTTGTATATTTGGATTAAACATGTCTTACTATATTTTCCTGTGCTTAATAGTTTATTATGCATAAGCTTGAATTCCACATCCAGTTCAAAACTGCTGAGAGCAGTAGAAATTGCAGTGGTGATGCTACTGTCAAAACCAGCACTCAGTTGGAAGACAGTGAATGGCTTATGGAATTCTGGTGGGTTACGTTCCATAAATGCTGATATGAGGCTCGTGGTGTTTCTATGTTCTCTGAGTCTTGGTTGTTTATTTTTTCTGTAACTTACTAAGCAAACACAATGAGTTTTTCTTCAGGTTTTGTCAGTCTCTTAAAGTGCTTTCAGCAGTTTCTTTCTGTTTAGAAATCTATTTCTCCCTCCCCTCCATGATCATAAATGGTAATTTCTGGTTTGGGGAACATTACTAAAAGCTTTAAAATTCAGTGACATTTAACAAACTCCCCAGCTGTGGCAGAAGCTTAATTTGATGCTTACATTTTCTGAGGCAGTAATGTGAATTCGCATGAGGTACAAGCCTCTGGGAAAGCTGTGTTTGTGGAAAGATTGGTCTGCTGCTGGGATTTACTGTGTACAACAAAGATACCTTCATCCTTCTTGGGCTGTGAAGCAGAGGAAAGAACTGGGAGGAGAGTTAAGGGGAAACGGCTCTTTCTTTCTTAGCTTTATCAGAGCTCAGTCATCTGGATGGAAGTGAGGAAATAAAATATGTAGGGCAGCCCTGTGCCCTGCAGAGAGAGAAGCAGCTGCAGGAGAGGCAGCATAACCTGGAGCATCTCACGTGTGTGACCCAGCTCCACCCGAGGCCTGCCCCTAAGTCTGTACTGGGAAGTACTGGGCTGCTTACACTGATACTGGGACTGCCAGTTTGAAAACAGCACAAGGATTGGGGAACAGCCATGGATGGAGCTCATGTCTCAGCTGGCAGCTTCTCCATGGGCAGCAGTGACCTGTGCTCTGCTCACTGAGCCTTGTTCACACCTGCAGCTCTTGTTCCCTGTTTCTGCAGGATTCCTGCTCTGTGTATCACGTACCTTGAGCTGCTCACAAACTTACAGCAATTGCACTTCTGCCTCTTGTGTTCTGCCAGGTGTGGTGCATATAAATATGTTTGTGTGCAGCCATCTGCTAGTGCTGGTGTTTCAACCTTCCTCTTAGACGCCCATCTGATGTTCCCTACTGGTTTGGGGCTTCTTTGCTCACATATATTCACTCACCTTTCCCTTTCTGTCTCTGCCACATGCAGTATCCATCATGTCCAAGAATCATTCTTCCTTCTCTACATGCATTTTGTGCAGCTATCACTTTTCCAGCCAAGATCACCCCCTCAGTCTAAAGTCATCGGAGATGTTGTGTGAAAGACATCAACAACAGCAGAGCCTTCTGCTCTGTTATACCAAACCCTTGGTCTCCTGGCTGGAGAGCTGTAATAATAGAGAATACTGGCAGCAGATATGTGTGGTGTTTTGATTTTACACACCGTTGTTTTCAAGGTGGCACATCATATTTCAGAGTCAGTAGCAAATGTCTAATGAGGCTTTATGGCTGGTGGAGTTGCACCGTTTCTTTGCAGGAGTG